>NC_053396.1:139859934-140516890 GCF_905171765.1 Bufo bufo | reverse complement strand
CTTATGCTATGTGTCATCCACAGATACCCCTCCATAACAGTGCCATTCACAGATACCCTCCATAACAGTGCCATCCACAGATCCCCCCCATAACAGTCATCCACAGATCCCCCCCATAACAGTGTCATCCACAGATCCCCCCCATAACAGTGTCATCCACAGATCCCCCCCATAACAGTGTCATCCACAGATCCCCCTCCATAATGGTGCCATCCACAGATCCCCCCCATAAGTGTCATCCACAGACCCCCCGGCCCCCCCCCATAAGTGTCATCCACATGACAGACCCCCCCCCATAACAGTGCCATCCACGGATCCCCCGCCCTCCCTATAACAGTGCCGTCATGACGTCATCCATATAGATCCCCCCCCCGCCACTCACAGTAGTATACATTAATAAATCGGTGCAGCCGTGCAGGCTGCAGACAGTAACTTTAATTTTAGCACAGGCACAGCGCTCATCTCTTTACTAAAATACTACCTTACATTCAGCTCCTGCCTCCTCCCTCCACCCTCCAGTAACAAGTGCGGGCGGCAGCGCTCACTCACTGACGTCACGCGCCTGCGCCGCCTAGTGGGAGGAGCAGGCGTGTGACGTCAGTGAGTGAGCGCCGCCCCCACACTGCCTGCTGTTACTGGAGCCAGCCCACTGACAGCAAAAAAATTAAAATGGCTCGGGAGTAGGGTTGCCACCTTTTCTTCAAGCCAAACCCGAACAGAAGGGAGGGAGGGCCCCCTTCCAGGCCCCGCCTCCAGCCACGCCCATGTCCCGCCTCCAACCATGTCCCGTCTCCACCCTTGGTCGCTGTCGCACCGCGATCGTTACGCCCCTGATCCCACGCCTGCGCCGTCCCGTTTAGTATTCGGCGCAGGCGCGGGATTTACGGGACGAAGAGGAGAACTCGGACGTCAATCAACTGGACATGGGCGTGCCACTGCCAAAGGGTGAATAGACGGAGCCTCTAGGTGCTGCAGGAACGCCCTCATAGCACCTAGAGGCTCATTAGCATATGATAAGTCTTTATTTTAAGAGAACGGCGGCAGCGGCAGGGAGTTATGTACTGCTGACATCAGCACATCACTAATGTCAGTCAGCTACAGAACATGACGGTTTTTCTGATGATTGACAGATTCAGAAACCTGTTTAAAGGGCTTCTGTCACCCCACTAAACTCTTTTTTTTTTTTTTTTTCGGCTTCTTATAATCCCTATACTGCGATATATGAATACATAATGTTATTAGTCATTTTGGTTCAGTAGATAATGAATAAAACAGATTTTTATAATATGTAAATTACCTGTCTACCAGCAGGCAGGGCGGTTACTTGCTGGTAGCATCCGCATCCTCCTATCATAATGACGCCCCCTCCTCATGTTGATTGACAGGGCCAGCGAACGCGATCGTCCTCTGGCTGGCCCTGTCTGCTATCAAGTTATTGCGCCTGCGCCGTAGCGGTCTTCAGTCGGCACAGGCGCACTGAGAGGAGGACGCTCGCTCGGCCGCTCCTTCCTCAGTGCGCCTGCGCCGGGTGTAGATGTGACGTCATTGGTGTAGGCGCACTGAGGAAGGAGCGGCCGAGCGAGCGTCCTCCTCTCAGTGCGCCTGTGCCGACTGAAGACCGCTACGGCGCAGGCGCAATAACTTGATAGCAGACAGGGCCAGCCAGAGGACGATCGCGTTCGCTGGCCCTGTCAATCAACATGAGGAGGGGGCGTCATTATGATAGGAGGATGCGGATGCTACCAGCAAGTAACCGCCCTGCCTGCTGGTAGACAGGTAATTTACATATTATAAAAATCTGTTTTATTCATTATCTACTGAACCAAAATGACTAATAACATTATGTATTCATATATCGCAGTATAGGGATTATAAGAAGGCAAAAAAAAAGAGTTTAGTGGGGTGACAGAAGCCCACACTGTTACATACAATTACACAATTCAAATGTTTTATATTTCTACCTTTTTAGAAGTGAGTGACAGACTAGGACAGGTGTCAGGACTCAGGAGTCAGGACTCAGGACTGTCTTGGTCAGGTTGTCTGCAGGCAGGGCACAGTGGGCACTACATGGGCAGGCTGCTGGAGCTGGACTGGAGAGGAGAAGAAGAATGATTTCTCCCACGGAGCTCCCTCTGCCTCTCTCTCTGATGTCATCACTTCCTTATCAGAGAGAGGGAGGGAGGGACTAGGAGGCAGGGGAGGAGCGAGGGGAGGAGCCTGAACAGTGAGTGAACACAGCGCTGCCTGGCATCACTGTACTGTAGTGTGTAGACTGGAGGAGGGAGGAGGGAGGAGGGGAGGCTCGGGAGCGCTGCGCTCAGCTGATCACCCGGAGTGACAGCTTAAATATGCGATCGGAGTCTCGGTCGGACCACACTGCAGTTTGAATGAATAATCCTGTGCCCGGGTCTAAGAAAGGCTTGTACCCGGGCACAGGATTACAAACCCGGACTGTCCGGGTGAATCCCGGACGGGTGGCAACCCTACGAGTCGGGAGTCGGCAGCCCGGGCCCCCCTGCCAGCCGGGCCCGGTACAACTGGGCCAGCTGTACTGGCCTATCAGCGGCCCTGACTATGACACTTGATTGATTCCTGTATATCACTCATTAGATTGTAGTGTATCTGTATGGAATGTAAAAATATCTCAATAATGGTTTTCTGTCTCAGTGATGTCACACATTTCTTGTAACATCAAGAGAATAATTTAAATATATGTGATTAAATTGTTGGATATGCTATTCTATTGTCATGTGGGGTGTGGACCCACTGTGCCACTGAACACTGGGCCCACTTCAGGGGTGAAGGGTGTTATCTAAGTGGCACCTTTAGTCTACACCATTTAACCTCTGTACAGGTATCTGTACTCTGCTGCAGGGGAGCCACCAGGTTGCTACTTTTTTAAATGGGTCTTCTGGATTGCCATATTTATGACCTATCCTCAGGAATAAATATCATCAATATTAGTCTCTGTGGGGGGAGGGGTGTTCACTCCACCTATCAGTGCTTATATGAGCGCTACGTTCTCTTCACAGTTTACCTGCACTCCATTGACATTGCAGTGTAATTATAATGCTCTGTCCAATTAAAGTAAGATCCAGTTGTATTATTTCCTGTGTAGTTAAAGATGGCCTGTCACCACAAAATGTAATGCAAACTACAGGCATCATGTTATAGAGCAGAAGAAGCTCAGCAGATATAGTTTTGTAGATTTAGTAAAACTTGTAATTTATACATTTATAGCTCTGCTTTTTCCGAACTTCAGACTGCTCCCATGTGCAGCTATCAATGACTGACAACTATCTCTGTATACAAGCTTACACAGAGAATGCTATCAATCACTAATGACTCCTACAGCAATTATTGACTGACAGCTATCTTTGTGTACACACTTACATCGGGAATGCTATCAATCACTTATAACACCTCACCCGTGTACAGCTATCAGTGACTGACAGGTATGCCTGTATACACAGTTACACAGAAAATGCTATCAATCACTGATAACACCTCACCTGTATACAGCAATCTGTGACTGACAGCTATATCTATATACAAACTTATACAGAGAATGCTATCAGTCACTGATAACACCGCCCCTGTGTACAGATGAACTGTATAAATTACAAGTTTTACTGATTCTTTTCCCACAAAAATATATATCAATCTGATCAGCTCCTCCGGCTCTGTAACATGCTGCCTGCAGATTGCATTGCCTTTTGTGGTGACAGGTCCTCTTTAAGAAGCTATAATGTACAGAACTTCTTGAAAACTACATTTTGAGGACTACAGTGAACCCTGAATGGCCCTAGTATTTTAAAAAGATTTTACAGCTTTGTGCATTTAAAAAAAAAATGTTAAACCTAACCTGCTGTACTTGTAGAAAAAAATATACTCAGCTGTTCCCTGCTGCTCCGTTCCAGCTTCCTAGGTCTCTGGCTCCCTGCTGTGGTTTTCCAGTATCCGTCCTGTGGATGAATGGGGTCACGTGTGCTGCCATTGCCAATAACTGGCCTCAGTGGTGATATGGCTCCAAACAACCAGTGACTTACATAAGGCCAGTCAGTGGCACATGTAACCCCCCTCCCCAGTCCAGTTGGAAGTTTGCAGGACAGGGTTCAGAAGACTGCAGAAGGGAGCTAGGGCCCCAGGAAGCTGGCATGAAGCAGACGAGTTTTTTTTTCAACAGGGACAGCAGTCTAAGCTTGAAAATGAGTTCTATTTTAGGTTTTATTTTACTAACTATGGAAATTTGCCCAGGGTTCCACTTTAAAGTGTATATTCAGCCAATCAGAACATAGTTTTTACCCAACATTTGTACCCAACACTCTTTCTGCTATACAACCATGAATCATTTATTTAAAGAAATCTATCATTTTATAAAATATCACAAGACAATAATGCTTACATTTTTCAAGAACATTAATGTGTCATGAAAGCATGAAGATTTCAGTGAGCTATGTCTTCTCTGTGTGGCTTGTCTTACTCAGCTCTGCTATAATTCTATGCTTGAAATGTTAGTGTTGGTTGTCTTTTAATATTTTATGACATGGCTGCTTTCTTTCATTGAGGCATTCTTGGATGTGAAAAATCAGCTCATTACCAAGTACTTGTTGGGAGATTTTGTATACACACTTACAACCCACTGGGTGAGCTCACCATCAATGTTGGTTCTAGTTTTTGGCTTTGTTGCCAATTCTGGAATGATTGTATGAAAATCTGCTAAAAACTGGTGTGTATCAAAGGGTTTCTCACATATGTCTCTTATTTGAACAGGTAATCATCAATATTGTTGCCAAATAGTCCTCACATTGAATGCACACAAAACTTTGTACATTATAGGGGCTGATGGAAGCTTCACACTCACTGCATGTGCAGGAAAATGCTTTAAAGTATCGACCATTTATAATCAAAATCTTCATTAACTTGGTGAATTTCCTCATCTTATCCAGTAATTGTTACTGTCACATTTTAATTACATATTTTGGTTAGGTTTTTAAATGGGCACTTGCCATTTTGTGTCTTCCAGTGGCCTTCCTTTGCCAACCGTTCATGGTGCCAACCTAGTAAATTCAAGTGGAGGTTCTGGAAGTTCCAGTGAATCTGAAACCAGTTCAGAATCAGATTCGGATAGTGAGAGCAGCTCCAGTGACAGTGAATGTAATGAAGAAAACCGTAATGTAACCCCAGAGGTAACATTGTGTACTGTAATGCTTGTTTTTCTGAAATTGTGTATGTGGCTATCATTATTGATTGTGTACACGGTTATTTGTAGTGCTTAGAAAATACCCAACTAGAAAATGTCATAAATATCTCATTGCTTCTTCTCCACTTTGTAAGTTTCAGCAACAAACCAAGCAATGCTGGAAATTGGGCTAAAATAAGAAAAATGAATCACTACTCAATTAGTACATCCAAACTGCCTCTCCAGTTCTCCCCACCAGACTGCTTACCTAGCTGTAGTGCTGACATAACTTCAAAAACATGTTACTGCTACAGCCAATCATTGACCTCAATAGTGCACCATTGAGGTCATTGATTGGCTGCAGTAGTCATTTTTTGTCAGTATGATGCCAGGACTGCAGCTAAGAAGACCACATCTTCCAGAGGAACCATACAGGGGGCTGGATCTACTAGATGACTAGTGATCCATTTTTTTTGTTTCTTGCTAAAAAGCATAACCCCTTTAGCATTGTACAGTATATTGAGCTTATCTTACTGCTGCAATTGGATAAAATGTAGTTCTCTGTATATGGTATACAAACAATATGCATTCTGTTTGCCTAGTATTCAATAGAGAGTACATTAAACTAGCATCATGAAATATGCATCATTTGATGAGATTATTTAGCATTTTTTGTTTAGTTAGATCTCTCTTGGGCTTAAATGAATGGAAGCATCCAATGCATTTGCTAATTAGCCATTTCTATAAACTAGCATGTTTTGTAAAAAAAAAAAAAGAGCTATTTTATTTTAAAGGAAAATATTTCTGCATGTGATCTTCTTGTAAAACCAAAATATTAAACTTTTTTTTTTTTTCTTTACAGCCAGAACCACCATCTACAAACAAATGGCAGCTGGATAAGTGGTTAAATAAAGTCAACCCACATAATAAAGCATTAATTAACAACCAAAATGATGGACATTCAGAAATTAATTCTGAGCCTCAGAATAACCAACAGATTGAAGAAGAAAGTAAAAGGGAACTTAATAGTGTCAGTTCTCAGTCAGACTCCCTTCCCAAAGATAAAGAGCTCTTGAGTCCAGTTAGAGAAAAAAATAAACCTAGGGTACCCCAAAAACCTCCAGAGTCAAAAACCTCAAAACAGAAGTCACCAGCTCACAATGAAACCACTCCACAAAGAGCTGTTGCTAAGAAACAACCAAAAAAGGTTGAAAGAACATCAAGTGTCGAGGACTTCTCTTGGAATAAACCAAACCCCATCAGCAGCACTCCCAAAGAAAAAGATGTACGAGAAAACCAAGAGCCACCAAAAGCAAGGACAAAAGCCACTGTTGCTAAAACTGCTCCAAGAAAGGAGCAAAGGACTTGCACAGGTAGTGCATCAGAGAAAAAGAAGGCAAGAGGGGCAAGTAAAATTGTCCCTAAATCTAGGGAATTTATTGAAACTGATTCAGCATCAGATTCAAACACTGACCAAGAGGAAGTCCTTCAGGTCAAGCAATCAAAGACATGCACTGGTCCTACAAATCCGGTAAAGTCGAAAGACTGTAGCAGCAACATCTTAAGTGTCAGCAGTTTAACCAGCAATAGCAGCAGTATATCACTTGATCAAACTCATAATGATCTGGAAGAACCATTTTCTCCTCTTCCTGTGGTTCAAAATGAACTTCTATCACCACTGAGGGAATTTGAAGAGATTAAGTCTTTATGGGTAAAAATAGACCTTACTCTGTTATCCAGAATACCAGGTCAAGAGACTTTTGAGAATGAAGTCTTAAAAAATGAAACTAGAGACCAAGGTTTTAAACATAAGCCTCAAACACCAGCCACAGCCACTGAGAAAAACTCCACAAAATCAAGAAGGAAGCACAAGGTAAGTTAAAATTACCACGACAATTCTAAAGGAATTGTTTGCTTTTTTTTTTTCGTTTTTGGTTTGTAATTCTTTGTAATTCTGCTATCTATGATTATATTCATATACTTGAAGTCTTCTTTGGACACAATTTCATTTTTTATCTAAGTACAGTAGGTTAAAAATACAGTACCAATTTGTTTCTGTATAGATTTTTATACCTTTATACAGTCAGAGTTCCATTTTTCTGATATAGAGTGGCAAATTCACTGTATAGATATATAGCTGAATAATAATATATTTCTAGCTGACTGCAGTTGTCACTAGGGAGAGCTTTTGAGCTTACTGAATACTGTGGGACACATTTACTAAAGACTTGAAATGCATATGCCAGTCTTAGTAAAAAGGGGTAATATGAGCCATATCAATTAAATTTGTCAAGTCTTTTGTTGTCCATGCACCATAAATTAAAATATAGGCCATCTGTAAGCTATGACCATTTTACTGCTCATAAATTGTTGTAAATGTGTCAGGCTGAGGTCTCCTTGCCCCCTTCCACTAAGCACCATCAACTTTTTTTAAAGTGACAAGAGTCGTGGAGAATTGTAAAACTTTGCAAATGTTGCTTAAAATGCAATTTGCACAGAAATGTGTGATTGTTGTATGCCTGATGTACTCCTATGTTTGTTGTATGCTAAACAGGGGCGTAACTACCATACTGGTAGCTATTTATTCTTTTGTCAACGCGTTTCAAGGGCGCACAGCCCTCTTCATCAGGACAATAAAAGCATCTTTTCAAAAATATTTTATGAGAATTTGCCTCCTGTTTTCAGCACCGTAAAAAGGGTTAAAAAAAACACTACTTTTTATCTTCATACTTATTTCTCTTGCCACATCTGGGGCAGAGAAAAAGGAACCTTTGGCAGCAGTACAGGACCCCGCATGCTGGACGGGAGAATACCAGCACAAGCTTTTTACGGTTGTTGTGGCTCCACACAATAACATATGGTTAGCGCTTCTTATATACAGTGCACTAAGACCGTAAATACAGCCATACACACGAGGCGCGGCCTCCTGTCTCTTTTCTCTCCTTTCTTTTACCATACTGGTAGACCATGCAACTGCTATTTGGTCAAGGGCAAGAGGGGGCCCAGTCTTAGTTGGGATTATTTCCTCTTCTACTGGAGGTGAAAACTTGGTCAGGACTCTACACTCTAAAGAAACAACTTTTTGCAAATGAGGCAGTGGAAAAATGGCCGAAGGGTCATTGAAAAGGGTTTAGGCCGAAACCCTTCTGTCCTGTTTTGGGGGGACTGGTTTGATATTTGCTATGGGGCTCTTGCTTCTCTATGTATGCCACTGATCCCAAATGTACAATTACTGTATGAACAGTATTCATTTAACTCCTCCTAGTAGCTACAAGCAGATTCAATTTTTTCTTTTATCTCTGACTGTGTGGTAGATTAACTGAACTTCAAGCTAGGTCAGCACAAAACTTTCCATGCTGTGTTGGGGCACAGCCCTTAGAGATTTGGAATTATAACACCCAGTTGTCAGTGTATTCATAAATTACATTGAGAATACAGGTTTTATTAAGACAGACATGTCAGGAGAACTAATTAGTGTTCTTTAGCAAATGCAATTAAAAACTGAAATCCTCTATTGAGGATTTTGCCGTAATGTATTTTTTACACAAAAAAAGTGCACAAATGTATTATATTGTATGTTAATAACTGAACCAGGGATACACAGTCCAATAATCTGGTAAAATTATCATTTGTGCTTTATACGTTACTAAGAACACATAATAATTCACCATGACAATAATATAACTAAGCATTGGTGAAACTTGAACCTTTTTTATGACTCTTTTGCTATTCCTATGTAATTGTCTCTGCTCAACTGGCTAGACTCCTTCTAAAGTTGCAATGGTAATACAAGAGTACTATAAATGTACATTAAAAGAGTCTTGTTTTGTAGTTTAAAACATGATGATAATCATGAGGAGTGAAACTGCCTAATGTAACCTGTTAAGCATAGTGGAGTCATTAGTTCAATGTACTCCTAAGTGACTGTCCCTGTAGGTCTCAGTGCTGGTGTTGACTGTATTCCAGTGCCCCCGAACAGTATGTCTCCAGTAGATTATATAAATGTTATGTGTTTCATTACATGGCTCATAAGGAAGAGAGCTGACCTACATAGACCAAAAGAAGGTCAAAACTGTTGACGAGACTCATTAAATCCCATTAGTTAAATGGAATATGTTCTTCATCCACTTTACTGTAGTGCAGTGAAAGGAGATCTCTTAAACCCCTGACCCACTGAAGGCTAAATTACTGTATTTTTTGTACTTGCAATTTGAAAGTTATTATTACGTCTGAATTTTGAACACCACCTTACTAATATGTGACTACCGTGGAATATTAAGGTCAATGCTATGTAATCACACTTTCAGATTAAATGAGTGATGCAAGCAAACCTGCTTTACTAAATTGGAGTAGTTTCACAACATTTCCAAGTCATAAGTAGGCTAAATCTATAGTAGGATTTTATTTTTATATGCTTTAGATTCGAACATGGGTTGGAAATGAGCACATACATTTATGTGCTTTGGAGAAGATCATTACTTCTGCAGTCCCAAAAATTAAAAATGCAATTTTACTTAGTGGGGTTTTACCTGACAATTTATAATGAGATTTTGACACTTTTTATACCTACCTCAACAGTTTTGAAAAGCTCTGTCTGAGGTGTCAAGAAAGGGGCTCAAATTTGCCCCGATTTTGGTACAAAATACTGGTGTAAGTTTCTACAATGATGAGGATGTATCTGACTTGTCAAATTTTTGATGGCTAATAAGTTCATAATCCATGCAACACTGTTAACAAACCTTGCAATGTTTCTGATGTATTGTAGTGAAGGGATTTTTTTGTAATGGAATATGACTAGGATATACAATCACTTACTGATCAATGGTGATCTGACGGCCTGAACCCCCGTGAATTTGAGTTTTCCTGTACAGTGACACTCCCAACCATGTGATGTGCAGGAAACAACAAGGTTTCATTCACTTGACAGTTCCTCACACAGAAGGTGACTGGGACTGCCCCAGTATAGGAAAACTGCCAAAAGGACCTCTGTTTCTTTGTCCCCCTGATTAGTGAAGATCTCAGAAGTCATATCCCCACCATAATGCTATGACATGTCTTAGCAATATGACATAACATTTCATTATTTAAATACTTTATTTGGACTTCTTTATTTTAAAGGGTTTTTCACTTCTTTTACATATTGTTGGGGGTCGAAGACATAGCATCCCGACACATCATCTGTTTTCAGCAGCTGTTGGCATCAGTGGATGGAGATGAAAGCAGAAAGCCCTATCCAATGTGGGGTAACCAAATATAATGGCACATCCACTACACAGCCTTCTGCTTCCGACTCCATCCACTGTTTTGTTTCCAGCACAGGCAGTTGTAGTACACAGTTGGTCGGTGGGGGGTTCTGGTGTCAGACCACCACAGATCTGATACTGATTACCTATCTGGAGGCTAGGTCATAAATATGTATTGTAGAAGTTGTAAAGCATTGGGTTGCATTCATGTCTTCCAGAATGATCTATTTATTTCAAAGTTTTGCTGCATGGATGCTGTAATAATGGACTTGTGTCATATACAAATACAGTAAATATGGTAATAAAACTGTACAACCTGGTCTATGACTATTACAAAATTAGAAAATAATGATTTTCTATTATTTTCATTTTAAGCAGTGTGAAAGCAGCGACCTGCAAATCGACTGCAAAAAGCAACGCCTGGATGAAGCCATCACCCCCTGTCTTCTCCCTCCATGTATCTCTCCCATTCCTGGTTGCAGGATGTCTAGCACTAAGGAGTGAGTATTTAAGCTTTGGTTAATATTAATTCATTTGTAGCAAGTATTCTAAGAAAATCCAAACTAAGATATATATTTTTTTTTTTCAAGTGGTCAAGTCATTGTGTGTGAAATTTTTGGTAATGATTTGCAGGTAGAATTGGTTCAGAGTAGTCTTTTGTTTAGCAGGAAACAATTTTAGTTTTCTTGGTAAAATCAAGTCTGTTAATCATCTATGTACAATGGTGGGGCAGCGAATTTGGAATCCAAGGCAAAAATACTAAAATACATCAATCACTGTGACATTATCACATGATGATGACAAATTTAATAACCCCTGTGTGTTTGCATGACCACGATTAAAGTTAGCAATAGAATGACATCTTGAGGAATGGATACACAAATTATATTAGAAAACAATACAGTTTTCAATGTGCAATAAAAGGCTTTATTTGCTGAACCCATTAAATCCCTTTAATTTTGTCTTGATGATGGGAAGTACAATGTTCACTTGTGAGAAGTTCCTCTTCCTGAACGTTTTCTGTCTACCTTTTACCCACATCCTGACTGGGGGTTAGAGAACATTTATTTATCTTGCTGTGGTTTTCTGTACTGTAAGAATCTCTGAGATGTCGATTTCACGGCTGCTCTGGATGGCTCTGCTCGTAGACATCAGATGATATATATTAAACAGCTGTGCTGACACCTAACCTTTACAATTCACCTTGAGAGCCTGTGAATTTCTGCCAGCAGCAACCTTTGCTGGCAATGACTGTCACCATACACAAGTTATATCTATTAATAATTATGTCACATTAATTAGTTTACACCTCGCAGAAGTTTGTGTCACTAAGCAAAGTGCATGAAGGAACATCACATAGTATTCGCAAATCTTAGTTGGGGCCGAGGGGGAGTGATAAAAATTGAGAGTAAACCTTAACACGTATTCCAGAATTCCTTCTATAAGACATGTACAGTAAAATGTATAACACCTGTATGAGAACTGATTTACTGGTACTTATTTCTTAATATGCATGTACATTACTATTAAGAGATACCAAGATTTGACATATAAATATAGATTCCACAAGCTAACTGCCTGTTGACTATCTGTGTCTGAGAAGTTTGTACGTATCTCTGCACAGACGGCTTAAATTGTGCAGCTGTGGGAGTGGGGAGCCTGCTGTCAGTGACAGCAGGGCCTCCCCATAGAGAAAGCAGGGATGTATTTTTTTTTTACCATCCCTACCTTCCCCATCGTTCTATACACAGCGCTTAATGAGCACTGTGTATGGATACCATGACGCAGAAATGCAGCTTCCCGCTCTGGTCCCAGCAGTCATAGGATCACCATGGACCAGTGATCTGCTGGGATTTAGCAACCCAGATCAGCTCTGCAGTGAGGTTGTACAACCTTGTACAATCTCCCTGGGGGTTGCAATTCCCCGTAACTAAAGCTACAGTATAATGTCAGCCCCAGTTACAGGAGAAATAAGCAATAAATAAATAAAAAAATCATGGTAAATGTTCCCCAATGGTCTTGTTTGATCTAGTGGGGGGTCGGGGCATAAAGTGTAAAAAAAAAAAAAATGGTAGTGTCTAAACTCCATGCAGATGTAACGACCTTCTGGAGTATATATATATATACTGTATGATTGTTTTCACACTACATTGCAAATTAAAATTTATATTATATATCATTTGTAGGTTGTATATTGGGGGGCAAATTGACACTACAAATAATCACTTTATTGAGACTAAAGTACCCTAGCTTTAAATAACTTCAATGACTATTCCAAAACTCATGATGTAAGGTTCCATTTTTGGCATTGGCTGTTGCTGGGGCCTCAAAATTGAAATAAAGGCTGACACCACTCTACAACAAAAATGCATGGCTGCACACCCAAGAGACAAAATTGAAAGCTAATAAAGAGGGTGTAAAGAGTGTTGAACTGCAGAAAGTATACAACATGAAAATTTGTATTAAGCACACGAAAAATGCACTAATAAAAAGAGCACCTAAAGTGCAACATGCAAACTGGAGGGGGGGGCAGTGTCCTAATAAACACATGCACCTCAGCTACCTCTCCTACAGAAATATACATGTAATTGGTAACCAAGAAGCAGAATACCAGAAAATGAACAGTGAGGTTTGTCTATTTAGGTTTTAAGTTGGTTTTCTCAGGACCTGAGTGGATGCTGAGTCTGCTTTAACAATGGACATTTCAGGTACCCTAGTGCATGTACTCTGAGGTGTCAGAGAGGAGGGGGGTTCGAATCAGTCAAGAAATTTAACTATTATCAAATAAGAAAAGGCTCCACCAGCAAACTACTGGAGCTCAGCCTTTCAGTTACCAGCTGAAAAAAAAGATCAAATCAATAGAAATATAGGCTGGCTCACAGTATTTTTGCATTAAAATTTTTATTAATACACTAAATTAAATGACTTGTACCATCATACAACATACATACATGCATACATGTGTAAATATAGGTATATAAGTGCGGAGCTCACGCACAATCCTATATATCTGGAGTACTCCAGATATATAGGATTGTGCGTAAGCTCCGCACTTATATACCTATATTTACACATGTATGCATGTATGTATGCTGTATGATGGTACAAGTCATTTAATTTAGTGTATTAATAAAAATTTAAATGCAAAAATACTGTGAGCCAGCCTATATTTCTATTGATTCAGTCAAGAAATTTGGTTCATGTACAAATCGATTTTGCCCAAATCGAAAACACTTTAAATGCATGAAAAAGTCACTCTCTGTCTCTTTCAAGAAAATGAACACAGGCCCCATATCTAAATGCCTAGTGATGTCCCGGGATGGCACCAAGAGCAGAGCTAATGAACGACGTAGGGAAATCTTAAAGTTATTCCCCAGTATATGAACTTACTTGAACTGTAAAGCCAGTAATATTAACAGTTTGAAAGTGCATTTCACTATGGATCATTTAGGCATCATGGACATGTCTATATTGCAGTTCTTTCTAATGCAGAGCTGTAATAGGGCTCCCATTCAAGTACATAAGCACTCTGTTGTACCCCTATTTGCCTCTGATTTCATATGGAGACATACAGATTTTTTTTATGATGGATTTCATATTGAGAAAAAATGGATGCTGTATGTCCTTCTACAGGAGAGCATTTCATTTCTTACTGTTTGGCACCCTACAGAGCCTTTGGTAGCACACGAAGGTTAGTTGGCTCTGTCCTAGAATGTGACGCCATTGAGCCTGCATGTCCTATTGTACAAGCCCTGTGCACACGGCTTCATACTATTTAATGGAGTTTTAGAAATCAAGGATATGCATATAAATCAGGTAAATGGTTCATACATTTTTTTAGGTTGTTGATAATTATTCATATGAAAGATCTACATAAATTACATGAAGCTACTCCCATTAAATCTCCATACTATGTGTAGCTCTTGCCCATGCTTAACGTCTTCGTACATAAATCCACTGAAGGCATGTGCGCTTCCTCCGCTGAGTTAACTGTTTGTCGTTGCATTTCAATTAGCAAAAACATGTTGGCAAATTAAATCATTAAACATCTTTAATTATTCCAATAAATTCATTCACAATTGGTTATTATTGCAATTAAAAGCCCATTTTTACAGCAGCAACAGCCCAAAGCAAGTGAACAATCAGCTTCACAATATGTAACAATTAATGTCTGTTAATGATGCCTCCTCTTTCATAAAATGGATGAAAAAGGTTTGTCAGCTCTATAAATCTCTCAGTGTGTTCAAAAGCACCTTCTTTCAGGTACTAAGTACCAATGACCGTACATCATTATGTTCAATGTAGTAAGGTGAGCCATTGCTCCGGTATTATAAGAATAATATCTGAGCTCTGATATCTGAGTTCTGTGTAGAGATGCTCTTTACAATGGTATTAATATTACAATGATATATATATACAGTATATTGAAAATAGACTGTTCAATGGCAACCAATTTCGTATAATGAAAAGTTCTAAATTTTTCTAATATATTCTGGGACTCAATTCTGTATGGTTTTCAAAACCATGAAGAATTGATACCCAAAGAATATTAGAAAATGGCATAACTTTTTTATATTTAAATTTAATTATCATTTCACAGATTACTAAATAAGAAAAAATATAACGCAATCTGACCTATCCCAGACTCCCTGTTACCAGCTGGAGAATTAGAGGAAAAAAATGTAAAAAGTTTCAAACAGATTTTGTGACTTTTGTATGACAGGAAACTGGCATAGGGGGAATGATATATTCTCCCCTGGGTTTTTATACGCTCCTCATCTGAGAATTTGCTTGGAACAAAGCTTCACATCTGGTGTGGGTGATCTTGTAGATAAATGGAAAAGAAAATATCTCAGCCAAATAATTATAATTCAAATGTTGATGTTTATTTCATCAGGTTAAAATAACACAAAAACACTTCCTAATAAAACCCTTATGCTTTTCCAATTATTAGACCTGTTTCACATGCCGGCTTCCATAGCTATGTCTGTGACAAGACAATCTATGCTTCATGTTATCCGTATCCCATGTGCACTGCAAGGCTCAAAATAGATTTCCAAAGCATCTCCATGTTTGGTCCGTATGTCCATTTTTTGCCCTCTGTGTTTTAACCGTTTCCCATGCGAAATGCTAGGCTGAAAAGGGATTTCTAGAGCATCTCCTACCAATGGTCAATGAGAACAGCTGAAAGAACATGGATGCCATCCATGTTCTGGAAGTTGTTTTCACTGACCCATAAACATCAATGGGCATTTTGGTTCACATGACTGACCAAAGTAGTACATGTCTCCACCACTGATGTATGAACATCAAAGGGTTTCTGTCACCTGAAAAATGGGTATTAAGCTGGCAGACATTAGCGATGTGCTAATGTCAGCTGAACATAACTATATTAGTGCCATCTCACTGCCTAAAGCCTTTATTGAGAAAAATTAACTTTTATAATATGCTAATTAGCCTCTAGGAGCAGGGGGGCCGTTGAACCTGCTCCTAGAGTCTCCGTTTGCCCACCTCTTTTCACGCCCTTCTTCTCTTGATTAACAGGGCCAGGCAGCACTGTTCTCCTCGGGCCAGCGGTGTCTGCAGTGTAAATCTCGTGCCGTTCAGTATTCGGCGCAGGCGCAGTCAGGAAGCCAGCAGCTGCCGAGTGTCCTTCCCTCACTGCGCCTGCGCTCAATGTTGAACGGCGCGGGATTTACTCTGCAGACACGGCCAGCGGGAGGAGAACAGTGCTGCCTGGCACTGTTACTCAAGAGAAGAAGGGCATGAAAAGAGGTGGGCAAACTGAGCCTCCAGGAGCAGGGGCAACGCACCCCTGCTCCTAGAGGCTAATTAGCATATTATAAAAGTTCATTTTTCTCAATAAAGACTTTAGTCAGTGAGATGGCACTAATATAGTTATGTTCAGCTGACATTAGCACATCGCTAATGCCAGCCAGCTCAATACCCATTTTCCAGGTGACAAACCCTTTAAAGTCAGTGGATCCGTGTATGCTGTCCATGGAAAACACAGACATGTCTGTGAATTACTAATCATTGAAAGAGGCCATTGAAGAAGGCTTTTTAATCATAGTGTTTTTGTCATCGCTATAAAATGTATTTTTTGCACCTTTTTAAAATGATGGAATAAACATTGATGTTTTTATTATACATTTTAAATAAGTGCTGGAGTATGACTAGATATATTTTCTTCCATTTTTCTCTATTTTGTATATAACAGAATTTTTAATAGCAAATTGTTCCTTTGATTTAATGCAGGGAAATATCCATGTTTTTCCAAAATCAGCTTATTTGTAGAATATAGAACCTTCAGAACTGGAAGAAAGCATTTTGAAGATAAAATGTAATATAAATCTGGGATTCCCAAAATATACTTGTAATTGCACAATAACTTTATTTGTGGAAAACGGTAAACCTCTTGAAGGTAACAACTGGTCTTCTGGGACTTGATTTGAATTAATTTACTGAATTTTCTGATATTTTTTTCTAGAACAAAAAAGACAACAAAAAAGAGAGAAGAAAAATTGTTTCCTCCATTGCTGTCACCTTTGGGGGATGAGACGATTCGAAGGCGACACTCCAGTGATAACAGCTCTTTCAGTCAGGACAGCAGTCTAACGACAGCGCATGTCCCAGTATCTTCTACAAGACACAAAAAGAATGGCAGCACAATAACCAACACGAAATCAAGCTGTGTAAGTTCCAGTTCCAGTTCCAGTTCCATTGCTCATTCCAATAACAGAAAAGCCCTGAAAAGTAAAAAAAAAATCACAATGCTAGATAAATATTCAGTTTTCTGAGAATGTACTAAAAAGTCAGAATTCTGACTCGTGATATATAATTTTAGGCTAAAGCTTATTGGCTCAGAAGTCTTCAATATCTGCTAAAACAACTGGGTTGTGATTTGCTGCATGTATCATGTCTTCTTTAATTTGGAGGTTCTTGAAATGTCAGAGTGAAGGAATTATAATGCAATGTAATTTATAAAATCATTCTCTTGAGAGATTCAAAAATAAATCCAAGTCCAGGAATTTGGCTAAAATAAAAAATAAGCTATATATTTACCAGTTAAGTTTTCAGCATCGCCACTCCAGTCCTCCCGCCAGGCTTCATTTTTTTTTTCCGTAGTGATGATACCCCACCTGATCGCCAGTCATTGGCCTCAGTGGTTTTGCTGTATACCTGTGAGGCCAGTGATTGGCTGCAGCAATGATATGAGGTATACAGGCAAGTCATCACTGCAGACCATCACAAAGCCCGGTGTGACAATCACAAAGGCAGACTCGGACTGGCCCACAGGGGCACAGGTGAGTCCCCTGGTGGGCCCCTAAGCAAGGTGGGCCTCTAGTCTCCCACCCCCTGCACAAGTGGCACATAACACAGTAGACTTCCTGCACTGCATACATATATTCAATGTACAGCACCTCAACCAGCCTATGTTTATATAAACAAAAACTTGATAGATTAGTAAAGAAACTCCCCAATTTATTATTATAGCCATGATCAGAGCTGAGATGACTTCTAGGTATAGAGAAAAGCTACCAGTATCCTATTTTCCCCAGGACCTACCTTCTCAAAGTTGCTGCAGGGAACCCCATATTCAATCATCTGGTAGCATCTTGCTGCTGTGTGAGCAGGTAATATTTAAATGTATCCGTTTGGTGGGCCCCCAAAATAACTTTTACTGGTGGGCCCTAGGCACCCCAGTCCAACACAGCACAAAAGTATGTGAATTATGCACAATATATACGGTACATATATATTGGGAAGTCAGTTTGCATGTAGTTACCATTATAAGGCTTATGTTCTATACAGGAAGAGGACAACAGTAGACCACCGATCCTTGAGAACATTCATCATCCATCAGAGCCAGATTTATGGTCCTCAGTACCTGCTGTAACCAACGGAAATGCTGATTCTCGAAGATCAAAGATAACATTCGATGAAACGTAAGTTGTGTTATGTTTTAATAGCAATATATTTATGAGCTCCAATGTTATGACAAGGAGCTTCCAATCACAAGTGTAGACAGATAGTGACAGAGAGGAGTAGCTGGGGGTAGGGCACTTACAGTACATTATACAGGAAATACAAGGGCTCCTCAGTATATAAATTAGTTTTTGTAAAGGCCAAGAGTGCATGTAAATAATAAAGAATACTCACCTTGTCAATTATTAACGGGTGCAGCACCGCTGCCATATAAGTTCCGGCCACTATACATTTACTTCCAGGCAATGGTCACATTCTATACAAGCATGTCGCTTGCTGTGGCCAGTCACTGGGTCACAGCTGCCTGGAGGTGGATGAGACTAGCAATGGCATTGTTGGGCCAGGGGCAACTTTTAAAAGCACCCCTAGCCTTTCCAAAAATAAAAATAAGTTCCTATAAACTGAGATCTGTAGTTTCTTCTAATTAGTGATGACCAAAACTTTTAAATTTTTTTCCCAACAAAGCAGTTTTTTTTTATTATAGAGCTACATTTTCTACATATAACAATGGTAACTAAAATACTTTAAAGGGGATTTCTTCAGGACAGGTTAGGATGAGTTCACATGTTATTTGGTCAGTGATTTCCATCAGTTGTTGTGAGCCAAAACAATAGTGAAGCCTATTCAGTGATAAGGTATAATGGAAAGATCTGCACCTGTTCTGTGCTTTTGACCCACACTTGGTGTTGGCTCATAATAACTGAAGGAAATAACTTACTAAATAACTAAAGTGTGAACTCACTCTTACCAATATCAGATAGGTGGAGGGCCAATGCTCAGCACCCTCACTGATCTTCCAAATCGGGCAGCCAGTGTGGAAATTATACAGTGGATGAAAGGTTCTATCTACTGTAGGTTCCCATGCCTGCATATTATAGCACAGCTTCCATGACTTGAATTGAAGTTGAGCTCCAGTACCCACAAAAGGACTACAACACAGTGGATAGAACCTTGTGCTTATGGCTCCATCCACTGTATAGTTTTCCAGCACCAGCAGCTGCCCAAAACAGCTGATCAGTGGAGGTCTAAGGTTTCAAACCTCCACTGATATGATATTGATGACCTGTCCTGAGGTCTAAGTTCTATTTCAGTTCTATTTCTAAGTTCTATTTTCTTACACAAATGGAAATATGACTCCAGTCCATTTAAGAGGGTGATCAAGTATAGAGTTTATACAGATAAGGGAAATCTTAGCTTCTGAACCAGTACTCTTACTATATATCACTATTTCAAGTCTCATTCAGACATTCATGAGGTGGCTGCGGCTGAGTTCATATAACCATTTATCTTTCCCTTCTTCTGATCCATCAGAAGAAAAGAAAAACAAAACAGGATCCTTTAAAAAAAGGATCCTGTTGCATCAGTTATGCATAGGATTGCATAGGATCCATTTTTTTACAGGATCCAGTAAAAAAAATGATCCTGTTGCATCAGTTGTCATCCGTTTGAGCCATTTCCGTCTGAGATCTGTTTTTTAGACGGACAAAAAAAAGTACTGCATGCAGGACTTTTTTTCTGTCTAAAAAAAGGATCTCAGATGGAAACTGATGCAACAGGATCTGTTTTTTTCTATTCTCTCCATCTGACGGATCAGAAGAACGGAAAGCTAAACAGTGATGGGAACTTAGCTTTAGTTTTTGTATTATGTCCCCCAGTCCCTATCTATCTGTAATTCTATTAGTTTGATATCTTAGATCTGCGTTTGGTCTGAGTCTTACAGTCATAATAAAGACTCTAAAATGCCACCATTGTAAGCCATCTGAATAAAGCCTTAAAGGGGATCTCCAGGCTACAGATATTGATGACCAATTCCCGCACAGCAGCTCTGTACACTGTGTACGGCAGCTGAGCTTCCATTCAAGTTAAACTCAAAACTAGACAATGTATTGAGCCTTCTGCTTCTGCTCTGCGCACTGCCAGACCATGGCGCTACAGCAACTTACAACAGCTGATTGGTGGGGTTTCCTGGTGTTAGACCCCCACCGATCTGATATTGATGACTTATGCTGTGGATATAGTCTGGAGAACCCTTTTAACATGAAATGCTGTGATTCATAATGTGTTTCTATTTTATAACACTTAGGAATGCCTGAAACATGGTAGCCAGTCCTACATATTAATGCCAGCGTGTTTCTAATGTTTTATGCTTTATTTCAGATTACATAATGCTGATTATTACATGCAGGAAGCCAAAAGGTTGAAGCATAAAGCAGATGCATTAGTGAGTGTATATCTTTCTCTATTATTACTGGGCTATTTTGTACTGTAAATTAACAGTAATTACAGCCATCATAATAACAGTTTACCTGACAAGCTAAATACTTGCTTCATCACTGCATGACCCTTTATCATTTGACCCTCTATAACTTTTACCCTCCTGATGACGGACTAAGATCAGTTTTATAAAAAAAATCGTTCACATCTCATTGGAAATCTGGCATCAAAACCAGGGATGCTCAACCTGTGTCCCTCTAGCTGTTGTAAAACTACAACTCCCACCATGCACTGCTGTAGGCTGATAGCTGTAGGCTGTTCGGGCATGCTGGGAGTTGTAGTTTTTTAACAGCTAGAGGGACGCAGGTTGAGCATGCCTGGTCTAAACTGTTACACACTCATTTCCAATCAACATATAACATTGGTTGCAATTAAAGTTGTATCCTGTAGTATAGGGGTCTTTCCCACAAACTATATCAATAGCATATTGATGGGCCATCAAAGGGTTGTAGCTCAGATGTAGTGCTGCTCTTATTCCAGTAAGTGTAATGTCTCTTGTAGAGTGCCGCATGCAGCCGGAAATCCATGCTGCCAGAATTTTCTAATTAATAGTTAATGGCCATACGATTTTTACTAAATTAATACTTCAGTTTTACCCACAAAAGTGTGCAACCGATTAACAATCTATTTGAAACACTACATGGGATTGTACCCTTAAAGGGGTTGTGTCACTTCAGCAAGTGGAATTTATTACGTAGAGAAAGTTTATACAAGGCACTTACTAATGTATTGTTATTATCCTTATTGCTTCCTTCTCTGGCTGGATTGATTTTTCCATCCCATCATACACTGCTTGTTTCCATAGCTGCCATCCAGCAGTGGTGGTTGTGCTTTTACACTAAAGGAAAAAGCACCAGCCTCTTTGGTGGCCACGGGAGTGCACATAGGCTGGTGCTTTTTCCTGTAGTTTGTAAGCACGGCCACCGCTGATGGATTGCAGGTTGGTCGTAACCATGGAAAGCGAACAGTGTATAATGGGATGGAAAAATGAACCCAGCCAGAGAAGGAAGCAATATGGACAATCACAATACATTAGTAAGTAGCTTGTATTAACTTTCTGTACATAATAAATGGTACACATATTTGCTGAAGTGACACAACCCCTTTAAACAGGCTGTTCAGTTCAAAGATATTGATGACCTATCCTCACGATTGGTCATCAATGTCAGATCGGTGGTTGTCTGACTCCCGACACCCCTGCCGCTCAGCTGTTTGAAGAGGTAGTGGGGCTTGTGCTGCTTCCACTTCAAAATTACCAGTGAGCCATCACCTGTGCAGCGGCAGCACAGTGTAATTAAAACTGCTCATCCCATTCACTTGAATGGGGACGAGCATTTGTAAAGTAATTACACTGCTGCACCTCTGCAAGCGAGAAACGCACTGGTAATTTTGAAACCAAAGCAGCGCAGCAGTGCCGCTACCTCTTCAAACAGCTGATATTGGTGATTTATCCTGAGGATATCCGGATAGGTATTTGTACAGAACAATCCCTTTAAGTGACATCTCCATAATTATCTGGTTTTGACCAGGCTCCTACGGTGCAGTTTTTGATTCAATTTTTTGTAACCCAAAACAGGGACTGGATCCAAAAAGAAGTCCTCTATTTACTTTTTTCTTCCCTTTAATATCCACTCCTAGTACTAGCTTAAACATGCTACATGACTCTGCTATGTAAAAAACTGTTGTACATTAGAACAACCCAAAAACTTTTGAAGTATGACAGTACCAGTTTCAACAGGTTACATGAAGGTATCTTGCAATGTGTGCATATTTGTGACTTTGGGATTGTATTCTACTTTTTTTCAACCTGTGTGTGACTTGGCATGGCTCTCTCTTTGATATTTTGTACTACATTCAGGATTCTTAGCTTAGCGTAGCGGGCACGGACCGGAGCCTTTCTACGCTCAGCTAATCCTGGCATAGCACATGATTACAGGGTACCCATGTGCTATGCCAGCAGTTAGTACACCTTGGGGGGCCCGGCAGGAGCAGCAATGTGTGCTCCTGCCCGTACTCTGTTCCCTGCGGCTGCATTGATAAAAATGCACAAACCATACTCCGTACACTGCTGAGAAGTCAGCGGTGAGGAGAATAGTGAAGTGCGCAGAAAAATCAGGGCTTTAGGGGGGAATATCTTTAGTAAAAATGCAAAATCAATAAATAAAGTACCGTACATTAGAAAGATTATTATTAGGGCATTTGGGGAAAAAAAAAAAAAAATGTAGTCACTCTTTAAAATAATAATCTATACATATTGTAGACATGATTGAAAACCTTATTAAAAATCCTAAACAAACCAGTCAGACAAAGACTACTTATCCAAATTTGAAATTTGCTTGGGCAATGAAAAGGACACAGTGAGAAATAAACTGGACCGGTTTTGTGCATCATAAGCTTTTCTATAACTCTATTGTTATGCAATGTTTCAGATAGAAAAGTTTGGCAAAGCTGTGAATTATGCTGACGCTGCCCTCTGTTTCATCGAATGCGGGAATGCTATGGAGCGAGATCCATTAGAAGCGAAATCTCCATACACCATGTACTCCGAAACTGTGGAACTCATCAGGTTAATGTCTATTTTGTGATCATTTTCCTTATCTCATTTCAGTCGTAATTAGAACCTGCTAAGTTTTTTAAAGAAAATAATTTCAGCATAATGATTTGTTCAAGGCATCTTCATCTCTGAAGTCGACGTAATTACTTCTTGCCATTTTATTAATGTGATGGAAAATGTGTAATTGATGGACAGCGCTTTTATAAATTAGCCCCTTTAGAGGTTATAATGTGACTGTTATAATTTGCAATATTCATAAAATTTAAATTGAGATGTAGTGGGTGGCTATAAAGTACAATCATTGTAATATTTGGCAGCGAGACCTGCCTTTAAAGGGTGCAGTATTAAATAGTAAATTATGTTCAAGAGGGTTTTGATCATTTTTTTTTTCTACAGAGAAAAATTGTTCTTTTCTTCTGTTTCCGCTGTCTTTGAGGTCGGTGAGAAGAAAAGTGAACTTTAATCAACAAAGTTAAAGTGAATTAAAGCTCCCTTTTCTTTTACAGATATTAGGCCGCTCATATTATTTGATGCATCAGTTGACTCATTTAGCGAATTTGACCTTTCTTTCAATGAAAGGAAAATAATTATGTTCTATTATTTTAATGGGAACAACCAAAATGAAGCACACATTCCAACTCTGTTAGAACACTGCTACTATTCTTTGTCATACAAAGTAGGACAAGACATTGTGTAAGGCATGTAAGCACTAATAATATTAACCTGAAGAACCCTATGGGGTACCAGTGACCTTACAGTGGAGGGAAATGATCTCTTACACTATACAGTATATACATCACGTATCTGTAGTAAGGCTAAGGAGTCTAATTATAAAACAATATTATGGTGGTTTAGCAAATTTATATTTTTATTCGTATTGGGCAATATGGACATATGACTCAATTTTCCTTGGAATTTGACTCTTTCTAGGTCTGTCTTATGTTTTGTATCACAGTTGCCATATATAAGATTGATAGATAGATAGATAGATAGATAGATAGATAGATAGATAGATAGATAGATCTTGTAGATTGCAAGCTTTTGTGGACAGGGTCCTCTCCCGCTTTGTACCAGTCTGTTAATAGTTTCTTGTTTATTGTATTTTTATATTATGTATGTGTAACCCCCTCTTGACATACAGCACCATAGAATTAATGGCACTTTCAAATAAATAATGATAATAAGATACCAGTAGCTAGATGATAGACAGATAAAGGGATAGATAGCTAGATAGATAGATAGATAGATAGATAGATAGATAAATAGATAGATGAGGTACACCACTCAATAGACCACACTCCAAAACAAAAAATGCACTTCCGGTCACTGGAGGTGCCCCAACTGGAAGCATGCTTAAAAACAAAAAAGTAAACTGGCTGCCCAATGGGTAAAGTCTCCAGCTGGGGAAGCTCCAGTGACTAGAAGAGCATTGTGGACTACTGCTTACAGTCGCTGTGAAGAGGAACGCTTACAGACAGAAGGGACACAGTGGTTAGATCGGTCCATTGATCCAGTGATTGGGATTAGACCACAAGGTAATCCATCAATCTGTACTGTGTATTTTGTGGTGTTTACTCATTCACACTGCATGAAGCGAAGAGGGCTTGCAGATACATAGCTACTACTTAGCAGAGCCCATAGAGCGGCTCACTGGTCTATACTGAGGATCCAACTATTAGGGAGTTAGCCATGTTAGATATATCTGTTTTGACAGAATTGTGTGCATCGATAGGCTGCACACGGTTTTGCGGCACCCGTGGTCCTGGTTGTTAATAGTGCCAGTGTTTTTATTCTCTACACTTTAACCCCTTCTACCCCGGGCCAGTTTTCGCCCTCCTGACCAGGCCATTTTTTTGCAAATCTGACATGTGTGACTTTATGTGGTAATAACTTTGGAACACTTTTATTTATCCAAGCCATTCTGAGATTGTTTTCTCGTGACACATTGTAAGTCACTAATTTGAGTCAATATCTATTATTTATGAAAAAATCCCAAATTTACAAAAAAAATTGAAAAAATCGCAATTTTCTAAATTTCTATTTCTGTAATTTTAAAACAGAAAGTGATACCTCATAAAATATTTATTACTTAACATTCCCTCATTTTGTAAATGTCATTTTATTTTTTAGGACATTAGAAGGCTTAGAATTTTAGAAGCAATTTTTAAGATTTTTAAGAAAATTTTCAAAACCCACTTTTTAAGGACCATTTCAGGTCTGAAGTCACTTTGTGGGGCTTACATAGTGGAACCCCCCCATAAATGACCCAATTGTAGAAACTACGCCCCTCAAGTTACTCAAAACTACAAACTTTGTTAACCCTTTAGGTGTTCCACAAAAATTTAAGGAAAACTGCAGATTTTGCATTTTAATCCATTTATTTCTTTAACACATCAAGGGTTAACAGCCAAACAAAACTCAATATTTATTACCCTAATTCTGCGGTTTACAGATGTGGTCGTAAACTGTGGTCGTAAACTGATGTAAGGGTATGGCAGGGCGCAGAAGAAAAGGAGCGCCATATGGTTTTTGGAAGGCAGATTTTGCAGGACTGTTTTTTAGATGCCATGTCCCATTTGAAGCCCCCCTGATGCACCATTACAGTAGAAACTCCCAAAAAGTGACCCAATATTGGAAACTAGAGGATAAGGTGCCAGTTTTATTGGTACTATTTTGGGGTACATATGATTTTTAATTGCTCTATATTAGGTTTTTTGTGAGGCAAGGTAACCAAAAAATTGCTGTTTTGGCACAGCTTTTATTTTTTATTTCTTACAACATTCTTCTGACAGGGTAGATCATGTGCTATTTTTATAAAGAAGGTTGTTACGGATGCAATGATATAAAATATGTCTACTTTGTTTGTTTGTGTCAGTTTTGCATTTTTTGAAACAAAAATTATGTTTTTGTGTCTCCATTTTCTGAACGCCATTTTTATTTTATTTTTCTACTGATCGTCTTGTGCATGGGCTCGTTTTTTTCAGGAAGAGTTGATGTTTTTATTGGTACCATTTTTGGGTACATATGTTTTTTTGATCATTCATTATTACACTTTATGGGGCAAGGTGACCAAAAAATTGGTTGTTTTGGCCCAGTTTTTTTTTTTTTTTTTACAGCATTCAAAAATGTGCCATTTTTATATAGCAGATCATTACGGATGTGGGAATACCTAATGTATATACTTTTTTTTATTTATTTAAGTTTTACACAATAATAGCATTTTTATAAACAAAAAAAAATGATGTTTTACTGTCTCCATAGTCTGAGAACTATATCTTTTTTTTTTTTTTTTACCGATTGTCTTAGGTTCTCATTTTTTGCGGGATTGATTTGTCAGTTTAATTAGTACTATTTTAGGGGGCATATGGCTTTATGATCACTTGGTGTTGCACTTTATGTGATGTTAGGTGACAAAAAAATAGCTTTTTTGGCACAGTTTTTTTTTTTTTTACGACTTTCAGATGAGGGGTTAGGCCATGTGATAATTTTATAGAGCAGGTTGTTACGGATGCGGAAATACCTAATATGTAAACTTTTTTTATTTATTTCACTTTAACACAATAATAGCAGTTTTGAAGCAAAAAAAATAATATTTATTTATTTTTTTGGACCGATTGTCTTAGTTAGGGTCTCATTTTTGCGGGCTGAGGTGACGGTTTGATTGGTACTATTATAAACAAAAAAATGATGTTTTAATTTCTACATTTTCTTTTTTTTTTTTGCGATTTTATTATGTAGGGGCTATTTTTTTGCGGGATGAGGTGATGGTTTTATTGGTACCATTTTGTTGGACATGCGCCTTTTTGATCACTTGGTGTTGCACTTTTTGTGATGTAAGGTGACAAAAATGGCTTTTTTTTTTACTTTTTTTTCTTTTTTTAGGGTGTTTATCGGACAGGGTGGATCATGTGATATATTAATAGAGCCTGTCGTTATGGACGCAATGATACATAATATGTGTGTTTTTTTCCTTTTTTTCCTATTTTTTATTATAAAATCAGGGGAAAGGGGCTTTTTTTTCTTTTTTACTTGACACTTTATTTTTTTATTAAAACTTTTTAGCTTTTTTTAAACTTAATTTCTATCCCACTCTAGGAATTTTGAGGGTCTGATCCCCTCTGCAATGAATTACAATACATCTGTATTGTAATGCATTGCCTGTTAGTGTATTACATAGAGTAATACACTAACAGGTTGCCTAGGAGACCAGTGCCTGCCTGATCACCATGACGTAATAGTACATCATATTGCGGCAAGTCACTTGCCTCCATAAAGTACTATTACGTCATATGTCAGGAAGGAGTTAAAATATTGACAACATACAAGGCCACCCCACAAACTCTCACTTCTATACATCTCTGACCTACTCTCTCGATACCTTCCCACAAACAATCTCTGATCCTCCCAAGTCATCCACCTTTGCGTTCCTCTTATCTGCTTTTCACACAGTTGTCTCTGAGGTTTCTTCTTTGAATCCTCCATACTTTGGAACTTGCTACCCCAACACTGTAGGCACTATCCATATCTTTGGAAGCAACCTAAAAACTCACAGCCTATAACTCTACACTGCCAGCAACTGATTTGCTTCTACCACTACCTCCTGTCTTCTTCCCCCTTCTCTTGTAGAATCTAAGCTCTCGAGGACAGGGTCCTCTCTACCATTGTACCAGTATTTCACTCATTTAGTTCATGCCAATTGTGTTTTTTACCTAATGTTAACCCTTTTCATATACGGTATCACCCTAGAATTAATTATCTTTTAAAACAAATACTAAATAATAATATTAATAATAATCTACATTGCTGATTTCTGACTTTCTCCTACAATTCTCTGATCCTTTAGGAAAGAAAACTGCTGCAGATAACATGTTAATATATAAATGAGCAGTATAAATGGAAACATCCCTTTTGTCTGCTATTCTGTCTTGTAAATTCCCACCGATCAGTTTGCAGAAGATTGAATAAATGTTGTTTGACTTGGGGATACAGAATTGCCAATAACGCTGAGGCTTTTAACATCTAATTTGGACCTGGACATCCATAAACTAAGCTCACTAAATGTTCCTGTTCTGTCTTAGTCTTTTAAATTAGGCTGTCTAGATATCTTAAAGTCATCTTATGCAAGACTGAGCTCTATTACTTATTCTAACACAAGAGCCTGTGAAATTACATTAGGCCTTAGAACCAGTGATCAGATGGGATGAATTGATTTCCAAGCCACTAAGTGTATAGTGTGAAGTGTGCTTGGTTAGCCAAACGAACTGAACGGCGCACTAAAACATATGGAGATGCCAATTAATACATGACATAAAGCTGACAATAATCCAAACATAGGTCTTTTAATATTTCAAAGAAGAGAACAGGGATTTTAATTTGACAAAACTGTTTCACTTTACAATGTGTGAGATCCATTGTATTTACGTTCATGGACTGCATTACATTAGATATTATCAGGCTTGGAAATGTTTGCATCTCTTATACTTCAAACATGTATATACAGATTAAAATATTTTGCTTATAAATGCAAGTATGATTTGGGGATTATTATAGCGGGCAAATGATCTACACTGTATTTAGTCTAGAATGATTATCGTAGCCAGACTCAAACCACTGGACTCAATGGAATCAATGGAAAAAAAGGATGTATATGAACTCAACATGACAAGTGCTATGGACACCTTTGGAGATATACACTCACCTAAAGAATTATTAGGAACACCATACTAATACGGTTTTGGCCCCTCTTTTGCCTTCAGAACTGCCTTAATTCTACGTGGCATTGATTCAACAAGGTGCTGATAGCATTCTTTAGAAATGTTGGCCCATATTGATAGGATAGCATCTTGCAGTTGATGGAGATTTGAGGGATGCACATCCAGCGCACGAAGCTCCCGTTCCACCACATCCCAAAGATGCTCTATTGGGTTGAGATCTGGTGACTGTGGGGGCCATTTTAGTACAGTGAACTCATTGTCATGTTCAAGAAACCAATTTGAAATGATTTGAGCTTCTTGACATGGTGCATTATCCTGCTGGAAGTAGCCATCAGAGGATGGATACATGTTCTCATTCTGTTTACGCCAAATTCGGACTCTACCATTTAAATGTCTCAACAGAAATCGAGACTCATCAGACCAGGCAACATTTTTCCAGTCTTCAACAGTCCAATTTTGTTGAGCTCGTGCAAATTGTAGCCTCTTTTTCCTATTTGTAGTGGAGATGAGTGGTACCCGGTGGGGTCTTCTGCAGTTGTAGCCCATTCGCCTCAAGGTTGTGCGTGTTGTGGCTTAACAATTGCTTTGCTGCATACCTCGGTTGTAACGAGTGGTTATTTCAGTCAACGTTGCTCTTCTATCAGCTTGAATCAGTCGGCCCATTCTCCTCTGACCTCTAGCATTTACAAGGCATTTTTGCCCACAGGACTGCCGCATACTGGATGTTTTTCCCTTTTCACACCATTCTTTGTAAACCCTAGAAATGGTTGTGCGTGAAAATCCCAGTAACTGAGCAGATTGTGAAATACTCAGACCGGCCCGTCTGGCACCAACAACCATGCCACGCTCAAAATTGCTTAAATCACCTTTCTTTCCCATTCTGACATTCAGTTTGGAGTTCAGGAGATTGTCTTGACCAGGACCACACCCCTAAATGCATTGAAGCAACTGCCATGTGATTGGTTGACTAGATAATTGCATTGATGAGAAATAGAACAGGTGTTCCTAATAATTCTTTAGGTAAGTGTATATTTTTTTGCTATTAATTTAGATATATTTTAGCCTAAAAAATGACGTGTAGTAGTATTTTATTAAAAAGTGTTGCTTTGAAATCTGCAGCTTCTATGTTTCATAGTACATAGCAAGCTGCAGAACGCTGTTCACCTTGAAATCTGTCAGATTCGCGGTCTGGTGGCTCGTTATTCTTCCCCTTTCATTCTTTTCCTGAATTATCTTTTTAGCTTATTTATTTCACATCAAAGTTTAACCATTTTAAACATTTTTGTTGAATCACTGTTAAAATATGGAGATTGTAGCTGTTGGCTGACCTTACCGCCACTCATTAGATGAATTTTGTTGAATCATGGCCTTGGCTGATTCCTTATGCTCTGTCCAGCTGTTCCTCTGTGGTACCATTAGTTGGTTTGGACATGATGCATTACTGATGTACTGTAACACTCACCTGTACCTATATTTATTCTGGCTCAGCTCACCATGCAGTTACCTGTGTATTAAGTTTTATAGTCTTCTGCGAACTGCCTTGGTCTGTACTTGGCTGATCTTCTGCTGTGACTTGACTTGTTCATACAAGCCTGATTCTGGCCCCTTACCTCACATGTGAAAGTGACCCTGAGATCTTCTCAAGACTCTTTAACTTTTCATGATTTAGTAGGTAGTATTCAAAGAAGATTAGTTTGGGACAGTTACCCGAGGAAAATTCTTCACACAATATGGTCTCAATTTAGTAACAATGGAATATTTTCTATACTGAAAGAAAAACATCTTTATCAAGAAACATGTATAACTTATCTTGAACATATCAGGTTGGCCATCTGACAGATCAAGTTTAACTCTGAGATACATGTGGTTAGAATTTTTCATGGCTAGCAAATTGGTTGATTTTATATACATTTTCTTATGCAAAATGGAATCATAGGTTACAATATCATGGATGCTCTTCAGTCTCCACCATTGTAGTAAAGAATTAAAAGTTAGGCTGCATTCACATCTCCATCAGAGATCACCCGGTTGCCTGTTCTTGCATAAATTCCATCTGTCAGCAGACAAAAATCACTGCATCAGCTAATTTGTCAGGCTAAAACCTGACATAGCCTTCTGGAAACGTCCACTGAAGATGTGAACGGGGCCTTACTGAGAGGATCTTGATCTTAGCAGAGAGTGATATACTGTATGATTTTTCAATCTAAATGACATATCAGCCTTATAAACTGGGTACATATAATATATAGTACAATTTTTTTTATATTTATAAGAAAATTTTAAATGTAGACTTAACTGTAGCTCCAATGGATGCAATAATGAAAAATGCTAGGTAGGAAACTGTTGTGTAATTTTAAACAAAGCTTTAGAATTTAATCATATTATTAGTGCCTTTTATGGTACTATTACCTTCAATGGACATGTTAATGTGCTACTGAAAAGGGGTGAAGTTTTAACTAAACATATTGTATCAACAAGTATACAGGTGAAGGATATGGAGCTATACTCGGACATGGAAATGGGGAGGGAAAAGAAAATAGAGAAGTGCTATTGTATAGCGAGCTTCATCAGACAGGAAACATTGGGACTCTAAGTTAAGGGACAGAAATTCCATGTCTCCAATTTATCACTTGCTACCCATTGTTAGAAGTCAGAGCAGGATAAGTGCAATTTGATGAAACTCCACCCCACTTTTTCTGGAATTATGGTAAATGTAGGTTGTATTAGGAGATCTACATCAGAGGTAAATAAAGGATCATAATTGCAGACAACCCATAGATGGCACATTAACTAAAACTGATATACTGAAGGTATAAACAAGAGCCCAAAAAAAATATTTTTAATAAAAGCCAATGCTGCACTATATAAGCAAAAATATGGAGTGCTTCTTCAAGCAGAGATCTATTCCAAGGGGAAAAACAACATCTTCAACATGGTGTTTTTTTTTGGTCCCCATGTATGGAAAATGTTCAGAAATAGTGAATAAATTGAAGGATACTTAAACGCCTTTGCTGTATAACACCTTTCTACCCCAAATTGGGGTCTTTATCAGTTCTGTAGATGTATACAGATGGAACTGTAAATCAAATACATTAATGAGTGTGCAAAATTAGAGAACCTTGCCCTTAAGAATTTAACATTTAAATGGATTGAGAGGATAATAGGGTTAAAGTTAGGCGATAGATAAATAAATTGTGTTCAGAATGGATGACGGTAGTGTGACCAGAGCATAACTGAAGAGCAGTATGATAAAACAGAATATGCTTGCTTGAACAGACAAGTTTTTCAGGCAGATTGTTTTTATTATTTTGAAGAGTTGGGGAGTGGTACAAAGGCTCGAGAGAGGTCCTAGTTTAGAATGTGAAAAAAGGTTGGTTGGAGGAAAGCATGCTGCTGTTTCGGATGGTTTCTGTAGGCTAGTAATTTGCTGTATGGGGTATAACCACTTTTAGAAAGGGGTAGCTAGTAGAGAAACTGATAGAGATAGGAAGCATTAGAATAGCATTGAATTACTAAATGCTTGTGGTGTAGGACTGTCATCAGATAGATACGATTGCCTATCTTTATCCATATCATCTGAAATTGATGTACAGTTCCAGGGCCCTGTGGATATTGTTATATAGATTTACTTAAACAAACATTGTATTTACACATTGAAAAATATTATTTGTAGGTGTAAATACTTTTCCAAACAATACAGAATAATGCAATTAATGTTCCCCTAGAGGCTTAGTGTCCTTCCAATGTTTGCCTCAGGCAATGTGCATGACAGATTGGCAGGTGATCCCTCCACTAAGTCTCAGCATCTGCCACAGGCACTCTTAAGGCCATGGCTAAAATAAGAGAGAGTTTGTTAGAGATTGACATTTTGTTTATGTCAGAGTGTCAGATTTGATCCTAGAGGGCTATCTTAAAAAATGACATATAGAAATATATATATATTTTTTCAATTCCAGAATATTTGACTGTTGACTTACTTAGCTTATAAAAGCCATCCTATCATTTCAAAATGGATATGACTTTGCTGTGTCATATTATGTTATGCCTCAAGTCTATATTTGTTTGTGACTTGGTCAAGAGGTCAGGAAATAGAATGGGGTATCAGTGAAATATCAACGTACTTTTGAATTGTTTTGTGGGATTTGTGCATTTAGCATAAATCTTGGTATGAAATGAATGACTATGTAGGAAAAATGTCAATCAGGTTGCATATGCTGCAGAATGTTATCTATACATGTGTCATAAATACTACCTTTGACTTACCATTCTATTATTTGGCATGGTATGAGCAGAGCCTCTTTAAACTACAGCTTGTGAAAGTAGGAATTTTTATTTAGAGTGCTTTTTTACCTAATAAAAAATGGATACTCTAGATTACTCTAGGTCTATGGCCAGGAAGAAAGGACATGATGTAATTTGATTAACAGATCCAGACAGGGGGATATCATTTGTAAAAGACATGGGTATCATGCTGGAAATAAATGCACCTGGCATGCTTTATCTGTAATAAAAGTCTTTATGGTAAATATCTGATAGGATGCCAAATGTTTTCCACATAGGAATATGTAATGACTAGAAATGAGTGAATTTCTTAAAATTAAATTCGGGTCTGATTTATCTACCGTAAATCAGCATTGTGATTTGATTTGGGTCCGAATCTATGCAAGCTGGATTGAAAATACTTTGCTTGCCTGGAAATGTTCTCTCTCTCTCTCCTCTATTTCTTTCTCTCTGTCCCTCTCTCTCTCACTCTTGCTCTGCAAAATTGTTCCCAAAACAAATCACTTAAGATTCTGGTTCCATAGAATCCACATTAAAAAAAAAATGGGTCTAATTTTCATTTCATAGAATTGATTCACTCATATCTAATAATCACCCAGGTACTATAGTACCAGATTTGGGAAATTATTGATTCTCATCAGCGTAAAGTTCCTTAGGTCCACCAAAGGAAATGATTTTGAGGGCCAACAATCTGTGTATACCTGACATGTCCACACTCACTTTTAAGTAATTTATGTTATCATTGGACATGCAGGATTTATTGTCAATAATGTTTAATAGGATATATGGTGGTTATTAGTTCTGAGGTCAGTTTTAAATGAAATTGTCTTGTACTAGACCTCAGGTGCTCCGTTTTATTAGGGGTCCATTATTGTGTCACAGCTTGGGCCCACCGGAGGATCCTCTGGTACTCTGTTGGGCAAGTTCAACCCTGATTCTCATATAGTCTTTATCTTAACATAGGTATGCAATGAGATTGAAGAATTTCACAGGCTCGGCTGCAAATGAAGGGGAAAAAAAGCTAGCAGTTTTATGGTAAGTCTACAGAGACAGCGTCAAAGAAGCCGAAATCCACTAGAACACTTTCAAACTACAGAAACACATAAGCGGCTTACAGAAGATCATTATTCTTGTTTTCCATTAAACTATTAAAGGATAACTAATGGCTTCTTTTAGCAGCTGACTAAACATTTATTCTTCCGATTCATATTGTTATCAAGATGGCATTTTAATGCCTTCTCCATTTTGATTTCATTTACTCATATGTTTCAATTTTACTTTTACTTGAAGAAATCCTAAAAAGGGATTTTTCACAGTTTATAAGGTTTATAAAACAGTGGAATTAACATAATCCTTTCCTAATTACTACAGCTATCGTTGTCTATCTCTGCTGTACTTGAGAATGTTTAAATTAAAGAAGGACCATGCTATGAAATACTCCAGATCACTCATGGAATATTTTAAGGTAATGCAATTGTTCTGTAATCGGTATGATTAGTAAAAAGGATAATAGAATAATTTGTCTTGGCATTTTTTTTTACTAAATATATAGTGTTGTATTTCATGTTTCCACAACTTGTGAATATTTGGATAATATACCATTACAACAAACTTTTACAAATTGCTTGTGAAATAACATTTCTGGAGTATCTTTTGTTAGAACTTTGTACTATGCCATTTCTCTGCTATTCTTGTAAGCATAAATTGACAACTGGGTGTTACAAGTTTGTAGGGATGGTGCGCCTATGCACTCTGATGCTGTTCAATCAGTGCTGACAGTAGCAGACTGTCGACAGTTACAAACCTTTTAAGAGTTGCCAATAGTCCAGAAATTGCACAAACTGTCCCTAATTCTTAGAGACAGTCTCTGCAAATGTGGGCTGACTTAGCCTAAAAAGGGGCGAAGCTTTTATACAAGCTTCACCTGTAAGTGTGTGTAGGTTACCAACATCAGATCTGTGGTGGCCCGACACAGGGACCCCTGGCGATCAGCTGTTAGAAGATGCTGGGCCTTCCATGAGCACCGCAACCTTGTCTTAGGCCGTCACCGTACAATGGTCACGTAGCCTAGTTGCAGCTCAGTCATATTTAAGTCAATGGGGCTGAGTTGCAATACCAAGCACAGCCGATATGCAATGTACAGTGCTGTGCTTGGTATGCTGTCCGGAGGCTTCAGTGCTCACTGGAGCTCCGGCCACACCGCGGATTCCTGAAATAGCTAATCGTGGGGGACTCTGACTCCCACCAATGTGATAATGATGACCTATCGTGAGGATAGGTCAACAATATCTTTTCCAAAATAACCCTTTTAAGAAAAGAATATGCCGATGATTATTTCATGGGGAATACTTGTATTTTCTGAAACATACATTTCAGGAGAAGTAACAGGTCCTCTTTAAAGACTATATATTTGGTATGATTATCCATATAATCATATTAAAACTATAACTACTTTGTGAGCTTGATGCATCTCATAATTAGTTGTTGAATTTATAGGAAAAGTTGGTAATCTGGCATGTTAGTAGAAGTTACCTCTTATATGCTTCATTTTACTTACAGATATAGTACAGATATAGTAACACAGAACTCACCATTGTCACATGCAGCCCTTGTCATGCTGTAAGGATTTAGCTAATTTAAATGTATATGGTTGCACTCAATAGAGAAACTACAATGTGCAGAAATATGGCAATTTCACTGCAATTTTGGGGGAGAAAATAAGTTTTATCCATGTAGATTGTAAGCACTCATGGGCAGGGCCCTCTCTCCTTCTGTACCAGTTTGTAACTCGTCTTGTTTATGCTTAGTGCAATTGTCTGTATTATGTATATATACCCCTTTTCATATGTACAGTGCTATGGAATGAATGGCGCTTTAATAATAAACAATAATAATAATATGAAGAAAATACAATCCAACTTCAAAAAGTGTATACATTAAATCTAGATTCCAAGTGAATTTTATCTCATCTTAAACCATATAAGAATGGAATATGCAAATTACTATACTCCTATATGGAAGTAATATATCAGGAACTGCCAAGCAGCATAAAATCATATTAGATATTCCTATAGAGTTAGTTATTAAGGTTCTTAACTAAACATTTCCAAAACTTTCATAATCTCATGTAATTAGAGATTAACAAATAGATTATATAGAATCAGAATTTGACCAAAAGTTTAGAAAAAATTTGGATTCCATAGAATCAGACTTTATATATATCTGCATAATTTTGACCTAAAACGTCATCAGAATTTCACATAAGTCCTAAAAGTACCTAAAGATATTAAAATCAAAGAAATTAGTCAAAAATATTAGACCTGGTAATTTATTTATTGAGGAAAATTACCCAATATTACATGTGTGTGAGCAACAATAGTATGTATACCTTTGCTTTAGGTATCTGGTAGACCACGTTTTGCAGCAATAGCTGCAGCAAGATGTTTCTGGTAATTGTTGATTAGTCCCGCACATCACGTTGGAGGAATTTTTACCTTGTTCAAAGCTGCATCAAATATGTTGCTGGGTTTCATACCATGAATTGCTCCGTTCATGTTCTTCCAGAACTTTTCTGTTAAATAAAGATCGGAATTTTGACTTTATTCTTTTTTAACCATTTTATAAAAGAACAACTTCTGTGCTTAGGGTTATTGTCTTGCCTCATGACCCACGTTCTCCTGAGATTTAGCTCACTGACACATGTCCTGACATTTTCCTTTAGAATTTGCTGGTATAATTGCTGGTAGAATTCATTATTTCATCAATGATGGTAAGCTGTTCTGGCCCAGATGCAGCAGAAAAGGCCCAAACCGTACTACCACCTTGGTGCTTCTCAGATGGGATGAGGTTTTTATGGTGGATTGCATTGTTTTCCTTTCTCCAAATATAAGGCTTCTCATTCAAACCAAAAATTCTATCTTGGTCTCATCCATTCATAAAACCTTGTTCCAATGTCCTTCTTGCTTGCCCAGGGGATCTATATATATATATATATATATATATATATCAAACTGCTAAATTTTGATTATAGAAGTAACATAGCTTGTTCTTCTATGCTGTTTGGGTAGCTCCCATTCACTACCATGAAAATCATGGAAGCAGCAGAGTGCTGGCCTGCTCAGCTGTTTCTGTAAACGCATGCCACCTATGGTTGGGTTTTCCATCTCACCATGGAAACAACCCCTTTAACAAAAGCTAATGTGAGAAAGGTCTATAGTTGCTTAAGGGTTACCTTGGGTTACTTTGTGACCTCTTGGCATGATCCCTGTTGGTTGACCACTCCCGAGGAAGGTAAAATTGGTCTTGAAATTCCTCTGTTTGTACACTATTTTATCTAATTGTGAATTTGTGGATTCCAAACTCTTTAGAGATGGTCTTGTAACTTTTTGAAGCCTGGAGCTTCAACAGTTCTTCTTTTGAGGTCATTAGAAATTTTGTTTGTTCGTGCCATGATAAACTGACATAAACATGTTGTGAAGATCATATTTTGATAGATCTGTGTTCTTTAAATATTACAGGTTGCCCACTCACATCTGTTATACTATTGATTGAAAACATTTGACTCTAATTTTGTCTTCAAGTTATCTGCTAATCCTAAAGGTTCACATACTTTTGCCACTCACAGATACAGTATGTGATATTGGATCATTTTCCTCAATAAATAAGTTACCAAGTCTAATATTTTGACTCATTTGTTTGATTTGGGTTATTGTTATCTACTTTTATGACTTGAGATTGTGATGTGAATTGTACATACCCATTTTTTAGTATGTGAATACCCATTCTTTATTAAGTGTGGAGATGGATAGGATGGACAGCCGATTTCCTTAGTAAGAGCCCTGATCAAAAGCCCTGGTTGTAGGCAACATGATTATAGGTCATCCAAACTAGGAAGCTTTTTCAACTTATAAGATAAAATGGATTGTCTGAAAAACACAACCTCTTTTAGTCTATTTGCTTTTGGTGGGATATGGTCAATATAAAGGGTAACCCCAAGCTAAAAAGCCAGCTCTAATAGTTAGATGAGGCAGTTAACAAGGAGTAGCAGACTTAGACTATCTACAGAATGTATTACACAGTTGGTCATTCTATTGAATGGTTAGCAAGTTATAGTACTGTATTTTTTACCCTGCTGGAATCTATGGCTATCTACTGTTCTACACTCAACTGATATCGGCAGGGCTTTTTAAAAGCAGGACATGTAGCAATCATCAGGTCAGCTTTATTTGAAAAACATGTCTTGTGACAGCCACTTTAAACTACATAATGGGAAAGAACTGTTAAATTCATAATTGTATATAGTCCTAATGCTTAGTATATGAAAAGTCAACTGTAAGTTTGACTAGTTTCTTTAATAATGTTGGCAGAAGCATAACTATAGAAAGTGCAGAACTTACAGCCACACCTAGACCTTGATGGTTGACGATGCCCAATGTCTTCTTAACCATATAGGGAAATAGCAGTACTGTAAATGGAACATGATGTTTCAAGATCCTGGTACAAATTTCACTGTTGGGGCCAATAGCTTCAGGTTATAGCAAATATAATAATATTAATGATATAAAATATTTAATTGAGCACGATAATTTATTTCATAAATATACAACAAATGTTTTCACTGACTTTTAAAGGGAGTCTGTCATCAAAGTTTCGCTTTTTTAAACCCTTCCCATAGCTTTCTAGCAGCCTTACAGTTAATAAAAACGTTACCTTTATGAGCAATCCTGGACTTATAAACCGGCACATGCGCATTAATTACTGTGATGCCGTACAAGGAATGGGCATCGCAGTGCGCATGCGCCGGCCGATGGACTAAGTGCGCAGGCGCGGGATCTCGGCGGGGGAAGCGACGATAAGGCTGAGCTAGCTGGGCACCTACGAGGGTAACGCCGCCCCTGGGCACTTGCGAGCCCTCATTTGCATATGCTACTGAGTTGTTTTTTGCCGGTTTTATAAGTCCAGGATTGCTCATAAAGAGAACGTTTTTATTAACTGTAAGGCTGCTAGAAAGCTATGGGAAGGGTTAAAAAGGTGAAACTTTGATGACAGACTCCCTTTAAGTAAACTTTACTGTTTTCATGTGCAATGTATTCTGCTGTGATCATTCTATTCTAATCTTCTAATATCTGTTAGTTATCAAGATTAACATTTATTGCTTAACCTTTCATTTCATTTAATACAGAATTCATCGAAGTCTTCACAGGCTCCTTCTCCATGGGGAGGCAATGGAAAGTAAGTGCTTTTTTTTTTCCTTTTAAGTGGCCCTTCATAAAAATGAAAAATTACTGAGTAAAATACAACATTGATGGTAAAGGAATGAAGGTCAGTTCTCAGGTTAGAGACAAATATATCAGAAAGTCAAAGTCAAGAATCAGCCACCCAAAATGTCTGAAAAGTTAATATAGGTGGCTTCAGAATTCTTTAACAATTTGGTCCTTAAACCAAATGATAGTCATAAAAGGACTGTTAATTAGATAGCAAGTACAGTGTCATTTCAGAAAGTCAAAGTAAAGTTAACCTCCACAGCTGAGACTCTTCAGTGATTGGATCTTTAATGAAAGACCAATGAATAATTCATTCATATATGGTCAGGGCTGTGAAATAAAACTGAACTTATATCTTTGGGGAAAATGTGAAGAGGCTTAATTGGACAATTATCAAAGCAATCAATCTTTATTTTAATGATAATGCACCTGAAAATAATGTGCAAAATTAATAAACTACCGTTAGATTTCAGTGAGTGATGATGAAAGGTACAACTTTGTGTAGCCCCCTGTCAATGAGTCCCTAGATCTGCCCTGGCAGCCTCCATTAATGAGGTACAGAGGGAAATATAAACCTAGGCCATGGATACAATGTCCTAGCTAGGTAGTAACAACAATATTCTCTTCACACTATAAAGGTTCTACTTGCCCACATTGTCATGTTCTCTAAAGAGGTCCTGTCAGCTAATACTTGAAAATACCTAGATGTTGGTCACTGTTGGAATTCACATTTGTTTCCTATGCCTTATTAATTTACCTGTGAAGTGTAAGTTCAGAATACAGTTTGCACTAGTTACTTAATTTTTTTACCATGTACTACTCTAATTTGATTTGCAGAGCTCTTAGCGTCAACTAGCAACCTTATTGTTCAATGACCTCTTAGGCAGTACTGTAGATGTGTCTGTGTGCTATGACGGCCAGACTGGACTACATTTTACAATAGAGCCATGTCAAAAATGGTTGATATTTTCTGGTTGTGCCTCTGTAGTAGTGGTTGTATTGGAGCTCAGAATGTTCTTTGGTGGGTAATAGTTTGTGTCCCATAGCAATAAGGCAACACAACCCATGACATTTCCCATCAAGGACATAATGTTAAATGAGGATACAATGTGCCCCATGTCATTCAGATAATGCAAGGTATTAAAAGGGTTGTCCAACCATCTATTTTTCTAACAATTTTGAATGCTACTAAATAATAAAAGAAATAATAGTTTACCAATCCCCCGCTGCTTTTGTTTTGATGCTTCCCAGGCCCTCTGATGGTCTCTGTTCTTTCAACTCCAACATGACTTGTTGACACGGACATTTGGTCAGTGGCTGCAGCAGTCACATGTTCAAGTCGACATGTCATTGCTGGAGATGGAAGGACACAGATCAGGACAGGGGAGCCAGGAAACATATAACAGCACTAGAATATGAGATCCTGCATAATATTGATATGAGCAAATAAAATAAAAAAACTTTGCTCTTAAATCATTTCAGGGGGGCTCCATTGGCGTTGGATAGGGGGTCAATCGATTGAACCAGAATACCTCTTTAATACTGAAAGGCTTTGTTTGCAGATCTGGCAGTCTGTTCTGGCATTGCCGGATTCTATAGTTCATCACCAGATCCCCATTAATTGTAATGAGGTCTGGCAGTGATCCTGCCACTTTCTGGGATTTGGCTGATTTTTGCTCCGGGAGATAGCTGGCATTTGTGCTGCATCAGGCAACCAAATCAGCTTGCTGCAGACACAGTGTTAGTGTTTTAGTAATGTAAATAGTTTCTTTATGATAGTAAGCATAATATTTGAAAAATAGAAATAATTCTTAATAGAAAAATTTGAGGTATGTTGGTATTTTTTGATTTAAAGAGGTTACCAGTGATAAAGGGGTTTTCCAGGACTTGGATATTGTGGCCCATACTCGGGACAGTTTATCAATATAATTTGTGGGTGTCCGACACTCACAACCCCAACCACCCATCAATGAATAGAAGGCTCAGTTCACTGTGTGATGTCCTGAATACTGCAGAACAGCGCCTACTTACACTTTCGGTTCTGTTCACGGTATAGTTTCTAGTGCTGGTCTCTGTCCAAATTAATAGGTGCAGGGGCCGGTTGTCAAATCCCCATCAATTTGATATTGATGACCCATTCTGAGAATAGGTTATCAATATATATAAAGGCTCATTCACATGCCCGTATTGTGGCCCACAAACAGCCATGTGCATCCTGCATCACGGAAGAAATCCATAAGGTCGGTGCGGAACTGAGGCACAGAACCCCACAGAAGCACTATGGCGTGCTTCTGTGGGATTTCTGTCTGTGCCTCTGCACTACAAAAAATAGAAAATATTCTATCTCTTTGCGGTACGGATGGATCATGGACCCATTCAAGTTGAATGGGTCTGGATCCGTTGCGGCAGCCGCACTGATTGTGCCCGTGCATTGGGGCCTGCAAATTGCAGCCCCCAATGCACGGAACGGCCGAACAATAGCTGTGTGAATGAGCCCTAAGTCCCAAAAAGCCCCTTCAGCATAAAGGATTACCTTGTGTTCCCCAAACAACACCGCTGTTGTCAATAGGGTATGTCTGGTATTGCGGTTTAGCCCCATTCAGGTGATTGGGGCAGAGCTGCAATGCCAGGCACAACATAAGCACATCGTTATCTCTATAATTTTATGTACAGTTTGAATATTGAAATATTAAATGTGACTCATTAGGATCCCAAATTAATTTCTGATGCCAGGCCAAACAAGCAATGAAAGCAAAACAGTATGATGTACAGTGAAGCCCCACACTACAGTGCCATGACATTATAAAAGCTAGAATAACGACTTTTATACATTTTATTTGTCCGTTTCACAAACAGAGGCTGTTAATACAGACATTGCTTGCTCAGAATTATAAGAAAAGTAATAATTGCAATTACCAATAATTGGATTGTTAGCAATGAATTCATCGCATAATTGTAGGACATAAGCTCCAGCATACACTTTACAGATACAAAAGTGGAATAAAACTGCCTCAAACAATTCTGCTTCACGAAAGCGAAATTCAGAGAGCGGATTGGCTTTCTTCAGGGAACTGAATTATCAAGTATAATTTAAAAGCTGTTTCTACAGCTCTGACATCCCGCTGTCTGTGTGTATGAGAGAGAGCCTGTTAATATCTGGCGGGTTTCTGGCACCAGGAGATTGCTAATCACCTCGTCTAGAATTAAATGCACCTCTGTAATCAGCATTAGTTCTGCACCAAACACATGCCTTTAAAAATTTCTAAACAGTATGTAAGGATTCATCTGTAATTGCAGACAATTTCCCCATACCATTTCTGAAGGAATTGTTTGTAATTCTTCCTCGCCTTCTGCAGACAATAATACACAGTGGGGGTCTTTTATGAATTGCACTTTGGCTATTGCGTGGACCATATTTGTAGGAAATTGCCATTGTGGTTTCCCAAAATGATAAAATAGGCTTTGTATTATCTGCAGAGACTTTTTTTTTTCCTTGGTTACCAGTAGTACTGATAGAATTTGGCAGCAGGTAGAAATTCATTATAACTATGAGATACTGGAGTTTTTTTTTTTGTTAGCTCTCTCTTAAAAAATAGAAAAAGCAGAATAGGAGAAAATAAATAACTCCTTAGAGGGATGATTATTTTTTTTTTAAATTTCACCTTCAGGTACTGTGATTAAAAATAAAAAGCAAAACCTTTTAGTGTGCGAATCACTTATATGCAATTGTGGAATTGAGGGATAAAAACATCAAAGTCTTTTCTATTATTGTTATTAAGAAAAGCGGCGCCATGCTGGAATATATAATACGGGTTTGTTTGGAGTCAGATATTTTTCAAATTGAAAAGATATTATGTGTGTATTTGACCGCCTGCGTTGCTGTTGAGAGAGCATATGTTGTCTACACGTAGGAGGGAGCATCTAGTGCCATTATTTTCTACAGAAATGTCTTCTCATTACGCACGGTTTCCTGGAAATGGGAATGCTGATGTATTAACTGTTTCCAGTTTAAAACTTGACTTCAAACTTTGTAATCTAAATTGTAAGGGTATGGACACTTAAGAAGCACTGTAGAAAATATTGCATCAAGAAGAATAACACATACAGTATAGCTTAATGTGCCTTTGAACAAGATAATTAAGAGGCTTTCACACAAAAAAAATAAAAATAATAATCAGCTCCATCCATCTGAATTGGGTTGTTTTGGCAGCAAGCACATGGAATTCTGGAAGCCTCATTCAGATGAATGGAACAGTTTTTTAGTCACAGAAATTTCTGCAGATAAATCTGCTGCGTGTTAAAGCATCCTTAGGGTATGGCCACAGGGTTAGGTTTCCTGATGCAGTTTTAGAAGCCAGAATCAGGAGTGAATCATAAAAGGAGAGAAAGTATTAAGGACTAATACTATTCTTTTTTAATTCACTCCTGGTTTTGGCTTCCATACCCTTAAAGGTTTTTGCAACCTTTTAATATTCATCTATTTACCAATCACCTATCAACGATATTGGTGGTAATTGTTAGATTGGGGAAGTCTGACCACTGGGACCTCCACTGATAGCTAGAGCAGGACCTTGATTCCCTGTCCCTCCCCATCACCATATGTGTTATAGGGAGGAGTAACATGAAGCATTGAGGCAGCATGCTTGCTGCAATTTGATAAAACTGTATGGTACAGTAGCTGGTGGATAGGTGAGGAATGTTAACATCTGGATTTCTCTTAGCCAATTCATAGCAGAACAACTCCTTACAATACTAAATAGAAAATTCAGAAGACAAAATAGATCTTTCAACAACAGATTGATTTTAGAAATGATTATGCAAGTATATAATGATCTAATGTCTTGTTTCAGGAATACTGAGACCCCTTCTCCCATGTCAATGAGTCCCTCTCCAGCAAGTTCTGTTGGGAATAGCTGTGCAGTTCCAGGTTCTTCTTCTACAGGCACAGTATCTATCCCCCAGCGAATTCATCATATGGCTGCCAGTCATGTTAATATCACCAACAATGTATTGCGAAGTTATGAACACTGGGACATGGCAGACAAGCTTACAAAAGAAAATAAGGGTATGTTTAATAAGTGCATGTGGACTTCAGTACTTTTATTGGAAGAGTCCTCTTGTTTGCAAAAATGTTCATTGTCAAGTAAATTGAAATGCATTTGTGAAGCTGAAATTACTTGGGTAGTACTTTGAAAAAGTATTCATACCCCTTGAACTTTTCCACATTATTTCATGTAACACTCACACACTTAAATGTGTATTATTGGGATTTTATGTTATAGTAATTATGTAATGTCATGTAATCAAGTATGTGTGAAGTGAAAAGAAAATTATATATGGTATGATATGCCACTGTTCCATAAAGGCCAGATTTGTGGAGTACACAACTAAGTTTTCCTGTGGACAGATTTTCCCACTTAAGTTGTGGTTCTCTGCAGCTCCTCCAGAGTGACCATGGACCTCTTGACTGCGTTTCTAATTAGTGCTCTTATTGCCTGGACTGTCAGTTAGGGTGGATGCCTTGTCTTGTTAAGTTTGTAGTTGTGCCATACACCTTCCATTTTCAGATGATGGATTGAACAGTGCTCCATGAAATGTTCATAGCTTGGGATGTTTTTTTATAACCTAACCCTGCTTTACACATCTTCACAACTTTATCCCTGACCTGTCTGTTGTGTTCCTTGGTTTTCATGATGCTGTTTGATCACTTATGTTCTCTAACAAACCTCTGAGACCTTCACAGAATAGCTGTAGTTATACTGAGAATAAATTCCACATAGGTAGACTTGATTTACAATTTATATGACTTCTGAAGGTAATTGGTCATGCTGGATTTTATTTAGGGGGTATTCAGAGTACAGGGGGCTGAATACAAATGCATGCCACACTTTTCAGATTTTTATTAGTAAAAATTTTTTAAATCATGTATAATTTTCTTTTCACCCAAACTTTTTCACAAATACTTCATACTTTGTATTGGTCTATCACATAAGATTCCAATTAAATACATTTAAGTTTGTGGGTGTAACGTGAAAAAATGTGGAAAATTTCAAGCGGTATGAATACTTTTTTAAGGCACTGTATATACTTCATAATCATCTGTGTGAATGATGATGGACAGTATTTGGATTGTGTCCCAATCTATACAAACCAAACCTATTTATTTGTAAAAAAGTCAATGATCAGCTCACAGCCAAGCTTCAAATTGACTTTGGTCCATACTCAGACTATTGGGGAGGCAGTCTAACAACAGTCAAATGAAAAAGAAATATCCAGCACCAAATCCAAGTCCTTAAAGGAGTTGTCTCATCTCGCCATTACTAAGGCGAGATTAGACACAGTTCCGACCACCTCCTGGCCAGGAAACAGCAGAGCTCTCTGGCGCTCTGCTGTTTCAGTAGTTCTCATAGCCCCACATGAGAGTTACTGAAACAGCATAGCACAACAAGCTATGCTGTTTCCCTAACTCAAACACAGTACAGCTTGTTGTGCTACGCTGTTTCAATAGCTTTCATGCACGGCAATCAGAGCTACTGAAGCAATAGAGCGCTGGAGTACCGTGCTGTTTCCTTGCAGGAGGTGGTCAGAACTGTGTCTCATCTCGCCTTAGTATTGGCGAGATGAGACAACCCCTTTAACAAAATGTGGTAAATTTTGGACACATATGTTGGCTTGACTGAATTATAATAGAATCAAAAGAGCAACAGGTAGATGTTACAGTTTGTATTTGCATGACCCTTCCCAGCTCTCCAGTTCTGCTCATTCACCAAGAAGGGGAGGACACAACTGTATATATATATATATATATATATATATATATTCAAAGATATGATGCACCATGTTATCCTTCTCTAATAATCTTGTATGTGTACATTGAGGGCTGTTTACTGAGTGCAGGTTTTAAGTGATACATTTTCTCTGTGAAGTATGTAAAACTTTCACCTACCTTCCACTTAGTTAATTTTGCATTGTTGAATTTAAATGTTATGTCCCTTCTTCATGTATGCCTCTTCTGAAGAAAATTCATGCTTAGATAAAAATCTAGCATGCACTGAACCCAAAGATGCAAACTGTTAGTTTGTCAATATTTGATAGGCTTATAATCACTTCATTCCCAAGTGTTGCATGCATAGTCAATTTTTTTTTTTAATTTAACAAGAAAAACGAATCAGGTAGAGTAATCTAAAATTGCATCTTATTAATGACATAATTATAGGCATTATACCCATTTGTTAAAATTCCCATGTCAACCTAGAAGCATTTTCACAGTGGGGTGTTTTGATGTTAAAATGAATTTTTATGAATCTAGCAATTAGCACACTGTGTTATAGTGCTAAATATCTGGCTTGAAATTAATTAAAATATAATATTACAGAAAATTAAATGCACTCCCAGAGAATTATTAATTTCAGTGTTTTAAGTCTTAAATCCTAATTATTGAAAATGCTTATTTAAAGTGTACCTGTCAGGTGATCTCCGCTGCCCTGTCTGAGAGCAGGATATGATGAAGAAAGAGAAAACGAGCTCTGTGATATATAGCTTTATATTATGTGAAGCAGGATTTCTAAATAAAAAAAATAATAATGGAGTAAATCCTGACAGGACTCCTAGGAAAGACAATGAGAGTCCCAATAACCCACCCACATAGTATGATTGACAGATCTCTTTGGATCACTGTGGCTACAGAGAAGTTTGCCAATAATCTTATGTGAGCAGGGTAATTAGGACTTTGCTGTCCTAATTAGAGAAAATTAGGAGTCCTGTTGGGATTTACTCCATGCCTATATGTATCACAGAACTCAGGTTGTCTTCTTCATACCCTGCTCTCACATAGGCCAGCATACATCACCAGTTGGGTTCAATTTAATATGCTTTATATTTACTTATTGGACCCCTTATCACTAGAGTAAATTCATGAAGCATGGCATATTTTCTATTATGATAGTGGACAGGGTCATTCTGGACCAATGGAGATCCAGGATGTCCCCCAATTGGATTAATGAATCCTAGAAAAAGTAAGCCAAAAAACATGCCTTGGCTTTTTCATTATGCTGATCAGTGGAGTCCCAGAGGTAGGACTACCATGGAGGGTGGGCTAAGAATAGACCTTAGATAATAATTTTGTGGAAAATCTCTTTACCTAAGTGACTTTCCTTATTGATGATGAACACTGACAACAACAGAATTTATGATAACAGAATTTATGATCCATTTGAAGGTGGACATTCTATATAACCCTAAGAAACCCTCCCTCTGGTGGAACAAAATTTGTTCCCTACCGTACCTCAGTGCTATTAGCAAATGTTCAGATATCTCCAGAATATTGGTAAATTATATCTAAAAAAAATGGAGTATTGGTAAATTATATTTAAGAAATGGAGAAGGGTTGTTGACCCAAGAAGTTATTTGGATTGACTAATTATAGTTAAGAAGGACTTGGATCACCTTTGCAGGATAACTTTGAAGGATAACAGGCTAAACTGAATGGACTTATGTCTTTTTCAGCCTTACAAACTATGTTACTATGATAATGATAAGCTTACCATTTCCTATACTGTACCTTGTTATGATGGAGTACAGTGATCAGAAATAACATTACAATATAATTTAAAAGGGGTTGTTGAGATTTTACATTGAAGTCTATACTTAGGCTAGATCATTAATGTATTATACATGGAGTTTTAACCCTCTGGACAACCAAAAATCTATATCTCTTTCAATGGCAAAGTGTCATGCATACATGTTTGGCTTTGTCTGCTACTGCAGCTCAGAAAGACTTGATGTGTTGTCTTGAATGATGTGTTGGATACTGTCGTAAAAGGACCATTGTGAACACTATTGATTAGTAAGGGGAATTTTGCCATTACTGCGACTCTTGCTGCAACTATACTGATTCACTATGGGAAATGTTTGAGTAACCTTACACCATCTAAAAAAAATCCATCATTGTCAAAAATGTATGGCAACTCGGGGGTGACACCTTATTACTGTATAGTACTAGTCTAAATTTGTTCAGTTTAAGCAAAATATGTTTGTTTGCTTGATAGTTAAAGCTAGTAAAAGCCCAGTCTCTATTTGTAATCAGTATGTCATGTTGGAAAATGAAATACAGTTGTTCTATGGTAAATCTAGTCAGGTGATAATGAAGAATAAATGTGTTGTTTACAATATCCATCTGTTTAGCAATTCAACACATTTATCATGAGAAAGTAGAGGCCGCACCATTCACAACGTGTGCCAGCCTTTCTTGCTCTAATTCATAACAATAAAAAAAATTAATCATGTGTAGCCTTAGCATTTTCAGTTTACAAGTTCCCAAATGCAATAACAATGCTTTAAAAAACTTCATTATGTTGGAACGCCCCTTGTAAAGTGCTCTATTTAGAATTAATTGAGCATAGCTTTTTGCTCTTGAAGGCCATCAGAGGCCATTGCAGTCAGTGATTTCCTTTGGGTACTATGTAATAATTTACCTGGCAAGAAAATACTATTTTTGGGCATACCAACAGAAGGAACATGCCATGCTCAGTCATCATAACAGAGGTGTGTAAATGTTCAGTGTGTGCAACCTGTCATAAATAGTGTTGAGAGAAGTGAAGCATTCAAAACGGAATTTGGTCCAAAGTTTAGGAAAACTTTGATTCGCGACAAATCCTAATTTCCTTGCACTTCATGGTAACAAAGTGAAAGTAAGAAAACTGGGAATGCGAGATCAACCATAATGTCATGCAGCCAGCCAATCTGCAGAAAGTCATCCCCTGTGATGTCACAGCCCTTTAAACCCTAATTCTTTGCAGTTGCTGCCATTGTTCTGTGAGCTGAGCAAGAGATGTGGCAAACACTCATGTGCTAGGGACAGTGTTGCTGAAAATTATCAATATAAAAATATTGGGGAGGGAGAGTGCAGGGAGAGAGAAATTTTATATATTCCTACATTTACTTATTCCTTCATCAGCCGTAATTGTCATTTAATACCAATAAGATGGAAGCCTTTATTATTCCGGTGCCAGCGACCAACCAATACCATCCAGTCTTCACCTCTTAGGGAGGGGGGGCAAGGTCTTAATGATGGCTATCTTCATCTTTTGCTGGCTTTACTTCTTCCAAATCATCCTTCAAAGTCTCCATGTTCTAGAAAAGTCAGCAAGATGCAGAGAAAGGAGGAGCTGGATGTTCCTGATGACATATTCTCATAGATATTAGATAATGTGGAAAAGGAGGAAATGCAGATGGCAGAAGAAGGGCTTTCACCTGTAGGGCAGAAGAGCGCTGTGGTTGGAAATTTGGATATTCAGTGTTTACTATCAAATAACCTGCAGGAGATTGCAGGCAAGAAGAACAATCATTTTCATATTGTGCCCCCACCTAACCAATTAGACCCCATACCAGCAACAGCTCCTCTTTAAAGGTACAGTGTGGCCGACTATACAGTGCAGTCTTCATTATTAAATTAATGGCAGCTGCGGGCTAATTCTTCACCACAGCATGGCTGCAACCAACTTACAGTATGGCCGCTCTCCTCTGTGACTGTAAAGTACGGCAGAGTGGCTTGAGTATACCTGATTTATAGCAATACATGACAAATTAATTCGTAATGGATAGAATTTCTTGGGAAACTTTGGCAAAGTTGCCCAATTGAATCTTTAAAAAATTCGCTCATCTCTAGTCTAGTTTTTGTATATCTTTCCATATCTTTTCCATGGTCAGAAACTACCATTAGTAGAGATGAGTGAATCAATTCTAAAAATCGGACCAAAAAATTCTCATTGTAACGATTCCAAATTTTGTGTGAGAGAATCAAGGAATTGAAGGAAGAGAAGGGGAGAAATAAAGCAAAAGAGTAAAGGGGAGGGGAGAGACTATTTAAGTCAATTTTGGCATTTTTGATTTGGGTCAAATTTATTTGTATCCTAATCAAATCAGATCGGTGATTCAGATAAATTGCAGCAGAATTTAATTTTAAGAGTGTTGCCCATTTCTAGTGATTAGTAAGAACTGGTTAAACAAAATCTTTATTTACATAACTAACATAGCTACATAGCTAACATAACTTATGATTATTATTTATTATTTTTATTAATTAGTCCTAATAAACTGACTCTGAATGGAGTTTGTTATCAGAGCCCAAGTTCATAACCTTTCCTTTAGTTACATAAAATCTGCTTAAGACCTTGTTAACCATATGTACATACATATAATGTACTATACAATATACATGTATGCATTTTAACATGATATCTTTTATGCTATTACAGAGTTCTTTCAAGACCTTAACACAGTGATGGAGCCCTTAACTCAACACAGTAGCATGACTGACCTGGTCCGCTATGTTCAACAAGGACTTCACTGGCTACGCATTGAATCTCAATTATTGTAGTATCTGCTTTACCCATGATATTTTTTCTTTCATTCTACCTCTACCAGCAAAAAGACTTTGGCTGGTGGAAATCCGTTCATTACATTGACTTCAACTTTTTATATAATGTCTGTTGGAAGTGGATTTTACCTTCATCGGAAATTCAGATCACATCGTAGCATTAACCAATTCAACCATTAATTTCCAAATCTTTAATATGCCTTTTGTCTCTTGGATCAATTCCTACGTGCTTTATGAAATGGTACATTTTTAAAGATATTATTTTTAGTCTTCACTGCCTTTATTTAAGAACATGATGCACTTTGTGAAGATTTGGAACGAAATGTCTTCATTGCTCAAGTGTTTTATAAAAACACTTTAATTAGGAAGAAATTGAGAAGTATTACAGTATGTTTAATGGAGCTTTGCATTTTTCTTTGGTAAGAAGTAGAGTGGATATTGTTTACTCTTGGTTCTTCTATGAGGTTTACAAAAGAATATATTGAATAATTTTGGAGACAAATTTGTGAGGAATCGCTTTTAAAGTCTTTGATGAAGGATTTAATGTCAATATGATAATTTTTTTAATAAACTGCATACTAGTGAAACCCAGCAAGCCAAACTTGGCTGAGAATGCTTTACATATTGGTATCTCAAATGTGTTTCTTTGGTGTTTCTTAAGCTTTGAAGTTTTGCATGAAACTTTTATTTAAAAAGGGTTCTCCAAGATTTAACAATTAATCACCTATCTCTTATATATGTCATCAATGTCAGATTGGCAGAGGTCTGACACCCTGCACTGCCACCAATCAGCTGTTTGGGGGTAGCACCAGCACCAGAAATAGTCACTGGGACTACATAGCTCCATCCATTGTTTAGTGCATGGAGCTGGTTACTGCAACACTGCTGCCATTCAAGGGAATGGGAGCAGTGCTTCTGTAGCCAGTTCTGTCCACTACACAATGTATGGAGCTCTGTAGCTCCAGCATCAGAGCTACACCTAAACAGCTTATTGATGACGGTACAGGTTGTTAAAATGCCCCAATCTGATATTAATGTTCTAACCTACGGATCAGTCAACAGATGGTAAATCCTTGATAGCCCCTTTAAGAATGTTTATATGTATAAAGATAGGAAAGATAACAGAGTGAGAATTACCTGCCAATACTAGTAAGGCTCAACATTTTAATACCATCCCTAATTACCCTACCTTTGTCTCCATTCTCTGTTTTTCTCAAGTCACCTAAAACAAAGAGATCAGTCAGCAGGTGGACCCTTAAAGGCCGTTTTTGTTGAATGGAATACTACATAGTGCAGATTGCTTTACTTTTGACACATTCTTCCTAAATTCTGTTAAAATCAATGCTGAAATAACCTACAAACAGAGAATGGAGATATATGGAGCATGTGAGTGATAACATGGTAATGTGAAAGTCGCTTAGTATGTACATGTTGATCAAATTATTGCAACTTTTTCTTTTGCACAGGAAATTGACTAGGTTCTAGTTGCATCTTTTGATATTAAAGTGCTATGTCATTTGTAAGAAAGAAGGTATGATAACTGAAATATCTAGTGCTCTTTGCTTATATTGAGCAGGTACGCATAGATCCACCATATCTCTGCAATACTTTTTATGTGTTATGTATTTATTTTTTCCAAAGTGATTCAGTGTTGAAATTTAATGTTTTCCTCATATCTTAAAAGAAAATAATATACTAAAGCAGTTATTTCAGTAGATGCCAATTGTTAGATGCTAGTTTGCTGCTGACTAAGTAGTTGTCCTGTAAATTAATAGTACTTTATTATGTATCTCTTAGATGGTGCAGAGCATAATTTTTTTATTTAAATAATTATAAAAAATGCTTCTGTGTCTAGATATTGTATTGGCATTACTGGGTGTACTTTTGATTCTCTGTCCCTCTCAGAACCTCCACCTAACATGTTTAATGCTTACAAGAGAAGGCTGTTTCTTCTATTGGTTGGCCTGTACAATTGAAGAAATTACTCCTGGTGATAACACTTCCAGAAGTAGACTCATTAAGTAGATCTTTTGAAGGGGAATCAAAAGAACACTAGGGGCATCATAATATTGTATGTGATAGAAATATCAATTGAAAGATTATGTTTTGTGATCTGAGAAATGTGATCTTTTGGGACAACCACTTAAATCAAAATTTGACTTGGAAGACTTTGAGATACCTAAAACATATGTAGTGTTACTCCTTGAATTCTTAGTAAATTATTTAGGTCTTTTATATTGGCTACCTCCCAGTAGAAAGTGAGAAGTGAAGTGATTCATATACATTATTAAAATTATTATGTATTCATAAGTTACCTCAGATTTAAACCAAATGTGCTTCATTGCACACATCATGTGCTGATAAATTTTAACTTAATTTCTTAAAATGTACATTTGTAGATGAGTTGCTTAACAATAAAGCACAACAATACAAATTGATTAAAGGTTAGATTTTAGGTTTAGATTTTAAGTTATTTTTTATTTGTATTTTCTTACTTTTACAGCTACATGATCACAACATGCACAATCTAATATGCATATTTCGATTCTTAAGCCATGTCTAGGCATTGATTGTTGAGCTGTCACTTGATATGTAACTTTCATGTTTGTAGCAATGAGGAAGTATAAAAATCACTAAGGCTTAACTTTACATTTGTTGCCTCGGGGCATTAAAGCTCTTGGGGGTTTGCACTTAACACAGTTGTAAGCAAGTCTGGGTATACCCTTGTCCCTGTTGGCAAATCACCATAACGGTTGGATTTGTCCCATACATATATTTAAGCATATATTTAAAGACAAATTTGCCTGAAGGTAAATCCTTAGCTATGTTGGATTTATGTTAAAGACTACAGGTAACCAGAATGCCCTGATGATTCTAGACAACAGTATAGACTTAAGTCAGGTTTAGGCTAGTATCACATCTGCAGCTGGCTATTCCATTCTGCTGATCCAGCAGAGAATGCCAGGAATCAGCCAGACAAAAACTGCTGTGTGCAGTGGTTTTTGTCTAGCTGGTTCTTGCCATTTTTGCTGGGTAGCGGCACCATCTGACAGCAGGCTGCCGCAGATGTGAAACTAGCCTTAATGTCTCTAAGCAATTCATCTTTTACTTTACATTTCTTAATACAGGCATATATAATGTATAATTAGGAAAATTGGCACGTAAATATAAAACTAGAAAAGCTACAATTTTCTGGGGAAATTGTGTGAAGTGTTCTTGCCTCCACCAGTAGTCTACAACTGGAGTGGGCGAAGTAACTGGGTGGAGTGGCTGGAGTAACTGTGGAAAGGTTGGACTGGACAAAGTAACTTTATGGAGTGGGCAGAGTAACTGTGTGGAGTGTTTGGAGTGAGTAAAGATAGTAAACATTACACTAACCAATTGATTGATCAAATTTAAAAAGTGCACATGGCAAGCTTGATAAAGTGAGAAATGCATTTCAACTTTTATTTATTTATATAGCGCATTTAATTGAAAGGTTGTTGCCCAAAGTGCTTCACAGTTACATTAAAACATACATTTATAAAAACATTAGCAGCCGATTTGTGTAGGTGGGCTTGAAAATGAGGCAGTGGTGGCAGTTTAAAAATCATATCCGGATTTTTCAGCTTACACTCTAGCTTTTCTCACTCTGCTGGCTGCTCACACACCTAGGTTCCTATGGCAGAGTGGTTAAAAACAAACTGCTCCAACTTGCTCACTTCACTGGCTGTTGCTATCTTCAAACGGTTATAGTTTAAAAATCATAAATCCTACAGCGAAGAGCTTTATATTGTGAGAATCTCAAGACCAAGATCTACATTTTGATGCATAGTATGTCTCTGAAATATTAAAAATGAAGTCACAGTTTAGAAATTTCCCTTCAAATTTGAGGTGGCTAGAGTGGAGTTTAAATGAATGTCAATGGGCGGTGTGAGTTGCAAACAAATGGTCATATTGTGAAAACTATCAGGACTATGGCTTAGGTGAGCTTGAAAATGAGGGAGTGGTGGCAGTTTAGAAATCATGTCCTGATTTTTCTATTCACACTCTAGCTTTTGTCAGCTCCCACTCTAACATAGTAACATAGTACATAAGGCCGAAAAAAGACATTTGTCCATCCAGTTCGGCCTGTCATCCTGCAAGTTGATCCAGAGGAAGGCAAAAAAAAACCTGTGAGGTAGAAGCCAATTTTCCCCACTTTAGGGGAATAAAAAATTCCTTCCCGACTCCAATCAGGCAATCAGAATAACTCCCTGGATCAACGACCCCTCTCTAGTAGCTATAGCCTGTAATATTATTACGCTCCAGAAATGCATCCAGGCCCCTCTTGAATTCCTTTATTTTACTCACCATCACCACCTCCTCAGGCAGAGAGTTCCATAGTCTCACTGCTCTTACCGTAAAGAATCCTCTTCTATGTTTGTGTACAAACCTTCTTTTCTCCAGACGCAGAGGATGTCCCCTCGTTACAGTCACAGTCCTGGGGATAAATAGATGATGGGATAGATCTATGTACTGACCCCTGATATATTTATACATATTAATTAGATCTCCCTTCAGTCGTCTTTTTTCTAAAGTGAATAACCCTAATTTTGATAATCTTTCAGGGTACTGTAGTTGCCCCATTCCAGTTATTACTTTAGTTGTCCTCCTCTGGACCTTCTCCAGCTCTGCTATGTCTGCTTTGTTTGCAGGAGCCCAGAACTGTACACCGTACTCCATGTGTGGTCTGACTAGCAATTTGTAAAGTGGTAGGACTATGTTCTTATCACGGGCATCTATGTCCCTTCTGATGCAACCCATTATCTTATTGGCCTTGGCAGCAGCTGCCTGACACTGATGAGCTAGATGATGCTACAAGGCAGGACAGTTGATGCTACAAGGCAGGACTTTATTTTTGAACATTCCGCCATTTATTCCTATGGGACCAATTTCTCCACAAAAACGCAGATATTTTGTGAACTATTCGGAGGAAACGTTCCACAAAGTAATAGCACACCAATCGGGAACAATCCACACATTTCGGTATATTATTGTCTATGTAGTGTAAAAACTGTGGGAGGAGTTAGAGTGGTAAATTTAGCTATAATAAGAACAATATATATGTGGGATAACAGTAAGTGGTCTTGCCATGCAAGAACATTTAATAATAACATTGCATACCTATAATGTTATTAAACTCATTGTTTAAAATACTGTATATTAATGAGAATCTTGGTGCTATTGATTCATGTAACGTAACCTTAATAGGCATATTAATGAATGGTTCTGCATCTAATATTTGCAGACTGTTTTATCTCTTGAAAAGTAGCAAACTCCATAATTTACCAACTGGCTATGGTTCTGTTCATGTTCACAGCCACATGAACATTACTAGGGAACAATACATCTGTAATTTGTCATGTAATGCAAAAGTTGAGGCCCACAGAAGTACTCTATGTGTTGGTAGAAAGTTTTTGGTGCCCTATTACACATCCATATAACCCAGATGCTTAAAGAGGACCTTTCACCGATTCTTACCCTATGAACTAACTATACAGATATGTAGAGCGGCGCCCGGGGATCTCACTGCACTTACTATTATCCCCGGGCGCCGCTCCGTTCTCCTGTTATGCCCTCCGGTATCTCCGCTCACTAAGTTATAGTAGGCGGAGATACCAGTCTCTAAGTTATGGTAGGCGGAGTTTGCCCTAGCGCTGGCCAATCGCAGCGCAGAGCTTACAGCCTGGGAGGTTATTTTCTCCCAGGCTGTGAGCTCTGCAATGCGATTGGCCAGCGCTAGGGCAGACTCCGCCTACCATAACTTAGGGAACGGAGATACCGGAGGGCATAGCAGGAGAACGGAGCGGCGCCCGGGGATAATAGTAAGTGCAGAGAGATCCACATGTCTGTATACTTAGTTCATAGGGTAAGAATCGGTGAAAGGTCCTCTTTAATGCAGCCATATACATAAGGCCTAATTGAGAATGGATTCCAGTAAATAAAAAGTGAGAAAAGAGTTTTCTAAAATGAAAATTAGAAAATAATCTAGTATCCTTATTAGAACAGGGGAAAAACAACACCCAGGCAAATTATTAGTACAGATGGGCACATGATTCCAAAGGATATAGTCCAGAGGAGGAAATAAATCCAATAGTTACTTTAAAGGCTATGGGCATCCTCAGAGGCATTTTTTTTTTTTTTTAAATCATTGCATTCTACTCATTTTGGGCTAAATTTTTTTTTTTTCTTTTGGTCTTTATTAAACATCATTTCCCCAGTATTGCCATCATATTCTATGTATTTGCAGAGAAGCAGGATCTCTGTTTACAACGAGTCAGTCAGTCAGGGAACTGATCTGATGGCTCATGTGAAGCCCTTACCTCTGAACTCCTGACAGCTCATAAAAACTTCTTTAAGCCATATTCATATGTGTTTGATAAGAACTGAGCTATAATAAGTGTTTATGAGTTGTAAGGAGTTCAGAGTTTAGGGTTTCACAGGAGCTGTCAGATCAGTTTCGTGATGGGTGCCAGCTACTCTCTAAATACAAAGAAGCTGACAGCTATACTGGAGAAATGGCTGAAATGTTTAATAAAGACCAACTGAAACATGCTTTTTTAGCCCACAATGAGTAGAATGCAGAAATACGAAATGCCCCCAAAGGTGTGAATAGCTTTAAAAATCTCAGTTACAATGTACCTGGAGCCCAGAAACACATTGTATCTGAGACTTGAAATAAAGTAACTATTGGATTTTTTTCTTCCTCTGGACTACATCCTTTGGAAGCATGCACCTATATGATTCTCTTCCGTGGGACTGATTAGCCGGGTTGCTGTTTTTTTGTTTATCAACAACTGTCCTGCCTTGTAGCATCATCTAGCTAACATTATTTGACAACCATTAAGGATGAGCCCTCCTTAATCTTTGCAATGTTTAACATGCATTATCGTGATATACGGTATATCTTTCTCTTTTCTTGCTACTCTACGTTCACCAGAATAGGATCTAGTTTTCATTTTGGATGAGGAGAGTTTATGCATGTACTGCGAGTGTGAACTGAACACTGATTCCAGTATCATAGTTCATTATGTATTGTCTTTCTTTAGCGGTTTTTGCCAGACTGAATAATATAGCAGTCAGTGGTGATAGAACCTCCATATCAGCTTGTACAAATCTGGCTCTCACTTTCCACGTCTAAACAGATAAATTATACTATTGACCGATACCTAGCTGCGCTAGGGTTAAGTGCATATCCCCTGTTGCATTAATGGCTGCTGCGGCAACCAAAGGAATAATCACAGCAATATGAACATTCCTAGAGACTGTTTCTCTAAATTATTAAGTACTGAAAGTGCCTGTACATTTCAGATCACAAATTAACCCCTGTTCTGCTGGGCAAATTAGCCATATTTATTATTTATGATGTTAAGGGCATTTTTTACAGAACATTTTCCTCTAAGATTGAAAGAAATCCAAGTATACTTCTTTGAGTTGACCTTTTCTGTCAAGTTGTTGAAAATTCTTAGTGGACGGTGTAGCTAGCCTTTTTTTTTTTTTTTTTTTTTACCACAGTTAAGATTTACTACCATAGCCATGTCTCCAAAAACCTTGGACAAAGCAGAATGGCTTGTTGGTGTGCGCCGTTGGCACCCAGCAGCCAAAGCACATGCCATACCAGCCCCTTGCCTATGTTCCTGTTCTTAGCTATACGTATTTATGGGAGAGTGGTGTGACAACTAATAGGTTCAACATTACAGCGCTCAGTGCCTCAACCCAGCTTTCCCATACATCTGCTTGTAAATATGCCTAGTTATACAACACTGTGGTAGCTGGTGCTGTATCACTGCCATTCTGGAGCCTGAAAAGCTACATTACAACCCAGTTGGATGATGTCATGGTGACCATTTTGGTTGTCGTAATAAATAAGAAACGTGAAGCTAGAATTTTCAGCCACTTGAGGAAGAGGTTGACTTGTACTTATTGGCAACGCACTATTTGAGTGAGAAAATCAACTTGATTTATTTGTGGATTGCTGAAACTGGTTTACACGGCCATATAATCATGTATATATAGGAATATAATTCTGTACTGTATTTAATAACTTCTCATCAAATGTAGTTAGGTGTACTAAGTAATATGGTTCGGTGTGCACATAAGTGTTGCAGCCAATGACCACCAATCACAATTTAGATTTCTGTCTGGATTAGCTAATCCTAACCCGATACAGGAGTTTGCTATCTGTACAAATTCTGAGTGAGCTTTATTACCTTGATTTATGGTTGCCCCCAATAAACTGTCCTCTACATTACATATCACATAGGTTACTGTGCAGTATTGTGTTTTCTAACTGGAAACATCCATGTTAAATACCTTTATGATGTGTTAATAACTGTTAAATAGATGTATTATTTATTTTAGGATTACCGTAGATACTTAGTATGAATAGCTGCTTTGCAATACAGTATCCTAATGATGTAACTTTATTATAGGCATTTAAAATGCAGTATTTCGTGATGCTTGAAAGCACATCTTTGCCCCCAAAAAAACAAAAAAATGGTTACATGTGCTCATTAATGCTCCTCTTCTGTTAGTCTTAACAGTCTTTGAGCAGAACTTTGTACTCCAGAGCTTTTCCTCTCGCTGTAACTACAAACAGGATGTTGCAGCCTGGCCATGCGCTCCTGCTCCTCTCTTTCTTATTTACCTGCGACTGTTTCTCTGAGCTTTTGCCAATGTGATAAATCCCTGCAGAGGTCAGATGTTACTGTAAGGTACACTGGCGGACTTTTAGGAGTGAAAAAGCGCCATAGCTTAGATTCAAATGCAGCTCCCATTCAGTGCTAATTAACACTACCATACCATTAACCACAAGGAACAGGAGAGCTTAGTGCTTGGTCTAGGACTTGTCTCTCCAGGGGTCCCATACCAGCTGCATGGACTTCCTCTTTGTTAAGTAGGAGATTAACACTGCACATGTTTCAGAGTATGCCTCACATTTCTGCAACCACAAGATGTTCCTACTAGATGCAGTTTTAAAGCAAGTTTGTTGCAGTTTTTCCATTGACTTCATTGAATAAATGTGTATAGAACCTGCAAATGGTAATGATCCATTGCAGCCTACGCCTTAGTATCTTGTGTTTTCATTAATTTCATCAAACTGCACAGCTAGGCAAATATCGACCGTAAGGGACCATGCACACTATTGTACTTTTATTCAGTGTGCTGTTTTTAAATGGATAGGACTTTGACCCATACAGTTTAATGGAGTAATGCACACATCCGTTCTTTCCACAGATCTGTGTGCCCAATCTGCAAAATTCCCCAGAGGTCCTATTCTTGTCTGTTTTTGCAGATGAGACTAGCCCTTTCTATCGATTGGATTGAGAAGAAAAGGGAATGCACCCGTTTTTTGCAGACCAAAAATCAGATATGGCTGTGTACATGAGGCCTTAAATAAACTTAATTTTATTAACTCACTTATGTAGCACTCACATAGTCCACAACACTTAAAAGACATTGGGCCAGATTTATCATTACACTTACATCTTACTCCACTTTTACATATGTCCAAAGTCACTTTTGGCTAAGTCAGATTTATTAATGGTCCTTTAATACTGTGATAAATGTGGTTTGATGGTAGCAGTTTATCCTTCAGTAAGCGGCTTTACAAAAGTCGCACGTCTTTACGCAATGTTCTATTAAAAATTCGCATAAGATAAGCATGATTCTCACTGAAGTGAAATTGTGCAATTTTTTGCACAATTTCTTGTTACTTTTTAAATTGTCGCAATAGTAAATCTGTCTAGAGATTCATTCACATAAGAAAACATGGCCACTTTCAGAAAACTGGCGAGCATAGCGCAGAGCCAATAAAAGTTGCACATTTTATGCGCAGTTTTAGCGATTGCGCAAAAATGTGCGACTTTTTCACTCCATTATTTTTACTTGAGCTAATGATAAATCTGGCCCATTATCTTCACTTTGCTGTCCCCAATGGAGCTCACGATCCAAGTTCCCTGTCAGTATGTCTTTGGAGTGTAGGAAATAAACCAAGAAAACATGGGGAGAAGATACAAACCCTATGCAGATGTTGTCCTTGGTCACATTTGAACCTAGAACCAACCCAGAGCTAATCACCGAGCCACTGTGCAGCCCAGTTCATGATATGGCATCCTGACTTCAGGTCTCTACAACATTTTAAGAAATATTTGGAAATCTATTTAAGTATCTATGTAAGTATCTTTGCCGGTGATATAAACTTTTCAAATAGTCTTATAGCAGAATTTATAATAGGTAAGCAGGTCCTATCCGTACATCAGTTGTTGAATTCTGTAGAGTCAAATCAAAAGACATCTGCTCTTTGTCAATGTAATGGTTTAATACCCTCCAAAAGACAGCCTGTGATGTTCCATGTTAAATAGCCTTTACGAGCATGCTGAATGGAGTCAGTGCACCTCCTGCCTGCAAGCTTCCCATCCTTTATGTAGTTGCCTCTCCGACTATAGATAGGACACACTCATTCCTAAAATAATTGTTGGCAGATAGGGTTAAATAAAGCCATCTGCCCGTTTCAGGTAGTATAGTATTAAAGGGGTTGTCCAAGTTATATTTTTTGTCGGACCCCCGCCGATCTGATATTGATGACCTATCCTAGGATAGGTCATCAATAAATATAACTTGGACAACCCCTTTAATCTCTTCGAGACAAGAAGCAGCATTTTAGAAATATGTTGTGTACTCTACCATCAAAAACCTTGAATGGCAGTTTCTTAGTATAACCTTATGGCATGCCACTAATGTTCCCTGATGAATGAATATCACAGTGCCTGTTGATCCATTCGTTATCCATATCTTTATGATATTTTATATATAGAGAGATCTGGCAAAATCAATTGGATGTTTTAAACATGGCGGCACTCTACATCATAAAACATTAGGCACACAGGCATACTAAATGGAGAGATCAGCTTTAAAAGCTACACTCTAATCAATAAAACGATTAAAAGTGGTCTAAAATAGTTAAACAAAATCCATGAAATCCATTAGGACCTTGCCAGCTGGATTCATTATAAGAATTTTAGAACAAGGAGTAGGAACTTTGCCCTCCAATGAAGTTCAAAGCAGCACTCCTACAGTGACTGAAGTCACTCCGCCTGCAATGCTGGTACCACATACACTCCTACCATCTGCTGTACCCTCCATGTTATTTATGGACTGAAAAGTCACACTAAATTAGGTTGACTAACTTGCTAATAAACAGTTTAAACCTCTTTGGAGTGTAGAGTTCCTTCTACAAGCATTCACTGGTTCGGTAACCAACACTTGCACCCTTAGGCCACATGACCATATGCATTTTGCATTGTTTGCAGACCCATTGACTTCAGTGGGTCTGTGTTCTGCCTTTTGTGGCCAAGTACAGGACATGTTCTATGTTTTTGTGGAATGGACATATGGATGCGGAAAGCGCACAGATCATCCGTGTGCGTTCCGCATCCATATGTCCATTCTGCAAAAAGTATGTCACCAAAATGCGGACCACGGACCCATTGAAGTCAGTGGGTCCACAAACAATATGCAGATGGAACACGGATTGCATCCCTATTTTACGGATCCACGATTTGCAGACAGCATAAGGCCTTACCTGTGGAAAAAGTCAGACTTACCTGCTTCCCACTGCTTTGTTCTTGCTCCCTTCAGTGGTGTTCTGGTCCCTGTCTATGAACCTCCAGAAGGGTTTATGTGTGCCGCTGCAGCCAGTAACTGCCCTCATCGGTGATGTGTCCCAAGCTCCATGTCACTGCTGGATCACATCCTGCTTAAGGACACCACTGAGGCCAGTCATAGACTGCAGAGGCACATGTGACCACAGCCATCTGGAAGTTTACCGATGGAGACAAGAAGACCTGTGAAGGTAGCCCGGGAGTCAGAACGATGCGGTGGAGAACAGGTGATTATTATTTATTTTTTTCACAGGTACAGCGGCATGGGGTTGGAATAAAAAAGTTAGACATCTCCTTTAAGTAATGTGACAACATGTACAATACTTACAAACTACACTAATTGTCACTCTACTGTAGTTGTCAGATAAACCGCTTTAAAGAGTCCTGTAGTCCTCCATGGTCTGCCTCCATCATTGAATGAAACAGGAACAGCTAACAAAGATCCCTATCATGTACAATATATGAGGATAGTAGAGGAAATGGCACCACATGGCAGTTCAGTTTTGCAATTTTTTTTGTCTTAAGATCCCTAGTCACATTAGATGTGTAATTGGCTGTAGTCACAGTTTTCAGCAGGAACTGAATGGGTGGCTGCCAGACACACTCCAGCATTGAGCTCTGGGGATAGATTTGACTTTCTCAGCTGCTTCTGTTGTGCCCCCATCATATAAGCAGAGCCACGTGTGTCTGACAACCACTCACCCCTCACTATCTCCACAGGGACTAATACTCACTTTTGGCCAAGCAAAACGTTCATTTTAGTGGAGGAATCTGTGAAGTTAATTGCTTGCTGAAAGATTCTAGCCAGCTTTATTCTGAACATTTGTCATCATTGTCTAATGTGCTTTTCAATATAACACAAGCCAAAATTGATATGTTTTATTCAGTTCAGGATTAGGTGAATGGACTGGAGCAGATATTGTGCACATACGGTCTACCGGAATCCGTTAGTAAATGCCTATCTCTAACCAGACACGATTAGAGCATGTTAAGGCAGATTATAGGTTTTGCATGCCAAAGATTTTCTTTAAAGATGTACACGCATTTCAAACTGATAGAATTGTCAGTGTTTGTCATTAGGGACCGTTGACTGTACAAAGAATATCCAACTCACTCTGTCCTTATAAAGAGAAACACCAGCGGTTGTAATAAGGTACATTTTGTACATATTATAAATACTTATGTACATACTTGCATGATTGCAAAAGATGTAGTCTAGTCATATACCGTTACTCATCAGATTTACCTGTTCTGAAAGCCTATTGTATTTTTTACTGGATTGTACTACTGTATGCCATGTAATTCCACCAAAGCTTTGTCACTTGGTAACATAACTGCAGACTGAGCTGTTGCTACAGGAACCTGCATTATTATAGACAGTAATACATCATTTAAAGGGGTGAACGGAGCAGTAAGACATTTGGGTATTCTCCTTGGGCTCCGCTTCTGTGCCACCAGTCCCTATTTATGCTCTACACCACGTTGGATTGCTTTGGGTGCTCATGATTTTAATCAACTAACTATGTCACATTAACAATTCTGCTACTTTCTTCCGAAAACAGCGCCAGAAGGATCCACGGGTAGTGTATGGTATTGGACGTTGGCTCTTTTGAAATGAGACTGAGCTGCAATACCAGAAGCAACCTGTGGACAGGTTGAGAAGAGAGTAGCCATAGTTTTCTAATCCTGTTCAACACACCTCTTTTTTACTTTTATAATCAGTTAAAAAGTTAGGTACTGATCCGATATCTAAGTTCCTCTCTGCAACAGTGCGTGTTCCAGAGGTCAGGCCCCTAACTAGTTTATTTGTGTATCCTAACTGATTAACATATTGCAACAGTACAAGAGGAGTGGTTGTGGACAACCCTTTTAAGTGACATCATTGTACTGGCCACATAGATGTCACTAGGGTACTGTGCATGTTCAGTCCACCCCTGGTTATTCCTATTCTTGCAGGTTCCATAATGTGTTTATAAAATTAAAAAATAATAATAATAATTCAAAGAAAATTGATCTCACAGGTACCAAAATGTCTGCATTTAACGATACAAATACAAAGGAAGTCATTATACTTAAACTGGTAAACTGTTCATGTTTCTGTGTCAGTTTTTTTTTGTAAAGCATTACAGTTGGTACATTTTTTGTGGTCACTTTTTCTTCCATTTGTCTATTTCAATAAAGAAAAAACTTTGTATTTTTTTAAAGCAGGGTCCATATATACATAATCCTGATTCCGCAAGGTATCCTTGTTTTAATGAGCATGTTATTCTTTCTAAAGATTTCGTAAATTCCAATGTTTTTGTACAGACCTTAATTGTTACAGTGTTTCAGCGATGAGTACCATGCTGTTGTTCTAAAGTGTGAAATCCCGTTTTATTTGCTCCTTTTCTTTATTTTGCTTTGAATGTATACAATTGTATCCTGCTTATTTTGCTTTGCATTTTAAAGTGTTGCACAATTGCTTTTAAATATTTTTTTCAGTTTTTTTTTTGTTTTGTTTTATTCATGACAAAGAAATTTGTAATTTCAAATGTTAAAAAAAAAAAAAAAAAGACTGTTTTAGGGCATGGGGTGGTATTTGCTCATGTACTGAAATGGTCTACCTTTCCGTTGTGTAAGGATTCCGCAAAACTTTGCCAAATAAAGTTATGCCGTCTCCTTTGGCAACCAGGGGCTTAAGTGCAGTTCTGATGTTTTTAAATACAATGTCTATGTATAAATGATGTTGTCTAACCTGGTATGTCTGTGTCTCTCATAGAGGGATTAATTATGCTGCCAGAGCAACAAACTATTTAAAAATGGTCAAATAAAATTTTTATTAAAAGTAACTTTGTGCAACTCCTTTATTAAAGTTTGCTAAATACAGCAGTCCATCTCATTCCTACTTGACCCTACATCTCAAGTGTTTATGAGAGTAAAGGGACTGTGCCAAGTTTCTAAGTTATCCCCAATCTACAAGATACGGTACAAGTAGCTGATCACTGGGAGTCCGACCGCTGTGAGCCCCAACAATCACAAGAATGGGGGTCCTGTTCCCCTGTTCTAATGGTGTGATTGGTCATTCATATGTACTGCTGCTCCATTCATTCCGGAGATAGCTGAGTTCTACACTTGGTTATCTCCGGCACTCCCATAGAGAATTACTGGAGCCGCAGTGCACATGTATGACCTGCTGCTCCATCAGGATGGGAGAACAAGACCCTTGTTCTCATGATAGGTAGGGTTCCCAGAAGTCATACCATCAGCAATCATCTAGTTATCCCCTATTCTGAGGCACAACCCCTTTAATTTATGTATTTCCATTGCTTACTGATATAGCAAATATTATTGTGCTAATGCAACATTACAGTAATACAGCAAATAGCGTTTAAGTGACTATCTGGGTGCAACTGTTCCCAAAGTAACGTAGGCTACATCTGTATATTGTCACTTACAGTTGTTCCTCAAGGCCCCACACAGGGTAATTAAGCAGGAAATTATTAGGAATAAACTGTTCATTCTTGACAATTGTCTATTCATCAGAGGAGGTGAAAGCTGCTTTTACATGCAACAATTATCTCTTCCATGTGGGGTAAGCAATCTCTACTGTGATCCCTCGTCCCTATACAGAACCATTGTTTCTGGGCAGCAGATCTCTTGTTACACAGCCCAGTCTACTGCCCAGTAGTAATGGTACTTGTTCTTGCATCAACAATGTTTGCTCCAGATGAAGGATCTCCATTGCTCATTTGTGGGGTGACCACGGCACCTCTATACAGAGCAATTATTGGAAAAGAGCATCCTGAAGAATGCTCTTCGTGATCATCTTCCTGAATCCTGATCGTCGGCCTAGGTAAAGAGGTCTTTACCTCAGTAGGGCTAACAATCCAATTTTCTCAGACACACTCTAGGGCCAATGTCATGGAAAGAAACCCAATTAACCTATCAGTATGGTATGTTTATGGAGTGTGGAGGAAACCAGAGTATCTAGGAGAAACCACAGAGATGTTGTTCTTGGGGCCCAGGACACCAATTTTATACATTTACTACATTATTTTAACAGCTTTTATGAGGAAATAAACAGGATGGTCATAGACCCATGCATGCTGGTTGTAATGCAGTGGCCAGGTTTTGGGTGGCCCCAACACTGCACTGGGTCCACCGACACCATTGAGGTGTCACCACATATTACTGCTCTCTGGCTGGCTTCTCCAGTCTACTCCCTGGCAGAAGAAGGGTTTGATTCTGAGGAAAGGCCTGAGCAATGAACAGGTTATATATCACAACAAACATATAATATTCAATTACACAGTATTAAAAAGTCCAGCTTAATCCTTTGAAGTGAAATAAAGTAAGGAGTTGATTATTTTGCTTAGGGGAAACAGGCAAGGGTTCACAAATGTTCAGACTTTAAAGTATCCCTGCTCCAGGGCACTACAGTAATGGTAATGTTTTTCTTAAAGAGGACATGTCTCCATGAATATGTGGTGCAATCTGTAGCAGCATGTTATGAGCAGAAGGAGCAGAGTAAATTGCTATACATTTTTATGGGGAAAAAATGTGGCACTAAATGATTGACAAAAATATATATACAACAAGCTGGGCACTCACTAATACTTGGAATCAGACAATATAATTTAATGTACAATAGACAAATGACAACTAATAAAAACTCCATACAATAAAATCCAGAATTCGCATATGGACCAATTGCAGTCTATAAATCGGATGTAAAATCGATATAAAATAGTCCTGAGCAAGAATTAATTCTCCATATAGTCTCTTATGGGGGGAACTAAAATTCAACTGTTCTTATAGTTTAAAAACAAAATCTCATAGCAGGTGTGCGGCGTCCCGCTACACAGGCCCAATACTTATCCACTTGAATAAATTTTATCCAAAGTCAGTTCGAACTGCAACTATCTTACAAGGGTATTATATTCATATGCCGTTTATATGCCATCCATCCTGAGACACTAGTGCTGTAATTGTAATTCTTACACTTACTTGTCCACTAAATGATTGACAGCTAACTCTGCATGACTAAGCCAACTGAAGAAGTGTCAGTCTGTAAGTAGGACCACCCACATGACTCCAAAGTTCAGTTCTTTATCAGGCCTAAAGCTGAATTCATAATTCCCTTAATTCCCTATTACAATTGTGGGAGGTCACAGCTCAGCTATTAGATTAGAGGTATGACAGCAAAAAGGGAATACACTAGTAGTATACTTTCGAAGGCAAGCTGTTATTACTCTACTCACAAAAAGTTAGGGATATTTGGCTTGTGGGTGAAATTTCAGGATGAACCTAAAATGCACTCTAATCTTTACAGGTGAACCTAACGTGACCTTCTTTAAACTTTTAAATACACATGTCCAACTGTTCTCTTACAAGGAGCTTAACGTAAAAATTTACAACAGGTGTTTGATCCATGTATCGTCCAATAAATGTCTGGTTCAAATTAGAATTTGTATTTAAACAATCCTCCTTATCATGCTGTTCACATTTTGACATTATGAGACCAAGACGACACCTAACAATTGATCAACAGTACCTCACCATTGCGAGGCTTCAAGCAGGAATGTTCTCAGATGGAAGTGGCCACTGAGCTTAGAGTGTCCCAGAGTGTCATCAGCAGGTTGCAACAGAGATACAGAGAGACTGGAAGAGTGTCACGGCCACGGTTTTGGCCGTGACTCCTTGGGAGCCGCATACAGTTGCCCGCGGTTTGGGTTGTTGTTTCAACCGCAGCTTGAGGCTTGATGTTGTATGCCTCAGGTGCGGTTGCCGCAGACAACAGGTATGTGTGCTGTCCCTTTGGAGTTTGTGTACGTGTATGTATGCACTGTCGTTTGTCTGTGTGCACTCTGTGTATTGTGTGGTGTGCACGGACACCTTTCCTGCATTGTGGTTGCCCGTGGCAACGTTTGTCGTGGTGTACATGTGGTGTCCTGACTCCCGCCTGCGGCAACAACCACAGTGTGTTTGTCGTGTTGGACACTGTTGGTGTTTTCCCTTTCCTGTGGTGCTGGAAGGGTTAACTCCCTTCCCAGTGTGTGTGATGTCACTGGGTGTGTCTGACCGTTGGGTGTGGCCTCTTAGGCCTATAAAGCCTCTCACTTTGGCATGGCTCAGTAGGTTGCTTCAGTCATGCTTTGCTGTTGCAGCCTCCTGTGATTTCCATCTTCTTGTAAGGGCCACCCTTCGGTCATAAGTTCTAATACCGTGATGTGTTGTTGATGTCTTGTGTCTTGGTTTTTGTGCAGCTATGGATGTCCTGGTCCCTGTGTGTCTTCATGTGTGTGCTGTTTACCTTTGTCTGTGTGGACAGCTTTCCTTAGCACGGGTTCCAGTCAGCAAGGCTGAGACAGGTTTGTGTGGAACTGTTTGGTTCACCTGTCTTATCCATAGTCCTGTTTATGTACCCCTTCTTCATGCCGCTTGGCCAGTGAGACTCCTGCTCCTCCATGCACTAGGAGGAGTGGGTTGTCTTACCCTGCTCCTTAGCCCAGGGACCGGTCGTGGTAAGTCCAGGATCCGAGTTCCTGCGCATGGGTCCTCCTACCATCAAGGTCGGCCCATGCAGGTAGGAGACAGAGTCAGCGTTAGGGATGCAACAGGAGGTTACCTGCTCCCTAATTCTGTGTTCCTGGCGAGTAGCGACTGGACATCTTCCATCACCGCATCGGCAGAGGATTTCCCCCATCCTCAGCCGTGACAAAGAGTCACAGAAAGGCATAGAAGTGGACATCCTATGGCCACATCCCACACTGATGACCACTTCATTGTGAACAATGCCCTGCAGAACCGGATGATGAATGTCACACTACTCCAGGCACATTTAAGTGAGGTGAGAGGCACCCAAGTGTCACGTCAGACTATTCAAAACTGTTACCATCAGCATGGTCTGTGTGCTAGACAACCTGCAAGGGTACCAGGCCACAGGTGTCATCGTCTTGCATGGGCCAGGGAGCATCTACGCTGGACAAGGGACCAGTGGGCCTAAGTGCTGTTCACTGATGAAAGTCGATTCACGCTGAGCAGAAATGATGACCGACAACGATGTTAGAGACATCAGGGAGAGCGCTATGCATCAGCCACTGTTTGCCTTTGGTGGTGGTGGTGTTTCAGTGTGGTCAGGTGTGTCTAGGCAATACAGAACTGCCCTATACTTTTGAATGGTACAGTGGCAAGCCAATACTATTTGAATAACATCATTAATTCAGTTTTGCCTCTGCATGAACAACACAGGCTTTATTTCATCTTCATGGATGACAATGCGCTAGCTTATCGAGGTCGGATTATTAGGGAATGGCTACTGGAGACTGGGGTACCTCAAATGGAGTGGCCTGCACTTTCTCCAGACCCGAATCCCATTGAAAACCTATGGGATCAGCTGAGTTGCCGTGTAGAGGCTAGTAACTCTGTACCCCTCAATGACCTGAGGGCCGTCCTTCAAGAAAAGTGGGATGCCATGCATCAGCAGACAATAAGTTGACTTGTGAACAGCATGAGACATCGTTGTCAAGATTTAATTGATGCTCAAGGCTACTGTACATGACAAGTTATTGAGACATTGACATTTTTTGTTGTGGTATATCCATCACTGTTGTTGGCTTTTGTTTCAATAAATTGTTTGAGTTGAGAAAATCACCGTTGTATGCTTCTACTTAAATACCCTACTTTCATGATATAATATCACTGTAGCGTGAACATTTTAACGTTTTCATAAAATTTTCACCATGAAGCCAAATACTGCAAACTTTTTGTGAGTAGTGTATCATACTTTAGTAAGAAAAGACAATAAAACTATAAATTGTATATATTATATATGGACTATTTCTATTGCTATTTGTTCAATGACTACAGAGGTTTTTGAAAATTTATGAAAACCTTCAGAATTGTCTATATTTCTGCATAGATTCGACCTAAAGCTAGATTGGATTTTCACACGAATTCTAAAAGTAGATAAAGATAATCAAATCAAAACAAATGATAAAAATATTAGACTTGCACACATTTATTTATTAAGAAAAATGATCCAGTAAAGTGTCATGTGAGTGGTAAGTGTGTGACCCTTTAGGATTAGCAGATACCAATTTTTTGCTTTTATAAGACGCACCTGATCACAAGGCACACCTAGGTTTTTGTGGAGGAAATTAAAGAAAAGAAAATATTTTGAACCAACTTTTGTGCTTTTGTGGGTTTTGAACTAATGGGAAGGTCTTTGGATGGCGCACTGTTATGGGGGGATCTGTGGATGACACTGTTATGGGGATATGTGAGGAACACTGTTATGGGGATATGTGTAGGACACTTATAGGGGGATCTGTAGAGGACACTTATAGGGTGATCTGTAGAGGACACTTATAGGGGGATCTGTAGAGGAATTTTATAGGGGGATCTGTGGAAGAAACTGTTATGAGGATCTATGGAGGGCACTTATTGGAGATCTGTGGAGGACACTGTTATGGGGATCTATGGAGGACAGTGTTATAGGGTGATCTGTGGAGGACACTTATTGGGGGATCTATGGATGACTCTGTTATGGGGGGATCTGACCCCATTACATTGGGCCCCAGTTATAGCAGCCCAGCAATCACATATAAAGTGTATGCAGCAGCCCCTAGCAGTACTGCTTTGCTAAACTAGCTGTAATCGCTTCTCTGCAGTACTCACTATTTACTCAGTGGGAAGGCCAGCAACGCACGTCACTCACTCAGTCAACAAGTCGACTTGTTCGTTTGCACGTGCACTTTGGTACTATTATCACATTGGGGCCCATGCATTTATGTTTCCTTATACAGGGAGTGCAGAATTATTAGGCAAGTTGTATTTTTGAGGATTAATTTTATTATTGAACAACAACCATGTTCTCAATGAACCCAAAAAACTCATTAATATCAAAGCTGAATATTTTTGGAAGTAGTTTTTAGTTTGTTTTTAGTTTTAGCTATTTTAGGGGGATATCTGTGTGTGCAGGTGACTATTACTGTTCATAATTATTAGGCAACTTAACAAAAACAAATATATACCCATTTCAATTATTTATTTTTACCAGTGAAACCAATATAACATCTCAACATTCACAAATATACATTTCTGACATTCAAAAACAAAACAAAAACAATCAGTGACCAATATAGCCACCTTTCTTGCAAGGACACTCAAAAGCCTGCCATCCATGGATTTTGTCAGTGTTTTGATCTGTTCACCATCAACATTGCGTGCAGCAGCAACCACAGCCTCCCAGACACTGTTCAGAGAGGTGTACTGTTTTCCCTCCTTGTAAATCTCACATTTGATGATGGACCACAGGTTCTCAATGGGGTTCAGATCAGGTGAACAAGGAGGCCATGTCATTAGATTTTCTTCTTTTATACCCTTTCCTTGCCAGCCACGCTGTGGAGTACTTGGACGCGTGTGATGGAGCATTGTCCTGCATGAAAATCATGTTTTTCTTGAAGGATGCAGACTTCTTCCTGTACCACTGCTTGAAGAAGGTGTCTTCCAGAATCTGGCAGTAGGACTGGGAGTTGAGCTTGACTGCATCCTCAACCCGAAAAGGCCCCACAGCTCATCTTTGAGGATACCAGCCCAAACCAGTACTCCACCTCCACCTTGCTGGCGTCTGAGTCGACTGGAGCTCTCTGCCCTTTACCAATCAGCCCACGGGCCCATCCATCTGGCCCATCAAGACTCACTCTCATTTCATCAGTCCATAAAACCTTAGAAAAATCAGTCTTGAGATATTTCTTGGCCCCCTGGTCTGACGTTTCAGCTTGTGTGTCTTGTTCAGTGGTGGTCGTCTTTCAGCCTTTTCTTACCTTGGCCATGTCTCTGAGTATTGCACACCTGTGCTTTTGGGCACTCCAGTGATGTTGCAGCTCTGAAATATGGCCAAACTGGTGGCAAGTGGCATCTTGGCAGCTGCACGCTTGACTTTTCTCAGTTCATGGGCAGTTATTTTTGCGCCTTGGTTTTTCCACACGCTTCTTGCGACCCTGTTGACTATTTTGAATGAAACGCTTGATTGTTCGATGATCACGCTTCAGAAGCTTTGCAATTTTAAGAGTGCTGCATCCCTCTGCAAGATATCTCACTATTTTGGACTTTTCTGAGCCCGTCAAGTCCTTCTTTTGACCCATTTTGCCAAAGGAAAGGAAGTTGCCTAATAATTATGCACACCTAATATAGGGTGTTGATGTCATTAGACCACACCCCTTCTCATTACAGAGATGCACATCACCTAATATGCTTAATTGGTAGTAGGCTTTCGAGCCTATACAGCTTGGAGTAAGACAACATGCATAAAGAGGATGATGTGGTCAAAATACTCATTTGCCTAATAATTCTGCACTCCCTGTATATGAATTCATATGATTTAATCCATTACTTTATCAATTATGGCTCCCCTTTGGGAAATAGCATCTACAGGATCCCTGTTATTATCCTCATATATGTATTCTGATACAGTCTCCTCAGGAGTAGTCCGCACTTTACATTTGGTGTATCATGTCTCTTTTTATCTATGTCAAATGTGTATTCAATAAAGTATATTTTTTGAAGCTTGTTTAGTCTCAGTTTTTCTTGTATAGTTATTTTTTTTACCGCTGCTATATATGGTAATCTGCAGTGAACAGGAAGATAGCAGGGAGACAACACGCACCATCTCCTCATGCAGCTAATCGGCGGGCGTACGGGGTGTCGGACCCCCGCCGATCTGATATTGATAACCTATGCTGAGGATAGGTCATCAATAGGAAAATCCCAGACAACCTCTTTAAAAGAGCAAGAAAGTGCAATTTTTTTTTGAAGGGTGCTGTATGCTTTTCTTTTTGTTTAACAGAAGGGATTAGCTTTAAATCTTGGTGCACACTGTTACTGATAACTTGAATCTTGGTGCACTGCACAGTTAAGTCCACAGCGATAAATTAGACCTGACACTTTTCGTGACCTGTAATGCTGACACACAGTGATTTGACAGCTAACAGACGAGATTGGCTTATGAATCTTGGTGCCATGGACAGTAATGTAGACGGCGATAGATTACAACTGCCTGTAATACTGATGGCACATTACCCACAGAACAGATAACTATAAATATATAGGTGCACTAGTACGTAATGCACACTCCCCCCTGCACTCTCCCTGCAGTTTAAGTTCCAAGACTTCACACTTAGATTGGGACACCAAGTGGGGATGAATATGATTAGGCGGAGGGGGCTGCGTATACCTGATTTATTGTGATACGTGACAAATTAATTCTGAACAAATTGATTTTCTTGATAAAGTTCTGCAAATCGTCCGATATCGAATTTTTTAAGTTTCGCACATCTCTAGTGTTAACTTGTATCTTAACTTAAAAAAACTAGCCATTCTTCACATACTAATAACAAGCATAAATGAAATCTTTTTCTATGGAGAAGCTCAGGGCACAACCTAGAACAGCGGCAATGTGAAGGTTACCCACCTCTGCTCTATGTACACAACTTTGCACTTGTCTTATCAAGCTATAGGGAAGCCTTGTTTGATTACTTCTCATTTTACACGTTTATTTAGCAGTCAGTGATTCCACGAAAGCATTTAATTAGATCATTTCAGATCAAAAGTGAAAGGTTCAAAATGCTAAATAATTCCTGAAATGAGTTGTCAGGAAGCTTTTATTTACCGATATTCATGCATTTCATTTACAGCTGGCATTAAGCCAACATTCCTGACAGCAGAGATTTATTGATTTAATTGCCTCGGGTAACCATGCAATAAAATCATCTCCAAGATAAATTTCCATGGCACTGTACGCTTGCGAAGTCATTTTTCAAGTGCCGCAGCTATATTTCCACAGGTACCAGGTGCAAAATTTGCTTAATGAAAAAAATGTCTAATTATGTGCTGTTACTTTCATTTACCTTTACTGTGGCATTTCATTTGGAAAATAGCAGGATGGAATTATTGAGAAGTGAAAGCTACTCAGCTAATTAGATGATAAAATTGCTGGTGAGATGAGGATCTTCAGGGATTCCTGCACGTTGTACAAGGCTGATATGACTTCTGTGTAATGGCTGCAGGATAAGGTCGTGTTGTAGCATGTAAGGAGTTAACTGTAGGGACCTCTTACCAGCTGTATTACTATTATTGTCAGAACTGTCTCCTTTCTTGGAATGTTTACCAGTGTATTAGGCCTTATTCAGATAAGTGCTTATAGGGGTAAGTATAAACCTTCTCACATGGTGATCCAGATGAAACACCGCATGAGCAAACTACATCGACATTACATAGCCCCTAGGATAATTGATCCCACTGCCTGCACGCTACTGTTGTTCAGGCAAATAGCTATAACGGTATTGCATGCCTGGCTAGCATAACAGCGGTTCATCCAACAACATTAGTGCTGCCAGTCTAAAGACATAATCCCACATAATCCCAATTATAGCAATTACGACTGGTGTACAAGACATTAGGCCAATGCCGCAAATCGGCAAAAATTCTGAATTCGACATATAATAACAAAAGTATCATCCATTGTGCTTTGAATGAAGCATCTACGGTTCTTGAAAATGCACACTGGATTACTCTGATTCAATTAGTGCTGTGTTATGGCAGTGGAAAACAATGACGCTGATCAAGTAGTGCCCGGATGGTGATTAGGGCATCACCAAACGCATCAGTGGTAAGTTTTCATTCATGAACTACTCATTACAGGTGATGCCAAAACATTTATATTCAAGTCTTCTGCTAGATGTGCATAGGGCATCTCTATTCCGTTCAGAATGTGTCTTGCCCTTAAGTGCTGTTGGCCTGTCCTCAGGATAGGTCAACATACAATTGGAACAGGTCCGACCCCTGGCACCCCTGATGATCTGCTATTTCAAGGGCCGTGGTGCTTAGACAAGTCTCTTCAAAGTATGCCAAGAAAAGTGCCATATATTATAGTGTTGAATATTGTATAGTGGATGTGCTACGGTAATCAGGCTCAGTCACATTTGCTTCAACTGCACAAAGGCAGGTGACTTCACAGGTCAAGGAGGACGCCACAGATTTTTTCTTTTTTTGAATAAATCTTTTTATTAAGGTCAAAGGACAATAAATAATAAATCATTGATAATATATTAGTTGGATGCACAGGGTGGTTGATACACCAAAAAGGGTGCTCTCAGTCTTGCAGCGTCACCCCGCTGCTAAAAAGGACAGAAATATAAAAGAGATGACTGGGCACACCTAAGGTATTTGGTAGCTAATATTTATTGTAATAGTTAAAAATAGTTTAAATCACAAATCCGGTATAATAATATACAGTACGACAGTATAGGTATGGATACCTTCCACACTGTGTAGCAGCGTTCAGAGAAAAAAATTCTGCTTGTTTGTGGTTGAAATGAAGCCGAGGCCGGTCACTAACGGGTGGTGATGTTACCTAACAGCCTCATTCCAAACACAACACAAGCAGAAAAATTGAGTACCTAGAAATAGTGTGAATATAAAGTCAAATCACGGTAAAACAAATAGCAATAAATTAGCGGTAAAAATGCAATATTGACAATAATCATCAGGTGACAATGGGATAAAGTAGGAATTCGCTCGGCCTACACAGGTCAAAGATGCAACAAATTAAAAATCCCTCAGGTACCTGTTGCCGATTTGGAATAGCGGATTGGTGCTATATAGTAGAATTGCGGTAGTCAAGAATAGTAGTTTACTCCGTCACTGACCCAGCGGCGTCCCGCTTTCGGTCAGAAACCGATCCAGAAATAAAGCAACAGTTAATTTAGAGAACACTCTTACCGATGTTGGAGGATTCTCACACTTAAGAGATACCTCTGCCGTCTATCGGAACTTACTCCCGGTTTTCTTGTTGCGGTCAGGTGAGTCCCACGGTTGATAATATGGGTCACCTGTTAGCAGTATGATCACTGCACGCGGTCCCGCTCGTTTGGATCCGAATGAGGTATCCCAACCTTCCGGGCAGAAGTTTCAGACCGGCTGTGCTTTGTAAGTCGGTTCAGAGTTGTTCCTGAGTAATGTCGATGCGGTGCACTCACATGAAGTTGTACTTGGGCGGTCAGACCAGACGCGTTTTGGGGCTAGAGTGTCCTCTTCCTCAGTGGCTATCCGACCTTCCCAGTAGACCGTCCTTTTATGCTCTGCAAAGGAGCTTTACAAATCCCGGTTCGGACTCTGGTTCCGGAAGTCCTATGAAAGTCATTAACCAGTCGGGAAGTATTTCCCTTATTAGTATAATATAACAGCTTTGCTTATTTACCTTATTTTGGCCGTTATTGATGTGTGCCTCCATCTATAAGTTCATAATATCTTGTGGGCTTATTTTGCTGGAAATCAATAAATAAATAGTGACTGTATAATGTCGTTGCGATTCTCTTGCGTTTTTCTTGTCACTGCAAACCGCCCAAACAGCTGCACATTAAATATTATTACGTATATTAAAAGAGTACAGCATATGTAAAAAACATTTCAGAAGTATTATAAACAAAGTATGTATATATAATCAGAAAGTATGTTCAAAAAGTGTTGTAAAATAGGGAATGGAGAGAGAAAGAGTTAAAAAGAGGGAGGGGGTGAAGAAGGAAGGTGTTTCCAAATCAGGTAAATGTTAGGAAGACATGAAATGTTCAGAACTAGCAGTACATATGTATTCTAGTAACAAAAAAGTTTGTATCTATATATCTGAGAAATTTTGTGTATGTGTACCCATGGAAATAAATATATATATTAATATGTATTCGCATATCGGTTTATATTGAGTCTTCTCTAGAGTTCTGGAAACATTGTATATCCAAATGGTCTATATATTATAATATCCCCAAAAAATTTTTGAATTGATAAAAATACATAACAATACATAAGAATAAAAATATATGGATATATTATTTCAAAAAAGCTTCTTTGTACAGAAAACAAATAGATATTTTTGGTAAAATGTATCCAGCATATAATAAAAGATCCTATAAAAAATTCCGCAAAATAGTAAAATACAAAAAATTCATAAAATTTGCCCCAAAAAGACTTTTCATACTTGGCTTGTGTTAAGTAGAGGAATTGAAATGGTACCATACACAGTCGGTCGATGTTCCATGTTGTGGGACTGCCGTCAAGGGGGAACCAGCCGGGGCATAAAGCTACTCGGCAGGGTTCACCCTCAAAGGCAGGCCCCAACCCATATTTATAGGAAACCAAAAAGTTCATATTCTGCATTTAAACCGTCTGGAATCATAGTCTCCATTTCAAAGATTCTCTGTGTTTCTAATCTCGACATTTTGCTAATATGGTTCCCTTTTCTCCAGCTCTTTGGTATTTTATCTATGGCTGCGAATTTTAGATTAGATGGGTCACTGTTGTGAGCAATTTTAAAATGTTTAGAGAGTGAGTGAGTTTCTACGCCCTTTTTTTTTAATGTTGGATATGTGTTCAGAAAGGCGTTTTTTAAGGGTTCTTTTAGTCCTACCTATATATTGGGGTTTGCAAGGACACTCTATCATATAGATAACGTTTTCTGTACTGCAGGTTAAGAATTCTTCTATAGTGTGTTTGTATCCATTTGTGGTTGCAATCATTTATTTTGTTTGTTTTGTGAATGATGTTAGTTTGCAGTTGCCACATTGGCCACACCTAAAGAAACCCTTAAGGTCCATCCATTTCTGTATTGATGGAGTATTTTTTTGTTGTTGTCCGTCCTCCTTAACTGTGGGGGCTATCTTGTTTCCCAAAGTTGGTGCTTTGGTAAAGACAATCAGGGGTTTTAGTGGGATTATTGTCCCTATAATTTTTTATTTTTTGATAATGTCCCAATGTTTTTGTATAATATTTTTTATCTTACCATATTCGCTACTGTATGGTAATATAATTTTCACTTGATTGTCTATTTTTTCTTTACGGTTGTTATTTTTACCGTTAAAAAATTATTTTCTATCCATTTTAGTGACTTTGTCTAATGCCAAGTTTAAAATTTCCTCTGGGTATTCTTTTTTTAAAAATTCTGATTTCATTTTTTCCGCCTCTATTTCGAATTGGTCTGTCATTGTGCAATTTCGTCTTAATCTCCGGAACTGGCCCTACGGAATATTGATAAGCCAACTTGGCAGGTGGCAGCTGTTAAATAAATTATAACTATTCCGCGTTGCGGGCTTAATGAACGTGCACGTTTTCAGTACATTCTCTTCTACATAAATTTTCAAATCTAAAAATTCTAAAATTTCTTTACTGTTAGTTCCTGAAAATTTGAGGTTAAAATCATTATGGTTAATATCATCTAAAAATTGCTTCAGTGATTCAGGGCCTGATTGCCAAATAAAAAACACATCATCGATGTATCTTTGCCAGAGCACCAGGTCCGTCCCCTGTCTGGGGGCCACAAATTGTTCTTCCAAATCTGCCATAAATAAATTGGCATAACTGGGGGCGAACCTGGTGCCCATGGCAGTGCCTCGAATCTGCAGATAAAAGGATCCATTGAAATAAAAAAAATTATGATTTAAGATAAAATAAATTCCCTCAATTAGAAAGTCTATTTGTTTCTCTGTTAATCAACCCTCCGTTACAAGTTGTTTCTTTATTGCATTCTTACCTTGTTCGTGGTCTATGACCGTATACAAGGATTGGACATCCAGAGAGCCCATTATCCAGTGTTTTTCAAATTGCATATTCTCTATTTTATTTATGATCTGCGTTGTGTCTTTGACATATGAGGGTGTATTTTTCATACAGAAATGAAACTCAGTGTATAACAAACAGAAAAAAGCTCTCAAAAGAGTATGGCAGTGGTCATATACAGGCGGTACATAGACAAATCTATAATCATTCATATCAAACAGTGATACAGGTCTAAGTTAGTTCCAAAACTCAATGGGTGATAGCTGTGTTATGCAGAACAAATGATTTGATGGAGAAAAGCAAGGGTTAAAAGGATGAAGTAGACCCTCCCATCTGAGAAAGGAGATCCCCAGAGCCACAGATTTTTTCTGAGCACCACAGCCCTTTCCAATAATTCACCAGTCACCCACCAATCAGATATTAATGACCTACCCTGAGGATGACTCAACAATATTTAAGCCCTGGACAACCCCTTTAAATGACTAATTCTACCTTAGTCCTTGAATTGTTTTGGATTATCTGCTTGCTGTATAAACTAGTAACGCTTTAATTTCAGTTAATGATGGTTTGGATGGTAATGTAGAATCATGTATTTATTTTCGAATTTAATCTAAAATGATTTGTTGTATAATTTAAAGCTGTTCTAGACCCGTGCTACTGAAATCCCAATACCATTATACCGCTACTAATATCCCAGCATTCTTGACAGTTGGTATGTTGTTTTAATGTAGGATTAAGGAGGTCATTCTGAAATACGCCTAAATTAGGGGTATTTTAGTCGTAAATGCGACTTCGCCCCCAACTCATGCCAGGCCTGTTTCAGGCATAGAAAAAGATCTAAATGTAAGACAGCTCCGAAGCTGTCTTATATTTAGTACTGTCTCTGGATGCGCCGAAGTTATGGAGAGGCCTGCACCTCTTCATAACTTTGGTGGATCCACAATTGTTTAGTTTACTTATATGAGAATGAATGATATTGTGAAAAATACAATACAATGGTCCAGCCCAGGTTTTCCAATCATTCCTTGATTATGAAGGAAGGACTTATAAGGATTCCATGGATTACATTTCTTCATGCCACTGATGGAGTGCACAAGCTCTGAAATGCGAATGAAGTAAATGAAATCTAAGAACATCATGTGCTACATGTGCGAGACACAGAATCTGAAGCAAGAAATCTGTAGAACCCAAGTCTGAACTAAACAGCAATAACATTCTCTTGAAGGTAACAGCAACACGATAACCAAAGAAAGACGCAAATCCAGCAAACACGTGGGATGCCACGTGGGACGCCAAGTCTGAGGAACAGCCTCCACAAGCACTGTGCTCGGTACAGAGAAGCAGCTCCAGCATTACCTGCTCCCGCTAAAGACAACGAAGTGGCAACATAGCTACATAGTAGCAAAATCAAACTCATGTTTGAACTGGAAATGAATATTTGATACATGAAGTGCAAGTGTTAAACAAAGAAGTTGCCGTATTTTTCGCCCCATAAGACGCACTTTTTCCCCCCCAAAAGTGGGGGGAAAATGCCCCTGCGTCTTATGGGGCGAATGCTGCCATTTTACATCTCAGTCTGCGATGCTGCAGCAGGGCAGGCGGCCGGCCGTAACTCACTGACGTCACGTGCCTGCGCCGCCTACTTCATTCATAAAGTAGGCGGCGCAGGCACGAGACATCAGTGAGTTACGGCCGGCCGCCTGCCCTGCTCTGCCTGCTACAGGACATTTAGTAAGTAGTACAGATGGGGCTGGGGATCGGAACTTCAGAGAAAGGTATTATTATAAAATGTTTAGGCAATAAAGCAGTGAGTGAGCGGTGGGGCCAGAGTACAGTGACCGCACCGCCCCGCCACATTTGCATGCCACCGGCCCCTCCCACAGGTATATTAGGGCATATGTGGATGGCACTATTATGGGGTGGGGGATATGCGGATGGCATTGTTATGGGGGGGAGATCTGTGGATGGCACTGTTATGTTATGGGGGGGTGATCTGTGGATGCCACTATTATGGGGTGCGGGATATGTGGATGATACTGTTATGGGGTGGGGGATCTGTGGGTGACATATATATAGCAGTGTCATCCACAGATCCACTCCCCATAACAGTGCCATCCACAGATCCCCCTCCATAACAGTGCCATCCACAGATCACCCCCCATAACAGTGCCATCCATAGATCACCCCCCATAACAGTGCCATCCACATATCTCCCCCCATAACAGTGCCATCCACAGATCACACACCCCCATAGCAGTGCCATCCACAGATCACCCCCCCATAACAGTGCCATCCGCAGATCACCCCCCATAACAGTGCCATCCACAGATCCCCCATAACAGTGCCCCCCTCAGATCCCCCCCATAACAGTGCCATCCACAGATCCCCCCATAATAGTGCCATCCACAGATCCCCCCATAACAGTGCCATCCAGAGATCCACCCATAACATTGCCACCCACAGATCCCCCCCATAACAGTGCCATCCACAGATCCCCCATAGTAGTGTCATGCACAGACCACCATTAGTTCAAAACCCACCAAAATCTTTTGGCTAAAAATATTTTTTCTCTTATTTTCCTCCTCAAAAACCTAGGTGCGTCTTATGGGCTGGTGCGTCTTATAGGGCGAAAAATACGGTATAACACAGTATCAGTTTAAAGGCACGTTTTAATAACTGAGCACATACAATCAAAAAGTATCACGTGAATTCACATATATAGATACAATTGATTGAACATATTTATCATGAACTAACAAAGACAATTAGAGACAACTACCTATTAAATCACAATTCATTTTTTTGTTTCACGTTATTTCATACGTATTTCATACGTATTCACTAACACCGATTGGATGGGACATACAATTTTTTTTGGTGGATCACAAATATATGAATTTTGAACTTTATACATATTTTTATTTTTTAAAATATTTTTTATACTGACTTTATACTCTTTGGATTTAATAGACTTTGCACAATACTTTGGGATTTTGGATTTATTTTGGATTCATTTTGGATTTATGAATTATTATTGTGGACCTATAAACAATCATGTAACTTGCAAATCTCCTATTCCAGCATCATGAGATAACAGATATAATCAGGGAATTGAATTAAATTTTAATTGTTTTATCAAATAAATAAATAAATGTTTTATATGAAAATATGTGGTGTTATGTTGATAAGTGAATGAGAGTGGAATAATTTGATGAAATATTGGGGACAATGTACTGTTGGTGTCCTTTTGTTTGGTTCCTATTGGACCTTTCCCATACAATTTTTACTTTATTTTACCATTAAAATATTTGGCTTTTTTTAATGCAACTTCAAATGTTGAGAGTGCTTGTTAATTATGTTAGAAAGATGTGTCATACTTCCTATGAACGACAGGATCACCCCATGGATGAGCATTTTGCTCGTTCATTGGGTGATCGGCGGCACATTTAGACGGGCAGATTGTCGGGCATGAGCATTCGCAGGAACATTCCTATCCGAATATCGGGCAGTGTAAATCCACCTTTAGTTGAGGTTATTTTAAAAGGGATTATACATTTTCTACAGAGCTACCTGAACATGGACACGGAAATTCTAAAAGGGGTTGTGCCAAGAATGAAAGTTACCCCCTCTCCCCCAACCAATCTCACAGGGACCCATGATCACATGCTGATTTCTTCAGCAGTCCCATAGCGAATGAATAGCTTTGGATCAGTGGGGATTTAAGTGGTCGGACCCCCACCAATCAGTTAGTTATCTCCTATCCTGTGAAAAGGGGATAACTTTCATTCTTAACACAACCCCTTTAATCATTTGTGTCCATCTTCAAATAGCTCTGTAGACGATACATCTGCAATCTATTTATTTTAGATAGCTGCAAAAAAAGGAAACAGAGCAGCACAGCAAGTAGTATAGAATGGTGTACTTGCAAATGATAAAGAAAGCAATCTGTAGCACTCCCAAATGTGAATACGTAGTGTCCTTTATTCCACACAAAACATTTTAGTCCTCTTATTGGGACTGCTTGAGAAAAGTCCCAATAAGAGGACTGAAATGTCACTTGGTGAATAAAGGACACTACTTATTTACATTTGGAAGTGCTACGATTTTTTTTCCTTTTATTAGGTTATAAAGGCTAGATTGATGGGGGTCTGATTGCTGACTACTATGCCCCCCAAAGATTGCCAGTTCCCTTTTCCCTTAGCCAAAAGACCGTGGCTAGAAGCAGGGGCGTAGCTAAAGGCTCATGGGCCCTGGTGCAAGAAACCCCCTATAGCTACACCCCTGGCTAGAAGGTGCTTGAATTGACCGTCAATTGAGCATGTGCCCTGCTGCTCCATTCAAGTTAATGGCTGTGACCATGATAGGGCATCGGATCAAATGAGGATTATGCGTCCCTGGATTATTTATTTTAATTTATTTCACTAAATTTGTTAGTAAAATATAAAACAAGCAATAAACTACATACATCAATCATTAATTATTTAGTTCTGAAAATAAAAAGAAGAAGAAATTTAGTGAAATAAAATTAATAATCCAAGCGAAGATTTTCTTCACTTGATCTAGGGCATCATAAAAGGCATGGGACATAGATGTGAGTGGTTACTCATTGTTACAAACCTGCGGGTGTGAACCCACTGTACCATGTGATCAACCATCTCTAAGGGCGTTTTCTAAGTGGACCCCTCATTCTTCACAGTACACTTGATGGTGGGGATAGACTTTCCTGAAGAGAACACCAGGTCGCTACCTCTTGAGGAGGATTGGCATAAGAGACAGCTGGTCCAGGTGAACCAGGGGGTACCAGTGCAGGGTACCAGAGGTACAGACGTAGTCAGCAGGCCGAGTCATAACCAGGGGCAACAGTGCAGGACCGAAGGATGAGGCTGAGGCAAAGTCAAACAAGCAATAGGTCAGGGCAGGCAGCACAGGTATAGGACAGGCAATCTGGGTCAGCAACAGGAGAGTCGAGGCAAGCAGGTAGCTTAGTCCAGAAACACAAGCACGTGTCAGGTAAACAGGAACACAAGCACAGATAACAGCAACCTTTGCAGGACACAAGGACCTTGACGCTCAGGCACCTGGGAAGCGGGCTGGACCACTTAAAAATGTGTCGGAGAGCTAGGATTAGTTAGCACGGTCACATGTGCTAAACTCATAAATCACAGGAAGTGCCAGTTTCTGGCGTAAATAATGATGAAATAGCCAGCGCCGATGGCCCCACCCTTGCTCCACTTTTGCCATGCCACCTTTTTGTAGACTTGGCGAAGGCAGCATAAAATGCAGTTTGTAATTAGAGAAGTTGCAAATGCATGGAAAAGTTTTTCTATGCCAAAAAAGGGGAATGACAAATTTTACTCCTAGAAGTGCAGTCTAGTGTTTAAATGTACGTACTCTAAACCAGCATTGTAAATACGTAGGCTGGGAATCCAGGTCCTAGTCTACAAACCAGCTCATAGGCACACTTCATAGTGCACTCACATGAACTAAGCACTTTGCTTTTAAATGCCCATTTTCATTAGACCCATTCACACACACACATATATATATATATATATATATATATATGCATCTTTTAAGATGAATTAATAATAGCAGTTTTTTTTTATAGGGCTGGGTCACTAGTGAGGCTTTGTGTCCCTTAAGTATCCCTTTAGTAATTCATTTTCTTAGGGAAGAATTCCCTTCCCTGGCTTTAATTTTCCCCTATTATTAAAATATCACTGGGACAGATTTACTAATTCTGTAGATGAAATCAATTTGGACAGGCTGTCTACACCTGCAAATAAATGTGGTGCAGGGATAGACACATTTGTCTGACTGAAACCCCTGTATAACCCCTAGTTGAGCCCAATTGTCCTAATATTCACCACTTTTCAGACAGATTCTAGACACAAGCACTTAGTAAATCTGAGCCATTGTGTCTGTCCCATGGCAATAGGAGGTGATGCTCTCAGCATTAATTAATGTAGTAGCATCAGGTACTTCCGTATATGCACCTGACTAATGGCCACAGGTGCTTTTTTTTATTCAACTATATCCTCATCCTCATGACGGTTTTACAATCGAATACAGTATTTTGCATTGCACTGTGATATTTGGTTCTGCTTACAAAGGACTTTGTGCTGCACTGTGGTATTTTAATTCTGCTGGGGCAGTATTTTGTGCTGCACTATGGTATCGCAGGCCCCGCCTTCTTATGCTGTCCCTACCCACTTCTGTTCTCCCACCTTCTGTCATTTTGGACCACCTACATGGAGCGATTCTTAGATTTTTTTTCCACTTTAAGTTCCCAGTCTGCCCCTGGACAGCAGGCATACTATAAAGGGAGTCTGGCTTCAAAACTTAAAGGCTATGTACACCTTTGGGTGCAATTTTTTTTTATTATTGCATTATACTCATTTTGAGCTAAAATAATTTTTTGATTTGGTCTTTATTAAAAATATGGCGTTCTTTTTTCTGTACAGAGCTGACATGCTCTAGTAGCACCCTTTGGATTTTCTGTCTTTTCCATCAGACCAGGAGCAGACGGGCTCCTTATCTCTGCTCTCTGACCTTATAAACACTCATTATAGCTCAGTTCTTATCTTACTGATAAAAATTTGATTTTAATAAGTGTTTATGACCTCTTAGTAGTTTACAGTTAGCGTTTATTAGATGACCAGCAAAAAATGAAAGTACCAGTCACACAGTTAGAAAAACAGTTAACCCTTTGCAAAAGAATGGCTCAATTTTTTTAATAAAAGCCATTAAAAATATCATTTATAACCAAAAATGAGTAAAATTCAATCATGAAAAAATTACCTCCAAAGGTATACATAGCCTTATTTTAGTAAGGCAAATTTGAGCTATATTGTTCCGGTAGAGGAACAGCCTGCCTGAGTTCATTGCATCAGGCATAGACAGATACTACCTTTTTCCTGACAGAGCCCCTGTCTATAATGAGACCTGGGGGTGTATCCGGATCTGTTTACGGCATTAGTGTCAGGATTCGCCTGGATAAAAAAAAATTGCTGCTTGCAGTAGTATTTCTCTGGCTGAATCTCGGCACTAATGCCAGAAACATGCCGGATCCACGAGGGGTCCCATTATAGTCAATGGGGCCTGGCAGTGTTCTGGCAGTTTCCGGCTATGGCATATGCGATGAGTGTGAAACTAGCCTAAGTATACATTAGTTAACATTGCATATATATGTTCAATCCCTTTAAAATGAATTATTCAAATAGCAATTACACTTAGTAAATTGTATTTACTGCTGGAATCAACCATTCATAGTTTATAATGATATGACTAGTAGAATCGAAAAGTACAGCAATAAACACATACCGTAGTTAGAGCAGCATAATAAAAATGTCAGTTAATCAAAATTATGACCAGTCAGGGTTACCTTTACAGTTACACAGATAATAATGGCCATCGGACAACAACGTATAGGATGTAATCAATGAAGTCAATTGTTAAAGAATCGCAGGAAGAAACATCAGCTGATTGACCAGTGAATAAATTGGACGAGAGCCTAGAAAACTGCTGCTCTGTGCTGAGCTTGACTGAAATCAAACCTCTAGTAAGAACGATGAGTGATGACTGCGAGTAAAGTACTGAACATTGATAGAAAACAGATCAATGGATGGAAACAGAGAGCAGGCTCACCACCGACATGAATCCTGCCTCCACGTGGCGAGAAACTCGCCTTAACAAGAGTGTGCAATCATGTAATTCTACGAGAGACAAACCACACAGCAGCAGGGCTTTCATATTGACATGATGATTTGAAACAAGAGTTCTCACGATGAAGCAACACATCCCGAGTAATGGTGAACTTACACATCATGGTGGATGACAGATTGGTTAGACAGGATCAGGACTCCAATAGATAAGATGAGGCTCTAAAAGCTTTGGATCTCAACATCTTTTTTTTTTTCATGTACAAATAGGTGATTAATACAGACAAGTGGAAAGCAGAAGCATATTCTAAGATGTCTATGCATGAACGTAAAGATTTTTGATAAAATATGAGATATGGAGACCTTAGAATGGAGTACATTGAACTCTCAAGAGGAGCTCCTTCCAAGGTGCACTCTCCAGATATACAGGACATGTTTATGCCCTTACAGGGGTTATCCCATGACTAATGTAAAAAATGAATCATATAGTACATGAAAATCTCTTTCTAACAAAGCTAGATCCAGCCCTGTACCTCACATGGATCCAGTCATCCCCCCATTCATTGCTCTGCTAGATTTATATCAAGCTGACAGCTCAAGGGGAGTGTCTTTTCTGTTGCAGCTAAGGGGGCGTGTCCATGCTCTCCCTATCACAACTCAGGACCCAGCTGAAGGATGAAACTGAGCATGTGCGACCATCTCAGTGAGCAGGACAAAGGAATAACAAACAAACAAAAAGCAGGTGGTGCTATACAGATACATTTTATTGAATAACTCAAGGCCCATGCAATATTACATGCAAAATAATTCAGATCCAAATGCTGGTTTCGTGGGATAACCCCTTTAAAGTTTTTTTTCTGGATTTTTACCATATATCAATGGCCGATCCTTGGAAGAGGTCATCAATATCTGATCGGCAGGGTTAGTACTAGTGTTGAGCGAATTTCAGTTGAAGTGAATTCCAGGAAACAAAATTTTCGCCACGAAACCAAATTTCCTTGCGATTTGTGGTAACAAATCTATTTTTACGGAAATGGCGGTTAAAAAAGAGCGTACTCACCTCATCCATTTGCTTGAAGAGAGACTGTCGTGGCCATCTTGATTGAAGAAGCCTTGTGAAATCTCATCATCAGTAATTCGAAACAAATCAAATTTCTTTGTGAAATTCAGCAAAGCAGCCAATTAGAGTTTTTGATAACTTTGCAAATCTCTAGTTAGGACTTTCAGCAACACCAATGATCAGCTGTTCTGCAGCAGAAGCTGATAGGAACTAAGCCGTTTATTGCAGTGCTACTGGTGCTACAGTAACCTGCTCTGTTCACTGACTATACCAGGGGTCAGCAACCTCGGCAATCCTGATGTGGTGAAACTACAACTCCCAACATGCTCCATTCACTTCTATAGGAGTTTGGACAAAAGCCAACCAAGTGTGCATGCTGGGAGTCATAGTTTAACCACAGTTGGAGTGCCAGAGCTTGCTGATCCTTGCACTGCACAGTGGATGAGGTTGCGTAGTTCCTGTGTCTTTTTATGGCACCAGAACTACTGCAAAACAGCTGATCTGCAGGGGTGCCAGGAGTCAGCCCAGCTGATCTGACATTGATGACCTATCCTAAGGATAGATCATCAATATAAAAATCCTTGAAAACCACTTTAAAATGAGAAATCTAACCAGAAAAATGTTCTGATATGTTTAATGACCCTTGGTACCCAAGTTAGTGGGTCCATAGTTGTTGGATGAGCAGTCATTCTTCCTGTTTCCTGCCTGCTGCTTTGCCGCACTGCGCTGTCAGAGAAGACATTAGAGGGTGGCCAGCAGGACTGAGCGGCTCTGAGAGACTTGTGGAGCTTGAACAATGGCAGAGCTGCTGGTGCAAGCAGTGTGAGGTGAGGAGCAGCAGCTAGCCTGCTAGTAAGCCCTTCATGGTATCTTCCCCAGCCTTCACATCACTCCGGTGTCCTCCAGCCCCATGTGCTGCCCAGCCTGAGCTTCATCAGTATATCTGCCAGGCAGCTCTATGACCATATGTGAAAGACCTGGAGGATCATTTAAACTACTGGGGGCACTATAGTGGACTGTTTAAGCTGCTTGGAGAGCTATAAGGGACCCCCATAGTTTTTTTTTTAAATGCTGCGGGCACTATGGGTGACAATTTAAGGTGCTGGGGGCACTATATGAGACTGTTTAAGGCACTGGGAGCACTATATGGAACTGTTTAAGATGCTGGGGACACTATAGGAGACTGTTAAAGCTGCTGCCAGCACTACAGGGAGTGCAGAATTATTAGGCAAATGAGTATTTTGACCACATCATCCTCTTTATGCATGTTGTCTTACTCCAAGCTGTATAGGCTCGAAAGCCTACTACCAATTAAGCATATTAGGTGATGTGCATCTCTGTAATGAGAAGGGGTGTGGTCTAATGACATCAACACCCTATATTAGGTGTGCATAATTATTAGGCAACTTCCTTTCCTTTGGCAAAATGGGTCAAAAGAAGGACTTAACAGGCTCAGAAAAGTCAAAAATAGTGAGATATCTTGCAGAGGGATGCAGCACTCTTAAAATTGCAAAGCTTCTGAAGCATGATCATCGAACAATCAAGCGTTTCATTCAAAATAGTCAACAGGGTCGCAAGAAGCGTGTGGAAAAACCAAGGCGCAAAATAACTGCCCATCAACTGAGAAAAGTCAAGTGTGCAGCTGCCAAGATGCCACTTGCCACCAGTTTGGCCATATTTCAGAGCTGCAACATCACTGGAGTGCCCAAAAGCACAAGGTGTGCAATACTCAGAGACATGGCCAAGGTAAGAAAGGCTGAAAGACGACCACCACTGAACAAGACACACAAGCTGAAACGTCAAGACTGGGCCAAGAAATATCTCAAGACTGATTTTTCTAAGGTTTTATGGACTGATGAAATGAGAGTGAGTCTTGATGGGCCAGATGGATGGGCACGTGGCTGGATTGGTAAAGGGCAGAGAGCTCCAGTCCGACTCAGACGCCAGCAAGGTGGAGGTGGAGTACTGGTTTGGGCTGGTATCCTCAAAGATGAGCTTGTGGGGCCTTTTCGGGTTGAGGATGGAGTCAAGCTCAACTCCCAGTCCTACTGCCAGTTTCTGGAAGACACCTTCTTCAAGCAGTGGTACAGGAAGAAGTCTGCATCCTTCAAGAAAAACATGATTTTCATGCAGGACAATGCTCCATCACCGCCGTCCAAGTACTCCACAGCGTGGCTGGCAAGAAAGGGTATAAAAGAAGAAAATCTAATGACATGGCCTCCTTGTTCACCTGATCTGAACCCCATTGAGAACCTGTGGTCCATCATCAAATGTGAGATTTACAAGGAGGGAAAACAGTACACCTCTCTGAACAGTGTCTGGGAGGCTGTGGTTGCTGCACGCAATGTTGATGGTGAACAGATCAAAACACTGACAGAATCCATGGATGGCAGGCTTTTGAGTGTCCTTGCAAAGAAAGGTGGCTATATTGGTCACTGATTTGTTTTTGTTTTGTTTTTGAATGTCAGAAATGTATATTTGTGAATGTTGAGATGTTATATTGGTTTCACTGGTAAAAATAAATAATTGAAATGGGTATATATTTGTTTTTTGTTAAGTTGCCTAATAATTATGCACAGTAATAGTCACCTGCACACACAGATATCCCCCTAAAATAGCTAAAACTAAAAACAAACTAAAAACTACTTCCAAAAATATTCAGCTTTGATATTAATGAGTTTTTTGGGTTCATTGAGAACATGGTTGTTGTTCAATAATAAAATTAATCCTCAAAAATACAACTTGCCTAATAATTCTGCACTCCCTGTATAAGGGACTGTTAAAGCTGCTGCCGGCACTATAGGGGGCATTTAAGTTACTAGTGACATTAAGCTATCGGGGACACTATAAGGGGCATTATAATTACTGGGGCTACTATATGGGAGCATTATAACTATCAGGACCACTAAAAAGAGGCCATATTACTTCTAGGAGCATTATGGGGTTTTTATTACTACTAGGAGCCCTATGGCAGTCTATATCATTAGTGGGGACACAATGGAGATCTTTGTCACTACTGGGGCGCTTTGAAGGCAATTTTACTGCCGGATCAACATGAGGTGCTTTATCACTGTTACTATGGGAGATTCTATTACTCCTGTAGGTACTTTGAGGAAAATTGTTTCTATTGTGGGGTATTATTACTACTACCGGGGGTACTATTGGGGTCTTTTCATTATTTGGCACAAAATGGAGGGACACTAATAAAAGTACTTGGGGGGGGGGGCATTATCATTATTGGAGCACTATCACTAATGAGGGCATTCTGGAAGAGAATTATTAGTATTAGTGGGAGTTTGGGGAGTATTGTCACTATGGAGAGACTACAGTATTTGTATGGCACTGTTATTTCTACTGTATATTATTTGGGGACATTAGGGAACACAATCAGCACCAAGAGGAGGATAATAGAAAAGTGAGGAACTTAACCACTTCCCATCTGGGCCCTTTGCCCCCTTCCTGACCAGGCCAAATTTTGCAAAACTGACATATCTCACTTTATGTGGTAATAACTTTGGAACACCTTTATTTATCCAAGTCATTCAGAGATTGTTTTCTCGTGACACATTGTACTTCATGATAGTCATAAATTTGAGTCAAAATATTTCACCTTTATTTATGAAAAAATCCCAAATTTACCCAAAAATTTGAAAAATTCGCAATTTTCTAAATTTCAATTTCTCTGCTTTCAAAACAGAAAGTGATACCTCATAAAATAGTTATTATTTAACATTTCCCATATGTCTACTTTATGTTGGCATCATTTTGGAAATGTCATTTTATTTTTTTAGGACGTTAGAAGGCTTAGAAGTTTAGAAGCAATTCTTCAAATTTGTAAGAAAATTGCCAAAACCCACTTTATAAGGACCAGTTCAGGTCTGAAGTCACTTTGTGGGGCCTACATAGTGGATACCCCCATAAATGACCCCATTGTAGAAACTACAGCCCTCAAGGTATTCAAAACCGATTTTACAAACTTTGTTAACCCTTTAGGCGTTCCACAAGAATTAAAGGAAAATGGAGATCAAATTTTTAAATTTCACTTTTTTGGCAGATTTTCCATTTTAATCAATTTTTTTCTTTAACACATCGATGGTTAACAGCCAAACAAAACTCAATATTTATTACCCAGATTCTGCGGTTTACAGAAACACCCCACATGTGGTCGTAAACTGCTGTATGGGCACACGGCAGGGCGCAGAAGGAAAGGAACTCCACATGGTTTTTAGATGCCATGTCCCATTTGAAGCCCCCTGATGCACCCTTACAGTAGAAACTCCCAAGAAGTGACCCCATTTTGGAAACTAGGGGATAAGGTGCCAGTTTTATTAGTACTATTTTTGGGTACATATGATTTTTTGATCATTCATTATAACACTTTATTGGGCAAGGTGACCAAAAAATTGGTTGTTTTAGCACAGTTTCTATTTATTTATTTTTACAGCGTTCACCTGAGGGGTTCAGTCAAGTGACATTTTTATAGAGCAGATTGTTACGGACGTGGCGATACCTAATATGTATACTTTTTCTCATTTATTAAAGTTTTACACAATAATAGCATTTTTGAAACCAAAAAATTATGTTTTAATGTGTCCATGTTCTGAGAGCTATAGTTTTTTTATTTTTTGAGAGATTTTCTTATGTAGGGGCTCATTTTTTGCGGGATGAGGTGACGGTTTTATTGGTACTATTTTGTGGGACATACGCGTTTTTGATCACTTGGTGTTGCACCTTTTGTGATGCAAGGTGACAAAAATTGCTTGTTTTGACACAGTTTTTTTTATTTTTTTTTTACGGTGTTCACCCGAGGGGTTAGGTCATGTGATATTTTTATAGAGCTGGTTTTTACGGACGCGGCAATACTAAATATGTCTATTTTATTATTTTTTCTATATTTTTTTTTTTTTTTTATTCCTTACTTGGGATTTTTTTTTTTTTTACATGTATTCCAGTGAGGGAATTTTTTTTATTTAAAAAAGGCCAAGTTAGTTTATCTGGCGTTCAATATACTAGATACAGTTAGGCCTGCGTTTCATACATCTGGAATTAGCAAACTAATGTGCTGGGGTTGGGAAAACATATATGTACCCATACTAGAATCTGTCAAAGAAAGCGGTACTCACATATAACAGTCATTCCATCTGTAATCCATACAGTCAAAAGACTGAAAGTATTCCAGTGAGGGGATTTTGCTTATAAAAAATAATATATTTCATTGTGGTGCGAGTTGAATCGCAACAATGAAGAAAAATACTATTAAGGGACGAGGACGCGGTCGTGGTGGTGTCCGTGGAGCCTCTGTTGCTGGTAGAGGACGTGGCCGTTCGGCCCCAGGCGCACACAGTAGGGAACGAACTCCCTCAACTAGCCGGCAGAATGTACCGCAATATCTTGTGGGGCCCAATGACGCTCTTAGGATGGTAAGGCCTGAGCAGGTACAGGCATTAATCGATTGGGTGGCCGACAGTGCTTCCAGCACGTTCACCACATGGTCTTCCACCCAGTCTTCTGCGGAAAGCGCACAGGTGGCACCTGAAAACCAAGCCCATCAGTCTGTCACATCACCCCCAAGCATATCAGGGAAACGGTCTGAGCCACAAGTTATGCAGCAGTCTCTTCTTCTGTTTGAAGACTCTGCTTCCAGGGTTTCCCAGGGGCGTCCACCTAGCCCTTCCCCAGTGGAGGAAGACATACCATGCACTGACGCACAACCACTTATGTCTCCAGATGAAGAGGACATGGGAATACCACCACAGCAGAGTCACCGACTCTCTGATGATGACGAAACACAGGTGCCCACTGCCGCGTCTTTTTGCAGTGTGCAGACTGAACAGGAGGAGGTCAGGGAGGGAGACTGGGTGGAAGACGATGCAGAGGACGATGAGGTCTTAGACCCCACATGGACTGAAGGTCGTGGCGATGACTTTCACAGTTCAGAGGAAGAGGTAGTGGTGAGACCGAGACAACAGCGAAGCCAAAGAGGGAGCAGGGGGCCAAAGCAGACGAGCCGCCGCCCCCAGAGTTCGCCTGCTACTGGACATCGCCAACAGGGACCCAGCCCCACAAAGGCAGCTTCAAAGAGTTCCCTGGCATGGCACTTCTTTAAACAATGTCCTACCGACAAGACCCGAGTGACTTGCACGCTCTGCCATCAGAGCCTGAGGCGAGGCATTAACGTTCTGAACCTCAGCACAACCTGCATGACCAGGCATCTACATGCAAAGCATGAACTGCAGTGGGGTACACACCTTAAAAACCAGGCACTCGCTGAGGCTCCCCCTGCTCCCTCTACCGCTGCTGCCTCGGCTTCCGCCTCGAGAGGAATGTTGCCACCTGCCGAGCAGCAAACAGAGGATGTGCCACCGACACCACCACCACCGCCACCGTCAACTAGCGTCTCCACTATATCACACAGCAGCGTTCAGCTCTCAATATCTCAAACCTTAGAGAGGAAGCGCAAATTCCCCCCGAGTCACCCTCGAGCCCTTGGCCTGAACGCCAGCATTTCTAAACTGCTGGCCTTTGAAATGCTGTCATTCCGGCTGGTGGACACAGACAGCTTCAAACAGCTGATGGCCATGGCTGTCCCGCAGTATGTGGTTCCCAGCCGCCACTACTTCTCCAAGACAGCCGTGCCTTCCCTGCACATGCAAGTGTCCGATAAAATCAAGTGTGCACTGCGCAACGCCATTTGTGGCAAGGTCCACCTAACCACAGATACGTGGACCAGTAAGCACGGCCAGGGACGCTATATCTCACTAACTGCACACTGGATGAATGTAGTGGCGGCTGGGCCCCCGGCGGACAGTTCCTTGGCGCACGTCCTTCCGCCCCCTAGGATCGCAGGGCATCATTCTCTGCCTCCTGTAGCCTCCTCCTCCTACTCGGCTTCCTCCTCCACTGCTTCCACCAGCCCATCCGGTCAGCCACACACCTTCACCACCAACTTCAGCACAGCCCGGGGTAAACGTCAGCAGGCCATTCTGAAACTCATATGTTTGGGGGACAGGCCCCACACCGCACAGGAGTTGTGGCGGGGTATTGAACAACAGACCGACGAGTGGTTTCTGCCGGTGGGCCTCAAGCCAGGCCTGGTGGTATGCGATAATGGGCGAAATCTCGTGGCAGCTCTGGGACTAGCCGGTTTGACGCACATCCCTTGCCTGGTGCATGTGCTGAACTTGGTGGTGCAGAGGTTCATTCACCACTACCCCAACATGTCAGAGCTGCTGCATAAAGTGCGGGCCGTCTGTGCGCGCTTCCGCCGTTCACATCCTGCCGCTGCTCGCCTGTCTGCGCTACAGCGGAACTTCGGCCTTCCCGCTCACCGCCTCATATGCGACGTGCCCACCCGGTGGAACTCCACCTTGCACATGCTGGAGAGACTGTGCGAGCAGCAGCAGGCCATAGTGGAGTTTCAGCTGCAGCACGCTCGCGTCAGTCGTACTGCCGAACAGCACCACTTCACCACCAATGATTGGGCCTCCATGCGAGACCTGTGTGCCCTGCTGCGCTGTTTCGAGTACTCCACCAACATGGCCAGTGGCGATGACACTGTTATCAGCGTTACAATACCACTTCTATGTCTCCTTGAGAAAACACTTAGGGCAATGATGTTAGAGGAGGTGGCCCAGGTGGAGGAGGAGGAGGAGGAGGATGAGGGCTCGTTTCTAACACTTTCGGGCCAGTCTGTTCGAAGTGGCTCAGAGGGAGGTTTGTTTAAGCAGCAGAGGACAGGTTCACAAGTCGCCAGCCAAGGCACTGTACTGGAGGACGAGGAGGAGGAGGAGGTGGAGGGGGACGAGGATGACGCAAGTTCACAGCGGGGTGGCAGCCCAGGCCCATCACTGGTGCGTGGCTGGGGGGATACGGTGGACGATGACGATACGCCTCCCACAGAGGACAGCTTGTCCTTACCCATGGGTAGCCTGGCCCACATGAGCGAATATATGCTCCAATGCCTGCGCAACGACAGCAGAGTTGCCCACGTTTTAACGTGTGCAGACTACTGGGTGGCCACCCTGCTGGATCCCCGGTATAAAGACAATGTGCCCACTTTAATTCCTGAACTGGAGCGCGACCGTAAGATGCGCGAGTACAAGCGCACGCTGATAGAGGCGCTCTTGAGAGCATTCCCACATGTCACAGGGGAACAGGTGGAAGGTGAAGGCAGAGGAGTGGCAAGAGGTCGCCAACGCAGCTGTGTCACGGCCAGCTCATCTGAGGGCAGGGTTAGCATGGCAGAAATTTGGAAAAGTTTTGTCTCCACGCCACAGCTATCTGCACCGACACCTGATACGGAACGTGTTAGCAGGAGGCAGCATTTCACTAACATGGTTGAACAGTATGTCTGCACACCCCTCCACATCCTGACGGATGGTTCGGCCCCATTCAACTACTGGGTTTCGAAATTGTCCACGTGGCCAGAGTTAGCATGTTATGCCTTGGAGGTGCTTTCCTGCCCGGCGGCCAGCGTTTTATCTGAACGCGTATTCAGCACTAGTGTTGAGCGCGAATATTCGAATTGCGAATTTTTTTCTCGAATATCGCAATTTCGAGATTTCGCGAATATTTAGAATATCGTTCTATATATTCGCGAAATAGAATATTCGTTTTTTTTCTTTTTTTTTTTTATTATATTTTTTTCTTTCCCACTTCCCTAAAGTTGTTCTTACCTGTCCTTTGGATTCCTGGCTTCCTGGCTGCTCCAGTCAGTGGCGTTTTCAACTTACTGCTATATTCCATATTAGCTAAATTACAATCTAATCTATATGTGTATTTTACGAAATTTCGCAATAGTCGCAATTGCGATGCGAGTAATATAACACGAAATATTCGCATGAAGATTTCAACTTAGCACTGCTATACTCCATATTCTAGCCTAATATGGAATATAGCTGTGCTAAGTTAGCACTGCTATATTCCATATTAGGCTAGAATATGGAGTATAGCTGTGCTAAGTTGAAATCTTCATGCGAATATTTCGTGTTATATTAGTCGCATCGCAATTTCGACTTTTTCAAATGTTCTTAATATTGCTCTAACTTCGTCTTTTAGAAATTTCGTAATATTGCTCTAACTTCGTCTCTTAGAATATTACGAATATTCTAAAAGACGAAGTTAGAGCAATATTACGAAATTTCGTAAAATACACATATAGATTGTAATTTAGCTAATATAGTGCTATAATCCCTTTTTTTTCCTGTAATTTTTTTTGCCTCTTCTGAACTTAAGTTTTGTAAAATATGTACACTATTAAAAATTATTACTATAGCAGTATATTAGCTTAAATACAATCTATGTGTATTTTACGAAATTTCGTAATATTGCTCTAACTTCATCTTTTAGAATATTCCGAATATTCTAAAAGACGAAGTTAGAGCAATATTAAGAACATTTGCAAAAGTCGAAATTGCGATGCGAGTAATATAACACGAAATAGTCGCATGAAGATTTCAACTTAGCACAGCTATATTCCATATTCTAGCCTAATATGGAATATAGCAGTGCTAACTTAACACAGCTATATTCCATATTAGGCTAGAATATGGAATATAGCAGTGCTAAGTTTAAATCTTCATGCGACTATTTCGTGTTATATTACTCGCATCGCAATTTCGACTTTTGCAAATGTTCTTAATATTGCTCTAACTTCGTCTTTTAGAATATTCGTAATATTCTAAGAGACGAAGTTAGAGCAATATTACGAAATTTCGTAATATACACATATTAGCCTAGCCATAGTCATTAGCATAGGAACGTTGCCTTATACTATCAAGATAAATTTTCGCAATATGCGAAAAATAATTTCGCGATAATTGGAATAATTGCGAATATTCGATTTCGACGAATATAACACGAATATTCATGCGAATATTCGCGAAATATCGCGAAACCGAATATGGCACCTCCCGCTCATCACTATTCAGCACGGCAGGGGGCGTCATTACTGACAAGCGCAGCCGCCTGTCCACAGCCAACGTGGACAAGCTGACCTTCATAAAGATGAACCAGGCATGGATCCCACAGGACCTGTCCCTCCCTTGTGCAGAGTAGTCCTTATTAACTGCCTAAAACATGTCTTGTTGTGCTACGGGCCACTTCTTTATTTGATACAAATTTTATGAAACCCACAGTTGAATGAAACTCTTCTCTGTCTGGGCGCCGGGGCCTAACCAGATGAAAGTGGCCGGTTAAACTAACGGGTGACATGAAGCCATAACCTCTGCCATGCTACCTCTGTCTTCTGTCTGGGTGCTGAGGCCTAAGTCAAATAAAGCGGTCTTCTGCTGTGCTGGGGGATATGAAGCTAATCTCTGACCTCTCTCCTCTGTCTGGGTCCAAAGGCCTAAATCACTGAAAGAGGCCTTCTCCTGTGGTGTGTGATATGATGCCAGAATATGTGCTGTGGGGCCTCTCTCCTCTTCCTGGGTGCAGGGGTCAAATAAACTAAATTGTGGCCTACTCCTGTGGTGGTTGATATGATGCCTGATTCTCTGATGTGGAACCTCTCTCCTCTGTTTGGGTGAAGGGGTCAAAGTAACTAAATGGTGGCTTCTCCTGTGGTGGCTGATATGATGCCAGAATATGTGCTGTGGTGCCTCTCTCCTCTTCCTGGGTGCGGGGGTCAAAGTAACTCAATGGTGGCTTCTCCTGTGGTGGCTGATATGATGCCAGAATATGTGCTGTGGTGCCTCTCTCCTCTTCCTGGGTGCGGGGGTCAAAGTAACTCAATGGTGGCTTCTCCTGTGGTGGCTGATATGATGCCAGAATATGTGCTGTGGTGCCTCTCTCCTCTTCCTGGGTGCAGGGGTCAAAGTAACTAAATGGTGGCTTCTCCTGTGGTGGTTGATATGATGCCTGATTCTCTGCTGTGAAACCTCTCTCCTCCATCTGGGTGTAGGGGTCAAAGTCTTTCAAAGTCGCCTTCTCCTGTGCTGATTGATATAAAGCTGATGGTTGTGCCATCTGACATGGTTGCCAGGGTCTGATTCAATGGGGGCCTACTCCTGTGGTGGGTGATCTAAATGCCTGATTCTCTGCTGTGAAACCTCTCTCCTCTGTCTGGGTGTAGGGGTCAAAGTCTTTCAAAGTCGCCTTCTCCTGTGCTGATTAATATGAAGCTGATGGTTGTGCCATCTGACATGGTTGCCGGGGTCCCATTAAATTGGGGCCTACTCCTGTGGTGGGTGATCTAAATGCCTGATTCTCTGCTTTGAAACCTCTCTCCTCCGTCCGGGTGTAGGGGTCAAAGTCTGTCAAAGTTGCCTTCTCCTGTGCTGATTGATATAAAGCTTATGCTTGTGCCATCTGACATGGTTGCCGGGGTCTGATTCAATGGTGGCCTACTCCTGTGGTGGGTGATCTAAATGCCTGATTCTCTGCTGTGTAACCTCTCTCCTCCGTCTGGGTGTAGGGGTCAAAGTAACTAAATGGTGGCCTACTCCTGTGGTGGGTGATATGATGCCTGGTTCTCTGCTGTGGGACCTCTCTCCTTTGTCTGGGTGCTGTGGTCAAAATAATAGTAAGTGACCTTCTCCATTGGTGGGTGACTTGAAGCCTGATTCTGTGCTATGGGACCTCACTCCAATTAATATTGTTTAATTTTTATTTATTTTATGTTAACTCATCATTTCCCTATCTACATTTGTTTGCAGGGGATTTAACTACATTTTGCTGCCTTTTGCAGCCCTCTAGCCCTTTCCGGGTGTGTTTTACAGCCTTTTTAGTGCCCAAAAGTTCGGGTCCCCATTGACTTCTATGGGGTTCGGGATGAAGTTCGGGTCGAGTTCGGATCCCGAACCCGAACATTTTTCGAAAGTTCGGCCGAACTCGTCGAACCCGAACATCCAGGTGTTCGCTCAACTCTACTACCAAATCATAAGCCAATTCTGATAGGACCATACAGGCCTTACAGCTGCTACACAGATAGGATCCATTGTGTGTCTCATTTTTCCTTCCTTCTGACAGATCAGAGGAAGGGTAAAATAAATGATGATGTCAACCAGGCCAAAAAGGCTAAATAGTGGTCCAATCATGGAGTGGGGAGGGTGGGAGAACAGCTTGAGAAGTCCACAGAGTGGCCCAATGACATAGTGTTGAGGTAGCAGCAGCATGAGGAGACCAAAGTGTGGCCCAGTGCCATATTGGGGAGGTGGCAGCAGCAGCAGCATGAGGAGACCACAGAGTGGCCTATTTACATATTTTTGAGGTGACAACAGCATGAGAAATCCACAGAGTGGCCAAGTAAAATAGTGTTCAGTTAGCAGCAGCATGAGGAGGCCACAGACTGGCAAGATGATACAGTGTGGAGGTGGCAGCAGAAGCAACATGAGGAGGCATCAGAGTGGCCCAGTGAAATAGTGTTTATTTAGCAGCAGCATGAGCAGACCACAGAGTGGCAAGGTAACATAGTGTGGAGGTGGCAGCAGCACGAGGAGGCTACAGAGTGACCCAGTGACATAGTGTTGATTTAGCAGCAGCATGAGGAGACCACACAGTGGCAAGGTGACATAGTGTGGAGGTGGCAGCAGCATGAGGAGGCCACAGAGTGGCACAATGACAGAGTGTGGGGCGATTGCAGCAGCAGCATGAGGAGGCCACAGAGTGGCAAGGTGACATAGTGTTGAGTTATCAGCAGCATGAGGAGACCACAGAAAGGCAAGGTAACATAGTGTGGAGGTGACAGCAGAAGCATGAGGAGGCAACAGAATGGCCCACTGAAATAGTGTTGATTTAACAACAACATGAGGAGACCACAGAGTGGCAAGGTGACAGTGTGGAGGTGGCAGCAGCATAAGGATGCTACAAAGTGGCAAGGTGACATAATGTGGAGGTGGCAGCAGTAGCAGCATGAGGAGGCCACAGAGTGGCACAATGGCAGAGTGTGGAGGTGGCAGCAGCAGCATCAGAGAGGCAAGATAACAAAGTGTTGAGTTAGCAGCAGCATGAGGAGGCGAAAGAGTGGCAAGGTGATATAGTGTGGAGGTGGCAGCAGCATGATGAGACCTGAGTAGCGAGGTGGCAGCAGCATCAGGAGACCACAGAGTGATCCGGTGACAAAGTGGGGAGGTGGATGGCAATAACAGTACCAGTTGATGATGGTGGGTGTAAGAAGGAGCACTTGGCATCAGATGTGTGGCATCAGGCGGGTGGAAACATCAGAATAGTAGCTGAGGCAGGTAGCCAGAAGAAACCGGTCTCTTTTGTCAAGGTTTGGGTGAGGCAGCATAGATGATCTAATCTGATGCATCATGCATTTGTGGGTGGAAATCCTGGCTGATCCACGCCTGATTAAACTTGACAAAGGTCAGTCTCTCCACGTTTTGGGTGGACAGGTGAGTTCTCTTTGGGGTAACTATGGCCCCCGCCGCACTAAACACCCCCTCTGATGCCACACTACTGGCAGGGCAGGACAGCTTTTCCAGGGCAAACTCGGCCAGTTGCGGCCACAAATCCAGTTCGGCTGTCCAGTAGTCCAGCGGATCTTCAATGTGGGGTGGCAGGGTGCTGTCCAAGTATGCCCCCACCTGCTGGTTCAGGTTCTGCTCCAGGTCTAGCTGCTGCTTCTGGTGAGTAGTTTCTTCAGTAGGCGGGTTAAGAAAGCTGCTCATCAACGACTCTAGGCTCAAGATGCTGCTGATGGAGCTGGTACAGCTCCTACCCCCCCCCCCCACCCTGCCACAGCAGCCATGGCAGTGGAACGAGAGCGCAGAGGGCCCCCCGGTCAGACCTGCGAGAGGATGGAATATGGCGCAGATAAGCAGCGGCCAACGGACTACATAGGATGTCTCTATAGTAGTTCCGTTTGTTCTCCCTCTCAGCAGGTGTAAAAAAAAGGCCCCCATTTTGGACCGGTAGCGAGGGTCCAACAATGTGGAAAGCCAGAAGTCATCCTTTTGCTGAATGGTGACAATTCAGCTGTCCCTACGCAAGCAAGTGAGCATGCATCGGGCCATTTGTACAAGTGACTCGGAGGGACTCTCTGCCTCCATCTCCACTGCATACTGCAACGGTGTGCCTGGGTGATCTGCCTCATCTTCCTTATCTCCCTCTTGCTCCTCCGGCTGCTCCTGCTCCTCCTCTCCTGTCACCTATGTAGACATTTTGTTACACATTGCTTGTGCTCCAATGTCCTCCTCCTCCTCCAGTTCAGCCCCACAGGGCTTATCTCCCGTCCTCTGACCTATCAGATTTGGCTGACATCAAAGTTACACAGGGGAGTACTCCTGTCCGCTTGAATCAACAGGAAATCATTTATGGCCTTTCTATGTTCATACAGTCAGTCCAACATATGGAGGGTGGCATTCCAACTGGTAGAAATGTCGCATATCAGCCTATGTTGGGGGATGCCGTTCTGCTGCTGCAGCTCAAGGAGGGTGTGATTGGTGGTGTACGAGTGGCTGAGGTGCATGTAAAGTTTCCTGGCCATTTTTAGGATGTCTTGCATATGGGTGGAAAACTTCAGGAACCACTTGACAACCAGATTGAACACGTGTGCCATGCAGGGCGCATGGCTCAGCCCTCCTTGATGCAGCACCGACACCATGTCTTTCCCGTTGTTGGTCACTCTGGTTCTGATTTTGAGTTGTTGCGGAGAAAGCCAGCATTCTGTTTCTTGATGAAGGACACAGAGCAGTTCCTCCCCTGTGTGACTCAGTTCGCCCAGGCAAACAAGGTGTAGAACAACGTGACATCGCCGTGCCCTGCACATATGGTATGCTGGAGGGGCACTGTGAATTGTCCCTGCAGTGGAGGCTAAGGACACAGTGGTGGATGAGGAGGCAGAGGCGGACATTGTCACAGAACCAACAGCCTGAGAAAGTGGAGGCGGAAGCAGCGTCACTTGGCCAAGTTGCTAGTTTGGTTGGGCAGGAACCACATTTACCCAGTGGGCGGTGAAGGACATATATTGTCCTTGACCGTAGTTACAGCTCCACACGTCAGCGCTGCCGTGCACTTTGGCAGACACCGACAGGCTCAAGGACTTTCTGTTCTACATATTTGTGCAGGGCTAGTACTGCCTTTTTGGCAAATAAATAACGGCTTGGGACTCTCCACCTCGGATTGGCACAAGCCATTAGTTCTCTGAAAGGTGCAGAATCCATCACTTGGAAAAGGAAGGGACTGCACCACCAGCAACTTTGCCAGGAGCACGTTCAGCTTCTGCGCCATTGGATGAGTGCACGCATAGTGTTGTCTCTTGAAAATTGCTTCGGTGATCGATTGCTGACGGAATAACTGACGAGGAGTAAGAGGGCGAGGAGCAGGAGCATTAGGGCCGGTAGAGGATGGGAGGGACAGACAGCTCCCTTCGACTGAGGTGGTGGAGCCTTGTCTGCCTGAAATCAGGTGCATGCCAATAGGTTGCTGCGGCAGGATGGACCACCACATTGTAGCCACGGTTCTCCCAGGCCACTTTTATGGTGATGCCGCATATGTTGATGCAGAGCCATGGTGCCAACATTGGCACCCTGGCCACGCTTCACCTTCTGCGCACAGATTCGTCAAATGGCCTTGTTTACCTGCTCTAGCGGCTTAACAAAAAACTGCCACACCACCAAGTAGGTGATTTTACCACCAACACTCCACACTGACTGACTGCTACCAACGCTGCCTCCGTGAAACCCTGCACCACTACTTTCCAAGCAGATAGGCTCCTGCGAAGTGGGTGGTCTACCCCGGGCACGTTTGGCTCCCAACCTCCCACTGTTGCCACCCTGCTGACTCCCGGCCACACTACCGACATGCTGGCTCCGCCACTGCCTCACGCGCAAGCTGCCACCCTATTCTACCGATGATGATGAATCTCCTTTGTCACCCAACTCCCAGTTGCGATTGGCTACATAATCATCGAGTACTATCTGCACGTCACTGATGTCTTCCTCAACGGTCTCTGAGCAGGGACCCTGACCGCTCGCAACACCAGCTCCCACGCCACTCTCCTTATCACTACTTTCCTGCCTAGCGGAGGAAGCGGCGGATGTCCCCTCCAGATCTTGGCTGGGCAGTAGCTGCTGACTGTCCTCTAGTAGCTCGTCCTCGCTGTATAGTGTAGCTGAGCCCACAGCATATAATACTTCTCTGGCTGAGTGAACAGAAAATGACAGAGGCAGGTTGAGGACAGTTGAGGGCACAAGGCCTGCTCCCGGGCCATGCCAACTGAGGGTTGTGTCTGACGAACCCACCGACTATTGGCTGGGGGTATCTGATGTCACTTTCAAGAACCGCTGGGTTGCTGGTCAAAACACGACCGCTAGATGACACTGGGAGCTCAGGTCTCTCGAAGTGACAGCACTTCAATTTCGTTATGAAATGTGTAAACACTCCAACACCAGTTGGTTTTGGAGTGTTTGGATGTTTCTACATGTTGCAAATTGGTCACCATAATAAAGAAGAAGGCAACACAACGAAATTGAAGTGCTGGAACTATGTTTATTTCTTCTATTACCAAAGGTCTTACCTGACTTGCTCTGTGCACTGTGGGTTAATGACTATTACAAGATGAACTGGTATTCAACTATAAACACTCTCGAAGTGACCCCTGCTGCCACGCCCTCTTACTCTGCTGCGACCTGTGCCTGCGCCAGAAACATTTAGGCCTCTGCCCCTCCCCTGTGAAGGGCCTGTCACTTCTCTGTCTGACATACTGTCAGATTAAATAAATAAATAAATAAAAAGGAAATTAATACACCCCAAAAAAGGCTGTAATTTACTCACTTCACCACATGGCTAATAAGCCCCTTTTTTTTCACTAATACATTACAAAAAAGGCTTTAGATCATATAACTGGACCCCTTAACATCAAATAAACCCTTACTTTTTTCCACTTATACATCCCATAAAAGGCTTTAGAACATAGAACTGCACCGTTGAATGGCAAATAATACTTTTTCTTTTCCACTAATACACCCCAAAAAAGGCTGTAATTTCCTCACCTCACCACACAACGGTTAATAGTCCTTTTTTTTCACTAATACACCCCAAAAAAGGCTTTAGAACATATAACAGTACCGCTGAAGGGCTAATAAGCCCTTTTTGTTCCACGTATACACGCCAAAAAAGGCTGTACTTTTGTCACTTCACCACACAACGGCTAATAAGCCCTTTTTTTCCAGTAATACACCCCAAAAAAGGCTTTAGAATATATAACTGCACCGCTGAACAGCAAATAAGCCCTAATTTTTTTCCACTTATACATGCCAAAAATGGCTGCACTTTTGTCACTTCACCACACAATGGCTAATAAGCCCTTTTTTCCAGTAATACACCCCAAAAAAGCATTTATAACATATAACTGTACCACTGAACCGCAAATAAGTCCTAATTTTTTTCCACTTATACATGCCAAAAAAGACTTTAGAACATATAACTGCACCGCTGAATGGCAAATAAGCCCTTATTTTTTTCCTCTAATACACGCCAAAAAAGGCTGTAATTTTCTCACTTCGCCACACAACGGCTAATAAGCCACTTTTTTCTCCACTAATACAACCCAAAAAAGGCTTTAGGTCACTATTTTCTGTTCTGTATAGGTAACTTTTCAGTAGTCATTATCATTACAACCACAGGCAGAATTGCAATAACAAGTAACACCTCCATATAGATAACACAAGATCAACCATTCACCATAGATGATATCCCAGCTTATCAACTCCCTCCTGACCTCTGCCCAGGTCACAGAACATGCCTAGAAAACTCTCCCATGGAAGTCAATGGGGTCCCCTCTTGTCTATTGTGTCTATGGCCCATGTAGCTGCTCTCAAAAGACAGAGTCTTAACATATTTTAAGCCTAGTGGACAGTGTGAAAACTGTGGAATTTTTTATTTTATTTTTTTATCGATAGGAACATGGACATTTTTAAAAAATCACCAACAATTTTAAACTACCATAATTAATATAAAAATATGATTTTAACAATAGTTCATTTTCTTATGACACATTCCCTTTACATACCTTTTTTTTTATCAAGTTTGGTGGGTTTACTTGGAAAGATACTGCTGTACATGGTAAATGTGTTCATGAGCCCCCTGCACCGATTATAGGGAAGTGATCACTAATCAAAATACAGGGTGGGCCATTTATATGGATACACCTTAATAAAATGGGAATGGTTGGTGATATTAACTTCCTGTTTGTGGCACATTAGTATATGTGAGGGGGGAAACTTTTCAAGATGGGTGGTGACCATGGCGGCCATTTTAAAGTTGGCCATTTTGAATCCAAATTTTGTTTTTTCAATAGGAAGAGGGTCATGTGACACATCAAACTTATTGGGAATTTCACAAGAAAAGCAATGATGTGCTTGGTTTTAACGTAACTTTATTCTTTCATGAGTTATTTACAAGTTTCTGACCACTTATAAAATGTGTTCAATGTGCTGCCCATTGTGTTGGATTGTCAATGCAACCCTCTTCTCCCACTCTTCACACACTGATAGCAACACCGCAGGAGAAATGCTAGCATAGGCTTCCATTATCCGTAGTTTCAGGTGCTGCACATCTCGTATCTTCACAGCATAGACAATTGCCTTCAGATGATCCCAAAGATAAAAGTCTAAGGGCCATTCTTCATCAATGGAAACCTCAAGGCCACTGGATATGCGAAATTGCTACATGATGATGTGTTTCCCTCTTTATGCACTGAAGTTGGCACATTCCCTGAGTTTTTCCAGCAAGATGGTGCACCACCACATTATGGGTGTCAGGTCCCAGCATTCCTAGATGAACAGTTTCCTGGAAAGTGGATTGGTCGTCGTGGGCCAGTTGAATGGCCCCCAAGGTCTCCCGATCTGACCCCCTTAGACTTTTATCTTTGGGGTCATGGCTAGCATTTCTCCTGCAGTGTTTCTATCAGTGTGTGAAGAATGGGAGAAGAGGGTTGCATTGACAATCCAACACAATGGGCAGCACATTGAACACATTTTATAAGTGGTCAGAAACTTGTAAATAACTCATGAGAGAATAAAGTTACATTAAAAACAAGCACATCATTGTTTTTCTTGTGAAATTCCCAATAAGTTTGATGTGTCACATGACCCTCTTCCTATTGAAAAAACAAACAAAAGTTGGATTCAAAATGGCAGACTTCAAAATGGCCGCTATGGTCACCACCCACCTTGAAAAGTTTCCCCCCTCACATATACTAATGTGCCACAAACATGAAGTTAATATCACCAACCATTCCCATTTTATTAAGGTGTATCCATATAAATGGCCCACCCTGTAGATAGGCTGTTTCCAGATCTGCTGCTTGTCAGCTAGAAAATAATAATAAAGTAATACAGGTGTGTGCAATGATCCCTTCCCATTGGGTAGGGGGTATTCCTGAAGATATCAGGCTTCCAATAGTCAATGTAACAAATTCAGTCTTGGAATTTCAAGGAAGTTCTGGGAAAATTAAAATATACATGATATCCCAAATGTATTGTATAATACAGGCTAGGCCTTATTTCTCATTAAACACCAGCTAGGCACATTAATCCTGATTCATCAAGACCAGTCTTGATGGGACATGCGCTGTCATGATGAGGCATAGGCCTTGTCATCAATTACAAGGCTTCTCCGGAAGTCCATGCACCGGACTGAAATCTACAGCAGCTCAGGGGTGCTAGGAAAATGAAAATATATGTATCCCAGATGTATTGATTAATACAGGCCAGGTGTTATTTCTCATTAAACACCAGCTATGCACCTTGATCCTGATCAATGTGCCTTTGTGTCACATTGATCAAGAGGCATGCGCTGCCATGATGAGGCACAGTCCTTATCATCAATTACATGGTTCCTCCGGAAGTCCGTGCACTGGAATGAAATCTACGGCAGCTCGGAGCCGTAGATTTCAGATATTATTGATGCCATCTTCTAGCGTAAAAAGTGATGAATGAGCCAGAGTTGATGTTCCTGAACGCACCCTACCCTCACCGCTCCCCCGCTTTGTAAAATTGCCAATTGCAACTGGAAAAGTCACATTGCAAATCTGGCGGGTGTGAGACTTTTCTATGCCAAAAACAGGTGTAGGGTGGGAAATGAATTTCCCACATTGTGTTCTAAATGCATTCCTAATATTATCAGTGCAAGTTATTTATTGATTACTGCACCACATTAAATTGCTGTATAAGAAATAGCAGAAAATTTGCAGTAAATAAATTCCGTTACAGCCAAGTGCACTATTCGTAATGTGTCTAAAACAACTTGTTTATTGACTTTTGAAAGACAGACAATGGCATTGTAATAGAAATTAGGATGATTGCACAGTCTTGGCACAAAACTGACAAAATACAACGTGCCTCTGTTGCACTTCTTATGTGTGCTTTTTTATTATTATTATATTTCTACTGGGCTCCATAGTAATGTAAAATCAATTCTTCTAATTAAACCAATGCCATTTAGCCCGTGCACAATGGAGCTCCATCAGAATGGGTACTTATTAAGTAGATGGCGTGTATTTTCTGTCTAATTGCATACTTAGGTTCATTTAATGCATACAAGTGCTTTGTTTTCAAAAAGTACTATTCTTTTTTTTTTTTTTTTTCATCAGATGGTTTAAATGTTTCATTGATTCTTTCACCTCTGCGAAAAAGAGAGCAATTATAAAGCTCTTATGTTCTCCTTTGAAAGGCAGGCGGCTTTCAAGAGTAAAATGTTAATTTAAAAAATATATATATATATTTATGACTTCAAGGCATCTAGAGAGACGTTCTCACGTATTCCTGAAATTATATGCAGCTAAAAGAAATTTGCATAACAAATGTGACAAGTTCCTTAAGAAATTGAAACAGAGGTGAAAAAAAATACATAAATACCTCACATCTCTCATTACTATTCTGAATGAACGGTAATTCTAACGGAAGCTGGGAAGCCATTGTGTTGGAAGGTATATTATTACATATTTAATGAATCTTGCCATGTATATTGTTAATGAAGAAATTGTAACAGTGCTATGCTTAGAAGGAGCCAGGGATCCACTTGTTTACTCCTTCATTAACTGAGTTACTAATGGAAATGTCTTTGAAGTATTGTCTGCTACAATATTTACTACTAGTGAAAATGGAGGTTATTGCCAGTTCAAGCTTCAAGGCGGCATTCATCTGACATAACTTCTCACCATGCACCACAACGAATGAATGTATGATGAAGAAAATCTCACTAGTGAGGAAGCGGCTTTTAAAATGTAGCTTTTTGCCACATCCTCTGCAACCCAATCCCCCCCCCCCCCTCTTCAGCTGAAAAAGCTGCAGCGTACCAAGCACAGCGCCATTTATTGTACAGTGGCTGTGCTTGATATTGCAGCCCTGACCCATTCGCTAGATGGGGGCTGAGCTGCAAACAGGTCACTGGCCTAGGAAGAGGCTGCAATGCTCACCGGCTTTTCTAAACAGCACATTAGTGGTCAGACCCCCGCCGATCAGATATTGTTGATTTATCCTGAAGATAGACCATCAATATTAAACCCCCTTAACTTTGGGCACGTCTTTGTGCCCTGATATTTAAATGGTATACGTCTTATGTAAATCTGTCAATGATATATGACATTTATGTCCATGTATTTCTTTTCGTTTAGATTGTTACTTTTGTAACATTTAAAATCACTGCTAGGACTCAGTTACTGCATCTCCATCTCTTTAGTCTAGATAAGGTTGTGCTCATTTTTGTTTAGAATGAATTTTACCTACAGATCCATTCTTCAAAATAAAAGAACTTGGCAAAAGCAAGTGCGCTATTGTACTCTATTGCCAATAAATCTTTAATCATATAAATGAAATATGCATGTTCCTTTGACAGTTATCTTCCCAGTAGCAATACTTGATCATCAGACTCCCATAGTAGACCCTGATATATAACAGAGAAGAGAAAACGAATGGAAAATATAGCCACATCTGTGGTAGCAGCGTATCTTATTCGATTATAGCTGCTAATATTGTTGTAAGCGCTACTGATGAATATACAGTAAACCAATAAACATAAGTAGATAATTATTCTAACATAATTATACATCTTTATATTGGTAAAAAAAAACTATAGTACAACATTCTTTGCACATTATTTTATTCATATCTATCTATCTATCTATCTATCTATCTATCTATCTATCTATCTATCTATCTATCTATCACCTATGGGGGTCATTTACTGTCAGATATCTGGTGTATATCTGTCACAGATTGTGGTGCAAAGATTATTTGCTCCGCAAACTGCGACTTTCCCCGCTCACGCTAGGTTTAAAAAGGGGGCGTGGTGTGGGCGGGGAAGGATGCTAGCTTACAGGTAGACTGGTAGTGGATGCGCCGAAGTTATGTATAACTTAGATAGATACACTGCTAGCTCAGGGGTATTAAGACCGGCATGTAAAATGTAGGTCTTAATAAATGACCCCCTATCTATCTATCTAGAAAAAAATATAACACTGAGCAGCACCGCAATTAAGACTGATAAATAAGAGAGCCGGCGGCTATAGATGCGATCCACCAACCAAATACATAAAAAAAGTAAAACTCCACGGCACTTCCAAAGATAACGTGCGTATTTTATTCCACCAGATGCGACGTTTCGGTCCTCTCAATGGAACCTTTCTCAAGCAATAACAATAATGGTGCATAGTGCATGTATAAATACCACCCACATGGTGATGAGGCAATTGAGATAATAAACCAATAAAGTGCAATAGCGCTCAAAACATTCTATGATAATACATTCATATAGCAAACAAACACTGATATTACAATAATATAGTGAATTCATCCATAAATTACATTATAAATATGTTACAAATATCGAAAATATGCCAAAGTGAATAATGACTCATAATTAATAAACTGCAAACATTGGTGGCATTCCATATGTGCTAGATTAAAAACATAATTAATGAATGGAGGAGGGAGGGATTATACCTGGTCAGCATGGAGTCTTGAATGTAACTTGGCGTCTCCATGTCCAGACTGCGCATGTGAGGGAGTGACCGCATCACCGAGGAGCGATCACGTGCTCCAACTAAGTCACATGACCGCCATCACCATGTATACAATTTAGGTAATTTCGTAATGTATGGAGAAGGCAATCGCGGGACATAATCAAATCACACGATCACACTCTCCAGAGATTCAAATATCCCATCCTGGTGCCAGGGGAAGCACACACGAGCGCCTAGGTGAGAGGACAGATACCACTATCCATGGGTGTCCAATCACCACAGCGTCAGAGCGCTATGACCGCACATCAAAGGGGAGAACAACATAAAAGAAACTTAAAGAGGACCTTTCACCGATTCTTACCCTATGAACTAAGTATACAGACATGTGGAGCGGCGCCCGGGGCTCTCTCTGCACTTACTATTATCCCCGGGCGCCGCTCCGTTCTCCTGCTATGCCCTCCGGTATCTCCGTTCCCTAAGTTATGGTAGGCGGAGTCTGCCCTAGCGCTGGCCAATCGCATTGCAGAGCTCACAGCCTGGGAGAAAATACCCTCCGAGGCTGTGAGCTCTGCGCTGCGATTGGCCAGCGCTAGGGCAGACTCCGCCTACCATAACTTAGGGACTGGTATCTCCGCCTACTATAACTTAGTGAGCGGAGATACCGGAGGGCATAACGGGAGAACGGAGCGGCGCCCGGGGATAATAGTAAGTGCAGTGAGATCCCCGGGCGCCGCTCTACATATCTGTATAGTTAGTTCATAGGGTAAGAATCGGTGAAAGGTCCTCTTTAAAGGAGACATTGTACAGAGTGTTGTAATTAGACAGTGTGTCATGTCATATACAATTGTCCTGTCATCAGACTCTTTTCAGCACAAATATGCTATAGTTATTGCACCTAGAGGACACCATTCTGAACCTCATTATAATATGGGCAACACTTGGCGGTTACCATACCGAATTCCGCAATGCAATACCACCGTGAGAAGAACCTTTGCTGACATCCTGATCAGAGATGCCAGACTTAAAGGCGCCCCTATGCACCAAACAAAATAAAATGAAATAAAAAGAGGGTTTTTGCCATTGGTAACCCCTCTGTCATGTTTATGCACAGTGGACACCAATAACAGCAATAATTAAACCAGCGGTCCACACAACCTCAATAGCACGAAGACCCACGTTAGGTGTGTAACCAATAGTAAAAGAAAAAAGATAATAATCATAAATGTGCAATGGGGTCCAAAATGATATTCCAAACAAATCAGAAACTACGAAAGTAACAATAATTATTAAAAACCGGTAAGAGGACAACATCCCTGTCACAAGCTGTACAATGTTTCCAAAAATGAATTATCAATTGTTGTAGTAGGTCCATGCTGGTTCTGTCACCCTTCCATCCTTCTTCCTATCTAATAGAAGCTAAAAACACAAAGAAAAGGGTCATTAGTATAATTAGCACCATATTCAAGGCAAGACAGAACATGAACAGCCATGCGTTCAACTGGGGACTATGAATTTAAAATCCCAGGTCTAAAATCTACATTTAATCCATACGGTCTCAAAGAATTAAGGGTAGCAATCAAATGTATTTCACGTTTCTTGAGGGACAAGCCCCTATTACCCCCCTACGGGAAACAGGAACGTGATCTATCAAAAAACATCTCAAGTCAATTTCCTTATGATTCAGCTCAGTGAAATGTTTGGATACTGGAAGATCCATCCGTTTCTTCTCGATGGTGTACCGATGTTGGTTTAATCGTGCTTTGAAGTCAAGTGACGTCTCCCCTATGTACAATAGGTTACAGGGACACCAAAGAATGTATGCAACAAAAGAAGATTCACAAGTTAAAAAATACTTGATAAAAAATTGTTTATGTGTCGAAGGGTGAATAAAAATATTTCCCTTCTGCATGTAACGACAATTAATGCAATTTAAGAATGGAAAACATCCACATTTTTGAGGACGTAAAAAACTCTGCCCTATCTTTTTCTGTGGGCCTACATCTGTATGTACCAATTTATCTCTCAGATTTTGAGGTCTCCTGTATGGCAATTTAAATGCCTCAACATTGTTGTGTCCACTATTTGAAATGGACCAATGTCTAGTTACAATCTTGTTGATTAAATAACTATCCTCTGTATAAGTGGTAACCAAATAATTTATTTGTGGGGATCTTTTGTCTCCTTTTTGTTGAGTTAATCTGTTCTGTTTACTGTTTGTATAGTTATCAAACATGGTTTCAATACCGTATTGGGAAAACCCCTTTCCTTGATAGACTTAGTCATTCTTGTAAGTGTCCGGTCAAGATGATGTGTATCACTATATACCTCAGTACTGAATTATCTATCATTTAGGGCTCATTCAGATGGCCGTATGCTGTCCGCAAAAATACTGAATGCTATCCGTTTTTTTGCGGATCCGCAAAAAAAATGAAACATGTCCTATACTTGTCCGTGAAAATCAGGACATGGCCCCATTGAAGTCTATGGGTCCGCAAAAATACTGAATGCTATCCGTTTTTTTGCAGATCCGTTTTTTTGCGGATCCGCAAAAAAACGGATAGCATTCAGTATTTTTGCGGACAGCATACGGCCGTCTGAATGAGCCCTTAAAGTTATTAATATGTCAATAAAATTGATCTGTTCCCTTGAATAACTTAATGTGAATTTAATGTCTCTGTCAATGTTATTAAAAAAATAATAATAATTATAGCAATTGTTGTTCAGTCCCTGTCCAAATCAAAAAAAATGTCATCTATGTATCGTCACCACCTCAAAACATGTTTGAAGTGGGACGATACATAGATGAAAATCTCTTCCAAAAAGGAGACCGTCATGTTGGCATAGGTAGGTGCCACATTACACCCCATGGCGGCCTTCAGTTGGAGATAAAAATAGTCGCCAAACAAAAAATAATTATGTGTAAGTACTGCATGAAGGAGTGTTAAGACAAAGTCCTGACAGCCTAATGAAAGTTCAGATTGTGTAAGTGCTAATTTAACAGCATTGATACCAAATTCGTGCCTAATCGATGTGTAAAGGCTGACTATATCGAAAGAGGCAATAATAACATCTGAAGTAATGACAACATCTGACAACTTATTCAAAAAATCTGTTGTGTCCTGTATATAAGACTTAGCCGACATAGGAAAATTGCGCAATATTTTGTCCAAAAAGACAGAAACACTATATTATTGTAATATCATTGTTTGCTTGCTATATGAATGTATAATCATACAATGTTTTGAGCACTATTGCACTTTATTAGTTTATTATCTTAATTGTCTCATCACCAAGTGGGTGGTATTTATATATGGACTATGCACCATTATTGTTATTGCTTGAGAAAGGTTCCATTGAGAGGACTGAAATGTTGTATCTGGTGGAATAAAATATGCATGTTATTTTTGGAAGTGCCGTGGAGTTTTTTCTTTTTTATCTATCTATCTATCTATCTATCTATCTATCTATCTATCTATCTATCTATCTATCTATCTATCTATCTATCGATCTATCTATCTATTTATCTTTCTAAATCCAAAAAATCTCAGCACCACAAAAAAGGATACATCGAAATTAGAAATGCAAGCCAAAGGACTAAACAGTTAATTAAAAATATAAAAAAATTAAAAATGGCAATACTCTCGTAAAAAAATTGTAAAAATATGTATTTATTCACCCATTTGGTCGTAACGTCTCAGCTCATCAATAGAGCCTTTCTCAAGCAAGAGTATGGATCACAAAGTGAAGAATATAAAGGCAAATTCACAATTGTGCATGATTTCATCAAATAATAAGGCAAAACAAACAATACATAATTGCACAATATAAAGTGCTGTGTGCAGTGCAAAAATACATAATATACAGTATATCACAAATGTGAGTACACCCTTGTATAACAGTGTAATTTAGTGTGCCCTCAAAATAACTCAACACACAGCCATTAATGTCTAAACCACTGGCAACAAAAGTGAAAATGGACAAATTGTGCCCAATGAGCCATTTTTCCTCCCCGGTGTCATGTGACTCATTAGTCAAGGTTTCAGGTGTGAATGGGGAGCAGTTGTGTTAAAATTTGTGTTATCTCTCTCACACTCTCTCATACTGGGTACTGGGAAGTTTAACATGGCACCTCATAGCAAATAACTCTCTGAGGATCTGAAAAAAAGAATTGTTGCTCTACATAAAGATGGCCTAGGCTATGAGAAGATTGCCAACACCCTGAAACTGATGCACAAGAAAGCCCGCAAATAGTTTGTTGAAGACAAGCAGACTAAGTACATGGATTACTGGAACCATGTCCTGTGGTCTGATGAGACCAAGATAAACTTACAGTATTTGGTTCAGATGGTGTCAAGCATGTTTGGTAGCCACAAGGTGAGGAGTACAAAGACACGTGTGTCTTGCCTACAGTCAAGCATGGCAGTGGGAGTCTCATGGTTTCATGCTGCATGAGTCATGCCGGCTGTGGGGAGCTACAGTTCATTGAGAGAACCCTGAATGCCAAATTGTACTGTGACATACTGAAGCAGAGCATTATCCCCTCCCTTAGAAAACTGGGCCACAGGGCAGTATTCCAACATGATAACGACCCCAAACACACCTCCAAGACGACCACTGCCTTGCTTAAGAAACTGAGGGTAAAGGTGCTGGACTGGCCAAGGATGTCTCCAGACCTAAACCCTATTAAGCATTTGTGAGGCATCCTCAAATGGAAGGTGGAGGAGCACAAGGTTTCTAACATCCACCAGCTTTGTAATGTCATCATGGAGGAGTAGAAGAGGATTCCAGTGGCAACCTGTGAACCTCTAGTAAATTCCATGCCCAAGAGAATTGATGCAGTGCTGGAAAATAATGGTGGGCACACAAAATATTGACACTTTGCTAAGAAATTACATCAAATTATATTTGTGAATCCTAAAGTCACAGACATGTCAGTGATGCAATAAAGCATATACAGGGAGTGCAGAATTATTAGGCAAGTTGTATTTTTGAGGATTAATTTTATTATTGAACAACAACCATGTTCTCAATGAACCCAAAAAACTCATTAATATCAAAGCTGAATATTTTTGGAAGTAGTTTTTAGTTTGTTTTTAGTTTTAGCTATTTTAGGGGGATATCTGTGTGTGCAGGTGACTATTACTGTGCATAATTATTAGGCAACTTAACAAAAAACAAATATATACCCATTTCAATTATTTATTTTTACCAGTGAAACCAAAATAACATCTCAGCATTCACAAATATACATTTCTGACATTCAAAAACAAAACAAAAACAAATCAGTGACCAATATAGCCACCTTTCTTTGCAAGGACACTCAAAAGCCTGCCATCCATGGATTCTGTCAGTGTTTTGATCTGTTCACCATCAACATTGCGTGCAGCAGCAACCACAGCCTCCCAGACACTGTTCAGAGAGGTGTACTGTTTTCCCTCCTTGTAAATCTCACATTTGATGATGGACCACAGGTTCTCAATGGGGTTCAGATCAGGTGAACAAGGAGGCCATGTCATTAGATTTTCTTCTTTTATACCCTTTCTTGCCAGCCACGCTGTGGAGTACTTGGACGCGTGTGATGGAGCATTGTCCTGCATGAAAATCATGTTTTTCTTGAAGGATGCAGACTTCTTCCTGTACCACTGCTTGAAGAAGGTGTCTTCCAGAAACTGGCAGTAGGACTGGGAGTTGAGCTTGACTCCATCCTCAACCCGAAAAGGCCCCACAAGCTCATCTTTGATGATACCAGCCCAAACCAGTACTCCACCTCCACCTTGCTGGCGTCTGAGTCGGACTGGAGCTCTCTGCCCTTTACCAATCCAGCCACGGCCCATCCATCTGGCCCATCAAGACTCACTCTCATTTCATCAGTCCATAAAACCTTAGAAAAATCAGTCTTGAGATATTTCTTGGCCCAGTCTTGACGTTTCAGCTTGTGTGTCTTGTTCAGTGGTGGTCGTCTTTCAGCCTTTCTTACCTTGGCCATGTCTCTGAGTATTGCACACCTTGTGCTTTTGGGCACTCCAGTGATGTTGCAGCTCTGAAATATGGCCAAACTGGTGGCAAGTGGCATCTTGGCAGCTGCACGCTTGACTTTTCTCAGTTCATGGGCAGTTATTTTGCGCCTTGGTTTTTCCACACGCTTCTTGCGACCCTGTTGACTATTTTGAATGAAATGCTTGATTGTTCGATGATCACGCTTCAGAAGCTTTGCAATTTTAAGAGTGCTGCATCCCTCTGCAAGATATCTCACTATTTTGGACTTTTCTGAGCCTGTCAAGTCCTTCTTTTGACCCATTTTGCCAAAGGAAAGGAAGTTGCCTAATAATTATGCACACCTAATATAGGGTGTTGATGTCATTAGACCACACCCCTTCTCATTACAGAGATGCACATCACCTAATATGCTTAATTGGTAGTAGGCTTTTGAGCCTATACAGCTTGGAGTAAGACAACATGCATAAAGAGGATGATGTGGTCAAAATACTCATTTGCCTAATAATTCTGCACGCAGTGTATATGTGGATAAGTTAATGCAGTTCAGAGGTGAGTCTGTTATCACTTTCATTCTCCGGGCCATGATCTAAAAAGACAATGAAAGAAATGTGTAAATAAAATTTTGACTTTATTCAATTACAGTAATTCTAATAATGAAGATCCTGGATCACACAAGGCAAGAGGCAGAATTGCATATGTTGGCACCTTGTGAGTATTATCTCCACAACACACTCATTTTGAAATCAACATTCAGATTCATCAATCTGAAAGTATTACATTTATAGATCCATTGACATTCCTTCTTTTTCAATAATAAAGTTCTATAGCCAACCCTTCTGGGCATAGGAATATGTTCTATGATACAGAATATTAAATCATCCTCAGTATGTTTAAATTCAGTAAAATGTTTGGGTACAGGTAGATCAGATCCTTTTTTTACGGATGGTATAGCGATGCCGATTTATCCGGGCTTTTACATCTAAGGAGGTTTCCCCCACATATAGAAGCTGACATGGACATGATAGAACATAAATCACAAAATCAGAATCACATGTTAAATGATGCTTTATCTAAAAGCGTTCACTGCTGATTAGGTGCATGAATGAGTCACCCTTAATTATGAGGCGACAGTTAATGCAACACAGACATGGGAAGCACCCCAATTTAGGTTTAGGCAAGAATAGTTGGCGTGGAATATTGTCTGGGTGCAGATCAGCAGAGACCTATTGGTCTCTAAGATTTCTAGATCTACGGTACGAAAACAGAGGCTGGTTATTGAACTCAGGGATATGTTCAAAACAGCTGCGAAGCACAGGCCAAATGACAGCGAATGATGGCAATAATACGAGGCCTGTACTCATCGTAGGTAGTACGTTTAGTGGTCTCCCTAGTTCTTCCTAAAAGGGCAAGATCCCTATCCATATTTAAAGCTCTTTATTCAAGGTAGGTTCATCAGACACAATACGTCTAGCCTGTAAAAACTGCCTAAATGGAAGGTGTCTTACCATATTTTTGGGATTGCACCAATTATAGCGCAACAAAGAATCACAGTCAGTTGGTTTAACAAATATTTCAGTATGAAAGGTTACCACAGCATCTAAATGCAGATAAACCAGAAGCACGATTTCGGGTCATGAATGGCTCCCCCATGCAGCGATCGGGGGAGCCATTCACTTGCTGGGGCTACACAGAATAACCACAAATGGAGCTTAGATTGTAATACTATAGAACTACATTGTAAGCTAAAAGCCTGGGCATCCCCTTACCTTTTTTATTGAGAAAACAATTTGAATATTTTTGTTCATATAAAGATAGAAAAAAACATATGAATCAAAATTAAAGTGGTTGTCCCACGAAAAATATTCTACAGTTTTTAAATCAGCACCTGGATCTGAATACTTTTGTAATTACATGTACCGTATTTTTCGCTTTATAAGACGCACTTTTTCCCCCCCAATAGTGGGGGGAAAATGGCAGTGCGTCTTATAAAGCGAACACTGCCATGTTTACTTTGCTGACGCTGATACATCGCAAGCCGCAATGTATCAGAGGGGTGGGAGGAGGGGACGGAGGCTGGCAACACTCGCGGCGGGGCCCGATGCAGTCACTGTACTGTAATACATCGGACCCCGCTCACGGTAATTATCACATGTAAAGTCTATAATCTTCAAGCAGTGTCTCTGCTTTAAACTAGGGCAATCCTCTGTAGTGCAACTCACTATGAAAGCGGCAGGCAGAGCGGCAGCGTAACCTCGCGATTCTCACTCATTCATGGGAAGGAAGTGGGAGGAGCATTAATGAGTGAGAATCGCGAGGTTACGCTGCCGCTCTGCCTGCCGCTTTCATAGTGAGTTGCACTACAGAGGATTGCCCTAGTTTAAAGCAGAGACACTGCTTGAAGATTATAGACTTTACATATGAAAACGGCTTCATTACACTCTGCTTTCTTCTATACCAGTACTCACTATGAATGCAGCGGTCCTGCCGGCGCGTGACGTCACTCACTCGGTCATGCTCCTCCCACTTCATTAATGAAGCTGGCAGGAGCGTGACTGACTGAGTGAGTGACGTCACGTGCTGGCCGGAGTGCTGCTTTTATAGTGAGTACTGGTATAGAAGAAAGCAGAGCCATTAAAAGATTTTACATATAAAGTCTACTGTGTGCCCTGTGGTGTAATGGGGGTCACTATTCACACAGGGACAATATACTGTGACACATGATACTGTGACCAGCATAAGATCATCTTATGCTGGTCACAGTATCATATGTGTCACAGTATATTGTCCCTGTGTGAATAGTGACCCCCATTACATAAGATGCTATATATGATGCTACATCCCCCGTAGTAGTGCGTCACCCAAAGGTTCCCCATAACAGTGCGTCACCCACAGGTCCCCCCATAACAGTGCGTCATCCACAGGTCCCCCCATAACAGTGCGTCACCCACAGGTCCCCCCATAACAGTGCGTCACCCACAGGTCCCCCCATAACAGTGCGTCACCCACAGGTCCCCCCATAACAGTGCGTCACCCACAGGTCCCCCCATAACAGTGCGTCACCCACAGGTCCCCCCATAACAGTGCGTCACCCACAGGTCCCCCCATAACAGTGCGTCACCCACAGGTCCCCCCATAACAGTGCGTCACCCACAGGTCCCCCCATAACAGTGCGTCACCCACAGGTCCCCCCATAACAGTGCGTCATCCACAGACCACCATTAGTTCTTAACCCCTCCAAAAGCACACCATTAGTTCAAAACCCCTCCAAAAGCACACCTTTTGGTTCAAAAAATTTTTTTCTTATTTTCCTCCTCAAAAATCTAGGTGCGTCTTATCATCAGGTGCGTCTTATGAAGCAAAAAATACGGTAATTAAAAATGTTGTATATAGACACTGAGTTATTTTAAAAAATATCTATCTGTGTAGAGCCACCTGCTGTTTGTTAGTTTTGTGTCTTATTTCTTTGTCCTGCTCACTGAAATGGCTGCACATGGTTAGTTTCATCCTTTAACTGCCTTCTGGGCTATAATAGGGAGAGAACTCCAGCAGAAAAGACACGACCCCTGACCTGCAGTAGAAAAGACCTCCTTCCCCCTTGAGTTTGAGCTGATATAAATTTAGCAGAGCAATGAATGGGGAGATCTCTGGATCCATGTGAGGTACAGGGCTGCCTCTAGCTCTAGTCTTGGAGAAGGTAAGGCTGTTCATATGTGCAGCCTCTTCTATAAGACATGAATGAGGTCATATTTGGGTGTACAGCTTCTCCTGGCAGATACACTGGCAGTTCCTTGAAAAACAGCCGGGCAGCAGAGAGTATGAAGCCATCGGCATCCCTTTGACAGAAGCAGCGTTCTTGAAATTGATTGCCCGGCCAAGAGGGACTTATTACAAAGTAGGCAATCACTTAAATATGAAATTCAGCAAGCTTTTTTTTTACAATATAAACTAATGAACTTTACCTAACTGGCACTGGTGATGCAGCTGTGTGGACAGGCTATCTTGTAGAGCGGAAGCATGCTGATGTGGCCTCTGTCAGACTCTTAGCCTGAGCCTGCAAGAACCACAGAAAGTAGAGCAAGTCAGAGCAGTAGACAGTCAGCAAAAAAAGGAGCAATACCACTGTAGCAGTTTCCATCTGAGCTGGAAATCATAAGAAAGGCTGCTGGATGGTTAGACCATAAAGGCCTGACCCAGTTAGGACATCTGTTGTCTCAGTAACATGACCATTTGGTAGAGGCTTCTTTATTGAAAGTCTTAAAACTTCAAGTAGACAATGCGGGAAGAAGGAAAGGCCAAAGAGTCCATACACAAAGAAGGAGGAGCTAGTGACCACACCCAGCCAGGAGGTTAACCACACACACCATACAGGGAAGGTAAACCAACCATAAAGGGGAAGAGTACACAAATGCTGCAAACAACACTTTGCTCCTGGCAACCAGCATGCACGGCAACGTGCCATGGCAAACAACAACGTGCCCGAGACACAGCCGTGACAGCATTACCTCCAGATGTGTATGAATGTTCCAAATGAGGAGTTACATCTCCAGCAGAGAGGATCAGAGGTTGGAAAAAGAATCTGTAGTCTCTGCGGAGTATAATACCATCTGGTTATAACTTTATAAAAGTTCTCCTGTAGTCTTACACATTTAGAGATCACTGGGGTAGATCCAAATAGGGTGTTTTTTCCTTCTTCTGTGAATGTAGTATGGAGATCAGTTTACCAATTCTTAAGAAAGATCAGGGTTTTATTTCTAATGCTTGTTACTAAACTCATGTCTATAGTGGATATCTTTTTTTTAGGTTCTTTATTTATGAGAGCAAGTTTTTTTAAAGTAGTGTGTGTGTTTGTGTGTGTGTGTGGGAGGGGGGCGCAGTAATATCTATCCTCTTAGGCCTCATGCACACGGCTGTTGTTTTGTTCCGCATCCGAGCCACAGTTTTGGCGGCTCGGATGCATCCAATAAAATTTTATGAAATGGCGACGATATCCCTGGCCCTTTAAGAGACCGAGACCCCCACCCTGAGTCCCACCATACGCAAAATGTACCTGAGCCATGAGTAAAGTAAATACCTGTAATACAAGGAGAGACACTAAGGCTTCTTTCACACAACCGTATGGCTTTTTCAGTGTTTTGCGGTCCATTTTTCACGGATCTGTTGTTCCGTTTTTTGTTTCCGTTGTGTTTCCGTTTCTGTTCCGTTTTTCCGTTCCGTTTTCTGTATGGCATTTACAGTATACAGTAATTACATAGAAAAAATTGGGCTGGGCATAACATTTTCAATAGATGGTTCCGAAAAAACGGAACGAATACGGAAGACATACGGATGCATTTCCGTATGTGTTCCATTTTTTTTGAGGACCCATTGACTTGAATGGAGCCACGGAACGTGATTTGCGGGTAATAATAGGACATGTTCTATCTTTCAACGGAACGGAAAAACAGAAATACGGAAACGAAATGCATACGGAGTACATTCCGTTTTTTTTTTGCGGAACCATTGAAATGAATGGTTCCGTATTTAGACCGTATACGGAACGCAAAAAACGGTCGGGTGAAAGAGGCCTAAGGCTGCTGCTGCTGTGACCGCTGTGTAGTGGATCCGTGCATCTAAGTGCTTTGCCCAGGCATAAAGATCTGTCTGAAATCCTGGGGACTTAATGATAGGCTCCTCCCCTTCAGGCTTGGTTGCATGTAGAAAAGGTCCGGCAGTAGTACACGTGACATTATGCTTTGTGCCGCCCCCTCCCCAGACAACCAATGTCTGACACCCGATGTCTAACACCTGACCCCTAACGACTGACTACTGATGGAGTTTTGGCTGATGTCTGACGCCTGACGGCTGATGCCTGGCAGCTGACGGATGACACCCGATGTCTGATGCTTGACGGCGGATGGCTGATAGAGTTTTGGCTGAGGGGTGACACCTGATGTCTGACCCCTGACGGCTGATGAAGTTTTGGCTGAGGGCTGACACCTGATATCTGACCCCTGATGGCTGATGGAGTTTAGGCTGAGGGATGACAACTGATGTTTGACCCCTGACGGCTGAGAGCTGACATCTGATGGCTGATGGAGTTTGGGCTGAGGGCTGATGGAGGAGGTATTTTTTGACTGACGTCTGAGAGATGAGGGAGTTTTGAGTTAGCGGGGAGGTATTTTTGGCTGACGTCTGAAGGAGGAGGGAGTTTTGGATGAGGCAGGAGGGAGTTGTGGATGATGTCTGAGGATTTCCTAATATGTATGCTGTAGTCCCATGAGTCTATAAGCGTTGAGACATTCTGAGGTAGATCTCAAAAGTTGTTATTGTCTAGCAATGTTGGGTTCCAGGTAAGGTTTATGTAAAGAAACGTAGTTGACTCACTTGACCACTGATAGGGTGAACCTGAGGCTAGAGTCTGTTGGGTCAGGGGTTCTAACGTTTCATTAAGCACTTGGGATTTAGATGTATTAATTAGGAAGTTAGATAGCATTCCAAATTTGTGGAGGATCAAATGAATTGCTGGGAGTGCCTGGTGGGTATTTGTAATAATAATCAATAAGTCAACAGCAAAAGCTGCTGTTTGCTGTTGGGTTCCCCCCATGCATAGTCCCTCAATTATATTGTCCTGTCTGATGCTTTGAAGCAGGGATTCAATGACTAAGAAAAAGAGTAAGGGGGAAAGGGGGCAACCTTGTCGGGTGTCATTGTTAATTGTAAAAGGGGGGGAGAGAGTTGTGTTTACTAGGATGTGTGCAGATGGGTTATGGATAATGGCCATAATGGCGTCTATATATTGAGGGGGGAAGTGGTATTTGAGCAGTACCCTAGTCATGAACAGCCAGTCCACTCGGTCAAAGGTCTTTTCAGCGTCTGTAACAAATAAAACCAATGGCATCTGTTGTTTCTGAGCTTGCTATATAAGGTGAAGAAGACGTATTATATTCATAAGGCCTTCTCTGCCCGCAACAAATCCAACCTGTTCAACATTAATTAGCTATGGGAGAATAGGCTGTAATCTAAGTACCAACATCTTAGTGTACAGCTTTAAGTCTGTATTTAGTAAAGAAATTGGGCGGTAGCTTGTGCATGATGTGGGGTCCTTCCCTTCTTTAGCGATGATTGTGACTGTAGCATGTAGCATATGTGGGGGTAAAGGCATTCCCTGTAGTGTGTAATTACAGATTCTTAATAGATTGGGCAACACGAGAGACCGAAAGGTTTTATAGTAAAGCAGGGGCAGCCCACCCAGACCTGGGCTTTTATGCAGGGGAGTCAATCGGGCTGCTGTATCAAGTTCTTCAATTGTAAAAGGGCGGGACAAGGTTGCCTTTTGTTCAGTAGTCAAGTGAGGCAAATTGATTGAGTCTAGCCATGTGTCTATGTCTTCGATCCTACTAGCTCTCAGTTGGGGCTCTTCTATACCTCTGATATTGCAGAGTTGTTGGTAAACTCACTTAAGCGGGACGCTATTTGATTGGTTGTTAGCAATGGCTGAGAGAAAGTTGATTTGACAGAATGGATGTAAGTTCGGGCCTTAAGTTTCCTAAGCTGGGAAAGCATAACTTTGGAGGCCTTGTCTTAGTGGGCATAGTCTTTTTACCTTGCTGATAAATATAATTTAGCTGTCCTTCGGTTAAGGAGGTTTTTTAGTTCAGAGCTCAAGAGATCTACACTCACCTAAAGAATTATTAGGAACACCATACTAATACTGTGTTGGCCCCCCTTTTGCCTTCAGAAAAGCCTTAATTCTACATGGCATTGATTCAACAAGGTGCTGATAGCATTCTTTAGAAATGTTGGCCCATATTGATAGGATAGCATCTTGCAGTTGATGGAGATTTGAGGAATGTACATCCAGGGCACGAAGCTCCTGTTCCACCACATCCCAAAGATGCTCTATTGGGTTGAGATCTGGTGACTGTGGGGGCCATTTTAGTACAGTGAACTCATTGTCATGTTCAAGAAACCAATTTGAAATGATTCGAGCTTTGTGACATTGTGCATTATCCTGCTGGAAGTAGCCATCAGAGGATGGGTACATGGTGGTCATGAAGGGGTGGACATGGTCAGAAACAATGCTCAGGTAGCCCGTGGCATTTAAACGATGCCCAATTGGCACTAAGGGGCCTAAAGTGTGCCCAGAAAACATCCCCCTCACCATTACACCACCACCACCAGCCTGCACAGTGGTAACAAGGCATGATGGATACATGTTCTCATTCTGTTTACGCCAAATTTGGACTCTACCATTTGAATGTCTCAACAGAAATCGAGACTCATCAGACCAGGCAACATTTTTCCAGTCTTCAACAGTCCAATTTTGGTTAGCTCGTGCAAATTGTAGCCTCTTTTTCCTATTTGTAGTGGAGATGAGTGGTACCCGGTGGGGTTTTCTGCTGTTGTAGCCCATCCGCCTCAAGGTTGTGCGTGTTGTGGCTTCACAAATGCTTTGCTGCATACCTCGGTTGTAACGAGTGGTTATTTCAGTCAACGTTGCTCTTCTATCAGCTTGAATAAGTCGGCCCATTCTCCTCTGACTTCTAGCATCCACAAGGCATTTTCGCCCACAGGACTGCCGCATACTGGATGTTTTTCCCTTTTCACACCATTCTTTGTAAACCCTAGAAATGGTTGTGCGTGAAAATCCCAGTAACTGAGCAGATTGTGAAATACTCAGACCGGCCCGTCTGGCACCAACAACCATGCCACTCTCAAAATTGCTTAAATCACCTTTCTTTCCCATTCTGACATTCAGTTTGGAGTTCAGGAGATTATCTTGACCAGGATCACACCCCTAAATGCATTGAAGCAACTGCCATGTGATTGGTTGACTAGATAATTGCATTAATGAGAAATAGAACAGGTGTTCCTAATAATTCTTTAGGTAAGTGTAAATGAACGAGAATCTCTGAGGTTAGTTTCCGTTTGTGTAGGGTTTCTAGCTCCTGTATTTTTCCTTGGAGCTCCGAGATATCTTTCTCCCTTTTCTTTTTGAGATAGGTACCCAGGGAAATCAAGTGGCCCCTTATGACGGCGTTGTGGGCCTCCCAAACCAAACCTGATGAGACCATAAGAGATTTGTTATCTAAGAAATAATTTTCCAAATTCTTCATCATATTTTGGACATGAACTGGGTTGCTGAGCAAGGTTTTGTTTAGTCAATAAATCTTAGAGAAATCTTCTCCTAGATTGGTAATATTTGGGACAACAGAAATGTTCTGTACACCCATAATCAAAGTATGGGGGGGGTAACCATTACAATGACCATGTCAGTTGAATACAAGCCTTAAAGTAACCCAATGTCGGGCAGAGTGTGGAAATTTAGAATAGAGCTTTATTCTATGAGAAAAAGCTTATTAATCTAGTAGGCTCAACAGACCGCCTAGTCACTAAGACCAGGTCCTTGTATCATTGGATCAGGAAAGAAATGTGTATACATGAAAAATTAAAAAAGGGTGAATGAAAAAGGCATGTTCAAAAGACAAGTGGAGAGAAAAAACAAAACAAAATATAGGGTCAAGAAGAAAGTTACTTTAAGCTATTTGGGCTCTATGAGGCATGTCAACTGGGGCACGGATTCAGTTACAAAGGAGCTATAAAAGAGGCAGCCAAAGCAAAGGATATCAGGATGGCCATGTCCAATTGTCATAGGCCTCGACTCGATGTCCACAGGAAGCTGTCTTGGTGTGAGCTTATCCATCTTTCTCTTCTGCCGCTGTTGTTTTGCAGAGTGCGATGGCGTCCAAGGGGAGATGAATGGGAGTGGAGGCAGGTCTGCCAGGTCACGGGCAGTGTTCAAGTCCAGTATATCCAGGGCAGGTGTATCCAGTGTGTCACAGACTCCTTTTAGATCTGTATGTGCACGAATTGTTAATTTCTTCACAGGGGCATTAATAAGTAATCCAAAGGCATGTAGCCAGCGATCCTTTTCAGGATCTCTAGGAGCAGCTTCATGACTCTCTACTTCTGCAGTGTCATGGGGGAGAGGTCTTCATAGATATACACAGGGACGCCTGCAAAGGTGAATGTTGGAGAAGCCTGTGCGGCTTTTAGGATCTTCTTTTTCGCTTGGTAGATGACCATGCAGCATATAACATCTCTCGTGGGCTAATTTTGTCTGGGCAGTGGGCGTAGGGCCTGGTGAACTGTGTCCATAGTCAGGTCAGCAGAGGTATCTGTTCCCAACAGTAGGGAAAACAATTCCGTAACAGACGCCATTAAACTTTCTGCTGGTATGGTTTCGGGGAGTCCGTTAAGACGCACATTGTTTCTAAGCCCCTATTATCTTGGTCTTCTACCAAGTTGTATAGTAAGTTAATGTGGGCCTGTGTGTTAATGAGGCTGGAGGATACCACTGTACCAAACTCCACTATGGCCCCCTGGTTAACGTCCTCGGACACTTGCCTTATATCACGTTTGATGTCCTGTAGGTTCCTTCTGACTGGCCCCAGTGCATCTGATATGAGTGCTTTCATGAAGGCCCTCAACACCGTTAGTTGCTCCTGTGGGCATGCCTCATCTGCATCTCTCTCCCTTTCTCCTTCTGAATCACCAGAGAACTTCATGGAAGGAGAAGCTTCTTCCTCCCGTGCCATCTTGCCGCTCTGTTTCCCCAGTGTAGGCCCGGTTTTTATCATAAATTTATCCATGTCTTCTGCCCCCTGGACTGATGTCTGCATGCCTGGGGTGTTCCTCGTCTTTAGTTATCTTGCACATATTGGTGTCGTAGATTTAGAGTATGTTGCTAGTTTCCACATGGTCCGAAGCAGAGCTCACACAGGCATGTGTGCGTAGCTCCGGGGCCAGGCTCCTCCCCCCAAAATGTGGTCATTTTGGCATAGCCTTGGTTTCAATATATGTGAATTTTGATATATACTTGTAAGATCCTCACCTGTCTCGCACTCCGGTGTGACCAAAAAGGGTCCTCGTGGAGCTGCGGGACAGGTTACGCGTGTCTCCATTGATACACCAGCTCCCACCCCTTTGCGAACCGACGCAGGGATGCATTCGCATGTGCGCCGGAGGGGAAGACCACATGGCTTTTGGGGACAGCTTGGCCAGGCTAGTGGCAGTATGCTGCGGCCGAGCTTGTCTCCGGTGCCTATTGCGGATTCCATTCCGGTGTCCATGTCAACGCGCTCACGCACTCTCGCAGAGCCTGTCATGCATCCGCATTTACATTCGAAAACAGGATCGCAAGGGAAAACGCAGTCGCGCGTACGTGCTTCTTATGCTCTTCGCCAACCAGCAAAGGGAATAGCACCTGGCCGCAAGTTCAAAGCAGATTAGGCGGTCAGCATTGGTCTAATTGACTAATGACCGACCAAAGCCTTGTACACAGGTGTAGGGCAGGATCATGATCTATGGAGGGTGGACACTTGACGCCCTGGGATTTGTTAGCAGGCACATAAAAGGTGGCCTCCCAGGTCGGTCAGTGCCCACTGTTATCCTTCCTTATCCAGGTGCAGGTCAGTACTGCTAGTTACTGACTGAAGTTTGCTGGGACTTTGTCCATTCCAGTGGGACCCAGGACCCGGGACTTTCCGTGACGCATCCGTTTACCTGGCAAGTTGCACAGAGACTTATGCACGGATCGGGATACTCCTGGCTTTCCTTTGTTTTTTGTTTGCCTGATGTTTGCCCAGTGAAGTTTACCTAGATTTTATTTATTTTGTTAATAAACCCCTTTGACTTCATCCTCACTGGTCTGTTTCGTTAGTGCCTTGCATTACAATACTATGTTATTTTTTCCTGACTTTATGTCAACTGAAAACTCCCACTTTTTATATTTTTCGCCAATATAAAAGAGTACATCTTGATAAATGTTTCACTTATGGTAAAAGTTAAATGGTTACATTTAGAGATTAACAAAATTCTTAAAATTGGATTCTGGATTTGTCATCTGATTTGGGTCTGAATAAATTCAACCTGAATCACAAATGCTCTGACTGCCCAGAAAAGTCTCTCTCCTCTCTTACTCTCTCTCTTTCTCCCCCTTCCTATTTGGAGTTTGTAATCCTGTTAGTGAGATTACAATTAAAAATATGTACTGCATATGTCCAAAATGAAGTTATTAAGCTCTTCTATACCTCCACTGTAAGTGTATGGCAAAAGTCCAGTCTTTAAAGATGGCACCTGCTCGCAAGCACAGCGTGCACCATAACCACACCAGGTTTCTGCTGTGTTAAACAGCAGACACCCAGGGCTAATGTCTGCAGTTGGCAAAAATTCCTATAGTGGACATTTAACCCCTCAGATACTGTTGTCAAATGTGACCACGTCATCTGGGAGCTCTAAAAAACAGAAGCTGCATGCTTCCTGGTCCAGGACTCCTTCACCTAGCTGAGATCGGGGAAGGCTTTATATAGTAGTAATAGGCTAGAGCCTGTACAAGGCTTCCAGGCTGGTTACTAGTATATTCCAATGCTGACCTACAGATGGCCGCACTGCATTGGAATGTTCTGGATCTTGTATTCTGTAATGGATAGAAAACTTATGATTGCTTGTTATTTTCACCTTGCTTAAGTAAAAAAAAGTTTAAAAAAATATTTACAATTTTTTAAAATTCCTCTACTATTAAAATATAAAAATGTTTATCCCATACGGCAAACTGCGTAACAAAAAAAAAAATCACAATTTTTTCTGCCTCACCTACCCCCAAAAATTGTGTGAATGAGCCCTCACAAAACTCTGTAGACCTAACTATAAAAAGTTATGGGGGTCAGAATATGATGATGCAAAGAAAAAAATCTTTTTTTTTTCCCAAAGTTTTTTTTTCAGTACTAAAAGACAAGAAGAAGTATATGAATGTGATATTGTTATAATCATGCTGATCCATAGAAGGAAGGTCATGGGTCAATTTTAGCACATAGGGAATGCTATAAAAACAAAAAACCATAAAACTGTGGCAGGATTATGTTCTTTTTTTTACAATTTCTACCCATTTTGAACAGTAAATGGTGCTGTTAGAAAGTACAGCTTTTTGTTCACAAATAACAAGCCCTCATATGGCTATATGAACAGAAAAATAAAAAAGTTATGACTCCGGGAAGGATGGGAACAAAAAATAAAAATGGAAAATTGTAAGGTCCTTAAGGGGTTAAATGCAGTCACCTTCAGGGCTGGCTCCAGGTGTATAAAATCACTTTAGTGATAGAGTAACAGTGAACCCCCTGTCTCTCCTACCCTGAGCCTGATATATGTAGAACATATAAACCCAAATTGCCATGAATACCCCAACAAAACCCATTTTTAAGATGTTTCCTTTTAAATCATCATTTTAAGAAAATATTTAGCTCCTTTCATTGGTAGTACACAGCTTTAGCACAAGCGTAAAATGTCCTAAAAGGATATGTAAAAAGTAATCCCTACCTTGTTCAGCAGATGATATGAATAATTAAATGGAAATGTTATTATTACTGCATAGTCTATCCACACAAAACTTCCTGATTTTAAGTGTTCATGCCAGCACGAAATGTGCATTAAAGTGAACAGAAAGAAATCTACAATTAACAATACAGCTAAATTATTAATATTTAAGAGATCTTCCTCTTTTTAGTAATTTAATTATTCATTGTATTGTTTCCACAAAGCCTAATTAAAGTTATTGATAATGAATGGGAGCAATGTAATGGTAATTAAAATCAAATTACCGGTAGCTAATGATTTACCAATCATCTCGATCAAAATAATCATTATTTTAATATGCTATAATTGTAGAACGGGTGAAACACAGGTCAAAGATTTTGATTTATTTTATTATTTTCATTGTAATACAATTATATCTCAAATGTAAATATAAGCAAGGTTTGCTATTCATAATTGGTAATGACTGTGCATTTACTCCAACTGTGTTAGGCTCTGGTTTGGTTGAAGTGGTTATATGAAGCTAAAATAAAGGGGTTACATGTATCAATGTATTTTTTCTTTCTTTCACTAAGCTAAATTTTATCTGTTTTTTTTATCTTCTGATTGAGTATTTTTTATTTCATTATGAATACTTTATTATGAAACATCCAACTTCTCAGCGTTAATTTTAGAGATCTGCTTTAATTTTAGAGATCTGGACATGAAAATTCAGAATGCAACGTATTGACTTCTATTAGAGAACATTATGATCATGCTCTTTAAAATGTTCAGCAAGTGGGGAGCAGAGAAGATGAGCACTCCCATCACCCACTAACATTCATCTGTCTCTTTGATATTTGCTTCCAGCTTTATAATGGGAGCCTTACCTTTCACTGACTTCCTAGATGGCAAGAGGAAGACTTTCTGCACATGGCAAAACTATGTCATATTTAAATGGAAGTATGAGAACACCTAGCCTTAAAACCGAGACCATGAAGAAAATCCACAACATCAAAAACATCTAGTGGGAAGAGAAGGCTAAGTTTCAAGGATCAAAGTTTCACTAGCTGCCATGACATATAAAGCTCCTTTCATTTGATGAAGGCCCTCTATGGACCTGTTTCAAATGATCCCACCCCTCTTTTAGTTTCAAAGGGAACTCTCCTAAAAGATGTTCCTGCTATCTCACAATACTGAAAGGGATATTTTAAACAGTTGCTCAAAATCTGTGATAGATGACACCATTCAGACAATTATTTAGCATCTGGATAATGTGTGAACATAATTTTTCAAGATATCATCAACAAGATCTGGAACAACAAAGAAATTTTACCAGGCCTTAGAAATGACAGCATCATCACCAATTATATATAGGGTGACAAATGAGTATGGAAACTATCCATCACACTGCTCTCCATTGCTGAGAAAATCCTTATCTATGGGCTTTTAAAGGTCTGTTCCAACTTACAGAAGAAGTCCTCTGAGTCTCAGCTTGGCTTCAGACCATCACGTGGTACTACACATTTTATTTGAGGCCCATTAAATCCAAAGAAATGCTGTGAGCAACATCAAAAGCTGCTCATGCTTGCCCACAGCTGTCACTGACCTCACCAAGTCCTTTCCATCAGCTGGGAGGCTATTTAAAAGATACTATTTAGACTTGGATTATCTGCCAAATTCATGAAGTTTCTGAAACTGCTACATAAATAGATAACTGCAATTGTCCTCTCATCTTAAAAGATCCTTTAACTATCCAATCAGGGGTCAAGCAGGATAATGTCATCATTCACACTAACATTGTTTCACCATCTACTTCTATTTTGTTGCAGTGTCAGCTTGAAGGCTGGATCTTCAAATTACATCTCCTGAAGTCCAAGACAAAAATAGCCAAGATGACAATCATTGACTTCTGGTATGCAGATGACTGCACATTTGTTACCAACTTAGCAGAGGAACTTTAAAACACTCTCAACCTTTTTGCATAGGCTTACAATTGCCTGGATTGTGCCTCAAAATCTGCACCAAGATTGTCTGCCAAAGTGTCCCTGGTCAGTTAACTGAGCCTTCCTCAATGTTGATAGAACTACCCTCGAAGGTGTTGATGACTTCCTCTATGTTGGTATCTATCTTTAACAAAAGGAATGCAAGTAGTAAAAGCACACACTAGTCCATAGGTACAGGTCTTTAACTGCTTTCCCTACTGTGTCTTTAGATCTATGTTTCTATTCCAAAAGGCAACCACTGAGGAAGAAGTTCAGCTGTGCTAGCATGTCCTTCAGGAAACTGTAGCATCAGGCCTGAGAACCATGACCTTAAAAAGAAAACCAATATAGTCTCTGTATGGCAGTCAGAACTGAAGGAGATAAAATAGAAATTCCCAAATTAAACCCTTGTGCCCCCTGCCTCAAAATCTGTGGGTTGAGGATTGGACTCTTCAGCACAAGCAATCTTGTGGTTGTGATTTCATTTTAAGTGACTTATGATAATGACCTTTCAATGTAAATCTGAGATCCTGTAATCTTGAGATGATCAGGCTATGGGGCTATGGAAGGTTAAAATGGTAAATGTCGCAAATGTTTTTTTGTCCTGGATTCCATATAATTCTGCTAGAAAAAATTGTATGCTTGTAATATTGAGAAATGAGCTGTAAATGATTCCTTAGAGCACACCATACTTGGACTCTATATCTAGTGTATACATATGTTGGAAAAGCTCCCATATAGTTATATTGACCCAACATGTGAGGATTGTCCTTTTGGCTCATGATTGACAATTATAAATTGATATACCTTTATTTAAAAATATATATTCATTCTTTTTTTAATGGAAGTTTAAGGCAGACATAGTGTATGCACCTTTACAGGCATACAGTGGCATTCTCCTGGGGCACTTGTTCTGGGATGATGTTCAAACATGGGCACTAGGGATGAGCGAACCCGTGGAAGTTCGGGTTGACCGGGTTTGGCCGAACTTCAAGTCAAAGTTCGGGTTTGGGACCCGAACTTGACCCCGAACCCGGACCCCATTAAAGTCAATGGGGACCCGAACTTCAGTTTATTATTTTCCATTATAACATGGTTATAATGGAAAATAATAGCATTCTTAAGACAGAATGCTAAATAAAATGGCAATTGAGGGGTTAAAACTAATAAAAAAACCTCACCTCATCTACTTGATCGCCTGTATCCTCTTCTTTCTGCAGGACCTGCAAAAGGACCTGCGATGACGTCATGTGGTGAGCGTGGTGACGTCACCGCAGGTCCATCTATCTCCATTTAGCAGTACCTGCGATGATGTCACCGCGCTCACCACATGGTGAGCGCAGTGAGGTCATTGCAGGTCCTTTTGCAGATCCTGCAGAAAGAAGAAAGAGGATATCGTCTGCACGATCAAGTGGTTGAGGTGAGTTTTTTTTATTATTATTTTTAACCCTCAATGGCCATTTTATTTAGCATTCTGTCTTAAGAATGCTATTATTTTCTGTTATAACCATGTTATAATGGAAAATAATAAAATCACCCGAACATCATACCAGAACCCGAACCTGAACTTCAGTGAAAAAGTCCAGGTTCAGGTCCGGATACCCGAACTCTGCGGTTCGGGTTCGGTCAACCCTAATGGGCACTGAATACAAAGCTCAAATGTGGGATTAATAGTGCCTTTGACAAAATATCAGTATTTTGTGCCAATGGTTACACTATAAGCCCATTTTATACTTTTATAAGCAGTCAACTGGAACAATGGGTGAGAGTTACTTATCTGCCTACCATTAATGTAACAATACTTCTCTTTTTTTCTATAAGAAGTGTAAATGGCTGTTCTCACATTTTCTGTTATGTGTAGCACGGCATTATAAGAGGGTGTATATAAATTATGTTTACTACACGTTTCCCTTCACTTGGTGTTGGTGGCGTATTGTAACAAATCAGCGACAAGAACACAATTATCACCTCAGCCCTTACATTTATTTTAAGAAAACAGCAGTCTAGGCAATGAGAGTTAACTGTTTTAATGTACTTAAATGAACTTACAGGACTTAAAGAAATCAATGTCAATTGCTTTGCCAGTTTCGAAACAAAGATTTGTAAACCAGGCTTAGAGAAAGATTTATACATAGTGCTGAAGGCACATAGGTGTTTCCTCTTGATCTTTCAAGAAGAAAAGTAACAAAGCCATACTTATGAAAGTAACAGGCCCCTTCTTCACATTTTCTGAAAGGCGTACTGGTAATATAAATATATTCCCATACAGCTCATAAATGACATTCCTTCCTTCAAAACAAGTTCCCACCATTCAATGCTTCAATGGCTTAGCTAGATTTATTTAAAACTAGCAGCTCAGGGGGCCTGTACTTTCTCAGGGGGCATGTCTCTACCTATCACAGCTCAGGGTGTGTGTTATTTCTGCTGTAGCTCTCTTCCTATCACAGCTTAGTGTGTGTGTCCTTTCTGCTGCTCCCTCTCTCCTTATCACAGCTCAGAGGGCGTGTCCTTTCTGCAGCAGCTCTCTCCCTACCACAGCTCAGGAGTTGTCTCCTTTCTGTTTCAATGGGTCTTTATTTGTTTTTCAGCAAATAAAAGACTATATAGCTTGCTGTTGTTTCGCAAGCGAGAAATCGAATTAAGACATAAAATAATATAAATCTGTCATCTTAGTACAGAAGATCAAATAAAAATGGATTCTAAGATCAAGTAACAGAATAGGCTTGTAATGTAACAATATCAAATACATTATCATACTGTGATTAGTCATCCTTGGCTCGAGCATTATGTAAAGGAAGTGTTAGGTATGGAGATGATGGAGAACTTAAGTGGAAGGGTGGCAACATGACCAACTAAAATTTTAAAGTTTACAACTAACTAAAACAAAACAAAAACATAACAAATCCCACTAGGTCCTTTCTTTCTGCTGCAGCTCTCTCCCGTTAACTGTCAGAGCTTCTGACAGTAGATACGACTGGGGGCAGAGAATGGAACTGAGCATGTGTATCCACCACAGAAAAGTGGGCAGAGAAATAAGGAAAAGAACAGACAGCAGGTGGCGCTATACAGACAGATTTTATTAAATAACTCAGTAGCCAAACTGCATTTTTTATTAAATGCAATTATAAAAGTATTCAGATTCCGGTGCTGCTTTGAAAAATTTCGAATATTTTTAATAGTATTTAATAGTTCCAATAGTCAATGTAGCTCAACACCATCTTGTTTCACCACAAACCGCAGCTTACAATATGAAGTTCCAGCTCCTGGTTATCAACACCAATCTTCATTAGGTGTATTCACACCTCATGCTTAATCCTCAGTGCATTTATTAGCAAAAATGTGCGTCTTCATGCATTCTTGAAATCATCTTCACGAGCATTCAGGGTACTAGACAGAACTCACTGTCAATGACATTTCCAGGGTAACCCCCCCCCCCCCAGTCGATATAATGATCATTTGAAAGCATGGACTTACATCATATAGGTAAGGTTTTTTATATTTATTTAATTGAATGCTTTTTTGCATTTTTTTTTTCTAAGGGTACTTTCACACTAGTTATTCTTTTCCGGCATAGAGTTCCGTCCTAGGAGCTCAATACCGGAAAAGAACTGATCAGTTTTATCCCCATGCATTCTGAATGGAGAGCAATCCGTTCAGGATGCATCAGGAGGTCTTCAGTTCAGTCTTTTTGACTGATCAGGACAGAGATAAAATCGCAGCACGCTACGGTTTTATCTCCGGACAAAAAACTAAACATTTGCCTGAATGTCAAAATATCGGAATGCCGGATGCGTCCTCCAAAAAAATGTGAATAAAATAAATGCCAGGTCCGTTTTTCCGGATGACACCGGAAAGACGGATCCGGCATTTCAATGCATTTGCAAGACGGATCAGGATCCTGATCAGTCTTACAAATACCATCAGTTGGCATACGTTTTGACGGATCCGGCAGGCAGTTCCGGCGGCGGAACTGCTTGCCGGATCACTCTGTCGCAAGTGTGAAAGTGCCCTAATAAATGCATTTATGATTAAGCATCGGGTGTGAATACAGCTCAACACCATCGCTCATATTTGAAAGTAGCCTACCCTCTATAATAGAGTGCGAACACTGGTCTACAGTGTGCACATTTCTCTCTATATAACACCAGGGGGGCGCTGTCTCAGATAGAACTGTAGGGACAACTGGAACAGACACAGAATAACCTAACCAATACAGGATGGGAACAAAATTTTAGGCTGCGCCATATCTGGCTGATTGAATACAATTTTTATTGCATAAATATAGGTAATTAATTACTAAGTGAGAGGTCAGAACTGATGCATGTCTGCGCTCTAGATTACCTGAAGTCAAAACATTATTCAAAAAAGGGTAATCCTAAAACATAACCTTTATTAATAATGCAGATAAAATATAAAAAGGTCCTAAATATAGTGTGCAAAGACAAACATTGGGATAGAGGGTAGTGGACCCCCAATTGGTACAATAATTAGTATCCCAAATGAAAAACATACAAAAAGTAAAGTACACGGCGGCACTAGTAACCAGCAGGTCCTACCGGTACCAAGGGAGGGTCACCAGATTCTTCACCACAAGCTGTATTCGTGATATACCCATCCAAGGATGATGTCTAAATAGACAAAAAAGATGGCAGTAATGCACAGCTATGTAGGGTCCCTGTTCAGTCCCTATGGCTATCTAGCCGATCAACCCTGATACTAAAAAATGAGTAGCAGCCTGACCACAGGGCACTCATCCTAACAAGGACGACCCCGTCCGGAACCTGTCCCTTGCTCTAAAAATCTATATGTCCCTAAAGATACATGAAACACTCCCTACACGCATGTTTCACTGCCAGGACAAAAAGCAGTTCATCAGGGGAGATGGAAAAAGTATTAGGGATCAATCCTTAGATGGATGATTAATCCAAAACCGCAAGTTGACGTGATAAGTCAGCTGGTCGACAGGTATGCCAAGATGGTGGAACCCTCCAGGGGCAACCTCAAAGATAAGAGGTAAAAGGTGGTGCAGAATAAAGATGAATATGCCTGCACATGGGACGCCAACTAAACTAGCGCTCCCACCTCATTTAAATAGTTACCTTATTCCCGCTGCCGCCACCCACGATATCAGTGGCCATTGTGCGCACCCGCCTGCCCGCACGTCAGCGCGGCGCATGCGCTCATTACAGGACAGGAACGAGGTATGGAGCGCAAGGAAGTGCCTGAACAAGCATAGCACTCTTGTGCATGCGCACTCTCGTACACAATCTCGCGAGATCGCGTTAGCCGGCCGGAACAGCAACGACATTAGAAGCAATCCACGATACCCCTTGCTCCTATGTACTCGCAGGTGGTGAGATGATCGGACCTCAAATCGCCACCAGAGTACGTCGGCCCACGATCGGACCTAATATTAAGAAAAGGTATTAGAGGCTATTTATCACATGAAAGATAAAATAGACACCTGGACAATGGTCCAACAGCAGAAACAGACTATGGCATTAGTAAATAAATATTATAATGGTCTTCCGTCAGAGAGTACATTGTTGATGGCCAATAAAAAAATAAACAAGTCATAAATGATAACAAAACAAAATTGTCAAAAAGCAATAGTGAGGTAAGGCACTCACTAATACAAGGAAAAAGGGGGTATAACCCCTGAGGCTATATATAGTGCAGGTTATAAAGACATGGGCATTGAGAGGCTGATCATAGCTAATCAGGTTACAGTCATGATGATGGTAACTAGGGACAACTGCTGGTTCACAGGAAACAACTATAGTTCAGTTGTTCATTGGTACCGGTAGGACCTGCTGGTTACTAGTGCCACCGTGCACTTTACTTTTTGTATGTTTTTCTTTTGGGATACTAATTATTGTAAAAAATTGGGGGTCCACTACCCTCTATCTCAATGTTTGTCTTTGCACACTATATTTAGGACCTTTTTTATATTTTATCTGCATTATTAATAAATGTTATGTTTTAGGATTACCCTTTTCTGAATAACATAAATATAGGTACACATAAATGATGAAAGGTGGTAATCTATGGTTAGGAAGAAAGATTTGTTTCTATCAACAGTGTCACCTTTTTCCATGGATTGCGCTTGGTATTGTGGCAAAGTCCCACTGCCCTGAATGTAACTGAGCTGCAATATCAGATATAATTCATGGAAAAAAGTAATGCCGCCCCAGGTAAAAGGAAGACTCTGTTTTCTAATATCTGATCATTCCTTTATCTACTTACTGTAGATGACACAATGCTACTTATCAGCATTTATTATACCTTCATGCCTCAAACTTGGACTGAGCATCTACAATATTTGATCGCTGTTTTTGTTGTGCATACTGGAGCAGATTTAGAAATTCTGTGTAATACACAATCCACACCTTTCCAGCTCACCCTTCGATACCTTGTTCCTTGTATACGGAACTCCCGGAGCAAGGTAACTTGACAGCAGATAAATATCCAACACGATCGATATCCCATAAAATCCACTTTTATTTGTAGTAAAGTAACATAGTAGAAGAACAGAGCCACTTAACAGCTTTACGCATTTCGACACATAGTCTAATCATAAGGCTGTGACTAAGAATATGTAGAAGTGCGTAAACCTGTTCAGTGGCTCTGTTCTTCTAATATGTTACTTTACTACAAATAAAAGAGGATTTTATGGGAAATCGATTGTGTTGGATATTTATCTGTGTAAGGCTGGGCTCACAATTGTGTTTTTAAGTCCGGCAGTATGTTCCGGCATATCCGAATACCACAGTGCACTGTAATGGGATTAGAAGGGGATCCGGATGCTTTCTGGCATATACAGTTTGCTGCCATACCGCCCGGACGAAAAAAGCTGCATATAGTATTTTTTTCTGTCCGAAAGCCGCCATGTATGGTGGTTACAATGAACAGACTACCAGAGTTAAAAGGGCAGATGTGAACCCAGCCTAATGAACAAAACTTTGGGGTAATGTATCAAATACACTGTCTGTTATGTCAGTGTAGTAAGCATTTGCGTGAAGTGTATGACATATTTGCTCCATTTTTAGTTTGTTTTGTGCCATGCTCAGTGGTTTGCATTTACTAAGGGACAGCCAGATATTTTATCAGCGACGCTACATTTTTGTACATTGCAACTTTTTATTAAAAAAATTAAGAAAAGGAGCAAGTTACTCCTATTCTTTTCTGGTGCGCAAACTGACTGAACCTTTGTAGTAAATAAGATTTCACTTTAGACACATAAATCACCATGTGTTTCATATGACAAATTTAAGAGCAAATAGCGTGCAACATTTTGCAAATTTGTCACAAAAAACAAGCGCAACCCATGACAGGCACTCCAAAATGATGAAAGCAAAAAATCTCATCCTAATATATTACTTCTTTAGACTAAACAGTCTAAAACATGTCAAATTTACTGTACCAAATTGGCCCATGAATGATAAATTTGGTGCATCTTTATACACTTTTGTCTAACTTTACACCACATATTGGTTGACTTACTTTGCACCAAACTTTTGGCCCAATTGTGTAGCACAGGAATGCTCAACCTGCGGCCCTCCAGCTGTTGCAAAACTACAGTTCCCAGCATGCCCTAATAGCTGTAGGCTGTCCAGGCATACTGGGAGTTGTTTGTAGTTTTGCAACAACTGGAGGGTGCAGGTTGGGTATCCCTGGTGTAGCATATTGACACCCTTGAATTCTGTTCTGCTCCAAGAAAGGTTCAGAACATCAAAAATAACAGAAATGCTGGATCCATCACATGACAGACACAAACAGTGCCCGACAGACACAATTGAATATGATAGAGTCTCTCAGGTTTCCATCATGCGACCTATTTTACGAGATCAAACAGTGCAGCATGCTGCTCCCGCTGCACTTTTCTGTCCCATATATTTTTATGAAATCTGCAATGGAGGCCCCTATCAGAGCGTCCAACACAGATGGGACATTGCGTTACATTATGTCCCTTCCCACTAAGCCATGCTTCTTTTCTCACTAGGCCACTAGGTGCAAACACATAATAAATGTGGTACATAGCATATATACCAGGTAATATGCGACTAGAGAGGATTCAATGGATCAAATTATAGTATGGGTCAGTTCTTAAGGTGGCGATCTAGGGAAGCCTTACAAACTGTTATGTATAGTATGAGGTCTCTGGGGACAGTGCTGGCACAGCGATTTAAACACCACAAAGAGAATACCTGTGTCACTGCCCCCTCCAGCTCGCACTATGCATACCATACAGTTTCTATACAGATTGCATTTATTTGAGTTTCCAGCTGTATTTATTTGTAGAGACTGTAATTGCAATGGATTGTATAAGACATATAAACATATGGTTATGTGCTATCCAAAATTAGGTTTAGGTTTATTTAAGAAATTTCACTTTTTTGACTAAGCAGACATGGAGTCATGATATAGGCACATTAATGGAACTTTAGAGGAGCATGATATTAAGAGGATATTACTATCTCAGACTTTTATGGTCTTTTTACATGGGCCGATAATCAGGCCAGTTATTGGGGATGATCGTTTGTATAAACATTCTGTCCCACTAATTGACCTGTGTAGAAAGTGTCGGCAATCACTTGATGAACGATCAAATGATCCTGTGATCCCATCATTCTGCCAGCACCAAGAATCACCATTTCTGTGCAGCAGATAAGCCTGTGTAAACAGTGATCTGCTGCCAAAGAACAATGATTTTTTAAGGGGAAAAGTGATCACTGGGGTGATCACTTGTTCCCATACAGCAGAGGTGATTGCTCCATGTAAATTAAGTTCTCATCTTTGCTGAGGTTCAGGTAATTATCTGGAACATTTAGTTAATTCCTGATTAGAAATGAGCGAATTTGTCAAAAATTGGATTTGGTGGGTTCGCCAAATAAAAAAATAATAATTTGGTTTGATCCGAATTTATACGTGGCGAATTGCTGCACAGAGTCTTTATAGTGGTGTAGAATACTGTGCCTTGGGAAACGCGCATAGGGAGTCTGCTGTGATAGTAAAACAATACTGTGAGTCAGTATGAAAGATAGATGACAGGCGTCACTCTTAGAATCACTGCACACTTCACTTATTTGGGCAGTTATGGGGCCAAAATTGACCAGATAACTCAAGTGGGAACTCAACCTTACAGGGCAGTGTTAGCGCCAGGTATAAAGTACCATGCAGAGGCCCAATATCCTACTATAGTGTGAAAGAGTCCACTCCTTTTACACCAATTCCCTGTTTCCACATAGATTTCTACAGAACCTGTTCTATTAAATGCTTATACAAGTAGAGACAGAGTGGAGAGGGTGTCAGCAGTAAATTTGTTTTGACGTCACTGATTATTTTGCCCTTCCTCTGATCCGTCAGAACAATAACCCCCAAAAAACGGATCCGGTCTGTGGAGCATCCGCCTTTACTCGGTCAGCATTTGATTAGTAATCCGACAGTATTGCTAAAGCCAAAAAAAACAGGAGTGGATCCAAAACAGAGATGACACGTGAATGGAATATTTGCATGTCTTCTGTGTTTTGTACCCACTCCTGCTTTTTGTTACCAAATAAAAATCCAAATCTGATGCAAAATAGGGACTATGTCAGTATCAGGAGGAGGCCACAGAGTAGCACAATGACAATGTGAAGGTGGCAGCAGCATCAGGAGGCCACAGAGTAGCACAATGACAGAGTGCGGGGGTGGCGGCAGCAGCAGCATCAGAAGAAGGAAAAAAAGGGTGGCACAATGACAGTGTGGAGGTGGCAGCAGCATCATCATCAGGAGGCCACAGAGTGGCACAATGACAGAGTGTGGGGGTGGCAGCAGCAGCAGTATCAGGAGGAGGCCACAGGGTGGCACAATGACAATGTGCAGGTGGCAGCAGCAGCATCAGGAGGCCACAGAGTGGCACAATGACAGAGAGTGGAGGTGGCGGCAGCAGCTGCATCAGGAGGAGGCCACAGGGTGGCACAATGACAGTTTAGAGATGGCAGCAGCAGCATCAAAAGACCTGAGTGGTGAGGTGACAGCAGCATCAGGAGACCACAGAGTGAACCGTTGACAGAGTGGAGAGGTGGGTGGGAATACCAGTACCAGATGAAGATGGTGGCATCAGATGTGTGGCATCAGGCGGGTGGCAGCATCAGAATAGCAGCTGAGGCAGGTAGCCAGAAGAAACCGGTCTCTTTTGTAAAAGTGTTGGTGTGGCACCATAGATGATCTAGTCTGATGCATCAGGCATTGGTGGGTGGAAATCCTGGCTGATCCACGCCTGATTAATCTTGACAAAGGTCAGTCTCTCGACATTTTGGGTGGACAGGCAAGTTCTTCTTGGGGTAACTATGGCCCCCACCACACTAAACACCCGCTCTGATGCCACACTATTGGCCGGGCAGGACAGCTTTTCCAGGGCAAAATCGGCCATTTGGGGCCACAAATCCAGTTTGGCTGTCCAGTAGTCCAGCAGATCTTCAATGTGGGGTGTCCAAGTATGCCACCAGCTGCTGGTTCAGGTTCTGCTCCAGGTCCAGCTGCTGCTTCTGGTGAGTAGCTTCTTCAGTAGTCAGGTAAGAAAGCTGCTAATCAACGACTCTAGGCTCAAGCTGCTGCGGATGGAGCTGGTACAGCTCCTACCCCCCCCCACCCTGCCACAGCAGCCAGCACCCCCCCCCCCCCCGGTCACACCTGCCAGAGGATGGACGATGGCGCAGATAAGCAGCGGCCAACTGACTACATAGGATGTCTCTATAGTAGTTCAGTTTGTTCTCCCTCTCAGCAGGTGTAAAAAAGGACCCCATTTTGGACCGGTAGCGAGAGTCCAACAATGTGGAGAGCCAGAAGTCATCCTTCTGCTGAATGGTGACAATTTAGCTGTCACTACGCAAGCAAGTGAACATGCATCGGGCCATTTGTACAAGTGACTCGAAGGGACTCCCTGCCTCCATCTCCACTGCATACTGCCAATGTGTGTCTGGGTCCTCTGCCTCGTCTATCTCATAACCCTGTAGCTCCTCTGGCTGCTTCTGCTCCTCCTCTCCTGTCACCTGTGTGTAAAAACCACCCATTTTGCTCCACAATGCTTGTGCTCCAATATCCTCCTTCTCCTCCTCCTCCAGTTCAGCTCCCACAGGGTTCATGTGGCCTTGAGATCTAGGCGGCACGTCTCCAGTCCCCTGACCAGCCAGATTTACCAGCATCTGTTCCAGGACATGAAGCAATCAAATGACGTTGTTCATCCCGTTGTTCTGGCAACTGACAAATAATGTGGCATCCTTAAAGGGCCTGAGCAAACGGCAGGTGTCACGCATGAGCTGCCACTGACTTACATCGAAGTTACACAGAGAAGTACTCCTGTCCGATTGGATCATCAAGAAACTGTTTATGGCCTTTCTCTGTTTGTATAGTTGGTCCAAAATATGGAGGGTGGAATTCCAACGGGTGGAAACATTGCATATCTGCCTATGTTGGGGGATGCCGCTGCAGATTCTTGAGGGTGTGCTTTGCGGTGTACAAGTGACTCAAGTGCATGTAAAGTTTCCTGGCCATTTTTAGGATGTCTTGCAGATGGGTTAAAGACTTCAGGAACCGCTTGACAGCCAGATTGAACACGACTGCCCTGCAGGGCGCATGGCTTAACCCTCCTTGACACAGCACTTACACCATGTTCTTCCTGTTGTCGGTCACAATGGTTTAGATTTTGAGTTGTTGTGGAGAAAGCCAGGATTCAATTTTGTTGATGGACACGGAGCAGTTCCTCCCCTGTGTGACTCCGTTCGCCCAGGCAAACAAGGTGCAGAGCAGTGTGACACCGCCGTGCCCTGCATATGTGGTATGCTGGATGGGCACTGTGAATTGTTCCTTTAGTGTAGGCTGAGGAGACAGTGGAGGAATGAGGAGGCAGAGGCGGACATTGTCGCAGGACCAACGGCGTGACAATGTGAAGGTGGAAGCGGCATCACCTAGCCAAGTTGCTGGTGTGGATATGCAGGAACCACATTCACCCAGTGGGCCGTAAAGGACATGTTTTGTCCCTGACCGTAGTTACAGCTCCACACGTCGGCACTGCTGTGCACTTTGGCAGACACCGACAGGCTCAAGGACTGGTCCACCTTCAGTTCTACATGTGTGTGCAAGGATGGTACTGCCTTTTTGGCAAAGAAATGATGGCTTGGGACTCTTCACCTTGGCTCGGCACAAGCCATCAGTCCTCTGAATGGTGCAGAGTCCACCACTGCAGCATACTGTTGTCTCTTGGCAATCGCTTCGGTGATCGATTGTTAATGGAATGAATGACGAGGAGTAGGAGGAGCAGGAGCATCAGGACCAGCAGATGATTGGAAAGACAGACAGCTCCCTTTGGCTGAGGCGGTGGAGCCTTGACTGCCTGAAACCGGGTGCATGCTATTGGGCGATGCAGTGGTTGCTGCGGTAGGCTGGACCATCATATCGGAGCCACGGTTCTCCCAGGCCACTTTATGGTGACACTGCATATGTTGACGCAGGGCCGTGGTGCCAACATTGGCACCCTGGCCATGCTTCATCTTCTGCCCACAGATTTTACATATGGCCATGTTCACCTCCTCCGGCGGCTTAACGAAAACTGCCACACCGCCGGGTAGGTGATTTTACCCCAAACATTACGCACTGACTGAGTGCTACCGCCGCTGCTTCTATGAACCCATGCACCACTACTTTCCGTGCAGGTAGTTTCCTGCGAAGCGGTTGGTCTACCCCAGGCACGTTTGGCTACCGACCTCCCACTGCTGCAGCCCTGCTGACTACCAGCCACACTAGCAACTTGCTGACTCTGCCGCTTACTCACAGCTAAGCTGCCACCCTCTTTTCCAAATGATGATGAAGCCCCTAATTCACCCGGCTCCCAAGTGCGATCAGCTACATAATCATCATTGAGTACTGTCTGTACATCACTGATGTCCCCTCAATGGTCTCTGGGTCAGGAGCCTTACTGCTCGCAACACCAGCTCCCACGCCACTCTTCTCATCACTCCTTGCCTGCCTAGTGGATGAAGTGGCAGATGTCTCCTCCACATCTTGGCTGGCCAGTAGCTGCTGACTGTCCTCTAGTAGCTCGTCCTCGCTATATAGTGGGGCTGAGCCCACAGCATATAATACTTCTCTGGGTGATGGAACAGAAAAGGACAGAGGCAGGTTGAGGACAGGTGAAGGCACAGGGCCTTCTCCCGGGCCATGCCAACTAAGGGTTGAGTCTGACGAACCCACCGACTCTTGGCTGGGGGTGTCTGATGTCACTTGGGATGAAGTGGATGACCGAGTCAATCATTCAAGAACCGCTGGGTTGCTGGTCAAAAAGCGACCGCTAGATGACACTGCAAGCTCAGGCCTCCCGCTGTGACTCCTTCTGCCACGCCTTCTTACTCTGCTGCGACCTGTGCCTGCACCAGAAACATTTAGGTCTCTTCCACTCCCCTGTGCAGGGCCTGGCACTTCTCTGTCTGACATACTGTTAGATCAAATAAATAAATAAATAAAAAGGAAATTAAAACACACCAAAAATGTCTGTAATTTTCTCACTTTACCACACAATAGCAAATATTTTCTTTGTGCCACTAATACACGCAAAAAAGAGCATTAAAACATATAACTGCACCGCTGAAAAGCAAATATATTTTTCTTTTGCCACTAATACACGACAAAAAGGGCTTTAGAACATATAACTGCACCGCTGAACGGCAAATAGGCCCTTATTTTTTTCCATTTATACCCTCCACAAAGGGCTTTAGAACATATAACTGCACCGCTGAACGTCAAATATATATATTTTTTCCACTTATACGCTCCACAAAAGGCTTTAGAACATATAACTGCACTGCTGAACGGCAAATATATTTATCTTTTTTCCACTTATACACTCCACAAAAGGGCTTTAGAACATATAACTGCACAGGCCCTTATTTTTTTCCACTTATAAACTCCACAAAAGGCTTTAGAACATATAACTGCACCACTGAACAGCAAATATATATTTCTTTTTTCCACCTTTCCACTCCACAAAAGGCTTTAGAACATATAACTGCACCACTGATGCTTTGGAATGATTCTTCCCTATCCTTTCCCTACACTTTGAATAATCTTTCCCTGAACTTAATAGTTTTTTTTTTAGCACAATTAAGTCTTTCCTAGCACTTTCCCTAGTGCCTGCTAACGTCTCTCTCTGCACTAAGTACACTGGAAAATGGCAGAATTCAAGATGGCTGAGGCTATTTATAGCGATGTGACATCACAGGGCTGGCTGCTGATTGGATGCATGCATGGCATTATGGGTGATCCCGCGTTCCCAGAGATACTTGCTCCATGTCCTCACACGTGCAGCAGCCATTTTAGGAAAAAATGTGATTCGTTACTACAAAGCGCGAGGAAATTCAGATTCGGTGCCAAACAAATTTTTCCTGAAATTCGGATCGAATTCCACTTTGACAACTTCAATTTGTTCATCTCTAATTGCTGCCCTACCCTGAGTATTGCTGCAGTAATCACATAAATAGGCTGGTTTAATTAAATTGAACAATCCTAAAAACAATTAAATTCAAACTGTGTGGAAATGGAATTCAAGGAAACGTATGATTGAGGCTTGATGCTTAATTTCATGTTTTTACTCACAGGTGGATTGCTACCCTACCCTGTGTATTGCTGCAGTAATCACATATATTTGCTAATTTAATTAAATTGAATAATCAAAAAAAATTATATTCCAACCGTGTGGAAATAGGATCCACAGAAAAACGATTGATTGAAGCTTGACTCTCTATTTCACGTTAACACTCACAGGTATATTGTTGCCCTACCCTGTGTATTGCTGCAGTAATCACGTATCTATGCTGGTTTAATTAAATTGAACAATCCCCAAAAATAAAATTAAATGGAAATCACGGAAACAGAGGATTGAGGCCTGACCCTTAATATCACGTTAAAGGGGTTGTGTCACTTCCGCAAGTGGTTTTTATCATGTAGAGAAAGTAAATACAAGGCACTTACTAATGTATTGTGATTCTATATATTGCCTCCTTTGCTCGCTAGATTCATTTTTTCATGCGTGCACGCTATAGGAAAAAGTGCCAGCCTCTCTGGTGGCCAGGACCGTAGGAGCAAACACAGGCCAGCACCCTTTTCTATAGTGTGCAAGCACGATCACTGCTGATGGATTGCAGGGTGGTCATAACCATGGAAAGGAGCAGTGTATAATGCGATGGGCAATATGAACAATCACAATACATTAGTAAATGTCTTGTATTAACTTCCTCTACATGATAAATGCTATTTGCTGAAATAACACAACCCATTTATTGCTCACAGGTAAATTGTTTCCCTCGCGTGTATTGGTGTACTGATCATCTATATGCTGGTTTAATTCAATTCAATTACTCCCCCCCCCAAAAAAATTAAAAATGTAACTGTGTGGAAATGGAAATCATGGACACGAACACTTGAGGCTTGATGTTTAAATTTCTCGTTATCACTCACAAGTAAATTGCTGCCCTATCCTGTGTATTGTAGTAATCATGTATCTTTGCTGGATCAATTAGATTGAAAAAGTCCTGCCAAAAAATATAATTCCAACTGTGTAGAAATGGAATTCACGATGATGGACGATTTATGCCTGACATTCAATTTCTCGTCATCACTCACAGGTAGATTGTTGCTCTACCATGTGTATTGCTGAAGTATTCACATATACTGGCTTAATCAAATTGAACAATACACCAAAAAAGTTAATTAAAATCATGTGGAAATGGAAGTTATGGAAATAGCCGATTGAGGCTTGATGCTCAAATTCACATTAACACTCACAGGTGGATTGCTGTCCTACTCTGCGTATTGCTACAGCTATCACATATATATGCTGGTTTAATTAAATTGAATAAGCCCCAAAAAAAATTATTATGGAATTCACAGAAACGGATGATTGAGTCCTGACTTTTAATATCGTGTTAACAGTAACAGGTAAATTGTTACCTTTGTGTGTATTGGTGTACTGATCACCTATATGCTGGTAAAATTGAATTCAATAACTCCCCCCAAAAAAACTACATTGGAACTGAACTGTGTGTGTGCTGAGATAATAAATTGATTTAGCCCTTATATTTTGTTCTCAATCACTGATATATACGTTTTTTAAAACTAAAACTAAAAAAGTATAAATTAAATATGTGAGATGACCTGAGGACCTTATTTCTCACTAGTATTTTATATGCTATGCTAGATTGATGGTTGAACATGTGTTGGTACAGTTTTAATTTATTCCTCCCCCATCACCACCCTAAAAAAAAATTCTGAGACAAAAATTTTTTGTGCAAATCTCATTCACTTTGCTGGTATTGTTTGAAGTCCCCCATTTGTAGGCTGTGTTTTGTGAGGAACCTAAGATGTCTGTGTTGCAAGTTCTGAGGCTAGAAGTGGCTGAAAGAAGTCATCATGGCTATCTGGAAACATCACTGGATGTAATAGGTATGTAGTGCTGTATTCTTCTGTATGTTTGATAGTGCTGAATGTAATTTCCATTCAAATATGCCTTCAGCACTGGGGTTTTGAATTGGATCAAGAACTTGACACATATGCATTGGGTCTTGAGCCCTGACTCTTTTGAGACCTCAGCAATGCCCTTGATTTGCTCCAAATTTATTAAAAGGCTTATACCTCTTAATTGGCATATTTGGATTGTATTAATTAATTTAATAGTAAGAAAATCAAATAAATGGCAATTATTGGCTATTAGACAAAATTGTGTAATTGGGTGAATTAAGAAATCAGATTTCAAGGCTAAAATTAAAACAAGATCTGAGTTATTGCTAAGAGTGGGTCGGTGGTGGTGGTGGGTGGTATGAATGTAGAAAAGCATGTGTAAAGTATGATTTCAAATTGATTCATCAGAGTACCACTTGATTAAGATAAGACTACAGTAGGTCAGTGAAAGGGTATAGTCATTTAAGGAAAAAAGGTTATTGTAAGCGTTAATGGTATTCTATTCCAAGCATTTCATAAAGGTCACTCTCATTTATGACTTTTACTTTTACACCTTTGTGTATAATTTTGTGTACTTTTTTTTAGATTACACAAGAGTCATGCACTGTTCTGTGAGTTTTCCTCCTGTTAGGCTACTTGGCGTCTGACTGAATTGCTCACTTTATATTTCTCCCCTGAGCTAAGGGAAAGCAAACATAATTTTTTCCAGAAAATCTACACTTTCACCATTTTTTTTCTGCAATGTCTTAGAATTGATACTTAAAGGCCAACTGGTTATCTACAAACAGTAACTTGACATCATGGACTATTCTTGTGTAGTACTTGATTATTGTCCAGAAGACATGTATCAAAATTGTTTCCTCATGTGCTCTTCTAAGGACTATTGAGAATGACAGATTTTGTGCCTTAAACAAATTGTAGTCTGCTTCTTAAAAACTCATTACATAAGACCTTCTACACTATCTACACCTGCAGAACATTACAAGATGAATGCTTCACGAGTGTGTCGTTTAGTAATGTCAAGTGTATGAAATGGATAAATTTGTTTAATATTCAACATTCAAGACATCAAGAGCAAAGTGTATGCCTGAAGCCTAACTTTACTCATTCATAATATTAGTATACATAGGAGTAGGCGTCAATAAAGAAAACAGTGTAAAATAATTTCCCAGGAAACTGTTCAACTGCTTGGTAATCAAATTCATTTCTGGGTTGAGGTAACATTATAATTTCTTTTTTAACCAGGCAGCTCATGACTGGACTAAACCTCAGGTCATTTTAACAAACTGCAAGTCAAATGCAAAAGTCAATAAAGAAATAAACATTTATGAATGCAAACAATTTGGAGAATGTCATAGCACTCTCTTCTTTTGGCTCAGCATACTCCAAGATATGTGGTGCGAGATAACCAGCTCTTAAAAAAAAACAAAAAACATGATTTTGTGTTACTGTATCACAACATATCCATCCTATATGTGTCTATGTGCGGCCACCCAATGGTTGTGTCTTCATTATACACCTGTCAAGAGTTTTGCTAGCTTGTCACGATATTGTATTGAATAGATTTCATGAGAAATTTGAGTTCTTTACCAAATTCGAGCAAAGGGTAAGGTGTAAGGATGGATCCATCTCTATGATAGGTTGTGTTGAGTCAAACTACTGTCACGGACGGGGGTAGGGAAGGGTGCACGACTAACTCCACCCACACCTCTGTCCCTGCCTACTTGCACTTACCTGTCCTAGGTAATGGAGTGCAACTGGGTGGCGGTCCCTGACCTGAATAAGTGCGAGGGGAACACACAAGACAAACAAACACAAAGAAGTCAAACTAGCAATGACTATATCAGGAGATAACCGTGGTACCAGGAAGGTTCCGGAAGACAAAGCATACAAGCAAAGGATCAATACCAGGAGATGCAAACATGACCAGGGAGCAGGCAAAGACAAAAAAGAGAAATGGACCTGGAGTCAAATACCAATAGCAGGAATTTCTCAGGATAGATACACCAAGATATACCAAGTAATGGACCTTAATCATAGGCAACCTGTGGCTAGCAGGCTGCCTGTTTAAATAGTGGAGGAGAAGAGTCATGTGACGTGGCCAGCGCCACATGACTCACTCTCCTGCATACAGCTGAGCGCTGAGTGCCCAGCTCGGCTCTCAGACTTATTGCCATCACCATGGGAGCGGAGGAAGCCGGCCACGCTGATGAGGTACGCGCGGCCGGGTCCTCCCCGCTCCCTGTTGCTCTGGAGATGAGGACGCAGCGCTCATCCTTGCTCCAATCTCCCTGCAGGACGCCAGCGGCACAGAGGAGAAGTGGCGCAACCCCAGCGTCCTGTAACAACTAGATGTACTGTAGAATGGGTGAAAGTCTATATATGATTTTGACCTTAGTCTATAGAATCAAATCTCAACCTGAATTTTCCCAAAAATTTGTATTTTATATAATTAGGATTTCTAGTGATTTGATTCAGGAGAATTGCAGAAGAAAGAAATGCAATGATTCATGCAACTTGAAGAATTTTTGATATGTGTAGAATCGATTTTTGTCTGATTTCAGTCACACACAATTCAAACCTGAAATCTGATTTTCAGAAATACATTCGCCCATCATTACCTTAGTCTAAAACTCCAGTAACACTTATTTTTGGTGTTAAAAGTGCACAATACAATAGTATTTAGAGTTGCCTCCTGAGGGCTCATGCACACAAATGTTTTTTGCGTTCCGTATACGGGCCGTATTTTGATTCCGTATACGGTCCGTATACGGAACCATTCATTTCAATGGGTCCGCAAAAGATGCAGACAGCACTCTGTGCTTGTTTATCACTTCCAAAAAATCGTTTCGGCATGCTTGATGCAAGCGTTTCCATGAGGTGAGTGGGAACATTTCTCCAAGTGGTGAACACGGCTGCACGAAGGCCATCTACTGTCTGGAACTGTTGTCCATTTTTGTAAACTTCCCTTGCCATCCATCCCCAAAGGTTCTCAATTGGATTTAGATCAGGGGAACACGCAGGATGGGCCAAAAGAGTGATGTTATTCTCCTGGAAGAAGTCCCTTGTCCTGCGGTCATTGTGTACTGTAACGTTGTCCTGTTGAAAAACCCAGTCGTTACCACACACACGAGGGCCCTCAGTCATGAGGAATGCTCTCTGCAACATCTGGACATAGCCAGCGGCCGTTTGACGCCCCTGCACTTCTTGAAGCTCCATTGTTCCACTGAAGGAAAAAGCACCCCAGACCATTATGGTGCCCCCTCCACTGTGGCGCGTAGAAAGCATCTCAGGTGGGATCTGCTTGTCATGCCAGTAACATTGGAAACCATCAGGACCATAAATGTTAATTTTTTTCTCATCAGAGAATAAAACTTTCTTCCACCTTTGAATGTCCCATGTTTGGTGCTTTTTTGCAAAGTCCAAACGAGCAGTTATGTGGCTTTCAAGGAGACGAGGTCTTTGAAGATGTTTTTTGTTTTTGAAGCCCTTCAGTCTCAGATGCCGTCTGATGGTTATGGGGCTGCAGTCAGCACCAGTAAGGGCCTTAATTTGGGTCGAGGATCGTCCAGTGTCTTGACGGACAGCCAATTGGATTCTCCGGCTCAGTGCTGATGACATTTTTTTGGGTCTTCCACTTGACTTTTTTGTTCCATAACCCTCAGGATCATTTAAGAAATTCTAAATGATTGTCTTACTGCGTCCAACCTCAGCAGTGATGGCGTGCTGTGAGAGACCCTGCTTATGCAGTTCAACAACCCGACCACGTTCAAAAGGGAGAGTTTTTTTGCCTTTGCCATCAAACGTGTGACTACCTGACAGAAAATGGCAATGAATCCACATCTTTGCACAGATTTGGCCTTTTAAAGGCATGTGGTCCTAAAATTTTGATCAGCTGAAAAACAGCCTGTTTCAGTTTAATTGTTATTTTCAATTAATTGAATGCTCAAAAAATTTCAACATTTCTTCTTGTTGCATGTTGAAGCTCTACTTGGAACCTTGTTAAGATCCAACAATGTAAAATATGATTTTTTACCATTTTTCAAGTGGTCTTAAACTTTTGATCAGGACTGTAGTATAGTGTCACCTTCATGTGTATGTGCCCTAATTACATATAAGAAGGTAAATTGTTTAATGTAAACCATTTTATGTCTTCTCATTGACTTTTAACTTGGCTAACAAAATTTTTTTCCTAGTTACTACCCAACTCACAAGTGTTGTCATTCCTGAGTCCTGAACTTACTGCTAATGGCTAATAGGCTGCTTCTATTTCCTGTCTTGGACCTTTACTCTGTTATATGGCTTCTTGGTTTTGTGCCTTTCTAATTCATCTAGGAATTTCTACCATCTATTTTCTGGTCCTATTGATGGTTATTATGACACTAAACAGCTACTTTCTTATAATAATGATACTATCCTGCACACTGGTTTCACGGTTCTTCAATCAAGCTTAACTTTATTGTGCTAGTGGTCTAAGAGCCACTACTGCGAGAAGTACTCAAGTCCATTCCTTCTTAACACTATTACACATGGCTCATCAATTTAAATGTCAGTGAACACCCACAAACGCCTCTTGTAGCACAGACACTTGTGAATCACAGCAAACACTTTTTAGCACTTTGTCAAAAAAGCAATCATAACTAATAATGCCCAATTTCTTAAATTTGGTCTCATTGGTAGTGATGAGCGGCAGGGGCAATATTCGAATTTGCGATATTTCATTAATATTTTGTAGAATATTTGTCATATTTTCACAAATTCGCGAATTCGCTATTATATTCTTGATTGGAAAAATTGGCAATGTAATATTTGCGCAAAGCGTGCGCAATACAGGCGTGGGTCACTTTTGCTACATTCTCCATGCTGATAGAAGTTTCCTGAGACTGGAGAAAATGGTTTTCACGGCAGAACATTAAAAATGGCTTTATATGCAGATAGAGTGCTCCAATATATTTGCGATTTTGCTAATCGGCAATTTATTATGCGCATATTTTGACGCAATACGTGAAACTTTATCAGGTCTGACTACATATTATTGATTGGTGCACTAAGTATTGTTGTGACATCACAGCACTATGTCTGTATGTATGTATGGACAGCAGAGAAACAGTAATTCCTATCACACTACCTAACACCCTGCACTGGTACCTATCAGCTACACTATATCACTATCTAACCTACACTGACTAACTCCCACTAACTATCTGTAATATATATATATATATATATATATATATAGATAGATAGATAGATAGATAGATAGATAGATAAGCTATCTAACTATTTATGCAATATAATGAGTGGAAAGCACAGAGCACAGCAATTACACTGCTGTCTCTCTCAGAACTTTAAAAAACTGTAGAAAATGGCTGTTAGGGAGGTTCTTATATAGTAAGGAGTAGGCAGCTTTCCTATTGGTTTCTAGGGATGTTGCTAAGCTCAGACAAAGACATTGCAGCCTTCTCATTGGCCCACAAGCAAGAAGCAGGGAGGGATCATGGGTTCAGATGAAAAAAAATCTAGAATATTTGAAAATACGAATATATATCACCATATTCTAAATATTCGCAAATTCTCGAAGTTCCGATATTCACAATTAATATTCGCTATTTGAATATTCGCGCCCAACACTACTCATTTGTGAAAATCAACCTAATACACTTAGATGCATATGAGATACAAATATTTGCACATATTATTCGCCATGAGAATCAAATTTTACGGTTTTTTTCGAATAAAAATAAGTGAGATCAAAGAAGCTTAAATATATAAAAAAAAGCAATTCTCACTTCTACCGATAACCTGCTGCTGCTGCTGTTCAGAGCCTGCTTGGGCCCCACTGCTCTCTATTTGTCATCTTGACATTCAGGAAATGTTTCTAAAAGCATAGACATCAAAACACTGGGAGCAGCTGTGATCCACCCCAGACAGTGATTGGCTGAGTGGACATTTTAGGGCACTTCCTAAAGATTTGGAAGTAGTGGGCAGTGGGAATCTGGACAACCTTTAAACCCTGGTTGTTGGTCAGTATCAGTTATTTTATGTTTTTAAAGCATATCTGAGTAAAAAAATATCTGAGCCCTTATGTTTTTTTCCGGCTATATTATTCCCTGGTTCAGCTGCATAGCTAGATACATTTCTCTCACAAGCAGGGGTCGTCTCCCTTCTATGTAATCTGCCAGCACTATACTGCTGTCACATCATTTTCCTTACTTCTCACTATTAGGCTTGAGCTCATTAAGCTTCGGTTCATAGATCTGAAGTCGATTCATTCAAACACTTCGTTGTTCGGTGATCCACCACCAGTTTAGGGCTTTATTAAGACCGACATCTAAAACGCCGGTCTTAATAAATGTGCCCCTTCATTTTTAAAGCTGCTTCCGTACAGCATTAAAATGTATTGGCTCCGTGGAGCCAAAGTTCGTATCGCCCGAAGTCGCTTGAGACTTCAGTTAATTACGCCGCTATTCCTATCTGCGTCTTTAAAAACATTTTAAAATAGGAATCTGAAGTGGGCTTTGTTACTGGCTGGTACCTCGGTACCAAAGCCCACTTCGGATTCCTATTTCAAAATGTTTTTAAAGACGCAGATAAGAACACCAAAGTAATCCACCAAAATCTTTCTCGACTTCGGGCGATACGAGCTTTGGCACCACGGAGCCAATACATTTTAATGCTGTACAGAAGCAGCATTAAAATGAAATGTTTGAACTAATCGACTTCGGATTTATGATCCAAAGCTCTATTCGCTCAATCCTACTTATTATGCTTGTTTTCAGCTCCAGACCTCATAAAACAAATAAGGAGGGGGAAATCACACTTACAGACAAACAGGACACTCCAATAATCTTCAAAATGTGTTTAGAAGTTCTTTTATCAGGCTCAGGATCTCAGCTAGCTCTTATACGCCTCCATTTCCTCTTTGCCGTCTTCTGAGTCTCTGTTACTAGGGACAGATCTAGTCTGAAAACAGGCAGAGGACTGCAAATTAGGTGGAAGTGAGATCCCTAGTGGCCATGAGTATGCAGCTTTTTTCAAGTGGATGCAGGCATAACTTTTAAATGAAATGATTTTGAAATGTGTTAGTTACACTATTCTTTATTAAATGAAATGTAATTGTGTGAAAGTACAGTGACTCTTTAAGCCTCTCTGACCCCTTTTGCAAAAATTAATTGTTCACTGAACTAAACTAATACAGTAAACTTTCCATCTAGAGAAGAAAAAGTTTGGTTTCCAGAGGTGACAAGTACATTATCGTAAGTAATGTGGATCTGTGGAATAGTCTACCTCAGGAGGTGGTCACAGCAGGAAAAGTGGACAGTTTTAACCCCTTCACGCGTTTGGACATTACTGTATGTCAAAATTGAAAGTGACTTACTGTATTTGGACATACTGTGATGTCCAAACTGCTTACCGGGGCTGTGACACAATAAAGTGTCACAGCCCTGGAGTCTCCACTCTCTCCGAGAGCAGAGACAACGGGGAAGCCGGCAAGGGACAAATCAGAGTGGTCCCTTGCCGACAAGTGCTCCTATTGGTTAGTCTCTGCAGACGAACCAATCGGAGCGCAGCACTGTAAAAAATGCCGGTTTCAGGCTGCGATCTCCACACTGGAGATCTCAGCCTGAAATAGGGTAAGACCCCCTGTGTGCCGTGGTGCCCCTGATGATTTCTGTGCTCCCTGGAGTGCCCCCCCAGTGCCCCAAGATGCTGCCATTTCCCCCCTTCCCCCTGCTCCTCTGTGCCAGCTGGGATGGCAGCTGCTCAGGAACTGAGCTGCTGCCATCAGTAGAGAGTGTTAGCTATAACTTACAACACTCTGCTGCAACAGCTGAAACCGGTGCTGGCACCGATCTCGGCCGTTTAACCCCATAGATGCCGCGGTAAGTAGCTGCCCGCGGCATCCATGGGGTTGAGAGGGAGGGAGCTCCTTCTCTCTTCAATCCGGTGGCCGCTGATGCGATGGCAGTAACCCGATGGTTACCATGGCAACCGGACGCCTTGCAAAGTGTCCGGGCTGCCATGTATCTAAGGCTGATCAGACCCTAAGGGTATAATCAGCCTTAGGCCTCTTTCACACGGCCATTTTTTTTTTCCGTTTTGTGGGCCGTTTTTTGCGGTCCGTATACGGTCCGTATACGGAACCATTCATTTCAATGGTTCCGCAAAAAAAACGGAATGTGTTCCGTATGCATTCCGTTTCCGTATTTCCGTTTTTCCGTTCCGTTTAAAGATAGAACATGTCCTATATTTGGCCGCAAATCACGTTCCGTTGCTCCATTAAAGTCTATGGGTCCGCAAAAAAACGGAATGCATACGGAAATGCATCCGTATGTCTTCCGTATCCGTTCCGTTTTTTGCGGAACCATCTATTGAAAATGTTATGCCCAGCCCAATTTTTTCTATGAAATTACTGTACACTGTATATGCCATACGGAAAAACGGAACGGAAAAACGGAACGGAAAAACGGAACGGAAACGGAAACACGACGGAAACAAAAAACGGAACAACGGATCCGTTTAAAACGGACCGCAAAACACTGAAAAAGACATACTGTCGTGTGAAAGAGGCCTAAGTGTAAGTGTAGCACAGACTATACAGTGCATTGCAATAAATGACTATTGCAATGCACTGTATAGTGATCAGGCCCACTGGATCTTCAATATCCAGATGGGTCTTGATAAATAAATAAAAAGTGTGAAAAAAAGTAAAAAATAAATAAAAATTTTAATAAAAATTGTCTGGTCTCATATCTGTTCATTTATGTCATAAAAAAAATGAAATAAATAATAAACTACACATAATTGGTATCACCGCATCCATAACGACCTGATCTATCAAAGTATCATATTACTAATCCCACGTGGTGAACGCCGTAGGAAATAATGTAGAAAAAAATTACAGAATTGCTGTTTTTGTCACCTCATGTCCACAAAAAATAAATAACAAGTGATCAAAAAGACATATATACCCCAAAATGATATCAATAGAAACTACAGTTCGTCCCACAAAAAACAAGCCCCCATACAGCTACATTGGTAAAAAAAAATTAATGTTTTGGACACAAAAGGGATTTTATGCTGAAAAAGTAGTAAAACATAAAAGAAACTATATAAATTTGGTATCACCATAACTATATCAACCCACAGAATAAAATAACTCTACAATATTTACCACAAAAGGAACCCCATAAAAAACAAAAAGAAAAACACTGACAGAATTACTTTTTTTGCCTACTTCACCTCCACAAAAAATGGTATAAAAAGTGATCAAAAAGACATATGTACCCAAAAATTATACCAATAGAAACTACAGCTTGTCCCGCAAAAAACAACCCCCATACAGCTACATTGGTGAAAAAGTAAAAATGTTTTGAACTTTAGTATATGGCGATACAAAATATCATTTATTTTTTAACACAAAATGGATTTTATGCTGAAAGAGTAGTAAAACATAAAAGAAACTATATAAATTTGGTATCGCCATAACCGTATCAACCTAAAGAATAAAATAATCATATAATATTTACCACAAAAGGGAACCCCATAAAAAAAACACTGACAGAATTACCATTTTTGAACACTTCACTCCACAAAAATGGTATAAAAAGTGATTAAAAAGACATATGTACCCAAAAATGATACCAATAGAAACTACAAGTCATCCCACAAAAAATGAGCCCCCATACAGCTACATTGGTGAAAAAAAAAAATGTTATGGACTTTAGTATATAGTGATGCAAAATATAATTTATTTTATGCTAAAAAGGTAGTAAAACATAAAATAAACTATATAAATTTGGTATCTCCATAACCGTATCAACCAACAGAATAAAATAATCATACAATATTTACCACAAGAGGAACCCCATAAAAAATAAAAATAAAAAAACACTAACAGAATTGCCATTTTTGCCCACTTCACCTCCACAAAAAATGGTATAAAAAGTGATCAAAAAGACATATGTAAACAAAAATTACAGCCCGTCCCGCAAAAAACAAGCCCTTACACAGCTACATTGGTGAAAAAATATAAATGTTATGGGCCCTAAACTCATTTCAGTGTTTCCGTATTCTAGAAAAAATGCATAACAAATCTAGGGGTTTATATTGTAAATAAAAGTTAATTTTTCATTTTTACAGCCATGTGTTTCTGAATTTTATGAAACGCTTGTTGTGTCAAAGCATTCACTTCACCCCTAGATTTATTCCTTGAGGAGTGTAGTTTCTAAAATGGGGTCACTTTTTGGGGTTTTCTTACTAGGGGTACCTCAGGGTCTCTTCAAATGTGACATGGCACCTTAAAACAATACCAGAAAAATCTGCCCTCCTTTAACCATACGGTGCTCCTTTCCCTCTGCACCCTGCCATGCGCCCATACTGCAGGTTACAACAACATATGGGGTGTTTCTGTAAACTTCAGAATCAGGGTAATAAATTTTGAGGTTTCTTTGACTGTTAACCCTTGCTGTGTCACAGGAAAATTGGATTTAAATGAAAAATCTGAACGAAAAATGAAATTTTAAAATTTCCCCTCCAATTTGCTTTAATTCTTGTAGAACACCTAAAGGGTTAAAAAGGTTTATAAAAACAGTTTTGAATACCTTGAGGGGTGTAGTTTCTAAAATTGGGTCATTTATGGGTGGTTTCTACTATGTAAGTCACACAAAGTGACTCCATAACTGAACTGGTCTTTAAAAAAGTGGGTTTTGTAAATTTTCTAACTTCCTGAAAAAAGAAAATGACATTTAAAAGATGATGCCAACATTAAGTAGACATATGGGGAATGTAAAGTAATAACTATTTTATGAAGTATCACTATCTGTTTTAAAAGTAGAGAAATTCTAATTTTGAAAATAGCTAATTTTTCCGAATTTTCTGCAAATTTGGGATTTTTTTATGCATAAAGGTAAAATGTATCAACTAAAATTCACCACTAACATAAAGTATGATGTGTCACGATAAAACAATCTCAGAATGGCTTGGTTAAGTAAAAGCGTTCCAAAGTTATTACCACATAAATTGACACATGTCAGATTTGAAAAATGGGGCTCCGGCATTTGGTCCAAACTGGCTGTCGCTTGAAGGGGTTAAATAAGGCTTGGATGAATTCTAAGAAATAAATAACATGAATGCTTTTTAAAGAAGTAGACTTCTGTCTTCTCACTCCTCTTCATCTAATTCAAATCCCTACCCATCCCTTGGTTGCACTTGATGGATGTATACAGTATCTGCTTTCAACTATACTATTATCCTTCCTGGAGCTACAGTGCAGATGATAAACATCAGCTAGCCACCAAAGAAGCCTTCATCCAAATGGAAAATGTGAATGTGTGCAAAGTTACCTCTCCCCAAAGGCTTCTTGAACAGACGAGATCTAGTAAGGGCCACTAAACTCCCATATGAGTCATAGAAAGAGGAGAGAAAGAAGAGGAAGAGGACATCCCAACACCAGGACAGAGCACTCTTTTGACATTTTCTATATACTCTCCTGTTTTCCCCATATAAAATATATTCACTCCATATTAAATAAATGTATAATGTAATTCTGCCACATTCATTTCATCCAGCTAGGAACAATGTTGTGTATTGTATTAAATTCCTGGAACCTACAGTAATATTCCTTTCTAATGCTGTTAATCCTGCAAAATATGCCTGCTTGTTTCATCAACCTTGTACTAGCAGTACATTTCCTTTTTTTTTTTTATAGATGCACAAGTGTTTTCTTCATTTAAAGAATTATTGTGTGAAACTTTAGTTTCCTATAACAAAAAAAATGCCCACAAGCTTTGCATGTAATTGAATTATCTGCCCACCACAGTAAAATGTTAAATTTCCTAAAGTATGGGGAACAAGGATGGACTGGTTCTCCTGGATAGAAGGATGGGGGGAGTAGGTGTGCTCAGAAACACATTCAGGGGATGTGTTTTCCTTTCCAAGTTCTTAAAGAAAATCTTTGTGCACCAAAACTGATGACATTTGTACATGAACATATTTCCCATTATTTACAGCCTTAGGATGATATCCTTGGTTGGTCAAAGCACTTGCCAAGCTTGTTTTAAGTCTGCAAATAAATCACTTAGACAAAAGTTTAATTAAACTGAACATGTGTTTCAAGTAAACTGATTAGGTAGGTTCGGCAGAAACAATAAACATCTGGTAATGATGATTTACATTTCACTACTTTCCATAAGTGTGTGTTATGAGCTACAAGCAGAGCCACACAGGAAACAGGTGTTAGGAGAAATCCTGCAAATGGCACGCCACCAGAAATTCAAGGCCATACATAGAATTATCTGGCCAATTGGCCCCTTTGGTTTGTAAATGTATAAAAGTAATGCATTAGTTCATATCATCTGAAACACATTTGCATAATGATCAAAGTCAAATATGGGAATTATCAAACTGAAACAATTAAAACCACTCAAGGTATCCCTCTACCTTATAGCTTTGTCAGAGATCTCATATATGACATGCTGATGGTTCAGTAGACAAATTTAGAGAGTTCACCTTTAATCTGTAAAGCCAGCAAAAGAAGCAATATGGACAATCACAATACATTAGTAAGTGCCTCGTATAAAATTTCTCTACATGATAAATGTCACTTGCTGAAGTGAAACAACTCCTTTAAAGACTACTGCTTGTCTAACAAAAACAAGATCTCATATACAATCAACAGAAAAAATACTAAAAATATGTGTCTCTTTAAAAAAGATGTCTAAGCCACAAAGTACCCCTCCAGGCAGATGTGATTTGCTTTCAAGGCAGGGGACGCGTTTTCTACATCCTCATACATCTTATGCACAACTCCATTAATGTCAGATCCTGTATCATTCTCATACAGTATTGATTTAATCCCACCAAATGTAACCATGAGAACTCGGGAATATATGTTTCTTTAAATACCGGCTGAATTTAAGTGCAGAGCTCTTTGTGGAGTCATTTGACCTTTTCTTAGAATTTCACATAATACAATTCTAACAGTAACAGAAAGACAGACTGTGGGCTCTGACAGTAGGCATGACAGGTTACATCAAAAAGCCGCAGACAAGAAAAAAATTCATCACACTTCTCCTACTTTATCACTTTTCAAACAAAGTGCCACACCAGAGCAGACTTCACTGAAACAGAAGACAGGAGAGCCGTGACCCTAGATAACACTCTCAAATCAGCTCTACTATCGCTCAACATCTTCATCTTTTTTTTTTCTTTTTTTTTAAAATTCTGCTGACTTCTGTACCCAGAATGGAAAACCCAAATTGTATTTGAATCCTGAACACATTTTTGATGATATTTTTCCTTGATATAGTTCTGTATATGTATTCATGACACATCCAGTATTGGGAAGATGTAGGCTCCTCAGATTGTGAGGCTAGAGTACTGAGATAGTCACATCTTTACCATATGCATTATAGTTATTTTGAGAGTTTGGCAGTAAATAAGCATATGGAGCTGACTATTACTTGCCTCACTGTAAAGGTATCGAGAAAACATCTGTTTAGCAATGTCACATGATAAAGTCTGTATAAACTAAGCTAAATTTGCACAAAACTCCAAGGGATAAGAGATCAAATACATATAAAGGACAGTAGATATGGTAAATGTGTGATTGTTAAAGGGGTCTTCCAGAATTTTAATTACCTATCCTGAGGATAGGTCATCAATATTAGATTGGCGGGGGTTCGACACCCGGTACCCTCGCTGATCAGCTGGTTGAAGAGAAGGATGTGCTCCGTAATAAAGTTACTTGTGTTGAGCGAATTAAAGCATCTGAAGCGGAATTCGATCCGAAGTTTAGGAAAAATTTGTTGTAACTAGGGATGAGCTAATTTACTTCGGATGAAACATCCGAAGTCGATTTGCATAATAATTTGTTTAAATACTGTACGAAACGAGCGCTCCATACAGTATTAGGATGTATTGGCTCCTATGAGCTGAAGTTATTACTTCGCGAAGTTTCGTGAGACTTCGCATACTAACTTCATAAATTAATTTCTACTGTAAAAATCCTGAACGCGGGTTTGGTTCAAAGCCATTTGGGAAATGGCGAAATCAATTCGCTCATCACTAGTGGTAACCAATCATTTTGGCAGCTAGAGTTGTCTTAGAAAGAACGGCGAAAAAAATACTCACCCCATCCACTTGCTGAGGTGATCACGCTGGGAGCATGTGGTGACGTCATCAGGCTCAGCGCAGGTCCTTTGGCAGGTATTTTTTTAATTTGCACTAGCGTATTACAGTTTTTAACGGCTATTAGACGGGTGCACTTCTGTCTAAGCGTCCGTTAAAAATGGTCCCATTGATTGAGAGGCTGAATGGGGTTTTAACATAGCGATTTGTGACAAATTAATTTGGTAATGAATCGAATTTCTTGTTAAAATTTGGCGAAGCTGCTGAATCGAATTTTTAAAAACTTCACTGATCTCTAAAAGTTACACTAATAGATGCTTAGTTTATACAGAAATTCACATCTTCATTTTGAGGTATTGCAGGGGGATAATCAGGGGTTAAAACAAAAAAATACATATTCACTTCATCCATTTGATCGCAAAAAGGCTGTGGCGGCCATCTTGACTAAAGAAAATGCGCCAATTCTATCGGATGACCTCACCGGGGCTGCCCAATGTAATGACGCGGTAAAATCACACGTCAACATGCACGAGATTTGCCACGTTTTCTTCATCCAAGATGGTCGTGATGGCCTCTCCATGATCAAATGAAGGAGGTGAGTATATTTTTTTTTAACCACCATTTCCAGATTGTTTGATTAGTTACCACAAAGAACCTAGAAATTAGGATTTGTGGCGAGTCAAATTTTTCCTAAAATTTGGATCGAATTCCACTTTATTAACTTTGATTTGCTCAACACTAGGACTAACCATTCTATCCTTATACTTATGTGTTCCCCAGGAAGCCAGTTTCTCCCCTTCCTGTGCAGATGGAAACTACAAGCAGAGTCTGAAGGAAGATTGTAATCTGCTGAATCTCTGCCCCTCAGCCGGTTTTCGTTCCTCCCACTACAGCCACCTCCTCCTCTTCCTGACTCTAATGTCACCTTGAAATTATCTGCTAATCCTAAAAGATCAGGGAAGAAAGGGGTGTGAATGAGCTCTTGACAAGCTCTGCCTCTAATGCCACCAGATGTAAGGCAGCTATCCTATAAGTTAATATTTGATCCTTAAAATAGGCCTGAGACATGACTTGGATATTAAATAAGCCAGCACTTTACCTGCAGACAGTGGTTTAGGGGGTGACTGCCCCTCATCAGTGCAGAGCAGAGCAGAGTGTACTGGCTTAACTGGATGACAGGCCTAAGTCAGGATTTGGGGGCTACTATCTCTCCTTGGGGAGAGAGCACCTTAATCAGCTTGAGGAGACTTATAGGTCATACATGCTCCTCTAGAATTCTGGGGAAAAATGGATGCAAATGAGCTCTTGAAAGCTCTGCCTCTAATGCCACCAGATGTAAGGCAGCTATAATATAAGTCTGTGATGGCTAACCTTTAGCATTCCATCTATGGTAAAACTACAACTCCCAAGATGAACACTTGCTTGGCTGTTCTCAGAACTCCACAGAAATGGATGGAGCATGCTGGGAGTCATAGTTTCACCACAGCTGGAGTGCCGGAGGTTAGCCATCACTGCTATAAGTCAATGTTCGACCTTTTAAATAGGCTTTAGTAACATAGTACAAGCCAATTTTCTCCACTTAAGGGGGAAAGATTCCTTCCCGACTCCAATAAGGCAATAATCAGAATAACTCCCTGGATCAACAACCCCTCTCTAGTAGCTATAGCCTGTAATATTATTACACTCCAGAAATTCATTCAGGCCCCTCTTGAATTATTTTATTGTACTCACCATCACCACCTCCTCAGGCAGAGAGTTCCATAGTCTCACTCCTCTTACCGTAAAGAATCCTCTTCTATGTTTGTGTACAAACCTTCTTTCCTCCAGACGCAGAAGGTGTCCCCTCGTCACGGTCCTGGGGAAAAATAGATGATGGGAGAGATCTCTGTACTGCCCCATGATATATGTATACATAGTATTTAGATCTTCCCTTAGTTGTCTTATTTCTAAAGTGAATAACCCTAATGTTGATAATCTTTCAGGGTACTGTAGTCCACCCATTCCAGTTATTACTTTAGTTTCCCTTCTCTGAACCCTCTCCAGCTCTGCTATGTCTGCCTTGTTCACAGGAGCCCAGATTTGTATACAGTACTCCATGTGTGGTCTGACTAGTGATTTGTAAAGTGGTAGGACTATGTTCTCATCACGGAACATCTATGCCCCTTTTGTTGCAACCATTATCTTATTAGCCTTGGCAGCAGCTGGGAGGAGGAGCAAGCACACCTATATATACCACCTAATCAAGGCGCTCTATTGGATAGGAAGGGCAAAAGTGCAAAGGAATACTACTAGTATTTGCTTGAGGGAGTGGCACCTTGAAGTGTGAATGTGCACCTATTTTATCCTGGGAGTAGCATTTCTTTGCACTTTTGCCCTTCCTATCCAATAGAGCGCCTTGATTAGGTGGTACATATAGGTGTGCTTGCTCCTCCTCCCATCGATTGCTTTATGCACATGGAGGTGACTAGGAGCAGCACACCATATGTGCGGCGTGAACATGAACATAGAAGCCCAATGGCTTAGGTAGGTTTAGCGTAGGACCCGCCTGACCTGAGACCACCTTGGCGCTTGGTAGGCGGCCTCAGATGTGTTTTGATCAAAATATATTGGCTAAGTGTCTCAGATTTTATCATATCAGAGTGAGGACTTTGTCCATATATAATGCTTGCATCTACTTTACTAAGTGCATTACTATTTTATTCCTGTGATTTTCTTCTCTGCCCAAGCCTCTAATCTATCCAGATCCATCTGTAGCTGTATAGGGTCCTCTTCAGTGTTAATTACTTTAGACAGTTTAGTGTCATCTGCAAAAATGGATATTTTACTGTGCAAGCCTTCTACAAGATCATTAATAAATATATTAAAGAGAATAGGGCCCAATACTGACCCATGAGGTACTCCACTAGTGACAGTGACCCAATCTGCGTGTGTGCCATTAATAACCACCCTCTGTTTTCTATCATTGAGCCAGTTACTTACCCACATACAGATGTTTTCTCCCAGTCCGAGCAATCTCATTTTATATACTAACCTTTTATGTGGTACAGTGTCAAATGCTTTGGAGAAGTCCAGATATACGACATCCATTGATTCGCTGCTGTCAAGTCTAGAACTTACCTCGTCATAGAAACTGATTAAGTTAGTTTGACATGACCGATCCCTCATGAAGCCATGCTGATATGGTGGTATTTTCTTATTTTCATTGAGATCCTCCAAGATAGCAACTCTTAGAAAACCTTCAAACGGTTTACCCACAACAAAACTTGCTAAACTTACCGGCCTATATTTTCCGGGGTCTGTTTTTGCACCCTTTTTTAATATTGGCACCGCATTTGCTATGCGCCAATCCTGTGGAACACTCCCTGTCAGTATAGAGTCTGCAAAAATCAGAAATGAGACATGACTTGCTCTCCCCAAGGAGAGATAGCACCCACCCAAATCCTAAAAGATCACAAATCTTTGGCACTCACAGGAGTGTGATATTATATCATTTTCCTCAATAAATAAATGACCAAGTCTAATATTGTTGACTCATGAATTTAATTTAGTTATTTTTATCTACTTTAAGAACGTTTGAAAATATGATTTACCGTGTTTTTCGCTTTATAAGACGCACTTTTCCCCCCAAAAAAGTGGGGGGAAAATGGCAGTGCCTCTTATAAAGGGAATGCTGCCATTTGTATCAGCGGGGAGGGAGGAGGGGCTAGAGGCGGGCAACTGGTGTTGGAATCGCGGCGGGGCCCGCTGCAGTCACTGTACTCTATTACACTGGGCCATGCTCACAGGAGTCTTTATATATAAAGTATAGTCATGGGAGCTTTGTTAAAGTATGGCAATCCTCTGCAGTACTCACTGTAAAACTACCGTAGCAGGCAGGCCGGCCGGCAGCGTAACATAACTCACTCCTTCACGTGCCTACTCCTCCCACTTTATTAATGAAGCAAGAGGAGCAGGAGCATGAGGGAGTGAGTGATGTTACGCTGCTGGCCGACCTGCCTGCTACAGTAGTTTGACAGTGAGTACTATAGAGGATTACGCTTCTGCAGAGGATTGCCATACTTTAATAAAGCTCCCATGACTACTTTTATATATAAAGAGTGCTGTAAGGGGGGCTCGGTGTAATAGAGTACAGTGACTGCATCGGGCCCCGCCGCGCCTCCAACACCAGTTGCTGGCCTCCAACCCCTGTATTGGGGGTCACTATTTACACAGGGACACTGTTATGGGGGGATCTGTGGATGACACATATATAGTATAAGATGCTGTATATGTGTCATCCACAGATCCCCCCCATAACAGTGATAGAAGACGATGGTCACAGCAGCATATCCAGTGCATCATTTATTGGAAGCCTTGAGTGCGCACACAAACAAAGTACGACGTTTCGGCTACGCAGTAGCCTTTGTGAAGTACTTGCGTAGCCGAAACGTCGTACTTTGTTTGTGTGTGCACTGAAGGCTTCCAATAAATGATGGACTGGATATGCTTCTGTGACCATCGTCTTCTATCATTGTTCCTGGACTGCTGTGGATCTGCGGTCCCATCGCGGCTGTTGCATTCCGTTTTTTGGGTCTAAAGGTCTGGTTGTGCTGCTCTACTACCTACTATTTCCCCCCTCCCCATAACATTGTAATCCACAGATCCTCATAGCAGTGTCACCCACAGATCCCCCCCATAACAGTGTCATCCACAAATCCCCCTATAAGTGTCATCCACAGATATCCTCATAACAGTGTCATCCACATATGCCCCCATAACAGGGCATCATCCACAGATGCCCCCAAAACAGTTTCTCATCTACAGATCCCCCATAACAGTGCGTCATCCACAGATCCCCCATAACAGTGCGTCATTCACAAATGCCCCCATAACAGAGTGTCATCCACAGATCCCCTCTATAACAGTGTCATCCACAGATCCCCCATTAATAGTGTCATCCACAGACCACCATTAGTTCAAAACCCACCAAGAGCACACCTTTTGGTTAAAAAATTTTTTTTTCTTATTTTCCTCCTCAAAAACCTAGGTGTGTCTTATCATTAGGTGCGTCTTATAAAGTGAAAAATATTTTAGTTTTATATAGAATTTATGCAGAAATATAAACAAGTCTGAAGGGTTCACAAACTATCAAGCATCACTTTTCATTCCTATGAGATCCTTTACTACGCCCTTTAACAGCCTGTAATATTCATTTTAGCTCATTAACAACATAGAGTTCATAGAAATCTTATAATGTAGAAAGCTTACAGACTTCTCTGTGCAAATCACAAATTACTGCCTCGCTGTTAGACCACTAGAGATGCTTACCAGGCAGTTGACATAATGATGTGAATAGTCTAATCAAAGAATGAATGAAGCATCATGTCTGTAGTATGCAGGCTAAGGCCTCTATGCAAACAAATTAATTTTCATTCAGTTTCCCTTCTGGTTTTTTTGCGGACTGTTTACGAAATCTTTCATTTCAATGCGTCCGCAAAAAAACGGAAGGTACTCCATGTGCATTCTATTTCCGTATTTCCATATTTCCGTTCTGCAAAAAAATAGAACATGTCCTATTATTGTCCGCTTTACGGACAAGGATAGGACTGTTCTATTAGGAGCCAGCTGTTCCGTTCCGCAAAATACGGAATGCATACGGACGTTATGCGTATTATTTGCGGATCCGTTTGTTTGGACTGCAAAATACATACGGTCGTATGTATGAGGCCAAACTGTGAACTTATGCTAAACACAGAGTAACATGTTGAGCTGTTTGCTTAGTCAGATCAGGAGCACCTGATTCATACATGAAGGGGAACATTTTCAGATGGTCTTGTAGAAACTGTCTGAAAAAAGTGGCCTAAACGGGTGAAAATGCTCCAAACCCATACACTGTGGCGTGTTTATAATCGGGGGAGAAATTCCTCCGCATGCGGCCCGCAGACAACGGCAATCCCCAGCAAAAAAATGCGTACAATGGAGGATGCCGGTGCGGACCGCATGCACCACAAAATGATACATTGTGCAGATGAAAAAATATACATACACTCTACAGTGCGACCCAAAATCCGTTGGTAATCCTCAGATTTCATGATGCCTTGCACAAATTCAAGGCACCGAATGCCAGAGGCAGCAAAACAATCCCAAAGCAAATCAATGAACCTCCACCATATTTCACTGTAGGTACTGTGTTCTTTTCTTTGTAGGCCTCATTTAGTTTTCGGTAAACAGTAGAATGATGTGTTTTAGGCCGAATGCACACAGCCGTGTTCCGCGGCCGTGAACGGTCCGTGGTATGCCGGCCTAGATTCCTGCTGACAGCAGGAGCGCACGGCGTCATTGGTTGCTATGACGCCGTGCGCTTAATGCCGCCGCTGCACTACAGTAATACACTGGTATGATCTATACGAGTGTATTACTGTAGTGCAGCGGCGGAATGAAGCGCACGGCGTCATAGCAACCAATGACGCCATGCGCTCCTGCTGTCAGCAGGAATCCAGGCCGGCATACCACAGACCGTTCACGGCCGCGGAACACGGCCGTGTGCATTCGGCCTTACCAAAAAGCTCTATCTTGGTCTCATCTGTCCACAAGACGTTTTCCCAGAAGGATTTTGGCTTACTCAAGTTCATTTTTGCAAAATGTAGTCTTGCTTTTTTATATCTCTGTGTCAGCAGTGGGGTCCTCCTGGGTCTTCTGCCATAGCGTTTCATTTCATTTAAATGTCGACGGATAGTTCGACACTGATGCTCCCATGAGCCTGCAGGAAAGCTTGAATATCTTTGGAACTTGTTTGGGGCTGCTTATCCACCATCCGGACTATACTGCGTTAACACCTTTCATAAATTTTTCTCTTCCATCCACGTCCAGGAAGATTAGCTACAGTGCTATTGGTTGCAAACTTCTTGATAATGTTGCGCACTGTGGCCAAAGGGAAATCTAGATCTCTGGAGATTGACTTGTAACCTTGAGATTGTTGATATTTTTCCACAATTTTGGTTCTCAAGTCCTCAGACAGTTCTCTTCTCATCTTTCTGTTGTCCATGCTTAGTGGACACACAATGCAAAGACTAAGTGAACTTCTCTCCTTTTTATCTGCTTTCATGTGTGATTTTTATATTGCCCACACCTGTTACTTGCCCCAGGTGAGTCTAAAGGAGCATCACATGCTTGAAACAATCTTATTTAGCCACAGTTTTGAAAGGGTGCCAATAATTTTGTCCAGCCCATTTTTGGAGTTTGGTGTGACATTATGTCCAATTTGCTTTTTTTCCTCCCTTTTTTGGTTTTGTTCCAATACACACAAAGAAAATAAACATGTGTATAGCAAAACATGTGTTACTGCAATACTTTTCTATGAGAAATACTTAATTTTCTTGAATAATTTCAGGGGTGCCAACATTTACGGCCATGACTGTATATACAGTATATAAGTATAGGGGAAGGAGCTACACTATCTTGTTAAAAACAATGTGTGCATGCAAATTAGTTGCACACATATACCATATATCCAGCAAGCGCTAATTTTGTTCACTGAATGGAGACAACCAAAGCATACAGGACCAGTCCACCAAGTCCCAAGTTCACAGCAATCAAAGAAATACATTGTAATGTTCTCCAGAGCTACCACATTTGGGATAGCAAAGTGTATTATATCCAGAGTTAGCTCATCACAACCTAAACTAAAGTGGGCAGGGGAGAGTCAGTAGGTCTCCTTATTAGTCCTCTAGTTCCTCTTCAACTTTCTTAGCTCTCCATAATAGTACTGTAGAAGAACGCATGAAATTCTGACCACACAGTGTGCAGCTTATCCACTGATTCCAGTAATTCAACTTTGTTACCTCTCCACAATAGCACTGTAGAAGCACATTTGAACATCTGACCACCAAATGTGCAGCTTGTCCAGTGATTCTAGTTGCTCAACTTTGCAGATTTTTCACATTTCAATGCATTTGGAAAGTCTTTAGACCCTTTCACATTTTTCCTATTTTGTTATATTACCATTAGAGAAGAGGGAATCGAAGTTGACGAAGTGGAATTTGATCTGAATTTCGGTAAAAATAAAATTTGCACCCTGAGAGAACATGGAGCAAGGAACTCTGGGAACTCGGGATCACCAATAATGCCATGCATGCAGCCAATCAGCATCCAGCCAGCCCTGTGATGTCACAGCCCTATAAGTAGCCTCAGCCATCTTGGATTCTGCCATTTTCCAGTGTACTTAGTGCAGGGAGAGACGTCAGCAGGCGCTAGGGACAGTGCTAGGAAAGGCTTCATTGTGCTAAAAAAAACGTTTTACAAGTTCATGGAAAGATTATTCAAGGAAAGATTATTCAAGGTGTAGGGAAAGGATAGCGAGGAATCATTCCACAGCATTTATGTAGAACAGGGTTTAGTAGGCGAGGTTACAACCTGGGTAATAGGAACAATACTATTACACCTTGCTGCACTGACTGAGGATCCAAATTGCCATTATACAGCTCTGTAATTCCAGCAAACCGTTCTTGATATTGGGTTGCAAGTGCTGTTTGATACAGCCATTAACAGGGTTTATTACAAGGAAATATTTCTACGTTTTATTTGCCCTTGTGTGGTGCAGTTATATGTTCTAAAACATTTTTTGGCTTGTATTAGTGGGGAAAAAATGCAGAAATTAGCCGTTGTGTGGTGAAGTGCGAAAAATACAGCCCTTTTTGGCGTGTATTAGTGGCACAATTTTTTTTTTATTAGCCGTTCAGCGGTGAAGTTATATGCTCTAAAGCCCTTTTGGTCGTCGATTAGTCGCAAAAGAAAAATATATTTGCCGTTCAGCAGTGCAGTTATATGTTCTAAAGCCTTTAGTGGAGTGTATAAGTGGAAAAAAGAAAAATATATTTGCTGTTCAGCGGTGCAGTTATATGTTGCCTTTTCTGTCATGTATAAGTTGAAAAAAATAAGGGCCTATTTGCCATTCAGCGGTGCAGTTATATGTTCTAAAGTCCTTTTGTGTAGTGTATAGGAGGAAAAAAGAAAAATATATTTGCCGTTCAGCTGTGCAGTTATATGTTCTAAAGCCCCTTTGTGGAGTGTATAAGTGGAAAAAAGAAAAATCTATTTGCCATTCAGCAATTCAGTTATATGTTCTAAAGCCCTTTTTGGCGTGTATTAGTGGCACAAAAAAGTATTTGCCGTTCTGTGGTGAAGTAAGAAACTTACAGCCCTTTTTGGCGTGTATTAGTGGGGGAAAAATAGGGCTTATTAGCCGTTGTGTGGTGAAGTGAGAAAATTACAGACTTTTTTGGGGTGTTTTAATTTCCTTTTTATTTATTTATTTGATCTAACAGTATGTCAGACAGAGAAGTGCCAGGCCCTGCACAAGGGAGTGGCAGAGGCCTAAATGATTCTGGAGCAGCCACAGGTCGAGCAGAGTAAGGGGGTGTGGCAGCAGGAGTCACAGCGAGAGGCCTGAGCTCCCTGTGTCATCTAGCGGTCGGTCATGTCTTGACCAGCAACCCAGCAGTTCTTAAATGGTTAACTCGGTCATCCACTTAGTCCCAAGTGACATCAGACACCCACAGCCAAGAGTCGGTGGGTTCGTCAGACACAACCCTTAGTTGGAATGGCCAGGGAGCAGGCCCTGTGCTCTCACCTGTCCTCAACCTGCCTCTGTCATTTTCTGTTTCCTCAGCCAGAGAAGTATTATATGCTGTGTAGAGATGGCCTTGCGGTTCGCCCGGCGGTCGTTTCGCGGCGAACTTTGCGTTTTCGCGATTCACCGAACATGCGAACATATGGAGAAATTCGCGCAAGCCATATTCTTTGACCCATGACACATCCATCAGGTGGTACATGACAGCCAATTGAGACATTTCAGCACATGGACATACCCCCTACCTTATAAATAAACCTGATCTGGCCGCCATTTTCCATTCAGTGTTTTGCCAGTGTAGGGAGAAGTTGCTCTGTGGAGCAGGGACAGGCTGTTAGGGACACCAAACGCTAGCTAATAGGGTCACAAAAGTCATTTTAAGGACTAGTATAGGTGTGCTATCGATATGTGTGATACACAGAGGGGTGCGATATACTTATAATATACTTTTATAATGGGTCAAAAACACATAGATCTATATAGTAATCACCTGGAAGTCAGGGGCCTAGGGGCTAGGGGCTTACTAGGGTCATTTTTATATAGGGTAAGGTTTCGGACGGGGTCACTCTTATCAGGGTGGGTGGTCTGTGGTTAGGCTATCAGGGCCAAAATAGCACCCCCCTGTAGGGCAATATCAGGGACAGTTCTTTGCCCACCCTGTCATTCAGTACCAAATCATCATCTAGCCCAGGGCTAGATGTTTTTTGCTTTCTCTCCGGGATTCATGGATGTGCACTGGAACCCCCCCGGAATGTGGTTGGACATTTGGTTTCTGACTTGGTGCCGCCGAGCACCTGATTTAGGGCTCTTTTACACTTGCGTTCTTTTCTTCCGGCATAGAGTTCCGTCGTCGGGGCTCTATGCCGGAAGAATCCTGATCAGTTTTATCCTAATGCATTCTAAATGGAGAGAAATCCGTTCAGGATGCATCAGGATGTCTTCAGATCCGGACCGGAACGTTTTTTGGCCGGAGAAAATACCGCAGCATGCTGCGCTTTTTGCTCCGGCCAAAAATCCTGAACACTTGCCGCAAGGCCGGATCCGGAATTAATGCCCATTGAAAGGCATTAATCCGGACCCGGCCTTAAGCTAAACGTCGTTTCGGCGCATTGCCGGATCCGACGTTTAGCTTTTTCTGAATGGTTACCATGGCTGCCAGGAGGCTAAAGTCCTGGCCGCCATGGTAAAGTGTAGTGGGCGCTCCCCGGGCGCTCCAGAGTGAGTCAGGGCGCCCCACGCTCATGGATGACGTGTCGCATGGATCATGTCATCCATGCACATGGGGCGCTCTGACGTCATTCTGGAGCACCCCGGGAGCCGCACGGACTGTAAGTATACTGCTCCCCCGCTCCCCACTACTACTATGGCAGCCAGGACTTTAATAGCGTCCTGGGTGCCATAGTAACACTGAACGCATTTTGAAGACGGATCCGTCTTCAAATGCTTTCAGTTCACTTGCGTTTTTCCAGATCCGGCGTGTAATTCCGGCAAATGGAGTACACGCCGCATCCGGACAACGCAAGTGTGAAAGGGCCCTAAGTGCCGCCGAGCACTTGTTATTGCCTACCACATCTATGCTTTTTGCTTAACTTTAATAATTTTATTTATTTTCATTTTGAGGGATATCTTTTCCTTTTACACATCCAAAAAATGGGTCCGCATCCGTTCCGCAATTTTGCGGAACGGGTGCAGACCCATTCATTTTCAATGGGGCCGGAATGTGCTGTCCGCATTTGCGGATCAGCACTTCCGCATCTGTGCTTCCGTTTCCGCAAAAAAATAGAACATGTCCTATTCTTGTCCGCAATTGCAGACAAGATTAGGCATTTTCTATTATAGTGCCGGCGATGTGCGGTCCACAAATTGCGGAATGCACATTGCCGGACGTGTGAATGGACCCTCATAGTAAAATTATTAAAGGTTACGTTTTATCTTTATGTATATTCTAATGTATTGCCTTTCTTGTACAGTCGTGGCCAAAAGTTTTGAGAATTAGATAAATATTGGAAATTGGAAAAGTTGCTGCTTAAGTTTTTATAATAGCAATTTGCATATACTCCAGAATGTTATGAAGAGTGATCAGATGAATTGCATAGTCCTTCTTTGCCATGAAAATTAACTTAATCCCAAAAAAAACTTTCCACTGCATTTCATTGCTGTCATTAAAGGACCTGCTGAGATCATTTCAGTAATCGTCTTGTTAACTCAGGTGAGAATGTTGACGAGCACAAGGCTGGAGATCATTATGTCAGACTGATTGGGTTAAAATGGCAGACTTGACATGTTAAAAGGAGAATGATGCTTGAAATCATTGTTCTTCCATTGTTAACCATGGTGACCTGCAAAGAAACGCGTGCAGCCATCATTGCGTTGCATAAAAATGGCTTCACAGGCAAGGATATTGTGGCTACTAAGATTGCACCTCAATCAACAATTTATAGGATCATCAAGAACTTCAAGGAAAGAGGTTCAATTCTTGTTAAGAAGGCTTCAGGAGAAAGTCCAGCAAGCGCTAGGATTGTCTCCTAAAGAGGATTCAGCTGCGGGATCAGAGTGCCACCAGTGCAGAGCTTGCTCAGGAATGGCAGCAGGCAGGTGTGAGCGCATCTGCACGCACAGTGAGGCGAAGACTTTTGGAAGATGGCCTGGTGTCAAGAAGGGCAGCAAAGAAGCCACTTCTCTCCAAAAAAAACCATCAGGGACAGATTGATATGGTGAATGGACTGCTGAGGACTAGGGCAAAGTCATATTCTCCGATGAAGCCTCTTTCCGATTGTTTGGGGCATCTGGAAAAAGGCTTGTCCGGAGAAGAACAGGTGAGCGCTACCATCAGTCCTGTGTCATGCCAACAGTAAAGCATCCTGAGACCATTCATGTGTGGGGTTGCTTCTCATCCAAGGGAGTGGGCTCACTCACAATTTTGCCCAAAAACTAAGCCATGAATAAAGAATGGTACCAAAACACCCTCCAACAGCAACTTCTTCCAACAATCCAACAACAGTTTGGTGAAGAACAATGCATTTTCCAGCACGATGGAGCACCGTGCCATAAGGCAAAAGTGATAACTAAGTGGCTCGGGGATCAAAACGTTGACATTTTGGGTCCATGGCCTGGAAACTCCCCAGATCTTAATCCCATTGAGAACTTGCGGTCAATCCTCAAGAGGCGGGTGGACAAACAAAAACCCACTAATTCTGACAAACTCCAAGAAGTGATTATGAAAGAATGGGTTGCTATCAGTCAGGAATTGGCCCAGAAGTTGATTGAGAGCATGCCCAGTCGAATTGCAGAGGTCCTGAAAAACAAGGGCCAACACTGCAAATACTGACTCTTTGCATAAATGTCATGTAATTGTCGATAAAAGCCTTTGAAACGTATGAAGTGCGTGTAATTATATTTCACTACATCACAGAAACAACTGAAACAAAGATCTAAAAGCAGTTTAGCAGCAAACTTTGTGAAAACTAATATTTGTGTCATTCTCAAAACTTTTGGCCACAACTGTACAATGTTATAATATACTTTCTATGTTAGAAAGTATATTATAGTGCATTTGTATTGTGCGGCAGTTGTGTGCGGTTCTGCTACGAAACTGCAGGTATATAGAGGGACAAGCGTTATTGGAACAAATAATTTCTAATGGTGTGATATACCAGTCGTCCCCCAAAAAAACTGATTGAAGCGGGGTGTTATATACCAATATTCTTTATTTATAGTGCATTTGGGTACTGTATAGTGCATTTGCGCATGCGCGTACGCGAAAATTATATTGCAGATATTTCGCATTGAAAAAAATAATGAATGGAGATCGCAAATTCAAATAATACATCTGGTATGTCACTGTCCATGTTGTGGGACTATTTGTGCACTTCTAGTAATTATTTCTTGGCTGCAAATATGAGCTGAAGATTTTTCAGGTTCGCCTGCCATTAAAATGAATGGGACCCGCCGCGAACTTGCGGTTCGCGAACATTTGATCGCGTTCGCGAACCGTCCCGGCAGATGTTCGTCCATCACTAATGCTGTAGGCTCAGCCCCACTACAACTGCGTGCAGAATTATTAGGCAAATGAGTATTTTGACCACATCATCCTCTTTATGCATGTTGTCTTACTCCAAGCTGTATAGGCTCGAAAGCCTACTACCAATTAAGCATATTAGGTGATGTGCATCTCTGTAATGAGAAGGGGTGTGGTCTAATGACATCAACACCCTATATTAGGTGTGCATAATTATTAGGCAACTTCCTTTCCATTGGCAAAATGGGTCAAAAGAAGGACTTGACAGGCTCAGAAAAGTCAAAAATAGTGAGATATCTTGCAGAGGGATGCAGCACTCTTAAAATTGCAAAGCTTCTGAAGCGTGATCATCGAACAATCAAGCATTTCATTCAAAATAGTTAACAGGGTCGCAAGAAGCGTGTGGAAAAACCAAGGCGCAAAATAACTGCCCATGAACTGAGAAAAGTCAAGCGTGCAGCTGCCAAGATGCCACTTGCCACCAGTTTGGCCATATTTCAGAGCTGCAACATAACTGGAGTGCCCAAAAGCACAAGGTGTGCAATACTCAGAGACATGGCCAAGGTAAGAAAGGCTGAAAGACGACCACCACTGAACAAGACACACAAGCTGAAACGTCAAGACTGGGCCAAGAAATATCTCAAGACTGATTTTTCTAAGGTTTTATGGACTGATGAAATGAGAATGAGTCTTGATGGGCCAGATGGATGGGCCCGTGGCTGGATTGGTAAAGGGCAGAGAGCTCCAGTCCGACTCAGACGCCAGCAAGGTGGAGGTGGAGTACTGGTTTGGGCTGGTATCATCAAAGATGAGCTTGTGGGGCCTTTTCGGGTTGAGGATGGAGTCAAGCTCAACTCCCAGTCCTACTGCCAGTTTCTGGAAGACTCCTTCTTCAAGCAGTGGTACAGGAAGAAGTCTGCATCCTTCAAGAAAAACATGATTTTCATGCAGGACAATGCTCCATCACACGCGTCCAAGTACTCCACAGCGTGGCTGGCAAGAAAGGGTATAAAAGAAGAAAATCTAATGACATGGCCTCCTTGTTCACCTGATCTGAACCCCATTGAGAACCTGTGGTCCATCATCAAATGTGAGATTTACAAGGAGGGAAAACAGTACACCTCTCTGAACAGTGTCTGGGAGGCTGTGGTTGCTGCTGCACGCAATGTTGATGGTGAACAGATCAAAACACTGACAGAATCCATGGATGGCAGGCTTTTGAGCGTCCTTGCAAAGAAAGGTGGCTATATTGGTCACTGATTTGTTTTTGTTTTGTTTTTGAATGTCAGAAATGTATATTTGTGAATGTTGAGATGTTATATTGGTTTCACTGGTAAAAATAAATAATTGAAATGGGTATATATTTGTTTTTTGTTAAGTTGCCTAATAATTATGCACAGTAATAGTCACCTGCACACACAGATATTCCCCTAAAATAGCTAAAACTAAAAACAAACTAAAAACTACTTCCAAAAATATTCAGCTTTGATATTAATGAGTTTTTTGGGTTCATTGAGAACATGGTTGTTGTTCAATAATAAAATTAATCCTCAAAAATACAACTTGCCTAATAATTCTGCACTCCCTGTATACAGCGAGGACGAGCTACTAGAGGACAGTCAGCAGCTACTGGTCAGCCAAGATGTGGAGGAGACATCCTTTTTCCTCCGCTAGGCGGGCAAGTAGTGATGAGGAGAGTGACGTGGGAGCTGGTGTTGCAAGCGGTGAGGCTCCTGACCCAGAGACCGTTGAGGAAGACATCAGTGACATGCAGACAGTACTCAATGATGATGATGTAGCTGTTTGCACTTGGGAGCCAGGTGAATTAAGAGATTCATCATCATCTGGAGAAGAGGTTGGTAGCTTGACCGTGAGGCAGTGGCGGAGCCAGCAAGTCGCTAGCATGGCCGGGAGTCAGCAGGGTGGCAGCAGTGGGAGGTCGGTAACCAAATGTGCTCGGGGTAAACCACCTGCTTCACCTACCTGCCCGGAAAGTAGTGGTGCAGGGATTCACGGAAGCAGCGGCAGTAGCAGTCAGTCAGTGTGTAGCATTGGGGGTAAAATCAACAACTCGGCGGTGTGGCAGTTTTTTGTTAAGCCGCTGGAGGGGGTGAACTGGCCATATGTAGAATCTCTGGGCAGAAGGTGAAGGGTGAACAGGGTGCCAATGTTGGCACCACGGCCCTGTGTCAACATATGCAGCGTCACCATAAAGTTGCCTAGGACTGTGGCTGCATCACCCGGTGGCACACAACTGGTTTCAGGCAGTCAAGGCTCCACCACCTCAGCCAAAGGGAGCTGTCTGTCCTTCCCATCATCTGATGGTGCTGATACTCCTGCTCCTCCTACTCCTCGTCAGTCATTCCATCAGCAATCGATCACTGAAGCGATTGCCAAGAGACAACAGTATGCGTGCACTGATCCAATGGCGCAGAAGCTGAATGTGCTCCTGGCCAAGTTGCTGGTGCGGCAGTCCCTCCCTTTCCAAGTGGTGAACTCTGCACCTTTCAGAGAACTGATGGCTTGTGCTGAGCCGAGGTGGAGAGTCCCAAGCCATCATTTTTTTGCCAAAAAGGCAGTACCAGCCCTGCACACACATGTAGAACAGAAGGTGGACCAGTCCTTGAGCCTGTCAGTGTCTGCCAAAGTACACGTCCATGTCCAAAGTGCATGTCCTTTACGTCCCACTGGGTGAAAGTGGTTCCTGCACAGCCACACCAGCAACTTGGCCAGGTTACGCCGCTTCCACCTCCACATTGTAACGCCGTTGGTTCTGCTTCAATGTTCGCATCTGTCTCCTCATCCTCCACCGTGTCCTCAGTCTACAGTGCAGGGACAATTCATAGTGCCCCTCCAGCATACCACATGTGCAGGGCACAGCTAGTTCACGCTGTTTTGCACCTCGTTTGCCTGGGTGAACGGATTCACACAGGGGAGGAACTTCTCTGTGTCCTTCATCAAGAAATCGAATCCTGGCTTTCTCCGCGACAACTCAAAATCGTAACCATGGTGACCTACATCAGGAAGAACATGATGTCGGAGCTGCGTCAAGGAGGGCTGAGCCATGCGCCCTTCATGGCACACGTGTTCCATCTGGTTGTCAAGCGGTTCCTGAAGTCTTCCACCCATATGCAAGACATCCTAAAAATGGCCAGGAAACTTTGCATGCACTTCAGCCACTTATACACTGCAAAGCACACCCTCCTTGACCTGCAGCGACAGAACGGCATCCACCAACATAGGCTGATATGCAACGTTTCCACCCCTTGGAATTCCACCCTCCATATTTTGGACTGACTATATGAATAGAGAAAGGTCATAAAAGATTTCTTGATGATCCAAGCGGACAAGAGTACTCCTCTGTGTAACTTTGATGTCAGCCAGTGGCAGCTCATGCATGACACCTGGTGTTTGCTCAGGCCCTTTGAGGAGGCCACATTATTTTTCAGTCACCAGGACTACAGGATGAACGTCATTCCACTGCTTTATGTCCTGGAACAGATGCTGGTAAATCTGGCTTGTCAGAGGACTGGAGACGTGGCGCCTAAATCTCACGGCCACATGAGCCCTGTGGGGGCTGAACTGGAGGAGGAGCTACAGGGCAATAAGGAAGACAAGGCAGAGGACCCAGACACACCTTGGCAGTATGCAGTGGAGATGGAGGCAGGGAGTCTCTCCGAGTCACTTGAACAAATGGCCGGATGCATGCTCACTTGCTTGAGTAGTGGCAGTCGAATTGCCACCATTCGGCAGAGGGATGATTACTAGCTCTCAACCTTGTTGGACCCTTACTACCGGTTCAAAATGGGGGCCTTTTTTACACCCGCTGAGAGGGAGGACAAATGGAACTACTATAGAGTCATCCTATGTAGTGAGTTGGCTGCTGCCTATCTGCGCCATCGTCCATCCTCTCGCAGGTCTGACCGGGGGGGGGGCTCTCTGCGCTCAAGTTCTTCCTGATGCTGACACCACCTCCACACTCAATCATGTCATTGTGCCACTCTGTGGCCTACTCATGCTGCTGCCACCTCCAGACTTGGTCATTGTGCCACTCGGTGGCCTTCTCCTAATGCTGCTGCTGCCGCCACCTACAGACTCTGTCATTGTGCCAATCGGTGGCCTCCTCATACTGCTTCCACTTCCAGACCCTGTCATTGGGCCACTCTGTGGTCTCCTCATGCTGCTTACACCTCACCACTATTTCATCGGTCCACTCTGTAGACTTCTCATGCTGTTTCCACCCTCCCCATTTCATGACTGGTCCAGTATTTTGGCTTTCGGCTGACATCATCATTTATTTGACCTTTCTTCTGATCTGTCCGAAGGAAGTAAAAATGAGACACACAACGGATCCTGTCTGTGTAGCAGCTGTAAGGCCTGTATGGTCTTCAGAATTGGCTTGTAATTTGGTAGCCAAAAGCAGGAGTGGGTGCAAAACACAGAAGACATGCAAATATTCCATTCACGTGTCATCTCTGTTTTGGATCCACTTTTTTTTTTTTTACATTACAATACTGATAAATTATTGACCAGACAGGATCCGTTTTTTGGGGGTTATTGGATCAGAGGAAGGGCAAAATAATCAGTGGTGTCAACACAATCTTACTACTGACACCCTCTCCACTCTGTCGAGGGGCTCTACTTGTATAAGCGTTTAATAGAACAGGTTCTGTAGACATCTATGTGGAATCAGCTAACAAGGGTGTAAAAGGAGTGCGCTTCTTCTTTGCGCTAACATCGACCTGTAAGGCTGAGTTCATATGTGAGTTATTTGGTCAGTTTTGGCCCCGTAACTGCCCAAATAAATGAAGTGTGCAGTGATTCTAAGGGCTCATGCACACAACCGTATGGCTTTTTCAGTGTTTTGCGGTCCGTTTTTTATGGATCCGTTGTTCCGTTTTTTGTTTCCATTGTGTTTACGTTTCCTTTCCGTTGTTCCGTTTTTCCGTTCCATTTTTCCGTATGCCATGCACAGTATACAGTAATTACATAGAAAAAATTGTGCTGGGCATAACATTTTCAAAAGATGGTTCAGCAAAAACGGAACGGATACGGAAGACATACGGAAGCATTTCCGTATGTGTTCTGTTTTTTTTTGCGGACATTGACTTGAATGGAGCCAAGCACCGTGATTTGCGGAGAAGAATAGGACATGTTCTATCTTTTCACGGTACGGAAATACTGAAATACTGAAACGGAATGCACACGGAGACACTTCAGTTTTTTTTGTTGAACCATTGAAATGAATGGTTCAGTATTTGTACCACATACTGAACTCAAAAAACGGCCAGTATACTGAACGCAAAATACTGTCGTGTGCATGAACCCTAATAGCGAAGCTTGTCATCTGCATATCATACTTAGGCCTAGTTCACACGAACGTATGGCTTTTATAGTTTTTTGCGGTCCGTTTTTTTCACTGATCCGTTGTTCCGTTTTTGAGTTCCGTTGTGTTTCCGTTTCCTTTCTGTTTTTCCGTTCCATTTTTCCGTATGCCATGTACAGTATACAGTAATTACATAGAAAAAATTGGGCTGGGCATAACATTTTCGATAGATGGCTCAGCAAAAACGGAACGGATACGGAAGACATACGGATGCATTTCCGTATGCATTCCGTTTTTTTTGCGGACCCATTGACTTGAATGGAGCCATGGAACATGATTTGCGGGCAATAATAGGACATGTTCTATCTTTCAACGGAACGGAAAAACGGAAATACGGAAACGGAATGCATACGGAGTACATTCCGTTTTTTTTTGCGGAACCATTGAAATGAATGGTTCCGTATACGGACCGTATACGGAACACAAAAAAATGGCCCGTACACTCGCAAAAAAAACGTTCGTGTGAACTAGGCCTTACTCACAGTATCATACTTACTGCAGCCAGGAAATAGCCATTTTTTAACGCGATTCGCCACAAATAAATTCGGATCAAACCACATTTATTTATTTTTTTAAACGGCCGAATCAAATTTTTAAAAAATTCGTTCATCTCTAGTTACCATCTTATGCTAAATAAAAAAAGCACATACCGTATATACTCGAGTATAAGCCGACCCGAATATAAGCCGAGGCCCCTAATTTTACCCCCAAAAAATGGGAAAAATTATTGACTCGAGTATAAGACTAGGGTGGGAAATGCAGCTATAATGCAGAGTGTATGTGTATATAATGCACACACTCTACATTATATACACACATCTGCAAGAGGGTGACTCAGATTGATGGAAGTCTGACTCTGACTCCCTGTATTTAATGCAGAGTGTGTGCATTATATACACACACACTCTGCATTAAATACAGGGAGTCAGACTCCCATCAACTGGGCATTTTTTTTTTTTTTTTATATTTATCAGGTTGTTTATTTATTTTTATTTTTGTTCCCCCCCTCCCTACTTCATACTTGGCCAGGGAGGGGGGGCTATCCAGGGGGAGGGGGGACTGTCCAGGGGGAGGGGAGGCTGTGCAGGGGCCGGTACTTACTGCCGATGTAAATCTCGCGGTCTTCTCCCAGTGTAAATCTCGCGGCCCGCGTGTCTCGCGAGATTTACACTGGGAGCATAACAGAGGTGCCACGCGGACGTGCTGGGAGCTGACCGGAGCAGCTATAAAGGTAAGTAACAGCTTCTCCGGCCCCCAACATGTCATGGCCTGTATTATGGCAATGTAAGTTGCCATAATACAGACCTAGACTCGAGTATAATGTGCCAAAAAACTCGTCTTATACTCAAGTATATACGGTACATCAAATAATCCATAATGACAAAGTGGAAAGAGAATGTTCAAAATCTTTGCTATTTTATTGAAACGGAGAAACTAAAATATTGCATTGACCAGGGGCATTGCTATGGTCTCAAAAGATCCGAGGCCCAAGCCCCAATAAATATGGCCCAGTTCTCTAAGTCGCCCCCCCCCCCACCCCCCACACACACACACACCCACACCACACTACATTTTGCTGTACTTGCTACAAAGCAGCACATACCTGTCACATCCAGTGCCTCCCAGGTGATGTCTCCTCTGTTGTAGATCTCCTCTGTCATCATCTTCTCCATTTGGTCCGTCACAACTTCTTTCAGCTGCGCCTTGTCTCTGCAGAGTGTGACACACAGACATCTCAGTTTCCTCACATTTCTATCATCATCCCCCAACCTTGAGTCCCCACAGTGTTAGGCTTCTTTCACACGAGCGTGATGGATTGGCTCCGGATGCGTTCAAGGTGCATTCAGTGAAACTCGCACTATTTTGAAAGCAAGTTCAATCAGTTTTGTCTGCGATTGTGATCAGCTGTTCAGTTTTGATGCGTTTTGATAGGTGCAATGCGCTTTGATGCGTTTTTCATGCGCGTGATAACAAACTGAAGGTTTACAAACAATGTCCCCTGGATTTGCAGTGCCCCCTGTACTTATATTCCTTCCTCCACTATACAGTCCCATGTAAATAAAATAACACCATCTCTCCTGCCCCCTCCAAAATACAGTCCTATGTGGATAACATCACTCCACTCCCTTCAGCCCCTCCAACATACAGTCCCATGTAAATAACACTATTTAACCTCCCTCCGCTATTGAGTCCCATGTAAATAACATCACACCATCTCTCCAACCCCTCCAATATACAAGTTTTCATTAAGAATATCTCTGTAATTTTTCCTTTATTCAGCTTTCCCTCAACCTAAACCAGTCTCCCTGTCCCAGCCGCTACTACAGCATAATGCTGCCCTCACCAGATGATGAGCAATGCCTGGTTTTCTCCAGAAAAAAAGTTTAGTCTTGGTTTCATGAGACCAGAAAATCTTGTGTCTCACAGTCTGAGAGTCCTTGATCAGGGCATCTAAAGGCTGTAATGACTGCAGTCGGCATTATTGCCAGTCGTGGTCATTAGCCGCGGGCCTCTGCTGTTTGAAATAGCAGAGACCCGATGGCCATGGCGGGCACCATGTTCACACATCTCTCTAGCACTAGAAGCGAAAGGATTAAGAAAAATTCTACACTTTGTATGTTTTTTCTTTCTTTCTTTTTTTTGTGCCCCACTGTATAGAAAATTGCAGTCTGCCAGCTTTCATATATAGTAAAAAGAAAGGTATGGCAAGGCACATCAGCCTACTGGGGCCAAAAGAAATCTGGCCTCTATCTGGTGAATGGGAACCTATGGCTACTGTGGAGAGAGAGCGTCAACAAGGAGGAAGGAGGGATGGAGATCTACTCAGAAGATAGATAATCCTTAAAGGGAATCAAACTGATTGCATAGGCACATAGTTGCGGTTCACTTGATTAAAACACTGTTATTCCTTTTTTGATCTGAGACTCCATTCTCGAGTTATGATACTTTTAGACTAATATGCAAATTAGGCCTTTGGTGCAATGAGGGTGCCACCATTGCTCTCATTGCACCCAAGCTCTGCTCCTCTCTGTGGTTAACCCTTCCCTTGCTGATTTGCCACTGTCTGGCCCTATCAATCAAAGCATCCAGGGAGGGGTTTGCCATAGAAAGGAGTGGAGCTTGGGTGCAACAAGAGCAATGGTGGCACCCTAACTCGGGACCGGAGTCTCAGATCCACAAAAGAAAAACAGCATTTTAATCAGGTGAACCACAGCTATGTGTCTATGGAACCAGTCTGATAGGGACAGATTCCTTTTAAGATGTAAATGTAACTTAATTTTAACATTTCTAAAGCCTCATTATTTACTCCAGTATCCACCTGTTCAGAGATGATCTCCTTAATGTTGGTAGTCTGTGGCACAAGGTTATTAACGGCTTTATTTTCTCTTTCCCTCACTGATTGGAAGGTGTGCAGTGATATATGAGCTTTCACATTTATTTATTCTGCAAACTGTTCCAGATGTGATCCCATCTTTTATTCCCTGACACATCCAACCTGCTATGCGACCTTTACCACGACCTCTTTGCACAATTCACTTTCACACTTGAGAAGGCACAGTCTTTTTCTCAAGTATTTTACAGTGAGAAACTCACGGAATTAAAAACCCCCAAAAAAATTCATAACCTTGCTACCCGGTATTATATACTCCTAAGGAAAACTATTCTATTATTTTGATTATAACAGACCCCACGGTTGTCAGTTGACACGGCCCTCGTAAATGTGCAGCAATTCTATTCAGCTCTGTATGTACTGACTTCCAGGTGAACCAGGGATAACCTAGCAGCCAATCTCAGTAGGCAGAGCTGCCAGGGAGAGAACCAATGATGATACAGGAGGTGTGTCTCAGAATATCCCAGACTTCCTGTGGGCACTGTAGCTAAACAGTAGTCACTGATCACATCTCTGCTTTAACTCCTTCAGTACCGAGCCACTTTTCACCTTAGATACAAATCCAGTTTTTGTATATCTGACATGTATGACTTTATGTGGTATTAACTCTAAAATGCTTTTACTTACCCAAGCCATTCTGAGAATCTTTTATCTTTGATACATTGCACTTCATGACAGTGGTAAATTTGAGTCAATATATATCACCTTTATTTATAAAAAGAAAATCACAATTTTTAAAATTAAAATTTCTCTGCTTTTCGAACAGATAGTGATAACTCATAAAATAGTTACTTTACATTTTCCATATGCCTACTTTATGTTTTTGGATTTAGGATGGATTAGAATTTTAGATGCATTTTTTTTTTAATTTTTAAGAAAATTTCCAGAAACCCACTTTTTTAAGAACCAATTCAGTTATGAAGTATTTTTGTGGGGCTAGAAACCACCCACAAATGATTCAGTTTTAGAAAATGTACCCCTCAAGTTATTCAAATATGAATTCATAAACTTTGTTAACCCTTTAGGTATTCCACAAGAATTAAAGGAAAATAGAGGAGACATTTCAAAATGTCACTTTTTTTGCAGATTGTCCATTTTAATTCACTTTTTCTGTATGTCAGCAAGGGTTAACAGCCAAACAAAACTCATTTTCTATTATCTTGATTACATAGTCATAAACTGCTGTATGGGCACACATCAGGGCGCAGGAGGGAAGGAGCAACATATGGATTTTGGAGGGCAGATTTCACAGGGATAATTTTAAGTTACCATATAGCATTTTAAGTCTCCCTGATGCACCCCTACAGTACAAACTACCCAAATGTGACCCCATTTTGGAAGTTACAGAATAAGGTGAACTGTTTTGGGGTACATATGATTTTTGATTGCCTGATATTGCGCTTTTTGAGGCAAGGTAACCAAAAATTATTGTTCTGGCACCATTTAAATTTTTGTTTTTTTACAGCATTCACAGGATAGATCATGTGTTATTTTTATAAAGCAGGTTGTTATGGACGTGACAATACCAAATATGTGTATTTTTATTTGGTTTCAGTTTTACATAATAACACATTATTGAAAAAAAAATCATGTTTTTGTGTCTCCATATTCTGAAAGCCATATTGTTAAAAAATTTTGGTCAATCGTCTTGTGCCGGGGGTCATTTTTTGCTGGAATACTGGACATTTTTTATTGGTACCATTTTTGGATATATATGATTGATCATTCAATATTACACTTTTTGGGAGCAAGGTGATAAAAAAATGACAGTTTTGGCACAGTTTTTATTTTATATTTTTATAGCGTTCATCTGAAGGGGTAGATCATTTGATATTTTTATAGAGCAGGTTGTTACAGATGCAGCAATACCTACAGTGCCTTGCAAAAGTATTCACCCACCTTGACTTTTTTCATATTTTAGTGCCTCACAACCTGGAATTACCGTGGATTGTTTGATTTGCATCATTTAATTTACAGAACATGCTCATCAAGAGAATGCCAAGAGTGTGCAAAGCAGTAATCAAAGCAAAAGGTGGCTACTTTGAAGAAACTAGAATATGACATATTTTCAGTTGTTTCACACTTGTTTGTTATGTATATAATTCCACATGTGTTAATTCATAGTTTTGATGCCTTCAGTGTCAATCTACAATTTTCATAGTCATGAAAATAAAGAAAACTCTTTAAATGAGAAGGTGTGTCCAAACTTTTGGTCTGTACTGTACCTTTTAGATAAAAAAAATTCAATTTAATATTTTTCTATGATATAATCCCAGTTGCAAGCCAGTGTGTGTCTGGCCACAGACTGTACTGTGGCCACTGGCTAGCCCACCACTCATACCGTTACAGGGTGTCACTCACTCACAAATACCTTTTAGATAAAAAAATATTCAATTTAATATTTTTCTGTGATATAATTCCAGTTGCAAGCCATTGTGTGTCTGGCCCACAGACTGTACTGTGGCCACTGGCTAGCCCACCACTCATACCGTTACAGGGTGTCACTCACTCACAAATACCTTGCAGATAAAAAAAAATTAAATTTAATATTTTTCTGTGATATAATCCCAGTTGCAAGGCAGTGTGTGTCTGGCCCACAGACTGTACTGTGCCCACTGCCCACCACTTATATAGGGTGGCACAGTACCTTGCACGCATAGTACCACTTATCTAAAAAAAAATGACAGGCAGATGCAGGCCACCCCGCAGGGGCCGTCATGGTCGTGGTGCTGTGATTTCCACTGGCCCTGGAATAATGTCCAGTGTTCAGAGGCCATGTTCCCTGAACCCAAAAAATTCAGAGAAAATAGTTGACTGACTTACACAGGACACACAATCTTCAACAGCTTCCGCTAAGAACCTTGACGCACCATCCTCTTCCAGCTCAGCTTTGGTCACCTGCTCTCAAGTTACCACAGCCGCTTCAATGGATCCCTCAGAGGAGTTATTTACACATCAGTTGGATGAAATTAGTGATGCGCAACCATTATTGCCAGAGGATGTAGAAAACAGGGATATGTCTCAGTCAGGCAGCATTACACACATGGACGTACAGTGTGATGATGATGATGATGATGTTGTACCCGCTGCTGCTTCCTTTGCTGAGGTGTCAGATACAAGTGAAGTGGTTGATGATGACGATGTGTCCGTGGATGCCACGTGGGTGCCTGCTTGAAGAGAAGAAAAAGAGGGGGAAAGTTCAGAAGGGGAGACAGAGAGAAGGAGGAGACGAGTTGGAAGTAGGGGGAGGTCGTCGCAAGGAGCTAGTGGCACAGTCAGACAGCATGTATCGTCTCCCGGGGTCAGCCAGACAGCACGCCAATCAACGCATGCTGTTGCCACCACCAGAATGCCGTCATTGCAAAGCTCAGCAGTGTGGCATTTTTTTTGTGTGTCTGCCTCTGATAACAGCAATGCCATTTGCAACCTATGCCAAAAGAAACTGAGTCGTGGGAAGTCCAACACCCACCTTGGTACAACTGCTTTGCGAAGGCTCATGATCGCACATCACAAACACCTATGGGATCAACACATGAGTACAAGCAGCACACAAACTCAAAGCCACCATCCTCCTCCTGGTCCAGCATCTTCAGCCACGTCAACCACTGCTGTCCTCCTTGCCCCCTCTCAACCACCCGCCACTCCGCCTCTCACCTTCAGCAGTTCCATCTCATCTGCCCACAGTCAGGTCTCTGTCAAGGAAATGTTTGAGCGTAAGAAGCCAATGTCACAGAGTCACCCCCTTGCCCGGCGTCTGACAGCTGGCTTGACGGAACTCTTAGCCCGCCAGTTTTTACCATACCAGCTGGTGGAGTCTGAGGCCTTCAAAATATTTGTCGCTATTGGGACACCACAGTGGAAGGTACACGGACAATTTTTTTTTTTCAAAAAAGGCAATCCCAAACCTCTATTCTGTTATTGAAAAGGAAGTCATGGCATCTCTGGCATACAGTGTTGGGGCAAGGGTCCATCTGACCACTGATACCTGGTCTGCAAAGCATGGTCAGGGCAGGTATATCCCATACACTGCGCATTGGGTCAACCTGGAATGCGTGGCTCTGCAGCGGAGTTGGTGACACTGCCACGACTTGCAGGCAGGCCTACTGCCACCTCCTCTACTCCTCCTACTCCATCCTCTTCGATAACCTCCTCGGCTGAGTCCTCTTCTGCTGCGGCGTCTGGCTGCACATCAACTGAATCCCCCCAGCTCCCCAGGGGCTTTTCCACATCCCGGATACGACAGTGTTACGCTGTCTTGGGGTTGACTTGCCTGAAAGCAGAGAGCCACACCGGACCAGCACTCCTGTCTGCCCTGAACGCACAGGTGGATCAGTGACTGACCCCGCACAAACTGGAGATTGGCAAAGTGGTGTGTGACAATGGAAGCAATTTGTTGGCGGCATTAAATTTGGGCAAGTTGTCACATGTGCCGTGCATGGCACATGTGTTGAATATCATCGTACAACGCTTTGTGTCTAAGTATCCAGGCTTACAGGACGTCCTCAAGCAGGCCAGGAAGGTGTATGGCCATTTCAGGAGTTCCTACACAGCCATGGCGCACTTTTCAGACATTCATCGCCGAAACAACATGCCAGTGAGGTGCTTGATTTGCGACAGCCCGACACGTTGGAATTCAACACTCCTAATGTTCGACCGCCTGCTCCAACAAGAAAAAGCAGTCAACGAGTATTTGTATTTGTATGACCGGGGTGCTAGGACAGCCTCTGCGGAGCTGGGAATTTTTTTGCCACGTTAGGCTCATGCTTCCTTTTGAGGAGGTGACAAACCTAGTCAGTCGCACCGAAGGCACCATCAGCGACCTCATCCCATTTGTTTTCTTCCTGGAGCGTGCCCTGCGAAGAGTGCTGGATCAGGCTGTAGATGAGCGTAAAGAGGAAGAGGAAGAGTTGTGGTCACCATCACCACCAGAAACAGCCTTGCCATCATCGCTTGCCGGACCTGCGGCAACGCTGCAAGAGGAGTCAGAGGAGGAATGTGGCTTTGAGGAGGAGGAAGACCAACTACAGCAGGCATCCCAGGGTGCTCGTTGTTGTCACCTATCTGGGACCCGTGGTGTTGTACGTGGCTGGGGGGAAGAACAGACCGTCAATGACATCAGTGAGGGGAGGAACGGGAAATGAGTAGCTCGGCATCCAACCTTGTGCAAATGGGGTCTTTCATGCTGTCATGTCTGTTGAGGGACCCTCGTATAAAAAGGATGAAGGAGAACGACCTGTACTGGGTGGCCACGCTACTAGACCCCCGGTATAAGCAGAAAGTGGCGGAAATGTTACCAAATTACCGAAAGTCAGAAAGGATGAAGCAGTTCAAAACCAAACTAAAAAATATGCTTTACACAGCTTATAAGGGGGATGTCACAGCACAACGGGAATCTAACTGGGGAAGAGGTGAAAGTAATCCTCTTCCTACCACGACCACGGCGGCAAGGACAGGACGCTTTACAGATGTATTGTTGATGGAGGACATGCAGAGCTTTTTCAGTCCTACACATCGCCACAGCCCTTCGGGATCCAGCCTTAGAGAACGACTCGACCGACAGGTAGCAGACTACCTCACCTTAACTGCAGATATCGACACTCTGAGGAGCGATGAACCCCTTGATTACTGGGTGTGCAAGCTTGACCTGTGGCCTGAGCTATCCCAGTTTGCGATAGAACTTCTGGCCTGCCCCGCTTCAAGTGTCCTGTCAGAAAGGACCTTCAGTGCAGCAGGAGGCATTGTCACTGACAAAAGAAGTTGCCTCGGTCAAAAAAGTGTTGATTACCTCACCTTCATTAAGATGAATGAGGCATGGATCCCGAAGCGACTGACAGTGGGGGATACGTTTGACTAACAAAAGGCCTGATGACATGCCTTGGCCTCAAAATGGTCCCCACGCTGATGTATTTAATGTCTGCATACCGGATGACTTTCGTGAATTCTCCGCCACCAACTAGGGTTCAAGCCACAATGTTTTAGTCACCTTTCTGCCTTGAAAACATCAATTTTTCTGGCCTCTGGTGCTGCACTGTGGCTGCTAAAACAAAACAAAACAAAAAAGGCACATACAAGTGTCAATTCCCCTTCGTGATAGTTACCTTGTTGTGGTGAAGGGGCTTGCGTATCACAATGAAGCGATTATTACCTCTATGAGTGTGTTGGCAATGTTGCCACACCCCAGATAAGGCCGTTGCTTCATTATGATCAGACCAAAAGCGATCGGCTGGATAATTTAAATGTTTTTTTTGTTGTTTTTTTTTTATGTTGTATGGGATTTTAATACATAAAATAAAAAAATCATAATAAAGTCTCTTAATAGTTTATTAGAAATAATGCAGACAATTTAAAAAATCCCCATCAATTCCAATACAAAGCAAGTACAAAGCTCAAAACTAAATTATTGCAGGATGCCGTAATGGTTCGTTAATTCGACAATGGTTAATCAATTCTACACACGTCCCCGGATAGGGGACGTAACAGGGATTAAACTGATAGGAATAGTACTAGTTAAGACACCACTCATATAGGGTGTCACAGCACATTGCTCCGTGCACGCGCAGTGCCCCAACTTGGGAGTAAGAGGACCGATCAAGCTGCTTTTTCCATCTCCCGGTTCCTAAAATCAATTCATTTTGGTGTATCAGAGTTTGGTCTGTCACTGTGAAGGCAGTCGAAGGTACCTGGCCTAAAATTTTTTTCACAAAAGGCAATCCCTGATATGGGATGTAACAGGGATTAAACTGATGAGAATAGTACTACAGAAAATACCACTCATATAGGGTGTGAGAGTAAATTGCACGGCGCAGACGCAGTGACCGTGGCGTGGATTCAAAGGGGAGGGAGCCAGCGTTTTTTTGACCATCTCCCTGTTCGAGAAATCTATTTAATAAATGGACCCCAGATTGGGGACGTAACAGGGATTAAACTGATGAGAAGAGAGAACTACAGAAAATACCACTCATATCGGGTGTGAGAGTAAATTGCACGGCGCAAACGCAGTGACCGTGGCATGGATTCAAACAAAGGGGAGGGAGCCAGCGTTTTTTTAACCCTCTCCCCGTTTGAAAAATCTATTTAATAAATGGACCCCAGATTGGGGACGTAACAGGGATTAAACTGATGAGAAGAGAGAACTACAGAAAATACCACTCATATCGGGTGTGAGAGTAAATTGCACGGCGCAGACGCAGTGACCGTGGCGTGGATTCAAAGGGGAGGGAGCCAGCGTTTTTTTAACCATCTCCCCGTTCGAGAAATCTATTTAATAAATGGACCCCAGATTGGGGACGTAACAGGGATTAAACTGATGAGAAGAGAGAACTACAGAAAATACCACTCATATCGGGTGTGAGAGTAAATTGCACGGCGCAGACGCAGTGACCGTGGCGTGGATTCAAACAAAGGGGAGGGAGCCAGCATTTTTTTAACCATCTCCCCGTTCGAAAAATCAATTTAATTCACCTTTCGGGGACCCTTGGTGTTGTACGTGGCTGGGTGGAGGAAGAAACCTTCAATGACATCAACGGTACATGGCTAGCTTGGTATCCAACCTTGTGCAAATGGGGAGTTTGCGGTGCATTAAAAGGAGAGTTTGTTCTGTCAATGTCTGTGAAGCGGGCGTAACCCTTACACTACCTGATCGATACAACATCATACCTGATCGTATACACACACTGGATGTTTTAAACCACGTTGTTCAAAATATTTTTGGATTTTTAGGTGATTTATGCCGTTTATGGATTAAAATCCAACTCTGCGTCAACTATGGAATTTTCAATGGGAGTTTTGCCATGGATCCCCCTCTGGCATGCCACAGTCCAGGTGTTAGTCCCCTTAAAACAACTTTTCCATCACTACTGTGGCTAGAAAGAGTCCCTGTGGGTTTTAAAATTCGCCTGCCTATTGAAGTTTATGGCGGTTTACCCGTTCGCGAACATTCGAAGAAATTCGCGTTCGCCGTTCGCGAACGGAAAATTTTATGTTCGCGACATCTCTAATTAGTAATGACAGATCATGTGACACTTAGATTGCACATAGATGGACATAATTTCACTCATTATGTGACTTCTGAAGGTAATTGGTTGCACCAGAGCTTTTTTATGGGCTTCTTAACAATTTACATACGCACATGCCAATTTTCTGTTTTCTATTTCTAAACAATAGTTTTATTTATATATGTTTCTCATTTCACTTCACCAACTTAGACTATTGTGTTCTGATCCATCACATAAAATTCAGATTAACAAAACATTGAACTTAAGGCTGTAATGTACCAAAATACGAAAATAGTCAAGGGGGGGTGAATATTTTTGCAAGGCACTGTAATATGTCTATTTTTTAAATAAATTTCAATTTTACAGAATAAAAGCAATTTTGAAGAAAATCATGTTTTGGGTTTCCATTTTCTGAAAGCCGTTTTTTTTCCCACCGATCGTCTTGTGTAAGGGCTTGTTTTGTGTGGGAAGAGTTGATGTTTTTATTTGTACCATTTTTGGCTACATATAATTTTTGGTCATTCAATATTACATTTTTGGGGGGGCAAGATGACACTTTTTTTTTTTTATGGTGTTCACCTGAGGGGGTAAGTCATGTGATAGTTTTATATAGTCGCACGTTGAGGGTGTGGTAATATCTAATGTCTATTTTTATAACAATTTTAAATTTGTAACTTTTTTTAACTTTTTTTAAACTTTTTTTCCAGTACAGGGACTTCAACACTTCAGAGTCTGATCCCTGTTTTAATGTACTACACTACACTGACAGTGTGTCTGAGAGACCCAGACTGTGGTATCTGGCACTAAGAAGCTAGAAGAACATCATTTAATTCTGTAACTTATTAGTTAGACCTCCATAGTGTGGGCTTGTTTTCACAGCACATCCCACAGATGCTCAGTCATATTAAGATTTGGGAAATTTTGAACTCTTTGTCATTTTCTTTTACATCTTTGGACACCTTGGCATTCATGTCCATGTTGCAGACAAGAATAGCCATTTCTATAATAGGGACCAAGGAAAGTGCCAATGGCCGGTATCCATATTTTGTGGATCCTTGGTTTGCAGACCACAAAGTATATATGGTTATGAGTGGTAGTGGCTTTGCCTGTTACAGTAAATCAAGGCTTTCCTCATATTGTTGCTCCATAAGGCCATGCAATGAAGGGAGGGAGCACCCTTTCTTCCCTTGGGCCACACCCTGCTTCTGGGGCTCCTGCTGATGATAGTTGGGGTACCTGTGATGTTAAATGCTTGTAATGCAGGGTGTTTAGCGTGCAATGGCTGGCGTATGGTGCATGAGTCAGGAAACCAGGCCAAAGGTCGAAGAATAAATGTCTCTCTTTACTCTAGTGCAAAATGGGAGTTGTTGTACATCCAACTATAGCAGCTACAGTACAGAGTGAATCAAACTGTCCAAAGAGAATTTTTATCCGAATTTCAGGGAAAATTTGATTTGCCGCAAAGCCGAATTTCCTCGTGCTTTGTGGTAATGAACTGCTTTTCCCTGAAATGGGCTTAAAAAGGTAAATAAATAATTCTCAATTAATCCATTTGAGTGCGAAGAGCTCTCCTCCGCCATGTATGACGTCACCACACCGGGCAAAATGATGACAACATCACATGCCGTGCGAGATTTCGCACAGGATCTTCAATCAAGATGGTAGCGGCTGTCTCTCTTTTTTATTATAGACCTTAATAATAATGTCAGATGTCGCGATCAATTGATGAACGCGGCATCTGAAGGGTACTTCCACTACTTACAAAGAAATGCGCTTAGTGACGAAGTAATTCATCACAAATCAAATTTTTAAGAACTTCGCTCATCCCGTTATAACTATTTGCAGTTCAAATCTCTCCCAGATAGTGATGTAAGGATTTAGGCAGGGATGGGAGTTGTTGCCCTATTTCTTCTTTATCAAGTCTCTTTCAACAGGACCTATGGCGGGCTATGTAGGAGAAAGAGATGTGAAGTTTAATGCTGACAACATGTAGTCAGATGCCAGTGAAGGAAAGTTCCAGAGTTTTCCTAGCTGACCAGTTAGTCTAGAATCTTAACTAAAAGGAATATTCTAGGAACTTTTGTTTGTTGAATGACCAGCAAGATAATGATGGATGTAAGAGGGTTGTAAACCACAGCTGTTGTCCATGCAGACTGTGGGGGTTGTAGTAGTGTTAAGTAACACCTTTGTGTAAATATACTGTGATGTCCAATTCTCTCTTTTGACAGTTAATCTCTCTAGCTTTCTAGGCCTAAGGAGACGGAGCATGAAGCAACAGCTTCCTTTCTCTTCAAACTCACCTAGTACAAATGAGCTGGGAATGGATGCTGGATCGCCGGCCTGCTGGGGGCGCCCTGGTGGGCTTCCCCTGAATGGCGCTGCAGCCCTGGGCGACAGGGCGAGCAGCTCTTGAGCCGCCCCCAGCGCCGTTACAGGGGGGCCAGGAGGTGGAGGTCCTTCTTAAATATGGCAGAGCAGGCATCTGCTTACCCTGATAGCAGGTGCCTGCTCTGCCAGTAAATTACCGGAGGAGAGGAGGCGGGCGGCAAGGGAGGCTGTTCTAGCAGCTCCCCACTCCTCCCTCGTGCGCCCTCTGTGATGCCGGAATATGACGTCATTCCGGCCCCGGCATACTAAACGGCGCGCTGGAGGACTGAGGAGCTGCACCACACTGGACCCCAGGGAGGTGAGTGTTTAAGTGTTTGACTGAGTGAGTGTCTGCCTGTGTATTTATGTCAGTGAGTGGGTGAGTGTATGTATGTCTGTCTTTCTGTCAGTAAATGTATGTGTGTCTGTCATTCAGTGTCTGTGTGTGTATGTCAGTGAGTAAGTGTATGTTTGTCAGTGAGTATATGTGTGTGTTTGTCTGCCAGAAAGTGAGTGTCTGTCAGTGAGTTTCTGTGTGTGTGTGTTTCAGTGGGTAGGTGTATGTCTGTCAGTGAGTGTCTCTGTCAGTGAGTGAGTGTGTGTCTGTCTGTCAGTGAGTGTATGTGTGTCTGTCAGTGAGTGTGTCTGTCAGTGAGTTTCTGTGTACGTCATTCAGTGAGTGTCTGAGTGTGTGTCTGTCTGTCAGTGAGTGTATGTCTGTCTGTCAGTGAGTGTATGTGTGTCTGTCAGTGAGTTTCTGTGTACGTCATTCAGTGAGTGTCTAAGTGCGTGTCTGTCTGTCAGTGTGTGTGTGTCTGTCAGTGAGTGAGTGACATGAGTGGGCGGCAAAATGGATCTTTGCCTAGGGCGGCAAAAATCCTTGCATCGGCCCTGCCTCTGAGCAACCCCAAATAAAGTTCAGCTGCTCTAGTTGGTCTTTCCTGAAATCTTAGTCGTATCCCACAGTAAAAGCCATAGTCAACAGAGGGATCTCATTGTTAAAAGGTATCAATCAGGAGAAGGGTACAAAACTATTTCCAAGGCATTAGATATACCATGGAACTCAGTGAAGACAGTGGAGAAAATACGGCACAACAGTGACATTACTAAGAACTGGACGTCCCTCCAAAATTGATGAAAAGACGAGAAGAAAACTGGTCTGGGAGGCTACCAAGAGGCCTACAGCAACATTAAAGGAGCTGCAGGAATATCTGGCAAGTCCTTGCTATGTGGTACATGTGACAACAATCTCCCGTATTCTTCATATGTCTTAGCTATAGGGTAGAGTGGCAAGACGAAAGCCTTTTCTTACGAATAAAAACATCCAAGCCAGGCTACATTTTGCAAAAAGACACCTGAAGTCTCCGAAAAGCATGTGGGAAAAGGTGTTATGGTCTGATGAAACCAAGGTTGAACTTTTTGGCCATAATTCCAAAAGATATGTTTGGTGCAAAAACAGCACTGCACATCACCAAAAGAACACCATATCCACGGTGAAGCATGGTCGTGGCAGCATCATGCTTTGTGGCTGTTTTTCTTCAGCTGGACCTGGGGCCTTAGTTAAGCTAGAGGGAATTATGAACAGTTCCAAATACCAGTCAATATTGGCACAAAACCTTCAGGCTTCTGCTAGAAAGCTGAACATGAAGAGGAACTTCATCTTTCAGCATGACAACAACACAAAGCATACATCCAAATCAACAAAGGAATGGCTTCACCAGAAGAAGATTAAAGTTTTGGAATGGCCCAGCCAGAGCCCAGACCTGAATCCGATTGAAAATCTGTGGGGTGATCTGAGGAGGGCTGTGTACAGGAAATGCCCTCACAATCTGACAGATTTGGAGTGTTTTTGCAAAGAAGAGTGGGCAAATCTTGCCAAGTCAAAATGTACCATGCTAATAGACTGATACCCAAAAAGACTGAGTGCTGTAATAAAATCAAAAGGTGATTCAACAAAGTATTAGTTTAAGGGTGTGCACACTTATATGCAACCATATTCTTTGATTTTTATATTTTTTCTTCCCTCTACCTAAAAGATTTCCTTTTTTTTTTTTCAATTGAGTTGTACAGTTTATAGGTCACATTAAAGGTGGAAAAATTTCTGAAATTATTTATCTTTGTCTTTTTACATCATAGAAACCTGACATTTTAACAGGGGTGTGTATACTTTTTATATCCACTGTATATATATATATATATATATATATATATATACACTCACCTAAAGAATTATTAGGAACACCTGTTCTATTTCTCATTAATGCAATTATCTAGTCAACCAATCACATGGCAGTTGCTTCAATGCATTTAGGGGTGTGGTCCTGGTCAAGACAATCTCCTGAACTCCAAACTGAATGTCAGAATGGGAAAGAAAGGTGATTTAAGCAATTTTGAGCGTCTCATGGTTGTTAGTGCCAGACGGGCCGGTCTGAGTATTTCACAATCTGCTCAGTTACTGGGATTTTCACGCGCAACCATTTCTAGGGTTTACAAAGAATGGTGTGAAAAGGGAAAAACATCCAGTATGCGGCAGTCCTGTGGGCAAAAATGCCTTGTGGATGCTAGAGGTCAGAGGAGAATGGGCCGACTGATTCAAGCTGATAGAAGAGCAACGTTGACTGAAATAACCACTCGTTACAACCGAGGTATGCAGCAAAGCATTTGTGAAGCCACAACACGCACAACCTTGAGGCGGATGGGCTACAACAGCAGAAGACCCCACCGGGTACCACTCATCCCCACTACAAATAGGAAAAAGATGCTACAATTTGCATGAGCTCACCAAAATTGGACTGTTGAAGACTGGAAAAATGTTGCCTGGTCTGATGAGTCTCGATTTCTGTTGAGACATTCAAATGGTAGAGTCCGAATTTGGCGTAAACAGAATGAGAACATGTATCCATCCTCTGATGGCTACTTCCAGCAGGATAATGCACCATGTCACAAAGCTCAAATAATTTCAAATTGGTTTCTTGAACATGACAATAAGTTCACTGTACTAAAATGGCCCCCACAGTCACCAGATCTCAACCCAATAGAGCATCTTTGGGATGTGGTGGAACGGGAGCTTCGTGCCCTGGATGTGCATCCCTCAAATCTCCATCAACTGCAAGATGCTATCCTATCAATATGGGCCAATATTTCTAAAGAATGCTATCAGCACCTTGTTGAATCAATGCCACGTAGAATTAAGGCAGTTCTGAAGGCAAAAGGGGGTCCAACACCGTATTAGTATGGTGTTCCTAATAATTCTTTAGGTGAGTGTATATATATAGTGCTAACATATTCTACAGCACATTACAGACATTATCATCACTTGCTGTCTCCAATAGAGCTCACAATCTAAGTTCTCTGTCAGTACATCTGTTGAGTATGGGAGGAAACCCATTCAAACACAGGGAGAACATACAAACTCCAGACAGATGTCGTCCTTGGTCTGATTCGAACCCCAGTGCTGCAAGACACCAGTGCTAACCACTGAGCCACCATGCTGCCTATCTCAACCAAAATTTACCACCAGTAAAATGTTTTAGGAAAAAACTCAGACTTATTTGGATAAGTAAAAGTATTCCATGGATATGACTAAATAAAGTGACACACTTTACGTCGCAAAGGACAAAATAGGCTGGGTCCTTAAAGGGTTAACAAATAACATTGGTAACCAAAAATCTAATAATCAATATATTATAAATTACAGAGTTTAAAGATAGAAAATTTTATTTATTTCTTCAAGAATTATATATGAGAATTATTATAAGAGTTTGACTCAAGTGTCTTCTTCACTTCTTTTTCATGAAAAATACATAATACAATATAATACATTTTCGTCATTTTTACTGGAGAACTTTGATTGCAGTTCTGAATAAAATGTTCCGTTATACTGACCCCTTGAATGAGACATTAGGATTTGCTGTGTCACCGTTTTGTCTTTTGTCTCCTGAATGTGACGAGTAAAAAAGTTACTTGAATAAGAATCATGGAAATTGGCAAAAGGAGCCCTGCAACTAATTTTTATAAAAGAAAAGGACGCAACCTTGTCATAAAGCAATTTTCTTCTACCTATTTACCATGTTTAGTAAGACCATATCTTCAATGCAATAGGAATGACAGAGTAATTTGAACTTCAGCTGAATACCTGTTTTTCCTCCAATGTTATTTAGATTTCGATTAAAGGTTGCTGGGTTTTGGATACCATCCAGACAAATGGAATTATTCGCCTTTCCATATATATATTAAACCACAGAACGGAGAAAGTAACAGATTTATGCGCATTATTTTGTAGAGATTAAATTAGGTCTGAGTTGCAAAAATGAAGCTAAAGAATGTTTATAAGTTAAGAAGCATGAAATGTCAACAAATAAACTACTGTAAAAGCTAAACCGATTTGGTTATAAGATTGAACCAAGAAATCAGATTGGAAGAAGTGTTTATTATACCAACACATTTATATCAGGAGCTCTCCAGTATGTTATGAGGTGACATGATAGCCTTGATTTCTAGAAAATATTGACTGGGGGTTGAGAGCTGCAGAAGTGCTTATATAGTTGCATTTTATAAATCTCCTAAGCAAGCAATGGTACTGTCATATTAAAAGATAAGCTGATCCCCCCAAGGTCCAGCTTCTAAAATACTTAGCCCCTTTTCACACAGGCGAGAATTTCGTGTGGGTGCAATGCGTGAGGTGAACGCATTGCACCCGCACTGAATCCGGACCCATTCACTTCAATGGGGCTGTTCAGATGAGCGGTGATTTTCACGCATCACTTGTGCGTTGCGTGAAAATCACAGCATGTTCTATATTCAGCATTTTTCACGCAATGCAGGCCTCACAGAAATAAATGGGGATGCGTGTAAATCGCAAGCATCAGCAAGTAAGTGCCGATGCAATGCGATTTTTAAGCATGGTTGCTAAGGAGACGAGGGATGAGTTACCTGGGACCCCATTTACTTTATTATTTTCCATTATAACATGGTTATAATGGAAAATAATAGCATTCTTTAATTCAGAATGCTAAGTAAAAGGTCCATTGTGGGGTTAAAAATAAAACTAAATGTATCTCACCTCATCCACTTGATCGCGCAGCCGGGCTGGTCTTCTTTCTTCTTCTTGCAGGACCTGGCTGGAAAGGGACCTTTGGTGACGTAATCGTGCTCACCACGTGGTTGCACTTTTTTGGGAGGAAGTAATGGGGCACTGTCACTGTGTAGGAGGAGTGCATTAAGCCCCTAAGGCCACTAAAACACTATGGGGGCACTAAAACACTATTTCTATGGGGCACTAAATGAAAACTATACTATGCAGAGGCAATAATCAGGCACTTTTACTATGAGAAGGCAACTATTGGGATACTCTTTGTCTTGGTTACTGATTTTAGGGGGGTAGGTAATTATAGCTATAGTGGTATCTGGGGCAGCAACAGGAACAGTATTAGAAGCAACAAAATGGGTGGGAGGATGAGAAGGTTCTGCACAGGGTGGGGATATGCAGGGAAAGTGCTGGAAAAATGAGGAGCCAAAGATGTCTGGACAGCACAGCCTTCATATACTGTTGATGGTTGGAAAGCCCTCATGGTGGTTGGTGTCAAATGGGAAGATTAAGGGAAAGTGATGACTTTATCCAGAGAAGAAATTGCCTGTGAGTCACTGCATTTAACCTAACTATATTCACCTATACAGCCTGCAGAGCACTAATGTAGAACCACTATATGATCACATTATGATGGCATTATTTAGTCCCTATGTGGTAATAATGTGTAATCATTGTGTGGATGCATTATTTGGCCCTTGTATATTGCAGTTCTACATGGTTGTTGTAGGAATATTTAGAGGTTGTCTACAATACAATGGACACTGCTGGGCAGAAGATGTGGTTGCCTTTCTCCTGAACACCAGCAGTTTCATCTTCACCTCAAAGAGTCTGCTTTACTTGACAGCCCGCCCAGACTGTCCTAATCAGAGACTAGTTGGCACAGAGAGAGGCATCTCATAGAGTAAGTTCCCATTCAGTAAGGGGTCACCTTGCAGTGGGGGATGGGCATAAATAAGTAACATTAATTTATATAGTGCATATAGCATAAGTTCATATACTTTATTTTGGAGAGTGCTGTTGAATTGTGTTTACTTTTACTGACTGTCCTACTGTTGGGATAGAACACTTCTACTACTAGTTCTTGGCACATTCGCCATAGGACCAGCAGTGCACGCTATATAGTACAGCAGGCTGCTGAGCAGAGGATGTGGCTCCCATGGTTTAGGGAGATAGGATACCAGTCTCCTCTCCAAAAGAGACTAGGATCTTTCCACAGCAATACCTGGAAGCCACACCCTTTGCTTAGCCTGCTTTAGTAGAACATTTTGAGAATGAGGGAAGTGCCGACAAGCACTTAAGGGGGTTGTCCAGGACCAAATAAAAACAAACAAACACGTTTACTCACAATGTACATCTAATAAAGGTGCCTCCATATATTTTCAGCTATTTTTGCCACTTCTATGTGGGGATCAACGATCCCCCACTCATTGTTTATATATCTGTTTATCTTTCCCTAACTTCCGGCTGCACTGCCATGTGGATCCTGGGGCAGCGCAGCATCAGGTGGTTACAGCTGTCTCTCTGCTCTGCTGTAACTCCGCCCCCTCATCAATATTCACCCTCATTCATTCTAAAGCTCCTTGCCCGGTGACGTCACCGGACTGGAGGGGCGGGGCTTAGAGGCATGTCGGCCAGCCGCTGTAACTCCCCCCCTCATCAATTTTCACCTCCATTCATTCTAAAGCTCCTTGCCTGCTGACGTCATCGGACTGGGCTTAGCGCGATGTCTGCCAGCTTAGTTACCACCCCTCCATCCACTCTGCAATTACTTATGCTGCCAGTGATGTCACCGGGCTCCCTGGGCAGCGGAAGAGGAAGCTTTGCTTGCCTGCAAGGGACCCGGTATGTAAATGAGGAGAGGAAAACAGTAACTTCTGGCCATGAATTTCAAAGTTGAAAACAGCGCGGCAGAAATCTGTGCCAAAGGCTACATGCTTGTATGTAATGTGTATGCCACACAATCCCGGACAACCCCTTTAATAATGATTTTTTTTTTCTGTGACCACTCTCAACCTTCTAGTGAGAAAATATAGAATACTCCCATGATGCTTGTATTAATTGAATTTGCCGAAAGGAAAGAATATCTATAATATCATGCAATACAGGTTGCACTATCATTCTTCAGACTTGCAAATATTTTGTAAAGAAAAGACTACAAGTCAAATTATTCTATCTCATGTGTGTTCCATCATTCAGCGGCAAAATTGTTCCTTGCCTTGGCAGTCTTGCAAATCTTTCTACCAACACATCACTTCATTGAAAAACATGACAGCTGCTTCAGTAATTATCTCTTTTCTAGATGGCAAGCTTTGCACACTTCATATCGCATCCAACAGCATCTCAAAATGTCAAGAAACAGTTCTGAAAAACATGCTGGTTGAGAGGAAGTTATTAAACAGCATTAAACTGTAATTTTTCCCCGGTAAGTGAAATAATTATCCATTTTATTTATTATGCATAAAACATTATTTAAAAAATCCTCAAATAAAGCAAATAAAACAACAGAGATGTCTGGAACAAGCTGTAAATGAACATTATTGTACCAACAGACACATTTCCATTGTGAGGATTTGGCTTAGCATGACATACTTTCACGTTAGGCTCTTTTCACACTTGTACCATGGCTGCCGATTTTTTGCCGTAAAAACTACCAGAATGTCAGATGGAGGCAGGTCTTTTCTCAATGCAGGGACTTTTTCTTCAGGTTTCTGTTGGGTGATTGATGGTCAGAAAAGTGTAACTTGCATTGTTATTATTACTACTTTTACTAATGTTATCAATTGTTTACCATGGAATAAAGATGACTAAGGGTACTTTCACACTAGCGGCAATGAACTCCGGCAGGCTGTTCTGACGGGTAAAAAGCCTGTCAGATCCGTGCTGCCGCTAGTGCACGTGTGCCTCCGGACTACCGCTCTGGCCCCATTGACTATAATGGGGCGGGCCGGAGTTCCAGCTGCAGTACGGCAAACATGCCGAGAGGCGGCCGGAATAAAACTACGGTAGTCCGGGGGCACGCGTGCACTAGCGGCAGCACGGATCCGACAAGGCTGTTCACCCGCCAGAACAGCCTGCCAGAGTTCCTTGCCGCTAGTATGAAGCTAGCCTAAGGGTACGGCCACATGGTCAGGCCTCCTGATGCAGTTTGTGAAGCCAAAATATAGCTTGGATCATCAATAGAGAGAAAGTATAAAGCACAAATATGGATTTTCCTCTTTTTGGAATTCACTCCTGGTTATGGCTCCCAAAACCTGACCATGTGCATGCACCCTGAGGCTACTTGCACATGGTGTGGATTTGTATGCCTAAAATCCACATGAATTTGACACCAAAACCACATAAAAAACACACATATGTACATCTGCACCGTTTATCGCAGTTCTGGTGCCTGGCTGGTATACTCTCTGCCAGCCTCCTAGCTAAATTATTGAACATATTTTCCTTAATCATGGTTTCCTTCTACACATCATGTCTGACCAGTGAGTTTGGTTTACATCCAGGTTCTGGAAAGTGGTCTGCAACCTTCTGGATTTGCTTTATCGCACGATCCTCCATCAGCAGCCATTTCATGAACTTCTGTGTGGACAGCACAAAAGACATGGTAAACAAAGGGACATTGTTTACGACTAGTGTTTAAAGTATTAGTTTGAAAACTTTGTTTACAATATCAAATCCGTAGTGCACTAAAATGTATGGGCCCTCCGGAGGCCTTGAAATCTTGCTGAAAATAACGCAAGATTTGCTTCCACTCTCGTCTATGACGTTACACTTTGGTTATGCTTATCAATTACTGTTTCAAAACCCGAAGCTGAACTCAGCTTCGTTAATGAGATTTTGAAAAACGAATTTATATAATTTATATGCACATAACCGAAGTGTAATGTTATAGACACGAGATGAAGCTTACACAAAATCTCATGTGCGGTAACTAGAGATGAGAGAATTTCTCAAAAATTCGATTCTGCCGGTTCTGAATTTTCTGAAATTTGGTTCAATCCGAAATTATTTGTGGCGAATCACAATAAAAAACGGCTATTTCCTGGCTGCAGAGAACCTTTATAGGGCTGTAGAACACTGCGCCTTGCAGTAACATGCATAGGGAGTCTGCTGTGGTAGTGAAACAATACTGTGAGACCGTATGACATGTAGATGACAGGCGTTGCTCTTAGAATCACTGCACACTTCACTTATTTGGGCAGTTACGGGGCCAAAACCAACACTCAAGTGTGAACTCAGCCTTACAGGTCAATCTTAGTGACAGGTATAAAGAACTGTGCAGAGGCCCAAGATCCTACTATAGCGTGAAACAGTGCACTCCTTTTACACCAATTCACTGATTCCACATAGATTTCTACAGAACCTGTTCTATTAAATGCTTATACAAGTAGAGACAGAGTGGAGTGGGTGTCAGCAGTAAGTTTGTGTTGACGTCACTGATTATTTTGCTCTTCCTCTGATCCATCAGAACAATAACCCCCAAAAAACGGATCCTGTCTGTGAAGCATCCGCCTTCACTCAGTCAGCATTTGGTCAGTAATCCATCAGTATTGCTAAAGCCAAAAAAACAGGAGTGGATTCAAAACAGAGATGACACGTGAATTGCATATTTGCATGTCTTCTGTGTTTTGTACCCACTCCTGCTTTTGGCTACCAAATCATAAGCCAATTCTGATGCAAAATAGGGACCATGTCATGCAGGTCTTACATAGACAGGTTCCGTTGTGCGTCTCATTTTTCCTTCCTTCTGACAGAAGGGTCAAATAAATGATTATGTCAGCCAGGCCGAAAGGCAAAACAGTGGCCCAGTCATGAAGTGGGGAGGGTGGGAACAGCATGAGAAGTCCACAGAGTGGCCCTGTGACATAGTGTAATAAAAATCACAGCAGTGAGAGGTATTCTTTGATTGCAATTTATTTTTTTAGTGTTAAGGTGGAAGCAGCCTGAGGAGACCACAGAGTGGCACAATGACAGAGTTTAGAGGTGGTAGCAGCATCAGGAGGAGGACACAGGGTGGCACAATGACAGTGTGGAGGTGGCAGCAGCATCAGGAGGCCACAGAGTGGCACAATGACAGAGTGTGGAGGTGGCGGCAGCAGCAGCATCAGGAGGCCACAGATTCCTGATTAGAAATGAGCGAATTTGTCAAAAATTGTATTTGGTGGGTTCGCCAAATAAAAAAATAATAATTTGGTTTGATCCGAATTTATACGTGGCGAATTGCTGCACAGAGTCTTTATAGTGGTGTAGAATACTGTGCCTTGGGAAACGCGTATAGGGAGTCTGCTGTGATAGTGAAACAATACTGTGAGTCAGTATGAAAGATAGATGACAGGCGTCACTCTTAGAATCACTGCACACTTCACTTATTTGGGCAGTTATGGGGCCAAAATTGACCAGATAACTCAAGTGGGAACTCAACCTTACAGGGCAGTGTTAGCGCCAGGTATAAAGTACCATGCAGAGGCCCAATATCCTACTATAGCGTGAAAGAGTCCACTCCTTTTACACCAATTCCCTGTTTCCACATAGATTTCTACAGAACCTGTTCTATTAAATGCTTATACAAGTAGAGACAGAGTGGAGAGGGTGTCAGCAGTAAATTTGTTTTGACGTCACTGATTATTTTGCCCTTCCTCTGATCCGTCAGAACAATAACCCCCAAAAAACGGATCCGGTCTGTGGAGCATCCGCCTTTACTCGGTCAGCATTTTATTAGTAATCCGACAGTATTGCTAAAGCCAAAAAAAACAGGAGTGGATCCAAAACAGAGATGACACGTGAATGGAATATTTGCATGTCTTCTGTGTTTTGTACCCATTCCTGCTTTTTGTTACCAAATAAAAAGCCAAATCTGATGCAAAATAGGGACTATGTCAGTATCAGGAGGAGGCCACAGAGTAGCACAATGACAATGTGAAGGTGGCAGCAGCATCAGGAGGCCACAGAGTAGCACAATGACAGAGTGCGGGGGTGGCGGCAGCAGCAGCATCAGAAGAAGGAAAAAAAGGGTGGCACAATGACAGTGTGGAGGTGGCAGCAGCATCATCATCAGGAGGCCACAGAGTGGCACAATGACAGAGTGTGGGGGTGGCAGCAGCAGCAGTATCAGGAGGAGGCCACAGGGTGGCACAATGACAATGTGCAGGTGGCAGCAGCAGCATCAGGAGGCCACAGAGTGGCACAATGACAGTGTGGAGGTGGCAGCAGCAGCATCAGGAGGCCACAGATTGGCACAATGACAGAGTGCAGAGGTGGTGGCAGCAGAAGCATCAGGAGGAGGCCACAGGGTGGCACAATGACATTGTGGAGGTGGCAGCAGCAGCATCAGGACACCTGAGTGGTGAGGTGTCAGCAGCATCAGAAGACCACAGAGTGACCCGTTGACAGAGTAAGGAGGTGGGTGGCAATACCAGTTCAAGCTGAAGATGGTGGGTGAAAGAAGGAGTACTTGGCATCAAATGCGTGGCATCAGGCTGGTAGCAGCATCAGAATAGTAGCTGAGGCAGGTAGCCAGAAGAAACCAGTCACTTTTGTTAAAGTGTTGGTGTGGCACCATGGATGATCTAGTCTGATGCATCAGGCATTGGTGGATGGAAATCCTGGCTGATCCACGCCTGATTCACGCCTGATTCATCTTGACAAAGGTCAGTCTCTCCATATTTTGGGTGGACGGGCAAGTTCTTCTTGGGGTAACTATGGCCCCCACCACACTAAACTGCCGCTCTAATGCGACACGACTGGCCAGGCAGGACAGCTTTTCCAGGGTAAACTCTACCAGTTGCAGAAACATATCCAGTTTTTCTGCCCAGAGGATCTTCAATGTGGGGTGGGAGGGTTATGTACTATTCCGCCACCACCTGCTGGTTCCGGTCCTGCTCCAGGTCTAGCTGCTGCTGCTGCTGCTGGTAAGTAGTTTCTTGACTAGGCGGGTGAAGAAAGCTGCTCATCAGTGACTCTAAACTCAAGTTTCTGCTAATGGAGCTGGAACTGCTCCTACCCACCATGCCACAGCAGCCATGGCAGAGGAACCTGTGCGCAGAGAGCCCCCCGGTCAGAGCTGCGAGAAGATGGACGATGGCGCAGATAGGCAGTGGCCAACTGACTACATAGGATGTCTCTATAGTATTTCATTTAGTCCTCCCTCTCAGCTGGTGTAAATAAAGGCCCCCATTTTGGACTGGTAGCGAGGGTCCAACAAGGTTGAGAGCCAGAAGTCATTCCTTTGCTGAATGCAGACAATTCACCTGTCACTATGCAAGCAAGTGAGCATGCATTGGGCCATTTGTGCAAGTGACTCGGAGGGACTCCCTGCCTCCATCTCCACTGCATACTGCCAAGGTGTGTATGTCCTCTGCCTTGTCTTCCTTATTGCCCTGTAGCTCCTCTGGCTGTTCCTGCTCCTCCTCTACTGTCACCTATGTATAAAAACCACCCATTTTGTTACACAATGCTTGTGCTCCAATGTCCACCTCCTTCTCCAGTTCAGCCCCCACAGGGCTCATGTGGCCGTGAGATCTAGGCGCCACGTCTCCAGTCCCCTGACCAGCTAGATTTACCAGCATCTGTTCCAGGACATGAAGCAGTGAAATGACATCGTTCATCCCGTAGTCCTGGCAACTGACCTGAGCAAATAGCAAGTGTCACGCATGAACTGCCACTGGCTGATATCGAAGTTAAACGGGAGTACTCCTGTCCGCTTGGATCATCAAGAAATTGTCTATGGGCTTTCTCTGTTGGTATCGTCGGTCCAACATATGGAGGGTGGAATTCCAATGGGTGGAAACCTCGCATATCAGCTTATGTTGGGGAATGCCGTTCTGCCACTGCAGCTCAAGGAGGGTGTGCTTTGCGGTGTACGAGTGGCTGAAGTGCATGCAAAGTTTCCTGCCCATTTTTGGGATGTCTTGCAGATGGGTGGAAGACTTCAGGAACCGCTTGACAACCAGATTGAACACGTGTGCCATGCAGGGCGCATGGCTCAGCCCTCCTTGACGCAGCACTGACACCATGTTCTTCCCGTTGTCGGTCACTATTATTCCAATTTTAAGTTGTCACGGAGAAAGCCAGGATAAGAGTTCTTGATGAAGTACACAGAGCAGTTCCTCCCCTGTGTGACTCTGTTTGCCCAGGCAAACGAGGTGCAAAACAGCGTGACAATGCCATGCCCTGCATATGTGGTATGCTGGAGGGGCACTGTAAATTAGAGATGGCCTTGTGGTTTGTTGCCATTTCTTTACTTAAGAGATAGGATAACCGGATTAAGTTGCTTCTGAACCTATCTTGTGGATTACAGAAGATCTCTGATGGAGGACAAACTCACACAGGCACCATGCCTTTGTTTCCTCAGGAACACACTGCTTCTTTACTGCGCAGCTTGCTTTTTTTTTTTTAAGTGCAACTTTATTTAAACACTTCCTGGTTAACAAACAGACAACATATTCATATGACTGTAGATCGATGGATAAGCTGTATAAGGGCATATAAAAAGATGTCATATATCTTAACATGGTTCATCCAGCGGTTGTTTCGCGGCTAACTTTGCTCGTTCGTGGTTCGCCAAACGGGTGAACATATGGCGATGTCCGCCGGCGCCATATTCTTTTACAATGTGAAGAACTTTGACCCATGACACATCCATCTGGTACAGTACAGCCAATTGAGACATTTCAGCACATGGACATACCCCCTACCTTATAAATAAACCTGATCTGGCCGCCATTTTACATTCAGCCTTTTGCCAGTGTAGGGAGAGGTTTCTGTGTGGAGCAGGGACAGACTGTTAGGGACACCAAACGCTAGCTAATAGGGCCAAAAAAGTCCCTTTAAGGACTGGTATAGGTGTGCTATCGATAGGTGTGACTTACTGAGGGGTGTAATATACTTATAATATATCCTTTCCCTGGATATAATGGAGGCCATTTTGGCACCGAAAATGACGGAAATTCAGGCGGATCCAGCATGTAAGTGGAACCTACACTTTCTGAATTTTATGATAGCCGCTACGGCACATAACAGGTATATTTAGTGTTAGGAACCCGTCTAACTAGAGATTGCCTTGACGTTCGGCAGACGGGCTCAAATAATTTTGTACAAAACGATTTGCCAAGTATCTCTAACTTATTAGTTCAGCATTTGCTATTATGATGCAATTTTGTACCTTATTTGATTTGCAGTGAGCTGTTGCATTGCTTGTTTTGTTTAACAGTCTTGTTCTCAGCCATAGCAACGTGCCCCTGCGCTTTGGGATGTGCTGACTGACCCCCTTTTTTCTTTGCAGTTGATACTTATAATATACTTTCTAACATAGAAAGTATATTATAGTGCATTTGTATTGTGCAGCAGTTGTGTGCGGTTCTGCTGCGATACTGCAGCTAAGGGCTCTTTAACACTTGCGTTCTTTTCTCCCGGCATAGAGTTCCATTGTCCGGCTCTATGCCGGAAGAATCCTGATCAGTTTTATCCTAATGCATTCTGAATGGAGAGAAATCCGTTCAGGATGCATCAGGATACATCAGGATGTCTTCAGTTCCGGACCAGAACGTTTTTTGGCCGGAGAAAATACCGCAGCATGCTGCGCTTTTTGCTCCGGCCAAAAATCCTGAACACTTGCCGCAAGGCCGGATCCGGAATTAATGCCCATTGAAAGGCATTAATCCGGATCCGGCCTTACGCTAAACGTCGTTTCGGCGCATTGCCGGATCCGACGTTTAGCTTTTTCTGAATGGTTACTATGGCTGCCAAGACGCTAAAGTCCTGGCAGCCATGGTAAAGTGTAGTGGGGAGCGGAAGAGCAGTATACTTACCGTCCGTGCGGCTCCCGGGGCGCTTCAGATTGACGTCAGGGCGCCCCACGCTCATGGATGACGTGTCGAATGGATCACGTCATCCATGCGCATGGGGCGCTCTGACGTCATTCTGGAGCGCCCCGGGAGCCGCACGGACGGTAAGTATACTGCTCCCCCGCTCCCCACTACTACTATGGCAGCCAGGACTTTAATAGCGTCCTGGGTGCCATAGTAACACTGAACGCATTTTGAAGACGGATCCGTCTTCAAATGCTTTCAGTTCACTTGCGTTTTTCCGGATCCGGCGTGTAATTCCGGCAAATGGAGTACATGCCGGATCCGGACAACGCAAGTGTGAAAGAGCCCTAAACAGAGTGACAAACGCTATTGGAACAAATAATTTCTACTGGTGTGCTATATCAGTTGCCCCTCCAAAAAACGGATTTAAGCAGGGGTGTTATAGAACAATTATATACACTGCTCAAAAAAATAAAGGGAACACAAAAATAACACATCCTAGATCTGAGTTAATTAAATATTCTTCTGAAATACTTTGTTCTTTACATAGTTAAATGTGCTGACAACAAAATCACACAAAAATAAAAAAAATGGAAATCAAATTTGGAGTCACACTCAAAATTAAAGTGGAAAAACACACTACAGGCTGATCCAACTTTGATGTAATGTCCTTAAAACAAGTCAAAATGAGGCTCAGTAGTGTGTGTGGCCTCCACGTGCCTGTATGACCTCCCTACAACGCCTGTGCATGCTCCTGATGAGGTGGTGGACGGTCTCCTGAGGGATCTCCTCCCAGACCTGGACTAAAGCATCTGCCAACTCCTGGACAGTCTGTGGTGCAACGTGACGTTGGTGGATAGAGCGAGACATGATGTCCCAGATGTGCTCAATTGGATTCAGGTCTGGGGAACGGGCGGGCCAGTCCATAGCATCAATGCCTTCGTCTTGCAGGAACTGCTGACACACTCCAGCCACATGAGGTCTAGCATTGTCTTGCATTAGGAGGAACCCAGGGCCAACCGCACCAGCATTTGGTCTCGCAAGGGGTCTGAGGATCTCATCTTGGTACCTAATGGCAGTCAGGCTACCTCTGGCGAGCACATGGAGGGCTGTGCGGCCCTCCAAAGAAATACCACCCCACACCATTACTGATGTTGCAGGCAGCAGAACATTCTCCACGGTGTCTCCAGACTCTGTTACGTCTGTCACAGTGCTCAGTGTGAACCTGCTTTCATCTGTGAAGAGCACAGGGCGCCAGTGGAGACTTTGCCAATCTTGGTGTTCTCTGGCAAATGCCAAACGTCCTACACGGTGTTGGGCTGTAAGCACAACCCCCACCTGTGGACGTCGGGCCCTCATATCACCCTCATGGAGTCTGTTTCTGACCGTTTGAGCAGAGACATGCACATTTGTGGCCTGCTGGAGGTCATTTTGCAGGGCTCTGGCAGTGCTCCTCCTGTTCCTCCTTGCACAAAGGCCGAGGTAGCGGTCCTGCTGCTGGGTTGTTTCCCTCCTACGGCCTCCTCCACGTCTCCTGATGTACTGGCCTGTCTCCTGGTAGCGCCTCCATGCTCTGGACACTACGCTGACAGACACAGCAAACCTTCTTGCCACAACTCGCATTGATGTGCCATCCTGGATAAGCTGCACCACCTGAGCCACTTGTGTGGGTTGTAGACTACGTCTCTTGCTACCACTAGAGTGAAAGCACCGCCAGCATTCAAAAGTGACCAAAATATCAGCCAGGAAGCATAGGAACTGCGAAGTGGTCTGTGGTCACCACCTGCAGAACCACTCCTTTATTGGGGGTGTCTTGCTAATTGCCTATAATTTCCACCTGTTGTCTATCCCATTTGCACAACAGCATGTGAAATTGATTGTCACTCAGTGTTGCTTCCTAAGTGGACAGTTTGATTTCACAGAAGTGTGATTGACTTGGAGTTACATTGTGTTGTTTAAGTGTTCCCTTTATTTTTTTGAGCAGTGTACTTTCTATATAGTGCATTTAGGTAGTGTAGTATTTGTTTGCGGTTTTGCTGCGTTACCTCAGCTACACAGAGTGACAAACGCTATTCGAACAAATCATTTCTACTGGTGTGATATACCAGTTGCCCCCCAAAAAAATTGATTGATGCAGGGGTGTTATATACCAATAATAGACTTTCTATTTAGTGCATTTGGGTAGTGCAGTATTTGTTTGCGGTTTTGCTGCGTTACCTCAGCTACACAGAGTGACAAATGATATTGGAACAAATAATTTCTACTGGTGTGATATACCAGTTGCCCCCCCAAAAAAAGTGATTGAAGCAGGGGTGTTATATACCAATTTATACTTTCTATATAGTGCATTTTGGTAGTGCAGCATTTGTTTGCGGTTTTGCTGCGTTACCGCAGCTACACAGAGTGACAAACGCTATTGGAACTAATAATTTCTACTGGTGTGATATAACAGTTGCCTCCCAAGAAAATTGTTTGACGCAGGAGTGTTATATACCAATAATATACTTTCTATATAGTGCATTTAGGTAGTGCAGCATTTGCTTTCGGTTTTTCGGTTTTGCTGCGTTACCGCAGCTACACAGAGTGACAAATGATATTGGAACAAATAATTTCTAGTGGTGTGATATACCAGTTGCTGACTCCCGGTCACTAGTGACTTGCTGACTTCGCCGCTGCCTCATGGGCAAGCTGCCACCCTCTTCTTGCGATGATGATAAATAGTGATGGACAAACATCGGCTGGGACGTTTCAAATGTTTGCGAACCACACGTTCGCGGCCGGCCCCATTTACTTTAATAGCAGGCAAACCTGAAGAACCTTCAGGCCATATTTTCAGCCACCAAATACTTACTAGAATTGCACAAATAGTCCCACAACATGGACAGTGACATACCAGAGGGAGATCAATGGCAAAGATTCCCACAAAAAATATGTATTTTAATCAGGGGCCATTTTTATGCATCTTAAAAGGAAACTCTCAAAAATGTGCCCTGCTGGAGCCTAGAAAAAATTTATTTCAGGCCACGGGAGTACGGGCCCCAAAAATTAGGCATTCACCTGACAGAAAAGAACAAGTGATTATGTGGCTGGAGGTAAATTAGACGGTCAGTGCATAACAATTTTACTGTAGGCCAGTGGAGTACAGGCCCCAAAAATTATGCATTCACCTGACAGAAAAGAACAAGTTATTATGTGGCTGGAGGTAAATTAGACAGTCAGTGCATAACAATTTTACTGTAGGCCAGTGAAGTACAGCCCCCAAAAATTATGCATTCACCTGACAGAAAATAATAAGTGATTATGTGGCTGGAGGTATATTAGACAGTCAGTGCATAATAGTGAGCGCGAATATTCGAATATCGTTTTTTTTTTTTTGCGAATATCGGCACTTCGCTAATTCGCGAATATTTTGAATATAGCACTATAAATTCGCTATTTTGAATATTCTTTTTTTTATTTTTTTTATTTTTTATTGTTATATTCTTTCCCACTTCCCAAAAGTAGTTCTTACCTGTCCTGAGGATTCCTGGCTTCCTGGCTGCTCCAGTCAGTGCCCGTTGCCGCTTCTGCCGACTTCCGTGCTCATGGAGCGTCCCCATCACAATGGGAACACCTCCATACTAGAATGTACTGTCGGATGTGAGAATTAAGTTGAAATTGCAATTTGATTATTATAACTTGAATTAATCGAATTGCGATTTTAACTTTAATTCTAGCAAGCAGACCCATTAGAAACACAGCTCTAAGTTGAAATCGCAATTTGATTATTAGAACTTGTATTAATCGAATTGCGATTTCAACTTAGCACTGCTATATTCCATATTTGTTATTAACTTCGTTAATTCTAGCAAGCAGACCCATTAGAAACACAGCTCTAAGTTGAAATCGCAATTCGATTATTATAACTTGAAGTAATCGCATTGCGATTTCAACTTAGACCTGGTTTAGCATGGTTGGCTTGGTAGAATTAGCGAAGATGACGAATGTATTCGTCATATTCCTCAAAACGAAGATAACGAAGTATTCTCCATCTTCGTTTTAGCTCCATATTCGTCAACTTCGCTAATTCTAGCAATCAAATAGGAAAGTTGACTATAGAGACAGCTGTGTTTAATTCGCTATGCGATTATATTACTTTGCTTTTTTAAAAAATAAATAGAATAATTATAATAATTATCAAGTATTATAATTATTTTATTTATTTTAAAAAAAGCAAAGTAATATTATCGCATAGCGAATTAAAAACTTAGCTGTCTCTAGTCAACTTTCCTATTTGATTGCTAGAATTAGCGAAGTTGACGAATATGGAGCTAAAACGAAGATGGAGAATACTTTGTTATCTTTGTTTTGAGGAATATGACGAATACATTCGTCATATTCGTCATCTTCGCTAATTCGAGATATCAAACCAATAGGAAAGTTACCTTAAGTTAAAATCGCAATACGCTATTATTGAAAATCGCATAACTAGGGATAACTAGAATAATGACGAATATTCGATTTCGACGAATATGAGACGAATATTCAAGCGAATATTCGCAAATTTCGTCGAAATCGAATATGGCACCTCCCGCTCATCACTAGTGCATAACAGTTTTACTGCAGGCCAGTAAAATACAGGCCCCAAACATTAGGCATTCACCGGACAGAAAAAAACAAGTGATTATGTGGCTGAAGGTATATTAGGCAGTCAGTGGATAACAATTTTACTTTAGGCCAGTTTAGGCAATAAAAATTAGGCTTTCACCGGACAGAAAAGAACAAGTGATTATGTGGCTGGAGGTACTTTAGGCGGTCACTGAATAACAATTTTACTGTAGGCCAGTGGAGTACAGGCCCCAAAAATCAGGCATTCACCTGACAGAAAATAACTTGTGATGATGTGGCTGGAGGTACAATAGGTGGTCACCGGCTAAAAATTTAACTGTAGGCCAGTACAGGCCCCAAAAATTAAGCATTCACCTGACAGAAAAGAACTAGTGATTATGTGTCTGGAGGTACATTAGGCAGTCACTGGATACAAATTTTACTGTACTCCACTGGAGTAGATGCCCCCAAAATTAGACATTCACCTGACAAAAAAGGCCTTTTATACCGCTGTTTATACATAAGACAAGGACAGGACCATTCTTTGTTCTGTGTGGTGGCGGATATGTGTGGGCTGGCATGAGGAAATTCAATTACACGTGGTCGTCACAGGTGTGGAATTCCTCCGAGATCCATGCCTCATTCATTTTCAGAAATGTGAGGTAGTCCACACTGTCGTGAGCTAGGACACTCGACGAGGGGCAAGCCAAGAATTTCATGGCAAATTGTGCCAGCTCTGGCCACAGGTCAAGCTTGCACACACAGAAGTCCAGGGGTTCCTTGCTTCTCAGAGCGTCCACATGGGCCTTTTACCCGATGTAGTCGGACACCTGTCGGTCTAGGCGTTCCCTGAGGCTGGATCCGGAGGGCGGCTGTTGATAGGTTGGCTGCAAGAATGATCTCATCTCTGAAGTGACCAAAACATTTTCAAACCGCCCTCTTCCTTCAGGAGCGGTAGAATTAGTACCCGCACCTGTTTCGCTGTGGGTAGAAATTCCTCTGCCAGCGTCCACAACAGAAGAATGCAGCAGCCTGGAAATGCTGCATTCAGCCAGCCCTCTGTGATGCTGGTAACATGTCCGCCATTTTGTGTTTGTACCGGGGGACTAAGTACGTTTCCACCCAGTACTGGTCCTTGCCCTTTATGCTTTTTATACGGTGGTCCCTCTTCAAACACTGGAGCATGAAGGCCCCCATTTGAATTAAATTGGAAGCGCCCTGGCTCCTGCTCATCGCCCAGGAGAATGTTGTCCTCAGTCTCCTCCCCCCAGCCACGGACAACACCAGGGATCCCAGATACAAAGGAGAAATGTCTCTGGTTGTCTTACGGTAATTCCTCTGCGCTGCAAGCCGCAAATAGTGACGTGGGTTATTGTCACTTAGCCAAGGTTCAAACAAAAAAAGAGACTGCGCTGCCGAAAGAATATTCCTTTTCTTTTCCTCTCTCCTCGGATTAAAGGGGAAGAGAACTAGGTTTTCACCAGGTTCACAGAATGTAACAAAATCCTCCTCAGATCTACAAGTGCCTGCAGAGTGCAAATAGAAACTCCATATGGTGAAGTACTGCCACTGTGTTTTACAACCGCAAGGAAGAATTATACTCACAAGATTCCATTCACAGTGTGCATATTTATCACCACTTGTTTCGCTACAACGCTTCTTCAGGAGCTCCTGAAGAAGCGTTGTAGCGAAACCCGGGTCGGGCGTCTGTGTAGGCTGATCTGAATGCTTGTTATATTTTTAATTTTGTGAGTATAATAAATGATTTTTTTTTAATCGCACCCCTAAGTGCTTCACTATCCTCTGCGTTTCTTTGGTTTATGAGGAAACCGGGATTTATGAGAAGATTAAGGAATACCAGATAAGGTGTTTGCTGAAGCCTATGGAGATGTGGGTACACAATTGGTGATAAATACGCACACTGTGAATGGGATCTTGTGAGTATAATTCTTCCTTGCGGTTGTAAAACACAGTGGCAGAACTTCACCATATGGAGTTTCTATTTGCACTCTGCAGGCACTTGTAGATCTGAGGAGGATTTTGTTACATCCTGTGAACCTGGTGAAAACCTAGTTCTCTTCCCCTTTAATCCGATGAGAGAGGAAAAGAAAAGAAAAGGAATCTTCTTTCGGCAGCGCAGTCTCTTTTTTTGTTTGAACCAGGGATCCCAGAAAAGTTTAAAGCCTGCTCTTCTTGATCCTCCTCCTCCCCCCAGCCACCATCCTCCTCTGACTCCTCTTCAGACTCCTGCTGACTTGTCTCAGATGGAGTAGCCCCCCTGGGAATTCATTCAGCATTGCGACTTCCTCATCTTCCAGCTCCTGCTCCTCGATAGCTTGATCAATGACACGACGCAATGCACGCTCCAGAAAGAAGGCGTAAGGTACGATGTCACTGATGGTGCCCTGGCTGCGACTGACCAGTTTGGTGATCTCATCAAATGGCCGCAAAAGTCTGCATGCATCGCGCACGAGCAGCCACTGGCGCGGTGAAAAGAAACCAAGCTCCCCAGAACCTGTCCTGCTGCAGAGTTCATACAGTTAGTCATTAATGGCATGTTGCTGCTGGAGCAGCCTATCAAGCATATACAAGGTGGAGTTCCAGCACGTCGGGCAGTCACAAATCAGACGTCTGACAGGCAGGTGGTGTCGCCGCTGAAAATCAGCAAGGCGAGCCATAGCCATCTAAGATCTTCCGAAATGGCCAGAGATTCTCCTGGCCTGCCGCAAGATATCCTGTAACCCAGGGTATTTGGCAATGAATCGCTGCACGACTAAGTTCAGGACGTGTGCCATGTACGGTGGAAGGTGGAGTGGATGACAACTGGTAGGAGAGAGGAGAAGGAAAATAGGCAGGACGTGGAGCGCCAGGAGTGTGGCTTTGTGGATTCTGACGGCGTTGCTTCCACTGGGCTCGGTGATGGGAGGCCAGGTGCCTTCTTAAGGCGGTCGTCCCTAGGTGAGTGTTAGGCTTACCGCAACTTATGCGTTCACAGCTGCAGATGGCAACACTATTGTCAGCAGCTGACACGTAAAAAAAAGCCCACACTGCGGAGCCATGTGCCAGCATCCTGGGAGCGCAAGATGTGACCGTGCATGGTGGATGGCTCGCTCCAGATACATTTGCAGTCTGCTTTTTGCCCCCTGAGTTCTGCCTGCTTCTCCTCCCTATCTGCTGCTCCGTCTCTCCCTCTGAACTCCCCTCCTCTTCCTCTCTTGTGGGCACCCACGTGACATCCATTGAAACGTCATCATCATCACCTTTACCACCCCTGATATTAGAGATCTTGGAGTAGGCAGCAACAGCGGGGACCAGCCTCCTAGGGCTGATCTGGGTACTGTCGTCAGACTGCTGTGTGGCGACCGTTAATACCTCCTCTTCTTGATCCGATGCCAAGAATGGCTGCGCATTAGTAAGGTCTTGGAATGAATGGGAAAATAATTCCTCTGACTCGAGCGGAGGGGATATGTTTGGTGTGGATGTGGTGGTGTCTTTATGGGTGCACACAGCAGAGAGTGAAGAGGGTGCAGATAGAGAGGATGAGGAGGGTGCAGAAGCAGAAGGCTGAGTGAGCCACTCAACCAACTCTGGTGCATCCTTTGATGTAATCATCTGGTGCACCTGCCCGACCCCTACCACCCCTGAGAAATGGCCTGCCTCTTCCTCTGCCTGTCATTTTCAAAATGACCCTGTGACAAAAGTCCCTACAGAAGAGCAGTATTTGTGGAAGAAGGTATATCACACCCCTGCCTCAATCAGTTTTTTGGGGGGCAACTGGTTTATCACACCAGTTGAAACTATTTGTTGCAATAGCGTTTGTCACTCTGTGTAGCTGCGGTAACGCAGCAGAACCACAAATGCTGCACTACCCAAATGCACTATATAGAAAGTATATTATTGGTATATAACACCCCTGCTTCAATCAGTTTTTAAGGGGGGCAATTAGTATATCAAACCAGTTAAAATTATTTGTTTCAATAGCATTTGTCACTCTGTGTAGCTGCGGTAACGCAGCAGAACCACAAACAAATGCTGCACTACCCAAATGCACTATATAGAAAGTATATTATTGGTATATCACACCCCTGCTTCAATCAGTTTTTTTAAGGGGCAACTGTTATATCACACCAGTTGAAATTATTTGTTCCAATAGCGTTTGTCACTCTGTATAGCTGCAGTATCGCAGCAGAAATGCACACAACTGCTGCACAATACAAATGCACTATAATATACTTTCTATGTTAGAAAGTATCTTATAAGTATATCACACCCTTCTGTAAGTCACACCTAACGATAGCACACCTATACCAGTCCTTAAAAGGACTTTTGTGGCCCTATTAGCTAGCGTTTGGTGTCCCCAACAGTCTGTCCCTGCTCCACACAGCAACCTCTCCCTACACTGGTAAAAGACTGAATGTAAAATGGCGGCCAGATCGGGTTCATTTATAAGGTAGGGGGTATGTTTATGTGCTGAAACGTCTCAATTGGCTGTCCTGTACCACCTGATGGATGTGCCATGGGTCAAAGTTCTTCACAATGTAAAAGAATATGGCGCCGGCGGACGTCGCCATATGTTCACCTGTTCTGCGAGCAAAGTTCTCCGCGAAACGACCGCCGGGCGAACCGCAAGGCCATCTCTACATAGCACTAAATGCGCAACTTTCCAAATTACTGGCCCTGGAAATGTTGCCATTTAGGCTTGTGGACACTGAGGCCTTCCGCAGCCTGATGTTGGCGGCCATCCCTTGTTACGCAGTCCCCAGCAGCAACAATTTTTTCACGGTGTGCCATGCCCGCCTTGTATCCCGTAACATAACAAGTGCCCTGACCAACGCAGTTATTGGGAAGGTCCACTTAACCACGGACATATGGACAAGTGCATTTGGCCAGGGATGCTACATTTCCCAGACGGCACACTGAGTGAACGTTGTGGAGTTCGGAAACGAGTCTAACCCTGGGTGGCACAGGTGCTACTGACGGCAAGAATTGCGGGCCCTACGTCGATCAGGGTTTCTTCCAGCACCTCTGTTAGTGGCTCCAACCCTCACTTCTACTCCTCCGCCTCCTCCTTCACTACGACCTCCGAATTATCTGCGTGTAGCACCAGTCAGTCATCAGTTGGTAACAGGAAGCAGTGTAGCACTGCAGTGGGGAAGCGGCAACACGCCGTGCTGAAGCAAATATGCTTAAGGGACAAACAGCACACCGCCGCAGATCTGTTGCAGGGGATAAGAGACCAGAGTGAGCTGTGGCCCTCGCCACTCAACCTGGAACCAGGCATGGTTGTGTCTGATAATGGCCGTAACTTGGTGGTGGCTTTGGAGCTCGGCAAGCTCAGACACATCCCATGCCCACGTCTTAAACTTAGTGGTTAAGCGGTTTCTCAAAACCTACCCCAATTTGCCTGAGCTACTGGTGAATGTACGCTTCGTGTGTGCACATTTCCACAAGTCACCGACAGCTTCAGCCAGTCTGTCAATGCTGCAGCATCGCTTGAAAATGCCAGCTCATCGGCTGTTGTGCAACGTGAGCACGCGCTGGAACTCCACGTTCCACATGTTGGCCAGGCTTTGTGAGCAGCAGAGGGCAGTAGTGTAATACCAGCTGCAACATGGTCATCGCCTTTCTAGTCAGCTTCCACTATTCACAAACGAGGAGTGGGCATTAATGTCTGACTTCTGTGAGGTTTTAAGAAACTTTGAGGAATCAACACAGATGGTGAGCAGCGATAAAGCTATTATCAGCATAACCATCCCATTTCTGTGTCTACTCAAATGTTCGGTGCTCACAATTAAGAATGAAGTTTTGCATGTGGAAGAGGTGGAAATGGGGGAAGACATTACACAGGGTGATAGCCAGACCACCCTCATTTCGTCTTCTCAGCGCAAATTGGACGATGAAGAGGAGGAGCAGGAGACGGTTGCCTCCGCTACAGAGGGTAGTACCCATGGAAGTTTAATTCCATCTGTTCAGTGTGGGTGGACAGAAGAGGAGGAAGAGGATGAGGAGATTAAGAGTGATCCTCCTGATGACGACAGCGAAGTCTTGCCTGTTGGTACTCTGGCACACATGGCTGACTTCATGTTAGGCTGCCTTTCTCGTGGCCCGCGTGTTATACGCATTTTAGACAACACGGATTACTGGTTGTTTACCCTTCTCGACCCCCGCTACAAAGAGAACTTCTCATCTCTCATTCCTCTGGTGGAGAGGACGAGCAAAATGGTGCAATACCAGAAGATCCTTGTTGAAAAATTGCTCCAAAAATTTCCATCTGACAATGCTGGTGGCAGAGTCCGTAGTTCCTTGGCCAACCAAGGAGGGGAGACAAGGGGAATACACAGCAGTTCCAAAAGAGGCAGGGCAACACTCTCCAATGCCTCGGGCAGTTTCATGACACCCCACCAGCACCCTCACCCTGATGCACGGCCTAGTGTCACAAGGAGGGAACATTTTTGGAAGATGGTGAAGGAGTACATAGCAGACTGTGTCAGCGTCCTCAATGATCCCTCAGTGCCTTATAACTACTGGGTGTCCAAGCTGGACACGAGGCGCGAACTGTCGCTCTACGCCTTGGAGGTGCTGCCCTGCCCTGCCGCCAGCGTTTTGTCTGCCGGTGGCATTATAACAGATAAGCGTATCCGCCTGTCAACTGAAAATGCTGACAGGTTGACTCTTATAAAAATTAACAAGGCCTGGATTGACCATGACTTCTTGACTCCACCAGAGGAAATAGGCTAAACATAAAGGCACTTTAAATGTGTTGTTTATAATGTATTGAATACACTGTATTCCCATGCACCCCTTTCACCACAAACAAGGGTATATGGTTGAATCTTCCTTTTCTCATCCTCCTTCTCCTCTTCCATCATATCAACATGCTTATTTGTCACATATAATGCCCTCACATATATTCCCTTCGCAAATGTTTTACAGCATCAGCTCACATGCAGGCCCTCGCATATAATTTTTTTTAGAGGGTCAGCTCAGCTGCAGGCCCTCGCATAGAATTTTTTAGAGGGTCAGCTCACCAGCAAGCCCTCACCTACAATCTTTTACAGGGTCAGCTCAACTTTAGGCCCTCTCATATAATGTTTTACTGGGTCAGCTCACCAGCAGGCCCTCACCTCAAATCTGTTACAGGGTCAGCTCACCTGAAGGCCCTCGCATTTAATTGTTTAGAGGGTCAGCTTACCTGCAGGCCCGCACCTCTAATCTTTTACAGGGTCAGCTCACCAGCAGGCCCGCACCTCTAATATTTTACATGGTCAGCTCACCAGCAGGCCCGCACCTCAAATCTTTTACAGAGTCAGCTCACCAGCAGGCCTGCACCTAAAATCTTTTACAGGGTAAGCTCTCCAGCAGGCCCTCGCATATAATTTTTTTTACAGGGTCAGCTTACCAGCAGGCCTTCACCTACAATCTTTTACAGGGTCAGCTCACCAGCAGGCCTGCACCTAAAATCTTTTACAGGGTAAGCTCTCCAGCAGGCCTTCGCATATAATTTTTTACTGGGTCAGCTCACCAGCAGGCCTTCACCTACAATCTTTTACAGGGTCAGCTCACCAGCAGGCCGGCACCTAAAATCTTTACAGGGTCAGCTCAAATGCAGGCCCTCACCTAATTGTACCTAATAGGTAATTTGCACGCATGCTGCCTTGCTTGGATGTGGTAGCCGTAGCTCTTTCTCAGGCTCCCTCTCCGGAATCGAACCATGATTCCCCCATTACCTATGGTCTACATGGTTTGGGCTCAAAATAACATCGAAAGTTGATAGGGCAGACATCCAAATGGATCATCGCCGTTACAGGGACGTGCAATCATCCCCAGGTTATCTATAGTCACAAAAGCGGCAGCAGGCCCTCGCCCATGATGTTTTAGATGGTCAGATCAGCAGGCCCTTGCTCCAAATGTTTTTGATGGTCACTTGCAGGCCATCAATCATAATTTTTCAAGTGTATGATGTCCTCCTTTATGTGTAACAAAGGGTGTATTGGATTGCCGATTCCTTTTTGGCAGCCCTTTCATTTAGTGCATAGGATTTATGAGTGTAGGAGTCCCACTACATGAACAATTGTACCACAATGTCAATGAGGCCCTCCTTCATGTGATATACAGGTTGTATCGGAGTGCCTCTTCCTTGTAACTTTTGGCAGCACTTGCACTTTAAATACAAGTAAAAATACAGGAAAGAATCTTTCCTATAAATTTTTCCTCTAAAATCGTTTTTTTTCTTTGGTTTGTGCGTATTATTGTCAGTCTGTAAAAGTGGCGTACTATTCGGACAACATTGTTCCCAGCAGCGACCTGCGAGTACGAGATGCATCCAGACATCCTCCCCATGCTGTTCCAGAACTATTTCGGTGGTGTTTCTGTCAATTTCTGACATTTTTCTATAAACCAGGCACCCTCCTTTTAATGCTCGGGTTCTACCATTGACTTCCATTATACTCGGGTGCTTGGTCAAGCACCCGGCCCGAGCACCCGAGCACTACGGTGCTCGATCAACACTAATGGTTAGGCATTTATCACAGCCTCTGCTTAAGATATACAATAAATACTCTCTCAGGCCTACATGTTAAATGGAAGGAAAAACATTAACAGCCATTAACAATGATCACTATGACCAAGTTCGAGAAATATTAATTCCACAAAATTTTGGAGTCAAATGACACAAAGCACTTTACTGTAAACTTTTGTTAAACAATAGCCTTGAAACCATGCATGTATTTCATTTGATCAATTTACAGTAGTATAGAAGCAAGTTCATGCCCCAGATCTAGTCCAAAAAGGTATTTTAGCGCTACAATACCTCTGAAAGAATAAGCTACAATGAAATCCTCATCCAGTCATTTTCTTTATTTTACTTTTTGCAGCATGTTGTCAGCATTGATTAAAAACCTTTACTGTGATTTCACAGTTGCATGGCAATTGGTTTGGACATATAACTTGATAGAATTTTATGTCACCATTCATAATGTAATTTATTCTTCAATCAGTAGGAATAGATCAAATATAGCATCACATCAATTGAAGTTACAATAACTTTAAATTGCATTTTGCCGTAGCTCGTTTCTGATCCCCATATGGCTCCTGTCGTCACTTTCCTATCCCTGAGTGGCAGTAAAACAGCAAAAAAATTTCCTGCATAAAAGAAAGGAAAGAAAGATGCACTGGAATACAAATGAAAGGATGCACAGCATTCTGTGTTCACTTCTAAATTTAAACAATACATACACTTTCTTCATCCATATATACTTATTCTACACTCCTCAACATCAAAATTGCAAAACTAAGAAGGAAAAGATGTGTAGTTAAAGAAATGACTTGATTGATAATGTTAATGCTATGCAAATGATAAAAATGGAAACAAAATATTCAAAACATCACGATTTATTCAATATCAAGCAGCGGCAGATTGGCCATAGACCTTACAGGGAGAATTCCTGATGGGCAGATGACCAGGGGGCCTCCTAAGCCCTCATCTCTGCCACTGGTTGGGTACATAATGAGCTCTCAGTGGTAATTAAAGCTGTGAGAATCAGATACTCATGTATCCGGCCAGCAACCGCACATGCCCTCCTGAATTAAACTTCTGTGGCCTGCATCTCGCCTTCTAAGCTCCCTGTTCTATATTTAATTCAGAGACAACTAGAGGAAGAAGACAGAAAATATATGGTTCTGCAATGTGGTATATGGTTCTGATGGGACGTTATTTTGTGCTATAGTATTGCTGACCCCACCTTTTGTGTTGCATCAATTTGGACCCGCCAACAACATTCGGGCCACTTTTAGTTTTTTTTCCAGGGCCACTTTAGGTTCCCAATCCGCCCCTGATATCAAATATGAGAGTCATGCTCAGAAGTACTCACACTTACATGAGGTTATTATAGTTATCTGAGGAATGCTCTGCCAATCTGTATGCACTTGGGTATGCAAATAATTTAGATTTGCTGCTGGCAGCTCCCTTTGCAATTGCGGACCAATGACATTCCTGAAGTGCTTGATGACATACAAGTGTGGAGATCCTGGAGGTCACGGTAGCATGCTTAGGCAATGCTGGCTACAGACAGTATCAAGAGCAATATGCAGCCTGGTGTTGTCCTGTTGAAAAACAGCTCCTGGGACACTTTGGAAAAATGGCTGTACTCCTTGTTCCACAATCCCACACTATAATCACAGGAGTAGGATCGGTATGATATTCCCTTGTGAAGGTCTCTTCATGGAGTTGCCCGCATGATCTCCAGATTAATCTCTGGCTATCACTGCATTCAAAACAAAAGAAGGACTCATTGTTAAGAAGGATAGACCTCCATTTCCAGATCAGAGCCAATGTCAGGAAATATTTTTACACTGAAAGTGTTTCTATGTTTTGACTCCAGCCTCCATTGGTGTCATGATTAATGTTAGGCGTGAATATTCGAATCACAAAGTTTAATCGCAAATATCGCCACTTTGAGAACTTACGAAGATTTAGAATATAGTGCTATATATTCGGATTTGCAAATATTCTAGATTGTTTTTTATCAGTAACCTCCCTTCTTGCTTGTAGGCCAATGAGAAGGCTGCAATGTCTTTGTCAGAGCTTAGCAATAGTGATGAGCGAGCATGCTCGGCTGAGTACCGGTTCGACTCGAGCATCGCTATGCTCGGCACATGGCGGTACTCGGGCGAATACCACATATGCTTGTCGCATTGCTCGAGTCTCCTCCCCGCACATTTGGCGCCTCCTAAGCAGCCAATCAACATTCAGGTAAGTAATTCCCTTCAGTGTAATGCCATAGCCATGTTAGCTATTAGCCTTACACTGATTGGCTGGCCAGAACACTTGATATCAGTTTATATAGTAGCCGATGTCCGAGGCTCGGATCATTCAGTGTCAGGGAGAGCAGACAGTAGGCAGGGACAGATAGCGTTTTGCTGGAAATTCACAGATTTAACTCCAAAAAAACTATTGAAAGACCAAACAGTCCACTTAACCTGTTACGGACACAGGGCGTACCTGTACGCCCTGTGTAGTTCCGATCACCGCCGCGCGGCGGGCAGTGATCGGAACTGGGTGCCTGCTGAAATCAATCAGCAGGCACCCTGGGTCAATGCCAAGGGGGGTCCTGTGACCCCCCAGTATCGGCGATTGCTGCAAACTGCCGGTCAATTCAGACCTGCGGTTTGCAGCGCTTACAGAAGTTTTTGATCCCCGTCAGAAACTTAAAAATGCCTTTTTTTATGTTTAACCCCCCCCCCCTGCAGCCCTCTTTGTGTTGTGCCGACGGGCAAAGTGAGGGGGGGTGGGAGGTGCGGCAGTGCAGGCGGTGCGGCAGTGCGGGCGGGAGGGCGCGTGGGTGCGCGATCATCCGCCCGCCCTCCCTCCCTCTCATTTTCAGGATGGCCGAGCGGTTAGAAAGCAGAGTGTCAGCACACTCTGCGCCCTACCACGGCAGGGCGCAGAAGGAAAGGAACGCTATATGGTTTTTGGAAGGCAGTTTTTGCTGGACTGGTTTTTTGACACCATGTCCCATTTGAAGCCCCCCCCCCCCTGCAATGCACCCCTAGAGTAGAAACTCCAAAAAGTGACCCCATTTAGAAACTACACCCCTCAAGGTATTCAAAATACTGATTTAAAAAAACTTTGTTAACCCTTTAAGTGTTCCACAAGAGTTAATGGCAAATGGAAAAGAAATTTCAGAATTTAAATTTTTGGTTACTTTGTCTCACAAAAAGTGTAATATAGAGCAACCAAAAATCATATGTACCCTAAAATAGTACCAAAAAAACTGACACCTTATCCTGTAGTTTCCAAACTGGGGTAACCTTTTGGGAGTTTCTACTATAGGGGTGCATCAGGGGGGCTTCAAATGGGACATGGTGTCTAAAAACCAATCCAGCAAAATCTGCCTTCCAGAAACCATATGGTGTTCCTTTCCTTCTGCGCCATGCCGTGTGCCCGTACAGCAGTTTACAACCACATATGGGGTGTTTCTGTAAACTACAGAATCAGGGCCATAGATATTGAGTTTTGTCTGGCTGTTTACCCTTGCTTTGTAACTGGAAAAAATGGATTCAAATGAAAAATCTGCCAAAAAAGTGAAATTTTATCTCTATTTTCCATTAATTCTTGTGGAACACCTAAAGGGTTAACAAAGTTTGTAAAATCAGTTTTGGTTACCTTGAGGGGTGTAGTTTGTAAAATGGGGTCATTTTTGGGTGTTTTCTATTATGTAAGCCTGAACTGGTCCTGAAAATGTGGGTTTTAGAAATTTTCTGAAAAATTTCAAGATTTGCTTCCAAACTTCTAAGCCTTGTAACGTCCCCAAAAAATAAAATGTCATTCCCAAAATGATCCAAGCATGAAGTAAACATATGGGGAATGTAAAATAATAACTATTTTTGGAGGTATTACTATGTATTATATAAGTAGAGAGATTGAAACTTGGAAATTTGCTAATTTTTCAAAATTTTGGGTAAATTTGTATTTTTTATAGTTGTAAGGCTGTTACCAGCCTGCATTTGTGGGAGGGGCGTCTGGCTATTTAGTCACCTCCCCTCCGTTCAGCCGGGCGCCCGAGTCTCACGCATCCCGTGGTATCGCGCTCCTTCCTCTCTGCTTCGTGACCTTCTTCCGGTTCCAGCATACAGGCACCGCCGGCGTCCGAATCATCCTCTCCATCGCCCTCCTCTCCAGGTAATCGAGGTGCGGTTCACGTCGCACCAGCTGAGCCTCGCGTCGGGGCTCGCGCCCCCTGGTGGTATTGGTTAAGTGCCGCTCTCCTCCTGCCTAGTTCCGATTCCGGCTGCGCGCCGGCACCCGGCGTCCCTGGGTCACTATCTTGCCTGGTCACGTGCCGCGCTTCTGGGGGTACCAAGTTGTTTTGTCTTGGGCTGTCAGTTTGTTCCTCTGTTCACCACCCATGCACTCTCCTAAGCACAAGTAATTCGGTTTTTCCAGGCTATGTGATGCAGGCAGCTTTTTCATTTTGGGGGGGGGGAAGACGCAGTTTTCAACCATATGCCCTCTATTAGGCAGGGCACACAAAAAAAAAAAAAGAGGGGGAATTTTATTTTTGTCATAAAATGCCATTTAATCAGGGGGGAACGCTTCCCTACAGTCAGTCCATCCTCGTCGCTGCCTCTGCATCACATTGCAGAAAATTGCGCCGTGAAGTTGGTGGTACATTACTGTCCGATTCTACGGTTCTGCTAAGTCCACGTTGCTTCCGTCCCTAGATCCTTCCACTTTTGGGGGTCCGGTGGATCATCCGGGGTCTTCCGTGCCTTGCGGTCTTCCCAGGGTGTCACGTCACTGGTTTCGCCCGGTTCGTCAATTGTCTGGTTCGCCCAGGTGGTCACATTCCTGGGTCACCCAGGTTGTCAATGTTCCTGGATCGCCCAGGTTTGTTCAATGTTCCTGGATCGCCCAGGTTGTCAATGTTCCTGGATCGCCCAGGTTATCAATGTTCCTGGATCGCCCAGGTTATCAATGTTCCTGGATCGCCCAGGTTGTCAGTGTTCCTGGATCGCCCAGGTTGTCAATGTTCCTGGATCGCCCAGGTTGTCAGTGTTCCTGGATCGCCCAGGTTGTCAATGTTCCTGGATCGCCCAGGTTGTCAGTGTTCCTGGATCGCCCAGGTTGTCAATGTTCCTGGATCGCCCAGGTTGTCAATGTTCCTGGATTCGCCAGGTTGTCAATGTTCCTGGATCGCCCAGGTCGTCAGTGTTCCTGGATCGCCCAGGTCGTCAATGTTCCTGGATCGCCCAGGTTGTCAATGTTCCTGGATCGCCCAGGTCGTCAGTGTTCCTGGATCGCCCAGGTTGTCAATGTTCCTGGATCGCCCAGGTTGTCAGTGTTCCTGGATCGCCCAGGTTGTCAATGTTCCTGGATCGCCCCAGGTTGTCAATGTTCCTGGATCGCCCAGGTTGTCAATGTTCCTGGATCGCCCAGGTTGTCAATGTTCCTGGATCGCCCAGGTTGTCAATGTTCCTGGTTCGCCCAGGTTTTCGTCTGCATTTTCTTAGGTTTTTACATCTATGTCGATTGTTCCTTCCTTTAGATTGGGCAGTTGTTATTTTTCCTTCCTCTCCTTCGTTTCATCTAGGAATCTCGAGGCAATTCCAGGTAAGTCGGCTCAGAGACGGTCACTGGGGTAGGGTTAAACTCTCAGTTTGATACTCAAGTCCGTTCTTTTTATTAGTTTCCACTTAGTCGTTTGGGGTTTTTGGAAATCATCATTCTAAAACCGTTCACATTCCCGTCAGGTCGTCATGTCTCACATGTCCGATATGGAGGACAATCTCTCCATGCCAGGATCATCCGTCTCGGGGCATCTTAGCAACACATCTCTGAGGAGTTGGACCGTGCGAAGTTAATCGCCGAACTCAATCGCAGGGGGATTCGGCATCCCGCGACGGCCCGCAAGGCCGAATTATACCGGCTCCTGATGACCACTCCGGGTCCGTCAGCTGAGCAGTTCCAACACAGCGACTCCATCCGGCTGGCTCTAGCCCAGATCCAGTCATCCATCACCGGACTTGTTAGCTCAGTCACGGACATTCAGAACAGGGTCGCGGTTTTAGAATCCAGGCCAGCAGCCTCACCGCAATCTCCAGGTTCGGCAGTCATTTCTGCCATTCCTCCGGACGTTGCAGGTAGGCCTTCTGCCACCCCCCAAATTGCTCCTTCCCACTTCGTTCCGGAGCATATTAAGAAGGATATCCTGGCAGGCAAGGACGTTATTTAGCATCCATTTTGATTGCCTCCCAGGATATCTCCGAAAACCGGGGTGAATAATTGCGGAGAGGTTTCCGTGGTCTTGAAGGCCAAGGATGCTCGGTTAAATAGGAAGCTGTCGGTTTCCGAGTTCTGTCCTGGCTTCAGTCTCTACAGGGATGTAATATGCTCCGCCCATCCCAATCGTAGGGAGGAATTAGACACTTACTTGTACCGGATTGCGGATTTGGGGCACAAGTACGGCGGCTCAGCATTTTACGATTATCATCGTTCGTTTTTCTGCCAAAGCCGCGCAGCCCTGAATCAATTCAGGTCATGTCAATCTGGGCAGACTTGGTTATGGAGTTATTCTGCCGGCACTTCGCAGGTCTGAAGGCTCCCCTGTGTGCCATCTGCCAGTCCATCTTTCATTCACGGATGGTGCCATAATCCGGTGCAAGATCCTCAGTCGGCGCCCACCCCAGGTCCGTCCGGGGTCCTCCAGGTCTTCCTCATCTTTAGATAAACTGGGTAGGCCATTGTTGTAACCTTGGCAGTAGCCAGGTGTTGCAATAATTTTAATGCTAAGGGCTGTGCTTTCAATGCGTGCCGGGCACTGCACATCTGCTCCCTTTGTTTTCGGGCCCACCCTCGTTCCTCCTGTCCCAGGAAGTCAGCCAGGGACTCCTGACTAGCCGACCTCAACTTGGAGTTACTGGCTGCACTTCTGCAGGACCACCCTGATCGTTCCTTTGTCGCCTTCTTATTGGATGGGTGCAGAGACGGGTTTTCACACCGGCATTATCACGCCCCCTCAGGGCTGCTGGTTGGGCCCCAATCTGCTATCCGCCTCCAGTGACCCTGAGGCGGTGTCCACTCTCATTCAGGCAGAGGTCGACAAAGGGTTCGTCATTGGTCCTTTCCTTCAGATTCCATTCCGGTCGTGGCGCATCAACCCTATCGGTCTGGTCACGAAGTCATCTTCAAATAAAAAACGTCTCATTTATGATCTCTCCGCGCCTCATATGTCCTCCATCCCCAGTCTTAATTCACTCATTCCGTCTGAGGAATATTCCATGCAATATTCCTCAGTTGACGAGGCCATCCAGTACATTCTTCAAGCAGGTGTCGGGGCTTGGTTGGCCAAGGTAGATATTGCCGATGCCTTTAAGCTGCTTCCAATACACCCGCAGCTTTGGAAGTACTACGGCATCCAGTGGGCAGGTAAATTTTATTTTGCCCAACCGGCTTACTTTGGCTCCAAGAGCAAGCCCCTGGCTTTTTGAACAGCTTGCTAAAGCCTTGCATTGGATTCTCAATCATCACGGTGGCTTATCCATGGTCGTTCACTATCTGGACGATTTTCTCCTCATTGAAAGGCCCAGTCAGGTCCCTTCCATTCCCCATTCACTTCTGGACATTTTTTCCCGACTCCAGGTTCCCGTGGCCACGGCAAGACTGAGGGGTCCGGCCACTACAGTCACCTTCCTGGGCATCATTCTTGATACCGTTAGAATGGAAGCTAGCCTCCCCAGCGAGAAGTTGCTCAGGATTCGCTCAGCCATCTCCCGGCAGTCCAGTCTCACTCGCTGACCAGGACGGAGCTCCAATCCTTGCTGGGGATGCTTAATTTCGCCACCAGAATCATGCCTCAAGGTAGGGCCTTCCTTTCCAGGTTGCTATGTCTCCTGCCCTCGGCCCCGGAACAAGATTCTGTCGTCCATTTGGACAGCCAGGCCATTGCAGATCTCGACATGTGGAGCAGTTTTCTCGCTAACTGGAACGGCATTTCCTTTGTTCGTTCCGCAGTGGGATTCCTCTTCCCCCATGGTTTTCTCCGACGCCGCCGGTTCCTCCGGGTTCGCTGCCATTTTCAGATCTCATTGGCTGGCTGCCGGATGGCCGCAGAATTAGCCTCGGACTCTGCAGCTCTAAAATCTTCCCCCCTTTTGGAACTATATCCCATAGTGGCGGCTGCTCAGGCCTGGGGTCACCTCTGGTCTAACTCTTCTGTGACTTTCGTTACGGATAGCCAGACCTTGGTGGACATCGTCAACAAGGGCAGAGCCCAGCCCCTCAGGATCATGGCGTTATTACGCAAATTAGTGTGGTTATCCCTCCACCATAATTTTCACATGCGCTGCGTACACATCTCAGGCGAGAAGAATAGGGCTGCGGACGCGCTTTCCCGTGCTAACTTGCAATTTTCTTTCAGGAAATGCCCGACGCGGATCGGTCAGGCACGCCGTTGCCTCAATTCAGCACCCTCACTCTGGGTTAGGTTCGCTCTTAGAGGAGGCCAAGGGCCTGGTCGCCAAATCCTTGTCACGTAATACGGCGAGGAACTATCAGGCTGGTCTAAGGGCGTTTGATAAATTCTCTAGGAATCATCCGAGGGGGTCAACACTCCGAGATCTCCTACATCATGGCCTTCCTGGCCTATTGTCATTCGCATCTCTCCCTGTCGTATGGTACCATCAGACTTTATTTGGCCGGACTTCAACATCACGCTATGCTGGCCAATCCTCGTCACAGGTCCTATTTTTCCATCCAAGCTATTAAGCCACCCTTCGGGGCATTCAAAAGGAAGGGAAGGGATCCGTGAGCCATAGGCAGCCAGTCTCCGGCCAGTTGTTCAGGGATCTTTCCTCGTCATTGGATGGTAATCCTTTTGGGCCCTCCACTAGCCTGATTCTGAAAGCGGCTATGTATCTCGCTTTTTATGGGTTCCTCCGGCCCGGAGAGGTTCTGGCTGGTCCAAATCGGAAAAACCATCCTCTGAAGCAACATCTGTCCTGGGGCCAGGACCATTACACTCTGCTTCTACCCTCCTCCAAAACCAATCAGACGGGTCCTCCCTCTGAAGTCAAGTTCTACCCGACCTTGAACAATTGGTGCCCAGTTCAAGTGCTGCATCAACTGACAGCACTCATCCAAGGTTCATTGCCCGACAGTCCACTCTTGCCGCATGCAGGCAAGCCTCTCAGCACCTCGCAATTCATCGCTTATATCCGTGCTCTCGCCCAGGGTTTAGGCTATGACCCCAAGGTAATCTCAGGGCACTCATTCCGTATAGGGGCAGCCTCCGCTGCTTCCCGTCATCGGGTGCCGGCCCACGTCATCCGGTCTATGGGGGCGGTGGCGATCCTACTGCTTTACCAGGTACATACCCAATCCCCAAACGGAGATATCCATGCCTTTCGTTCTCTGGCTTTGTAATTTGTAAATAAAGTGTTGTACCTACCGGTTGTTTTTTGCCCCCTTTTCCTCACTGGTGTACCCGCGCCCGTGGCTTCCGGCACAATTCAGCCACTATGTTCAGGGCAGGTTTCTCTGCGTACGCCGACGTTGTCCTAGCCCTGACCATAAGTTGTAAGGCTGTTACCAGCCTGCATTTGTGGGAGGGGCGTCTGGCTATTTAGTCACCTCCCCTCCGTTCAGCCGGGCGCCCGAGTCTCACGCCCCTCCCTCCCGACCCTTTTTTTTCAGGGTTCCATCAGGTATGCCCCCTTTTTCCCTCACTGGTGTACCCGCGCCCGTGGCTTCCGGCACAATTCAGCCACTATGTTCAGGGCAGGTTTCTCTGCGTACGCCGACGTTGTCCTAGCCCTGACCATAAATCTCAGAATGGCCTGGATAAGTAAAAGCGTTTTAAAGTTATTCACACATAAAGTGACACTGGTCAGATTTGCAAAAAATGGCCTTGTCCTTAAGGTGAAATATGGCCATGTCCTTAAGGGGTTAAGGACTACAGTGTGTGTTTTACAGCAGTGCAGCACCATTTTTTTTTTACCAGGAGTTAAATTCAGCAGCATCAGGGACAGGCGTCTTCAGGAAAGGGACAGATAGTGTAGGGCTGGAAAATTGCTTTTTTAAGTACCCAAAAGCTTTTAAAAGACAGAAAAAATTTGATATTAGTGAGATCTACAGTACGCCAGTAGAAAGCAGTGTCTTTACCAGACATTATAAAAAGGGGCTTATTCACTAGAGTGTGTCTGCAAGTGATATTTACACAGTGCCATCAGAGAATTTTTTTTTCCGGTGGAAATTAACCTAATTTGTGCCACATCTGTGTGTGCGTTCAATCCACAAACGTTATATACAGTATTCCAGCAGAGAATTATTTGTATTTGGGACACATTTAACTACTTTTGGGCACATCTGTGTGTGCGTTTAATCCACAAACGTTATGTACAGTATTCCAGCAGAGAATAACTTTTATTTTGGACAAATTTAACTAGTTTGGGGCACATCTGTGTGTGCATTCAATTCACAAACGTTATATACAGTATTCCAGCAGAGAATAACTTTTATTTGTCACAAATTTAACTAGTTTTAGGCACATCTGTGTGTGCGTTCAATCCACAAACGTTATTATACCGTATTCAGCAGATAATTATTTTGCTGGGGGCAAATTTAAATAAGTGGTCCAACATCTATTGAAGAAACCTTTTAATATGAAGAAGGCAGCACTAAGGGACGGGGAAGTGGGCGTGTTGCTGACGGTTCAGGCAGAGGCCGTGGCACTGGGTGCAATGAAACTTTGCCAGCTACCGGTGATAACTGGAAAAAATAAAAATCCACCATACCCAGTTTCATTTCACAGTTAACTGGGCGTCACAGGACAACACTGTCAAAGTCGGACCAGTGCAACCGGGTGGTCGGTTGGATGGCAGAAGATAATTCTTTCACCCTCTCTTCCACCAAGACCAGTCTCATAGCAAAGAGTCTGGTCCAAAGAATCGTCACCCTGATCCTCAATCCCCCCACCATGTAGAGTCAGGAGTCGGACAAACCGTTGATACCACACTCAGACCTTCCGAGGACCTATTTTCATCGCCAACACTAGATTTCGCCCTCTCGCCAAGCACGCTTGAAGAGGCACAGATCTTGTGCCCTGATTCACAACCTCTTGACCTATAACAGGGTCAAGAAAATGAGGGTGGTGAACGTCAATTATTTGTTCACAAGGTGGATGGGGATGAGACACAGTTGTCAATCACTGAGATTGTGGTTAGGTCAAGTCAGGAGGATGGGGATGAGGAAGTGGAAGAGGATGTGGTGGACGATGAGGTCACTGACCCAGCTTGGAAGGTGAAAAGCCAAGCGAGGAAAGCAGTACAGACCGAGGAGGGATCTGCAGCACCGCAACAAGCTGTAAGATGGCAGTGGTGTGGAAAAAGGGAGAAGTCAGCCCACACCAAACAGGCTCACAACCATTACACGGAGCACCCACATGCGTAAATCTCCCTTGCCAAGGGGTAGGTGTTCCGCAGTATGGCGCTTTTTTGCGGAAAGTGCAGACAAAAGAGTGGTAGTTTGCCATGCCAAAATGAGCCGGGGTGCAAACACCAGCAACCTCACCACCACCAGCATGATCCGCCACATGGCATCCAAGCACCCTAATCAGTGGGCCGAATGCCTGGTTCCACAATCTGGGTCTGCGGGACACCCCACTGCCTCCTCTTCCCCTGTGTTATGCACTGCTGGCCAATCCCATCGAAGGCGCAGGGCCAGATGCCCCTTGCCCTGCACCTGGGCCTTCGCATGCACCATCAGCAACTACATCCACTTCCCTGTCCCAGTGCAGCGTCCAATTGTCCTTACCCCAGGCATTTAAACGCAAGCGGAAATACCCAGCCAACCACCCACTGTCCATAGCACTAATGCGCAACTTTAAAAATTACTGGCCCTTGAAATGTTGCCATTTAGGCTCGTGGAAACTGAGGTCTTCCGCAGCCTGATGTCGGCGGCTGTCCCTCGGTACGCAAGTCCCTAGCCGCCACTATTTTTCACGGTGTGCCGTGCCCACCTTTACACCAGCATGTGTCCCAGAACATCACCCGTGCCCTGACCAACGCAGTTACTGGGAAGGTCCACTTGACCACGGACACATGGACAATTTCTGGTGGCCAGGGACACTACATTTCCCTGACCGCACACTGGGTGAATATTGTGGAGGCCGGGAATGAGTCGTACCTTGGGATGGCACAGGTGCCTACCCACGCCCAGGATTGCGGGCCCTACGTCTATCAGGGTCTCCGCCAGCAGCTATGTTACTGGCTCCAACCCCCCACTTCTCCTCCTCCTTTTCCGCCGCTACCTCCACCACTTCTACCTCCAGTAGTCAGCCATCAGTCGGTAGCTGAAACGTCAACAGGCCATGCTGAAGCTGATCTGCCTAGGGGACAAACAGCACACCGCTGCAGAGCTGTGGCAGGGTATAAGGGACCAGACTGAGCTGTGGCTGTCGCCACTCAACCTACATCCAGGCATGGTTGTGTCGGACAATGGCCGTAACTTGGTGGCGGCTTTGGAGCTTGGCAACCTGATGCACGTGCCATGCCTAACTCACGTATTAAACTTAGTGGTTCAGCGGTTTATTAAAGCATACCCAAATTTGAAAGAGCTACTAGTAAAGGCGCACCGTGTGTGTGCCCATTTCCGCAAGTCGTCCACAGCTTCAGCCTGTCTGTCAATGCTGCAGCAGCGCTTGGGGCTTCAAGCTCAATGACTGTTGTGCGACGTGAGCACATGCTGGAACTCTACGTTCTAAATGTTGTCCAGGCTTTGTGAGCAGCAGAGGACAGTTGTGGAATACCAGCTGCAACATGGTCGTCGCCTTTCGAGTCAACTTCCACTATTCACAAGCGAGGAGTGGACATTGATGGCAGACCTCTGTGAGGTTTTAAGAAACTTTGATAAATCCACACAGATGGTTAGCGGCGATAACGCTATAAACAGCGTAAGCATCCCACTTCTGTGTTTACTCAAACAATCGCTGCTCAAAATTAAGGACGACGCTCTGAATGTGGCAGACGAGAAAATGGGGGAGGACTTTAGTGTGGTTGATAGCCAGACCACCCACATTTTGTCTTCTCAGCGCGAAATTGGGCCATGAGGAGGAGGAGGAGGAGCTGGAGACAGTTTTCTCTGCTACAGAGGGTACTACCGACGGAACTTTAATTCCATCGGTTCGACGTGGATGGGCACAAGGGGATGAGGAGGAGGATGAGGAGATGGAGAGTCATCCTGACGTCGACATAGACGTCTTGCCTGTTGGTACTCTGGCACACATGGCCTGACTTCATGTTAGGCTGCCATTCCCGCGACCTCGCGTTATACGCATTTTAGATAACACCATTCCTGTGGTGGAGAGGGCAAGTAAAATGGTGCAATACCAGAAGCTCCTTGTTGAGAAACTTGCTCCAAACATTTCCATCTGACAAAGCTGGCGGCAGAGTCCGTACTTCCATAGGCAAATGAGGAAGGCAGACAACAGGAACACACTCCAGTTCCAACAAAGGCAGGGCAGCACTCTCCAAGGCATTGGACACTTTCATGACACACCGCCAGCAACTGCACCCTGAAGCGTGGCCTACTGTCCAAGGAGGGAAGATGGTGAAGGAATACATAGCAGACCGTGTCAGCGTCCTCAATGATCCCTCAGTGCCTTACATCTACTGGGTGTCCAAGCTGGACACGTGGCACTAACTTGCGCTCTATGCCTTGAAGGTGCTGGCTTGCCTGCCACCAGCGTATTGCCTGAAAGTGTATTAGTGCTGCTGGTGGCATTATAACAGATAAGCGTTTCCGCTTGTCCACTGACATTGCTGACAGGCCTGGATTGCCCCTGACTTCTCCACTCCACCAGAGGAAAGCTGAGCTAATGAGGACAAAATGCAATTTAAATGAATGCTTTATAATGTACTCAGTCCACAAGATCAGATGCACCCTTTTCACCGCAAAAAAAAGGGTATATGTTTGAATCTTGTTTTCTCATCCTCCTCTTCCTTACAGTATATAGGCCCTCACTACAATGTTTTATAGGGTCCGCTCACCTTCAGGCCCTCATCTCCAATGTTTTATACGGTCTGCTCTCCTTCAGGCCCTCACCTCCAATGTTTTATACGATCTGCTCACCGATAGGCCCTCACCTCTAATGTTTTATACGGTCTGCTCACCTGTAGGCCCTCACTACAATGTTTTAAAGGGTCCGCTCTACCTTGAGGCCCTTTACCTCCGATGTTTTATACGGTCTGTTCACCGGTAGGCCCTCACCTCTAAATGTTTTATACGGTCTGCCTCACCGATAGGCCCTTACCTCTAATGTTTTATATGGTCTGCTCACCTGTAGGCCCTCACTACAATGTTTTAAAGGGTGCCGCTCACCTTCAGGTCCTTTACCTCCAATGTTTTATACGGTCTGTTCACCAGTAGGCCCTCACCTCTAATGTTTTATACGGTCTGCTCACCTGTAGGCACTCACTACATTTTGTTTTATAGGGTCCACTCACCTTCAGGCCCTCACCTACAATGTTTTATGCGGTCTGCTCACCTGTAGGCCCTCACTACAATGTTTTATAGGGTTCGCTCACCTTCAGGCCCTCACCTCCAATGTTTTTACGGTCTGCTCACCTGTGGCCCTCACTACAATGTTTTAAAGGGTCCGCTCACCTTCAGGCCCTTTACCTCCAATGTTTTATATGGTCTGTTCACCAGTAGGCCCTCACCTCTAATGTTTTTATCGGTCTGCTCATCTGTAGGCCCTCACTACAACGTTTTATAGGGTCCACTCACCTTCAGGCCCTCACCTCCAATGTTTTATGCGGTCTGCTCACCTGTAGGCCCTCACTACAATGTTTTATAGGGTTCGCTCACCTTCAGGCCCTCACCTCCAATGTTTTATACGTCTGCCTCACCTGTAGGCCTCACTACAATGTTTTATAGGTGCGCTCACCTTCAGGCCCTCACTCTAATGTTTTATACGTCCTGCTCACCTGTAGGCCCTCACTACAATGTTTTAAAGGGTCCGCTCACCTTGAGGCCTTTACCTCCAATGTTTTATACGGTCTGTTCACCGGTAGACCCTCACCTCTAATGTTTTATACGGTCTGCTCACCGATAGGCCCTTACCTCTAATGTTTTATATGGTCTGCTCACCTGTAGGCCCTCACCTCCAATATTTTATAGGGTTACTCACCTTTCAGGCCCTTCCCTCCAAATGTTTTATACGGTCTGCAGTCCCCTCACTTTCAGGCCCTCACCTCCAATGTTTTATTCAGTCTGCTCACGTGTAGGCCCTCACCTCTAATGATTATACGTTCTGCTCACCTGTAAGGCCCTCGCCTGTAATGTTTTATGTGGTCTGCTCACCTGAAGGCCCTCACATATAATGTTTTAGAGCATCAGCTGAACAGCAGGCCCTCACATATTATGTTTTAGAAGGTCAGCTCAGCAGCAGGCACTCGCCCCTAATTTTTTATAGGGTCACCAGCATGCCCTCGCTCCAAATGTTTTGAAAGGCCACCAGCAGGCCATTAAGGATCATTTTTCAAGGGTGTGTATGATGCCCTCCTTTCTGTGTAAGAAAGGGTGTATTGGAGTGGCGGTTCCTTGTAATATTTGGCAGCCCTTTCACTTAGTGCATAGGCTTTAGGAGTGTAGCAGTGTACCTGAACAATTGTAGCACCATTTGAATGAGGCCCTCCTTTATGTGATCTACAATCTATATCGGATTGCTTCTTCCTTGGATTTTTTGCAGCACTTACACTGTATATACAGGAAAGAATGTTTCCTAAAAAAATTTCTTCTAAAAAGTTTTTTTGGGCATTTTTTTGTCGGTCTGTAAAAGTGGCGTACAACATGGTTCCCAGCAGCGACATTGGAGTCCAAGATGCATCTAGACATGGTCCCCCTGCTGTTCATGATCAATTTCAGAGGTGTTTCCATCACTTTCAGACCTTTTCCTATGAACCAGGCACCCTTCCCTCATCCAAGCAGGGGGTGCCTGGGTGTCTCCTTTTGACTTCCATTATACTCGGGTGCTCGGCCGAGCGCAGGAATATCGCTATGTGTTCGGACCGAGTACCCGAACACCCAAACACTTTGGTGTTCACTCATCACTACTTAGCAACATCCACAGCAACCAATAGGAAATTTGCCTACCCCTTACTATATAAGAACCTCCCCAGCAGCCATTTTCAGTAGTTTTATGGAGTTCTGAGAGAGACAGGAGTGTCATTGCTGTGCTCTGTGCTTTACTGTTTAATTACATTAGATAGTTAGTTAGTTAGCTTATATAGTCAGTGTAGGTTAGATCGTGATATAGTGTAGGTTCCAGTGCAGGGTGTTAGGTAGTGTAATAGGTTCTGCTGTCCATACATACATGCTACAGACATAGTGCTGTGATGTCACAAGTTCACAGCAATACTTAGTGCACCAATCAGTAATATGTAGTCAGACCTGCTAAAATGTGAAGTTGCACATATTGCGCAAAAATATGTGCATCATTAATTGCCGATTTGCGCAATCGCAAATATATTGGAGCACTCTGTCTGCATATAAAGCTATTGTAATGTTCTGCCATGCCAACCATTTTCTCCAGTCTCAGGAAACTTCTAGCAGCTTGAAAAATGTAGCAACAGTGACCTACGCCTGTATTGCGTGCACAATATGCGCATATTACATTGCCGATTGAAGTTGCACATATTGCGCAAAAATATGTGCATCATTAATTGCCGATTTGCGCAATCGCAAATATATTGGAGCACTCTGTCTGCATATAAAGCTATTGTAATGTTCTGCCATGCCAACCATTTTCTCCAGTCTCAGGAAACTTCTAGCAGCTTGAAAAATGTAGCAACAGTGACCTACGCCTGTATTGCGTGCACAATATGCGCATATTACATTGCCGATTTTCGCAATCAAAAAAATAATCGCGAATTCTCGAATATATGATGAATATTCACCCAAATATTTGTGAAATATTGCGAATTCAAATATTGCCCCTGCCGCTCATCACTAGTCTTGATGTGCACCATGACAACCTTTGAGAGTGGAGGTGTGAGGTCAATGGAACATCTGTAGCAAAACGACTGGCTCGTGACCCAATTTTGTGCAAACACCTTCTGATGGTGTGTGTAGAAATTGTTTGCCACCCTAGGCTTGGGATGTGACAACGAATTTAACTTGCAGTACAGACTGGATCATTATGTGCCATTCTTCTAATCAGATGAACAATCCGTGCAGAGGTTTGCCTCTGTGCACCTCTTGCTGTCATTTCAATTCATTGTTGGTCTCCCAACTACTTGGACATGCAACATTGAACAGCCAAGGCGCATAGTGATCTGCCGGAGTAATAAACCAAGGTCTCTCAGATCAAGAATTCTGTTCCTCTCAGTTTGCAACAAGTCATGATAAGTGATGTGTTGATGAGCAGGAGGCATTAGTCAAACAACCCACATGACCTGATCCAATTTTTTAGGTTTCATGTGGCTAAAAAACTTTTAATCTGGCTTTTATAGCCCTCCCATATGCCACAGATTGGAGGTAGGTGGTTGAACATTTAATCATTTGCAGATTTAGGCGATACCTGCTACTGCTATTTGCATAACCTTTTTCTTCTTGGTGTTGCAATTTCAATGTTGAGGAGTGTAAAAAAAATGGAGCACACTACCAGTAATGGATTACATAAAGGGAAAAAATTGTCAACAGACCGGGAGTATAGGGTCACGGACCCTAGTTCAAAAAATCAGCTGGGGTTCAAACACCAACAGATCCTAACTGACTGACAGACTTGTAAACTCACTTTCCCCCTATACTGACAGCATGACCAACAAATATTAAAATAGTCAACTGCTGAAATAACCCAGTTGAAACTGCATCCACTTCAACCCATATACACTCACCTAAAGAATTATTAGGAACACCATACTAATACGGTGTTGGACCCCCTTTTGCCCTTCAGAAACTGCCTTAATTCTACGTGGCATTGATTCAACAAGGTGCTGATAGCATTCTTTAGAAATGTTGGCCCATATTGATAGGATAGCATCTTGCAGTTGATGGAGATTTGAGGGATGCACATCCAGGTACGAAGCTCCGTTCCACCACATCCCAAAGATGCTCTATTCGGTGAGATCTGGTGACTGTGGGGCCATTTTAGTACAGTGAACTCATTGTCATGTTCAAGAAACCAATTTGAAATGATTCGAGCTTTGTGACATGGTGCTTTATCCTGCTGGAAGTAGCCATCAGAGGATGGATACATGTTCTCATTTCTGTTACGCCAAATTCGGATCTCTACCCATTTGAATGTCTAACAGAAATCGAGACTCATCAGACCAGGCAACATTTTTCCAGTCTTCAACAGTCCAATTTTGGTGAGCTCGTGCAAATTGTAGCCTCTTTTTCCTATTTGTAGTGGGGATGAGTGGTACCCGGTGGGGTCTTCTGCTGGTTGTAGCCATCCGCCTAAGGTTGTGCGTGTTGTGGCTTCACAAATGCTTTGCTGCATACCTCGGTTGTAACGAGTGGTTATTTCAGTCAACGTTGCTCTTCTATCAGCTTGAATCAGTCGGCCCATTTCTCCTCTGACCTCTAAGCATCCACAAGGCATTTTTGCCCACAGGACTGCCGCATACTGGAGGTTTTTCCTTTTCACACCATTCTTTGTAAACCCTATAAATGGTTGTGCGTGAAAATCCCAGAGTAACTGGGCAGATTGTAAAATACTCAGACCGGCCCGTCTGGCACCAAAAACCATGCCACGCTCAAAATTGCTTAAATCACCTTTCTTTCCCATTCAGACATTCAGATGGGAGTTTCAGGAGATTGTCTTGAACAGGACCACACCCCTAAATGCATTGAAGCAACTGCCATGTGATTGGTTGACTAGATAATTGCATTAATGAGAAATAGAACAGGTGTTCCTATAATCTTTAGGTGAGTGTATACAGTATAAGCTATAGTCCCGGAAGCTCACTCAAGCCATTCATCGTGAATTCAGTAGCAATACATATTAGTTTCCTCGGAGTCTGCACCTGCGACAAAGTTGATTATGAAGCTTTAATGGATATTACCAAGGCTAAGAACTGTATTTTCCTTCCCTGCTAACTAGATGTAGTCCAGTGGTCAGGCAGGCATGTTTATTGCCAGGTTGCATTACTCTCTTTGGAAGCACTTTAACATATGATATACCACATTGTGCCATAATAATCAAACCATGCTGTGCTGAAATAACACTGGCCAGTCAATAAACTAGGAATGTATTTTTATAGGTTTGTGCACCAAGTGTGGAATAAAGTTCAAGCTCCGAGTGCCAGCTTATTAGGGTTAGTGCCCCCCCCCCCCCCCCTTCAGCAATAAGAGCTGATGTTTCCTTTATTTCTGCACAGGTGGCATATCTATAAAGCTGGCCCTGTACATTGCCATAGTGATAAGAGGATAGGCTGCAATATTTGCATATTTTCTCCACTAGCAGAAATTAGAGGACCCCATAAACATTAACTTGTCATTAGATACTGTTGACATAAGTGAGACCTGTCAAAAATTATTAAATGTTTATGTGGAACATTATTTTTAATTCCATGGCACTATACATCCAGACGGGTTTACACAAATATAAAAATACAATAAACAAGAAACTAACAGACTGGTACAGAGGGGTAGTAGAACCCTGCCCGCAAGAGCTTACAATCTACGATTATCCACATATTTAAGGCACTGTTATTGTGGAAAAAGTCGCCACTATTTTGACTTGTTCACCAGCTACCACCAGTTTTCAGAAGGCCATTCATGCTACCAATAACCCATACCAAAAGCGTGTATGTTAATCCTATGGTTTGGAGTCACTGCGTGCAGCATTATGCATGAAATTCATGCATTAAGCTAAGAAAGTTTTTGGTTAGATCAGCAAGATTATTGTTTTTACATAAAAAGCCCTGGATCGTTTGTTGCTCCATTACATTCCGCCTGTGCCATTGTATTTAATTATTTTCATAAATTTTTAGACAAACAGGCTGAACAAAATAAATTGTTTAAAAATCCACAAACGAGAGAGTTCTCTTGATATCCTTTGCAAATGAGAAAACATGTGCAATGTTTTTATTTTTTTTGAAGCTAGAATTACCCTCCTGTTATCTATTACATGTTAAATAGTCACAGATCTGCTTCCTGTTTGACTTGATTCTGCCAGTGAAGTTGCACAGACATTGCTCAAACTATAGATTAATGCAGTGTTTTCCATATGCAGAAGCCTTTCTTCTCTAGACTCAACAATGGTCAATAGGATGATTGATCAATACTGGAAAAAGAATTTCAACGATGAATAAAGATGATTAGGCAGGGGAGCTGACCTCATTTATTGACTGCAGTAATGTGACTCTACAGACGTCTTTAAGTAAACCTATGGTGATTTTGTTTTTCTCCGGAACAATGTCTTGGCTACATGAAATCTCAATAACAAAAATGCATGTTAATAGTGTTGTGGTAAATATTAATAGTTGTAATCAGCTCGCATCAAAGTTTGTGTAAGGAAAAAGGTGAGTCCCCCTTCCCTCAGCCCAGTCAGAGACAACACACAGTGTTACATCTTCCTTGAAAATCCTGAGAGACTCCCCCGCGCTTCTCAGTCTGCTCACCTTTTATTTACTAACAAAAGGTGTAAAAAGGGGCTGGCCCAAGACAAGGATACAGGAAGTGATGACATAGGAATATAAGACATAAGACATAATCATTTACAATAACCTAGCTAGCTAACAAACACATTTATAACCTAGCTAGCTAACAAACACATTTATACTATAAACCTACCATTACCACTGGAGCTAATTTTATCCAGCCTTGCTCAGTGATCAATGCCCAGATAAAATTACTATGATCCTTCATGCATGTTTATTTACAGGACAACGTCATTATCTCCAGCGGCTGATCAGGCGCATAGAGACAACAAACGCACGTTCCTTTCGCATACACGGGAAGATATCCACTCCAATGGTTTACCCTGACACTGAGAGAATGATGACAATACACATATATTAAATACATATCCTAATAAAATTTCCACAACAGTCCCTCCTCTTTGTCATATGCTCGCCAATGTCCTCGACGGATCTCGATCTTCTTCTTTGAAAAAAAAACCAATCTTTGTAAAGTCAATCTTGACACGTCTTCTTTTCTTCGGGAGGTGACGTTTCGCGTTGGTCGCCGGCTGGTTTGGGATCCTCTGCATCTGGTCCATGGTTTGGTCTTCAGGGCATCTTGTCTGTTCGGTCTTCGGTAACTCAGTCGATTAGACATCAGAACATCTCACTCGGCGTATAGAAGGAATGGAAACAAAAACATAAAGTACATGTCCAATTTCCTTTCACCCGGATCCAATGGAAAACCAGTGAGCCCCAAGACCTCCAAAGCTTTAAAAAGGATTCTAACGTCACTAGTCATAGCTCCGCCTCTGTCTGCTCCTGTCCAGTATGGGCCTGACCCTTGTCATGGTGTCTGCTAGCCAGGCATAACCTTCCTCACAACTGGAGGATCCCACATCTACGGGTCGCCTAGCTGCCCGGACACCCATACAGATTAAGAAGCAAGGAGGAGGAGCCAGAGCTAATATTAAATAATGTATCGTCTATCAACAAAATGCCTCCTTGTAACAAATAAACAAAAGTGATACTCTGCATTCTTTGACTTAGTTGAGCAGCTTCTTGCAGTGACCGGTGTGGATCCAGTTGTCTCGTCCTTTTCGACTTCAGAGAGGTTGGCGTCATCAGCAGCACCTGGAATGGCCCAAGATATCTCGGCTCTAGTCCCGTCCCGGATGTTTTCTTTAGCACGACCCAATCACCTGGTTGACTAGAATGAACACTGGTTATTGAGTCTGGGTCGGAAGAGAACTCCCGAACCCGGTGGTGGACATCAGGTGATTAACCGTGGGGCTGCTGGGGGCATACCTATGGAATAAAAGGGTTACAGTGGAACATTCAGGCCATGGATCGGCCGTGATTTTACCTTCTTTGCAAAAATCAGACCCAAGTACCAGCAAAGAAAAGGATTGACATTTGAGAGGTTAGAAAGTTTGTAGATCGTTGTTTTCTAGCACCACCTTCTCCCCCTTCTCATCGTCTTAAAACCAGGACGAAGAGAAGCTGGATTAAACATGGTGCATCGTCTCAAGGTTAGATGGAGAGATGACAGAGAGATAGAGAAAGAGAAAAGCGCTTCTCTTGGACTCTGCAGTCCTAGCGGGACGGGATTACATGACAGTGTTAGTTCGCACTGTCTGGACCTCTTGAATGCCCTGTTGCTGGAGCTCGAGGATTTGTGCAGCCACAGTTTCTGCCTTCTGGAGGGAACCATGGCTTTGGAGTCTAGTGGGGAATTCACGGACAAACTTTTCCAAATCAGACCTCAAAGGTCCCTTCTTTGGGGATGGTCCACTCTGAACTACAGTCATTGTGCCCAATCTTTGAGGGGCTTAACAACTCCTCTCCATAGATGGATTTCATGTACTGCTTGGCTACCTATAGTCAGAAGTGGTACCCTCGTTCCCTTAATTACCTAAACTCATGCTCGAGCCTCTAAAAGTAGTTGCGTCCATCTCCAGTTTTCCCGCGACCTACGCAAGGAATTGTCCCGCGACCTACGCAAGGACTGCCCTGCGACACACGCTGGGCGGCTGTTACGTCCCCTTCGTTTTGCCCTCTGAGGTGCCCCAGGGTTTCTGGCACCGACACACGGACTCCGTTCACCTAGTTAGACCTAGGAAAAGGAGTAATCAGTGTGAGGAAAAAGGCTCTCGCCGACACACGGCAGCCCTCTGAGTCTCCTAATGAGATATACCAGCCTCGGTTTTGGCTCTGAATAGTGACCTGACCACAGGATAGGGCTTCCAATTGACCTGTAGTGGAGAACACACAGCTATTGGTAAGCCCGGGTGATATATATCACCTTGTCTCCTTAAAAAAAAATGCTCATCAACTCACTTTCCTTTGCCGATATGATTCTATATAGTCAAGCTGAACAGCACACAAAGCCCTTTTTGCAGTGACTGATCAAAAACCTCTCACTCAGCAGCAACCCTTGAATTCAGACAGTAGTTCCCACACAATATCATGCGACCCCCAGTACTCCTAACCAAATCTGCAGAGAAAAGAGAGGGAAAGAAAGAGAAAAAAGAGAAAAAAAACAAAATATGAAAAACCTAAAAAAATTAATAAAAAGGAAAAAATTAATAATAGGCTAAAAAATAAAAATGGGTTGGTAAATAAGGAAAAACTGAAAGAGACTTCAATAAAAACCTAAAAAATAATAATAAATGGATTAGTAAAATAAGAAGACCTGTAAACAGGAGAGAAAAACAAACATAACAAACTTCAGTTACAGACAGTCCTGCTACATACATTGAGATTCAGTAAAAAGTTAATTTTACCTTAACCCAAAACGCATACAAAAACTAAAACCTTAGGAACACATACAATTGTATAGGACTGAATTAACAAATCAATGTCCTGGGGGTTCCCCTGAAACCGTACAGGAGAAATTCTACCCACCCAGTAATTGAAATGTTAATTTGCCCAGCCCCAAACAGCTTCAGATTCATTTTACCAGAGAAGCAGGATCTAACATCACAAGGTCCCAAAACCGGTTTCTTTCACATTTTAACCGTTCATATTGTGATTTAAAATCTGCTTCATTGATCAATGACCTTTGCTGTCTCTGCCTTTGCAAAGAAGCATGTCTGGGACCATTGCCCCATCGTGCTGGTGTGGTTCTGGGGTACTTAACAAACCTGTGTCTGTTGCCATTAGCAACGTTACAATATCGTGCAATGTGCCCGTATTCCCTGCATGCAAAACAAAGAATACCTCGCCTCCCTGCATAATACCTTGCCTGGGCACATGGCGATTTGATTTTGCGCACAACATTAACCATATTGAGTCCACTTACCACGGACTCATCTGAGGAATCTTCTGGCCTTGTGTTAATACGCCCAACTCCAGGGTCAGACACATTGTCCATCTCCATCCCTGAGTCGGTTCTACTATCTGAACCACAGTCCTCAGACTTCTCCATGCTTACAGCCCATACATTGCCTCCAATCCCAGACACATTACTCTCCAACGGTTGTTTCAATAACTCTGGCAATTTAATTATGCCAAACAAGTCTACAATTCAGTGTAACAGCCACAGATATACAAACATTAAGCAGAATCATCAACTATAGGACGATTTCACCACTAAACTGCCACTAATGTTCACACAATGATTCCTGTATCAGACTGGTCACTGAGCTATAACATAACCGAACACTCCACTGATATCCAGCACAAAACGTATCAAAACAAAATAAAACTGTACCATAGAAAGGTTACAAAAAGACAAGATAATCATTTGACAAAACTAACATTTTCAGGCAAAAACAATCAGATCGCTTTCCATAGTAAACTGACTAAGATGGGCCGCCAAGCACATGGTAAAGATGGCCGCCAAGCACATGGTAAAGATGGCTGCCAAGCACATGGTAAAGATGGCTGCCAAGCAACATGGTAAAGATGGCCGCCAAGCACATGGAAGCACAGAGGAAATCAAGATAGTGTGTACAAAATCCCACAATAAAAAACAGTTTCTCTATTCCCTGTTCCCTACTCCTGAAACCAGAGCAAACCTCCACTCTGTGGGTGATTTACAGGTTAGCAATATAAAAATACTCTCTAAATGCTGTCTCTAATGTACAAACACTAAAACCAATTGCTGCCTCTATAAACCTCTATAAAATTGCCTCTTACAAAATCAAAGTAAATAAAAGTTAAAAGTTACAAAAAACACAATACCCTGTCTACTTCTCATCATACAATCTCATCATACAACCTTATCACCTTATCCTCACACCCCTTGATGCAGCAGACAACAATCATATACACAATAAGGTTCTTTTTAAGTAGATTTCTTTCCAGATATCGCAGATTGGAGTACACCAGATTTAAATTCCAAAGAGCAAAACTTTCTCAACAATGAGAGTAAGGAAAAAGGATATTACCTTATGCCGGCCTTTTTTGCTTTTTGAAAATTAAGCTGTGTCTCCTTTAAGTTCTGCTTAATAGCGGGAAAAAAATTAGCTTTCTAATTCGTGGTCGCCAACTGTTGTGGTAAATATTAATAGTTGTAATCAGCTCGCATCAAAGTTTGTGTAAGGAAAATGTGAGTCCCCCTTCCCTCTAGCCCCAGTCAGAGAAAAACACACGTGTTACCATCTTCCTTGAAAATCTGAGAGACTCCCCCCCGCGCTTCTCAGTCTGCTCACCTTTTATTTACTAACAAAAGGTGTAAAAAGGGGCTGGCCCAAGACAAGGATACAGGAAGTGATGACATAGGAATATAAGACATAAGACATAATCATTTACAATAACCTAGCTAGCTAACAAACACATTTATAACCTAGCTAGCTAACAAACACATTTATACTATAGTCTACCATTACCACTGGAGCTAATTTTATCCAGCCTTGCTCAGTGATCAATGCCAGATAAAATTACTATGATCCTCATGCATGTTTATTTACAGGACAACGTCATTATCTCCAGCGGCTGATCAGGCGCACTAGAGACAACAAACGCACGTTCCTTTCGACATACACGGGAAGATATCCACTCCAATGGTTTACCCTGACACTGAGAGACATGATGACAATACACAATATATTAAATACATATCCTAATAAAATTTCCACAACAATAGATAACAAAAATTAGCTCACTGAAATTTTTGTTTCCTGGAGTCCGTAGGCAGCACACACCAAAGGGTTAAGTCCCCTAGGTACAAGTAGAAATAGAGACCAATTAGCAAGTCATAGATTGATTAATTAGCATAGTACCTCCCAGTAAAAAGACTCACAGAACACACAGAACCATGTATAGTCTGCAACAATAATTTTTTTAAGGGTGGGTATATTGTGCTACCTACAGACTCCAGGAAACAAGAATTTCGGTGAGTAAATTTTAGTTTTCCTGATAGTCCTTGGCAGCACACCAAAGGGACTTTAAAGCAGTACTCAAAGGGCGGGAGCACTGGTGCCAACTGTAACACTTGTTTGCCAAAAGAAGGCTCTTCTGCTGCCCGGATGTCTAGCCTGTAGTGTCTAATGAAGGTTGACGACGTGGACAAGTTTGCATCCCTGCAGATTTGCCTCAATGGGACTTGTTCCAGCTCAGCCCAGGACGAAGCTTTAGATCTTGTCGAATGAGCATTCAACAGTAATGGACACTGTATTCCAGCCATTGAGTAGGCCAATTCTATTGTCTGTTTAATCCATCTTGCCAAGGTTGCTCTACTGGCTTTTTTTTACCCTTATTTGGGCCTTGGTTCTGTAAAAAGAGATTCTTGGATTTTCTGAATGATGAGGTGACTTGAAGGTAGATCTTGGTCTTGAGTATTTATTTGAATTACTGGTAGAGATATATCTTGGTTAATATTAGCAGTTGAAGCAACCTTGGGTAAAAAACCTGGCATAGTGTGTAGGACCAAACAATGACCTAAGTCTCTTAAGTATGGTTCTCTGCAGGATAGGACTTGTAGGTCATTTATATGTCTTGCTAATGCAATTGCTACTAGAAACAAGTTTTTGCATAAAGGTGCTTTATGGAAGCTTCTTCCAGAGGCTCAAATGGATGTTTACACAAGGCGAACAATACAACTGACAGATCCCAGGACGGAACTGGAGAATGGAAGGAAAGATTAATATTTTTCAAGGCTTTGAGAAAAGTGCGGATTAACTGATTATTTGTAAATCTTCCTTGCAGCTGCGCATTTATCGCCGTAAAGTGAACCTTCAATGTGTTGGTTTTTAGTCCCTTTTTGAATCCTTCATGAAGAAAATGTATGACCGTATTTAGAGATTCTGGATCTTTAAAGTTGCTTTGACACCAGGTTTTAAAAATGTGCTGTAAATTTTTACAGTAGCCGGTTTTCGAGCTGCCAGGAGTGTATTGATCACTTCCGCAGGAAGACCTAGGTGAACTAAAGAGTCCCGCTTAGTTTCCAATCCGTCAATTTGAGGCTGTCAGAGTTCGGATGGATAGAACCATTCTGACTGAGGCGGTCCCGCTAGGACAGAATCTTCCAAATTCTCCCATTGGATGGAAGTAGAGCTAGGGAAAACCACGTTCTCCATGGCCAATAAGGCAGAATGACAATTGCTTCCGCTTGGTCCCGCTGAATTTTCCTGAGCAGCTTTGGGATCATTAGAAACAGTGGAAAGATATAGATCAGACCCTTTTTCCAGCTGATTGATAACCCGTTGATCGCATGTGCTTGAGCCATAACATCTATATGAGGTTTCCCCCATTGATTCTTGATTTCCATATATACAACTGGATTGAGACTCCATTCTCCTGGATGAATTTTCTTGCGACTGAGCAGGTCGGTTGTTATGTTCAGTAAACCCTTTATGTGGACTGCTGATATTTCTTTGGTCAATCTTTAGGCCCATTCAATGAGAAGATTGCATTCCCTGGAAAGATCGCTGTTTATTGTTCCCCCCTGCTTGTTTATATAGAATACCATGGGAACATTGTCTGACTGGATTAGGACACTGTGGTCTTTCAGTTGGTCCTGAAAATGAAGCAATGCTAGGCGTACTGCTCTCAGTTCCCTCCAGTTTGAGGACCTTTTGTAGTCCGTGGCACTCCACTTGGTTTGTACCCACAGATTATTGACATGAGCACCCCAACACCAGGAGAAGGCATCCGTAGTGAGGCCAATCTGGGTCTGAGGTTGCAGACTTCTTCCATCTTGAAGTAGATTGGGCGATGTACACCACTTGAGTTGTCGACACATTGACCATGGTATCACAAACTTCTTGTTCAGGGAGTGATAACTCCTGTCCCATGCTGTTAAGATGGCATACTGTAGCACCCTGAAGTGAGCTTTTCCCCAAGGTACTGCATCCACCGAAGAAGTTATTAGATCCAATACAGACATGGCCCGCCTTAACAATACTATGGGAGAATATCAGGTATGAGATGTTTCTGTGGATGGCTACTATCCTTTCTGAGGACAGTCTGACATTTATTTGAATTGATTTCAGGCTGAATCCAATATATTTTATCTCCTGGGAGGGAACAAGTTGAGATTTCTTGCAATTTATCAGTAAACCGTAATTCTGGAGTATTAGCAGAGTTTCTTTTAAATCTGCTGACAGTTGAGCTGAAGATTTCATTATCAGGAGACAGTCGTCTAGATACGGTATGCAGCATATCCCTTTGAGGTGTAAAGCTTTTGTCAGAACCACTCCTACCTTTGAGAACACCCTGGGAGCTGATGATATCCCGAAGGGCAGACAGGTGAACTGCAGATGAGATACTCTGTGCCGAGTCTGAACCGCTATTCTCAGATATTTCCTATGTTTCAGAAGGATTGGAATATGTAAATAGGCATCCTGGAGATCTACTGATGCCATATAGCTGTTCTCTTAAAGTAATGAGATCAAAGAGTTGATTGATTCCATTCTGAACTTTTTCTTGGTAATGTACTTGTTTAAGTACGTTAGATCTACCACTATCCTCTACTTGTTTCCTAGTTTGGGCACCGCGAAGATCTTTGAATAAACGCCTTCCCCTGCTTCCGCAGACGGCACCGGTTCCAAGGCAGCCTTTCCTTTGAATTCTTTAAGTAGTTGAAGGATCACCAGATTGATTTGATTTATGAGATATCGATATGGAGGGTATTTTGTAAATTCCAAGACATAATAGTTTTGAATAGTGGAAACGACCCAGGCATCGTTTGACGTATCTCTCCATGCTGCGGCAAACTCCTTTAATCTTGCTCCTACCAGGGGCTGAGGCCTGGCGTCATTGTTCCACGGGTTTCATATAATTGTCAGGTCTTTCTTGTCTGTTCCGAAACCTTCTTTGTCTGTCAAACTGCTGTCTGTTCCGAAATCTAGGAGATCTTCTTCTTTGAGACCGAAAAGATCTAAAGGGCATCTTTTTCATTTCTGGAAACTTAGTAGCTTTCCCATCATTTAATGACTCTAGAATTTTCTCCAACTGTGGACCAAAAAGAGACGTAGGCTGGAACGGAAGGTTACAGATTTGAAACTTGGACAAAAGGTCACCCAACCATTGCTCAATCCACAGAGATCTTCTGGAGGCATTAATAAGCGCCAAGGAATGGGATGCAAATCTCAAAGAATCTAGTGGAGAATCCCACAAGAACTTCTTCCCTTGGGACCCCTTCCTCCAGGTCATGGGATAGTTCGGAAAGCCAGATCTGCATAGATCTTGCCACTTGTACAGAGGCTAGGGCAGGCATATAGGAAGATGAAGTGGACGCATAGGCTTTTTTAAGGAGGGACTCTGCCTTTTTATCAACAGGATGCCTAATTAGGGAAGCTTCTTCAGAGGGAAAGACCACCTTTTCAGACAGTCTGACCACTGGAAGATCTACTTTAGGGACCGACATCCATTCTTTACATGCATCGTCCGCTAACTTATAAGTCTACTTGAATCTGGAACTTTGTTCTGGTTTCTTATCTGGTCTGTCCCAATCCTGCTTTAGCCAATCATTTAGCAACGGGTGCCCTGGAAATGCTTTACCTCCCGTTTTTGGAAAATAAAATAATTTATCAAATTTTAACTTATCAGAAACATCTCTGTCAGTTTCAATAGTGTCTTTGACTGCTTTGAGAAGACCCCCTAGTTTCTCTTTATGGAACAGCATAGTATCCTCCATACTCCAACTGAGCAAGATCTGATTGATCAACTCTACTTGGGCTGTGGGGGACAGAAGAAAAGTTCAAGTGCAAACAGCTTTTTGAAAATCAAGCCCCCCATATCACCTTGCAGCCAAAGAAACAGGACTGATCCATAACAGAATCCATGGTGATATGCTGCCATGACACTTAGTGGCAATGGGAGAGGAAGTCTTTGTCTTGGAGACTTATTCTGGGCACGGGTAGAGCAGATGGCAAAAAAGTCCTGAACATCTGTAGACATAGTTGTACATCAGTAATGTCAAGAAATCAGATTAGTCTCGCAAAGACTGGGATAAAAGCCAAATTTGGAGTGATAACCCCAGGACAGGACTTGCCTTCTTAGCTGTGGGGACAAATATCTTAATAGGTGGTATACCCCTCAGCTGAACAGGAGCAACAGAAACAGGGTCAATAATATGTTGGGGCTCCTCTATTCGATTAGCAGGATTGAAGGACAGGGAAAGGACATCAGCCTTGTTGTTCTTGTCACCCGGATGGAAATGCAGGATGAAGTCAAACCAGGTGAAGAACAATGACCAACAAGCTCATTGTGGGTTGAACCATTGCTCAGACTGGATGTAGGTCAGAGTTTTATGGTCGATGTAGATCATAGTTGGGTAGCAGGCCCCCTCCAGAGGGTGATGCCATTGTTCTAATGCCATCTTAATAGCCAGTAACCCCCTGTCACTAATGGAATAGTTGCACTCAGCTGGTAAAAAGAAAGCCACAGGACACCATTTTACCAGAGGAACTCTTCTGGTGAGGAATGCTCCGGCTTCTACCGAGGAGGCATCTACAGTCAGGAAGAATTGTTTTGAGACATGGGATGGTGCAAAATAAAGACAGATGGGAAGGTCTGTTTGAGGGTGAATAGAAGCTAGTGTCCACCACTATATGTGAGAGAACTGCAACATAAAGATCTAAGAAAAAACTGTTAAAATGTCAAATATAAGTCATATAATAGCCAGAAATAGTGTTATTACTCGTGTACACGGACTGTACTATTTATAATTATTGATTAAGCTTATTGAAATATTAAGTACACTTTAATATATTGAATCCTTCTGACCAGGGGCATTGAATCCTTCTGACCAGGGGCATGACAATAATCTTACAAAGCATCACGTTTAAAAAAAAAATTGCTTTAAAAAATCCATCCATATGTTACAACTACTTATTAATTGTCTTTTCTTATGGCTATGAGTTTAACTATCCCATAAAAAGTGGTTAAGAATAAGTGAATGCGACCGTACTGAAAAGTGAAGGATGAACTAAAAAAAAGCAATTGGTGACATGGGTCATTTTTGTCTATTAAATTCTTTGAATTTTCCTATAATGTACCTTATCTATAGTCATTATATTACCGTAGTTGCAATCCTAGCCAAAGTTCTTATATTTGCACTGCATTCCTGACAGCCTCGGCTATATTTTTGATTGGCCCAAGTAGATGAAAAATGTATTTACCATCTTACAATCAGATAATATAATTTTTATCAAAAACTTCTGTTGGATATTTGAAAAACATTAAGTTTAACGATTCACATGCAAAATCTTTTAGCCTCAAGCTACATACATTAATAAATAAAAAATCATTATAATCCAATATAATTTTTTAACAACTGAAAATAACCAAGGTTAATTCAATTAATCTTTCTTAAGCAGCCCAGGGGGACTCATACAATCAAGTGAAATTCAAAAATGACCTCAATTATATTAATACCAATTTCAATAATTCATGTAGTAGAAAACAAATTCCATGCCCAACCCTAATGACATTTTTGTCTAAGTGATTAAAAAATAGGAAATTAGTTTTGATGTCTAACACACATCAAGTGAATTGCTTTTCCATCAATTACATTTACTGTGCCACAAACATAACTGGTTTATTTTATAACCAGTATAGACAAACTGTTGATTACCAGCTGTTATTAAATTACCAGAACCATAACCTCTATGGAATATGATTAACCAATTAAAAATAATAAGGTGAGTACTTAGTAAGCACAAGCTTCACTGCATTAGATATTCCCTTCTTTAATGCCATCAATCATAACTGCCACTCTAGTACAATGACTGGTGACAATAGGAGACAGAGTACACACTGACAACACAGCAAGAAAGTATGACAAGTCTACTGCTCTACTAATGATTAATTTTTGTATTGATGAAGTTGCAGATGACAGCATCAGCTATTGAGTTGAGACTGTGGTTGCTCTTATAGTTCTCAATTATTCTATTCCTTTCACTAACATAGCATTTTGTTCAGAGCACCAACAATAAAGAACACTTCCGTCAAGTCAATTATTAGTGATCATAACTAGAGATGAGCAAATTTTTCCAAAATTTGATTCGCCAAATTTTTTGGGAAAAATTTGTTTCAATCCCCAAAAAATGGTGGCGAAATACATTAAAAAACTGCTATTTCTTGGCTGCTGAGAGCCTTTATAGGGGTGAAGAACACTGTGCCTTGTAGTAACACGCATATTGAGTCTTTGGTAGTGAAAAAATACTGTGAGTCCGTATGACATGCAGTTGACAGGTGTCGCTCTTAGAATCACTGCACACTTCACTTATTAGGGCAGTCACGGGGCCAAAACTGACCAAATAACTTAAGTATGAACTCAGCCTTACAGGTCGATGTTAGCACCAAGAAGAAGCGCACTCCTTTTACAGCTGATTACACATAGATATCTACAGAACCTGTTCTATAAAACGAGTATACAAGTAGAGCCCCCCAGACAGAGTGGAGAGGGTCAGATAATGATCAGCCGGCACTCTGTTGAAAGAGCGTGGTGCACGCATCCGAGATGGCAATCTCACGTGTATAGTAGGAAGAGACCGGCACTCACTATATCTTCTGCAAAGTCGATATCTTTATTGGTCACATATGATATTCTGTGACGCGTTTCGTCTCACATCAGGAGCCTTTCTCAAACAGATATGGCATACAAACAGTAGATGTCCAAAAAAATAAAAAAATTGGAGACAGCACGTCCAAAAGGTGGATTTTTATTCCAGATGCAACGTTTCGGCTTAGTGATAGCCTTTGTCAAGCATGCATTAACACCAGAGGGTGGGGATTAAATACCCACAAACAAAACATGTGAGGGGGAGTGACCTATGATACAATTAACTTCATTGATATCAGCAGGTGATACATTATGCAAAACAATAGTGCCATACCTTGTTTGTTGTGGGCAGGTGAGAGAGGGCGGGTGTCCTGTAGTTCTGTGGCTATGGAAGACTGCCATGTGGGACGCCAGGCCATGTGGGACGCCAGGCCATCTGCGTTCTAAAAGAGTGCTTCCGGGGACATCACTTCCGATGCCGGACTCTTGTGGAACGCATTTGCGTTCTAACTCGGCACTTCCGGTTTACACGGAGCTCCCTAACAGCTGATACATTGAGATCGCTGTATGCGCATGTGGGGGTGTGGAATGGGTTAACGCACGCGCAATGGTATAGAGCGCTTCTCTGTGAAAATGCATGCATGCCTATGTTCAAAAAAAGGGGGCACATATGGGTATCGTAGATATGCAAAGATAAAGCACAGAATACAGTCTGAAATCTGGCAAAATGGAATACAAGGAATATTGAACATGTCTAAAAGCGCTCTTACCCCAATAAGCAATACAAATCATGCACAAGCCTAAGCCACTACTGTCATGACATATGTGAATAAGCTGATACTGTGACATGACATGACATGACATGGAGTAGTCTATATATGTATATATAAATGTATATATAAACATATATAGTTAGGCAATTTTGTACTGGCATACAAACACACAGTAGCAAACAGGATTTAAATAGCCCGCCAAGGCGGAAGTGACATCAAGTAACCATAGTGATGAGGTAAACAACAAAACAGAAAGCCGTGAAGAAACAACCCCAACCGCAGCAGTATCAGCAATTACAAAGGTGCTGTATTATATTTAGGCAATTCTGCAAGGATTAAAGTAGGTTCAAGATGAAATGATGCCGTTGGGATTTCTTCACGTTTTCTGAAAAAGACAGGAAAAAGTATGAATAAATCAAATAATAAATACATAAAAATTAAAATAGAACTTGGAGATAACAGGAAGCTATTAAGATCATACTCCCGGTTCAAACCCTTGGGCTCAAGTGTCTGCAATATATGGATCCAATAGGATTCGCATTTTTTTAACATTTTAATCCTATCACCCCCTCTGCGAGGTTGTGGTACATGCTCAATGATCTGGAAGCGCAGCTGGGAGACATTATGGTTACAGCGATCAAAATGGTAGGGAATTGGTAGAAGCAGGTTCTTTTTTCGTATTGTGGACTTATGCTTTGAGAAGCGATACTTCATCCGCATAGAGGTCTCTCCTATATAAAGGAGACTGCATGGACACTTCAGTAAGTATACTATGAAGTTACTGTTGCATGTAAAAAATCCATTCACAGGAAATTGCTTTCCTGTATGGGGGTGTGAAAAGTATGCGCCTCTAATTACACTCGAACAGTGTATGCATCCCAGACAGGGGAATGTACCCCTTTTGGGTGTGGATAAGGTACTTTGTCGTTTTTCAGTTTGACTGCTACCCACATCAGCCCGTACCACCATGTCACGTATATTTTTGTTGCGCTTGTAACAGATCAGGGGAGGACTCTGAAATTCCTCCACAGAGGGGTATGCCCTAGACAAAATATTCCAATATCGATTAAGGATCAATCTACACTTATTCACCCAAGGGTGAAATTTTGAGACAAACGGTATGCGTGTTTTTTTTGCTTTATTGCCCAAAGAAATAACCTTATTCCTCTCTTGGTTGAGCATTGGAGTGGAATAACCACGATGCTTAAACCTCTCAGCCATCTCATTCAGGCGAGTTTCCTCCAGCCCGGTGTTAGTGACAATTCTACGGACCCTCTGAAACTGGGAATGTGGCAGTGCTTTTTTTAACCGTAGGAGGGTGATTGCTAGAATAGCGGAGAAGGGAATTCCTATCCGTGCTTTTAATGTATAAATCAGTTTCCACTGCTCCATCTTTCCCTTTAGTGACAAAGGTATCCAAAAAAATTGATCCCTTTAATGTCAGAATGTAGAGTAAATTGGAGCTCACGCCAAACAGAATTCAAATAATCTGCAAAGTCCTGAAGGGTCCGAATGCCGCCACGCCACACGCAAAACATGTCATCGACAAATCTTCGCCAGAAAATGCAATGGAGCCTGAATAATTCATTATTGTAAATGTATTGGTCTTCAAACCATGACATGTAAGAATTTGCGTACGGTGGTGCGGCATTCGAGCCCATCGCGGTCCCACAGCACTGTTGATAGTATGTATCCTGAAACAAGAAGTAGTTTTCATTCAGAATGATCTCCAATAAACATAGAAAAAAGGTTCTCTCACGCTCAGTATAAGAAGAAAAAGATAACACCCACTCTACAGCCCGTATACCTTTAGCATGGATAATGGAAGTGTATAAAGAACACACATCAAAAGTGACAAGTAAGTCATCATCCTGCAACATCAATTTCATAATCTCATTTAGGAATTGATTGGTGTCTAACAAAAAGGATGGCATGGTTTTAGTCAGGGGTGTCAGGACCTTAAGAAAGCAATATAGCTGGGGGGATAAGATGGAATCAGTCAAGACCACAATTGGTCGACCAGGGGGCTGGCTGAGGGACTTATGCACTTTGGGGAGTGTATAAAACACTGGCGTAACAGGATGATGGTTAATCAAATATTCACCCAATTTGGGGTCAATGATCTTATCATGTATGAATGCATCCACCAAAGTACAAAGCTTATTCTTAATAGCAAACACAGGATCACCCTTTAATGGCCGATATATCACAGTGTTGGCCAATTGTCCTAAAATATCAGAAACATAGTATACCTTGTCCATAAGGACAAGGGCACCCCCTTTATCAGCAGGTTTGAGGATTAAGGTGTTGTCCTGCATCAAATCCTCTATAGCTGGTCTTTCAGTCCGTGAGAGATTGTGAGTTAGATGATACCCACATTGTCTCAGGTCCTGCAAAGCTTGCGATATGTCACGCTGAACTAAGGCAACAAATGTTTCCACAGGATGGTAACTTTTGGGTGGTTGAAAGTTACTTTTTAATCTCAAGCCAAAGTCTTTCAAGGTGAGGCGATTATCATCCATGTTCCCGCTTTCATGACTCATCTTATCAAGGTTGGAAAAATGTGCTTTGAGTCTGATATTACGAAAAAAAGCGCTGGCAGAGGGTCCGTAGAATTGTCACTAACACCGGGCTGGAGGAAACTCGCCTGAATGAGATGGCTGAGAGGTTTAAGCATCGTGGTTATCCCACTCCACTGCTCAACCAAGAGAGGAATAAGGTTATTTCTTTGGGCAATAAAGCAAAAAAAAAAACACGCATACCGTTTGTCTCAAAATTTCACCCTTGGGTGAATAAGTGTAGATTGATCCTTAATCGATATTGGAATATTTTGTCTAGGGCATACCCCTCTGTGGAGGAATTTCAGAGTCCTCCCCTGATCTGTTACAAGCGCAACAAAAATATACATGACATGGTGGTACGGGCGGATGTGGGTAGCAGTCAAACTGAAAAACGACAAAGTACCTTATCCACACCCAAAAGGGGTACATTCCCCTGTCTGGGATGCATACACTGTTCGAGTGTAATTAGAGGCGCATACTTTTCACACCCCCATACAGGAAAGCAATTTCCTGTGAATGGATTTTTTAACTTCATAGTATACTTATTGAAGTGTCCGTGCGGTCTCCTTTATATAGGAGAGACCTCTATGCGGATGAAGGATCGCTTCTCAAAGCATAAGTCCACAATACGAAAAAAGAACCTGCTTCTACCAATTCCCTACCATTTTGATCGCTGTAACCATAATGTCTCCCAGCTGCGCTTCCAGATCATTGAGCATGTACCACAACCTCGCAGAGGGGGTGATAGGATTAAAATGTTAAAAAAATGTGAATCCTATTGGATCCATATATTGCAGACACTTGAGCCCAAGGGTTTGAACCGGGAGTATGATCTTAATAGCTTCCTGTAATCTCCAAGTTCTATTTTAATTTTTATGCATTTATTATTTGATTTATTCATACTTTTTCCTGTCTTTTTCAGAAAACGTGAAGAAATCCCAATGGCATCATTTCATCTTGAACCTACTTTATTCCTTGCAGAATTGCCTAAATATAATACAGCACCTTTGTAATTGCTGATACTGCTGCGGTTGGGGTTGTTTCTTCACGGCTTTCTGTTTTGTTGTTTATCTCATCACTATGGTTACTTGATGTCACTTCCGCCTTGGCGGGCTATTTAAATCCTGTTTGCTACTGTGTGTTTGTATGCCATATCTGTTTGAGAAAGGCTCCTGATGTGAGCCGAAACGCGTCACAGAATATCATATGTGACCAATAAAGATATCGACTTTGCAGAAGATATAGTGAGTGCCAGTCTCTTCATACTATACAGAGTGGAGAGGGTGTCAGCAGTAAGTTTGTGTTGACATCACTGATTAATTTGCCCTTCCTCTGACCCATCAGAACAATAACCCACAAAAAACGGATCCTGTGTGTGGAGCATACGCCTTCACTCGGTCAGCATTTGCTCAATAATCCATCAGTATTGCTAATGCCAAAAAAAAACTGAGGTGGGTCCAAAACAGAGATGACATGTGAATTGAATATTTGCATGTCTTCAGTGTTTTGTACCCACTTCTGCTTTTGGCTACTAAATCATATGCCAATTCTGATGGGACCATACAGGCCTTACAGCTGCTACACAGACAGGATCCATTGTGCGTCTCATTTTTCCTTCCTTCTGACAAATCATGATGATGTCAGCCAGGCCGAAAGGCAAAATAGTGGCCCAGTCATGAAGTGGGGAGGGTGGGAACAGCATGAGAAGTCCACAGAGTAGACCTATGACATAGTGGTGAGGTAGAACCAACATGAGAAGACCATAGAGTGGCCCAATGACAGAGTCTGGAGGTCGCGGCAGCATCAGGAGGCCACAGAGTGGCAAAACGACGAAAGATTGTGGAGGTGGCAGCAGCATGAGGAGGCCACAGAGTAGCATGATGAGAGATTGTGGAGGTGGAAGAAGCATGAGGAGGCCACAGAGTGGCATGAAGACAAAGTGTGGAGGTGTCAGCAACATGAGGACGCCAGAGTCGCATGACGACGAGAGATTGTGGAGGTAGCAGCAGCATGAGGAGGCCACAGAGTGGCACCACGACAAAGTGTGGAGGTGTCAGCAGTATGAGGAGGCCACCGAGTGTCACAATGACAGAGTCTGGAGTTGGCAGCAGTATGAGGAGGCCACCGAGTGATACAATGACCAAGTCTAGAGTTGGCAGCAGTATGAGGAGACCACAGAGTGGCCCAATGACAGAGTCTGGAGGTGGCGGCAGCAGCAGTATCAGGAGGAGGCCACCGAGTGGCATAATGACACTGTCCGGAGTTGGCAGCAGCATGAGGAGACCACAGAGTGGCCCAATGACAGAGTGTGAAGGTGGCGGCAGCAGCATCAGGAGGAGGCCACAGAGTGGCACAATGACAGCCTGGAGTTAGCGGCAGCATGAGGAGACCACAGAGTATCCCAATGACAGATTGTGGTGGTAGCAGCAGCAGCTTCAGGAGGAGGCCACAGAGTGGCACAATGACTGAGTCTGGAGGTGGCGACAGCAGCAGCATCAGGAGGATACCACAGAGTGGCAAGGTGACATAGTGTGGAGATGGCAGTAGCAGCAGCATCAGGAGGATACCTAAGAGTGGCAAGGTGACATAGTGTGGAGATGGCGGTAGCAGCAGCAGTATCAGGATACCACAGAGTGGCAAGGTGACATAGTGTGGAGATGGCAGTAGCAGCAGCATCAGGAGGATACCACAGAGAGGCAAGGTGACAAAGTGTGGAGATGGCAGTAGCAGCAGCAGCATCAGGATACCACATATGGTGACACTGCATATTTTGACGCAGGGCTGTGATGCCAACATTGGCACCCTGCCCACACTTCACCTTCTGCCCACATATTCTACATATGGCCATGTTAACCTCCTCCGGCGGCTTAACAAAAAACTGTCACACCGCCGAGTAGGTGATTTTCCCCCACTGGCTGACTGCTACCGCCGCTGCTTCTGTGAACCCCTGCACCACTACTTCCCAGGCAGGTAGGCTGCTGCGAAGCAGGTAGTCTACCCCGTGCACGTTTGGCTCCCGACCTCCCACTGCTGCCACCCTGCTGACTCCCAGCCATTAGTGATGATCGAGCACTAAAGTATTCGGGTGTTCAAGTATTCAGCCCGAACACATTGCTATATTCGTGTGCTCCACTGAGCACCCGAGTATAATGGAAGTCAATGGGAGACAACCAGGCACCCCCTGCTCTGAAGAGTAGAGGGTGCCTGGTCCATTGGAACAGGTCAGAAAGTGACAGAAACATCACCGAAATGGATCGGGAACAGCATGGGGACGATGTCTGAATGCATCTTGGACTCCCAGGTCGCTGCTAGGAACCATGTTGTCCGAGTTGTACGCCACTTTTACAGACTGACAAAAATACACTTAAAACCCCCCAAAAAAATCAATTTTACAGGAAAAATTGTTAGGAAACATTCCTTCCTGTATATTCAATTATATATAAAGTGAAAGAGCTGCAAAAAATTACAAGCAAGAGGCACTCTGAAACAACCTGTATATCACATAAAGGAGGGCCTCATTCACATTGTGGTACAATAGTTCAGTTAGTGGGACTCCTACACTCATAAAGCCTATGCACTAAGTGAAAGGGCTGCCAAAATTTACAAGGAACCGGCACTTCAAAACACCCTTTTTTATAGGGGGGCATCATACACACCCTTGAAAAATTATGATTTATGGCCTGCTAGTGACCCTCAAAAACATTTGGAGCAAGGGCCTGCTGATTTGACCATCTAAAACCTTAGGGGCGAGGGCCTGCTGCCGCATTGGTGACTTTAGATAACCTCTAGGCGATTTCACGACCCTGTGATGGCGACGATCCATTTGGATGTTTGCCCTATCAACTTTCGATGTTCTTTTCTGCGCCTACTATGGTGATCACGGGTAACGGGGAATCAGGATTCTATGCCTAAGAGGGAGCTTGAGAAAGGGATACCACATCCAAGGAGGTCAATGGCTGAAATCTGATTGGCTGTTGTTGCCTTGTCTCTTTTTTTTCCTAATTGTGAACCACCCAGAGAGGGTGGGTCAAGTTATTAAAACTCAAGCACCCAAGGAAGGCAGCAGGCACACGGCAATTACCCACTCCTGACTAAGGGGGCGAGTGATGATAAATAACTATACAGCACTCCTAAGTGGCCCTGTTATTGAAATGAGTACACTTCCCGTTAACGAGGATCTCTTGGAGGGCAAGTCTAGTGCCAGCAGCCAACTTGCTCCCGGCCTCCACAACGTTCACCCAGTGTGCCATCATGGTAAGGATTGTGTTGACCAGACTCTTGGCTACTGAGACTGGACTTGTAGGCGAGGGCCTGCTGCCACTTTGCTGACTCTAGATAACTTCTAGGCGATCGCACGTCCCCGTGACGGCGACGATCCTTTTGGATGTCTGCCCTATCAACTTTGGAGCAATTTCTCAACAAGGACCTTCTGGTATAGCACCGTTTTGCTTGTCCTCTCCACCAGAGGAATGAGATATGAGAAGTTCTCTTTGTAGCGGGGGTCGAGAAGGGTGAACAACCAGTAATCCATGTTGTCTAAAATGCGTATAACGCGCGGGTCGTGGGAAAGGCAGCCTAACATGAAGTCAGCCATGTGTGCCAGAGTACCAACAGGCAAGACTTCGCTGTCGTCGTCAGAAGGTGAGCTGACCCTGTAAAACATTATATGCGAGGGCCTGTAGGTGAGCTGACCCTGTAAAAAATTAGATGCGAGGGCCTGCAGTTGAGCTGGCCCTGTAAAACATTATATGCGAGGGCCTGTAGGTGAGCTGACCCTGTAAAACATTATATGCGAGGGCCTGCAGTTGAGCTGACCCTGTAAAACATTATATGCGAAGGCCTGCAGGTGAGCTGACCCTGTAAAAAATTATATGCGAGGGCATATATGCAAGGGCATTATATGCGACAAATAAACATGTTGATATGATGGAAGAGGAGGAGGAGGATGAGAAAAGGAAGATTCAACCATATACACATAAAGGAGGGCCTCATTCACAGGTGCAATAGTTCAGGTAGTGGGACTCCTACACTCATAAAGCCTATGCACCCTTTGTTGCACATAAAGGAGGGCATCATACACACCCTTGAAAAAATATGATTGGTGGTGAGAACCTGCTGCTCAGCTGACCCTCTAAAACATTAGGGGCGAGGGCCTGCTGGTGAGCTGACGATCTAAAAAATTATATGTGAGTGCCTTTTGGTGAGCTGACGCTCTAAAATATTATATGCTAGTGCTTGCAGGTAAGCTGACGCTCTAAAACATTATATGCGAGTGCATGCTGTTCAGCTGACGCTCTAAAACAATATATGCGAGTGCCTGCTGGTGAGCTGATGCTCTAAAACATTATATGCTAATGAATGCAGGTCAGCTGACACTATAAAACATTATATGCGACTGCATGCTGTTCAGCTGATGCTCTAAAACAATATATGTGAGAGCCTGCAGATGAGCTGACGCTCTAAAACATTATATGCGTGTGCCTGCTGGTGAGCTGACGCTCTAAAACATTATATGCTAAGGAATGCAGGTCAGCTGACACTCTAAAACATTATATGTGACTGCATGCTGTTCAGCTGATGCTCTAAAACAATATATGTGAGAGCCTGCAGGTGAGCTGACGCTCTAAAACATTATATGCGAGTGCATGCTGTTCAAATGACGCTCTAAAACATTATATGCGAGTGCATGCTGTACAGCTGATTCTCTAAAACATAATTTTCAAGTGCATGTTGTTCAGCTGATGCTCTAAAACATTATTTGTGAGTGCCTTCAGGTGAGCTGATGCTCTAAAACATTATATTCGAGTGCATGCTGTTCAAATAACGCTCTAAAACATTATATGCGAGTGCATGCTGTTCAGCTGACGCTCTAAAACATTATATGCGAGTGCATGCTGTACAGCTGACGCTCTAAAACATTATATGCGAGTGCATGCTGTTCAGCTGACCCTATAAAAAAAAATTGAGTTGAGAACCTGCAGTTGAGCTGACCTATTAAAAAAAATTGAGTGGAGGGAATATATACAATCTGGATTAGGAGGAGGAGGAGAAAACAAGATTCAAGCATATATTCTTTTTTTGTGGTGGAAAAGGTGCATGGGAATACACTACAATAGATTGAGTACATTATAAATGATAGATTGAAATAGCTCAGCTGTCCTCTGGTGGAGTTGTGAAGTCAGGGGCAATCCAGGCCTTGTTCATTTTTATCTGAGTCAACCTGTCAGCATTGCCAGTGGACAAGCGGAAACGCTTATCTGTTATAATGCCACCAGCAGCACTAAATACATGCTCAGACAAAACGTGGCGGCAGGGCAGGCCAGCACCTCCAAGGTGTAGAGCGCAAGTTTGTGCCACGTGTCCAGCTTGGACACCCAGTAGTTGTAAGGCACTGAGGGATTATTTAGGACGCTGACACGGTCTGCATGTATTCCATCACCATCTTCCAAAACTTTTCCCTCCTTGTACCACTAGGCCGCGCTCCAGGGTGAGGTTGCTGCCGGGGTTTCATGAAAGTGTCCCATGCCGGTCGCGTTGTCAGATGGAAAATTTTGTAGCAGTCTCTCAACAAGTACCTTCTGGTATTGCACCATTTTACTCGTCATTCCACCACAGGAATGAGAGATGAGTTCTTTTTGTAGCGGGGGTCGAGAAGGGTGAACACCCAGTAATCCGTGGTATCTAAAGTGCGTATAACGCGAGGATCGCAGGAAAAGCAGCCTAACATGAAGTCAGCGATGTGTGCCAAAGTACCAACAGGCAAGGCGTCGATGTTGACATCAGGATGACTCTCCTCCTCCTCCTCCTCCCCCTCTTCTGCCCATCCACGCTGAACAGATGGAATTAAAGTTCCATGGGTACTACCCTCTGTAGCAGAGACAACTGTCTCAAGCTCCTCCTCCCCCTCCTCCTCTTCATGGTCCAATTCGTGCTGAGAAGACAAACTGTGGGTGGTCTGGCTATCACCCTGTGTAATGTCCTCCCCCATTTCCTCGTCTGCCACATTCAGAGCGTCGTCCTAAATTGTGAGCAGCGATTGTTTGAGTGGGATGGTTATGCTGATAATAGCGTTATCTCCACTAACCATCTGTGTGGATTCATCAAAGTTTTTTGAAACCTCACAGAGGTCTGACATCAATGCCCACTCCTCACTTGTGAATAGTGGCAGTTGACTCGAAAGGTGACGACCATTTTGCAGCTGGTATTCCACAACTGCCCTCAAAGCCTGGCCAACATGTAGAACGTAGAGTTCCAGCGAGTGCTCACTTGGCACAACAGTTGGTGAGCTGAAAGCCGCAAGCGCTGCTGCAGCGTTGACAGACCAGTTGAAGCTGTGGACGATTTGCGGAAATGGGCACACACGAGGCGCACCTTCACTAGTAGCTATGGCAAATTGGGTTAGGTTTTGATAAACCGCTGAACCACTAAGTTTAAGACTTGGGCTAGGCATGGTATGTGTGTCAGGTTGCAAAGGACGAAAGCCGCCACCAAGTTACGGCCATTGTCAGTAGGTTGAGTGGCGAGAGCCACAGCTCAGTCTGGTCCCTTATACCATGCCACAGCAATGCAGCAGTGTGCTGTTTGTCCCCTCAGCTTCAGCACAGCCTGTTGACGATTAACCACAGCAGTGTTACACTGCTTCCAGCTAGAGACTTATGGCTGACTGCTGCTAGAGGTGGAAGTGGAGGAGGTGGAGAAGGATAAGTGGGGGTTGGAGCCAGTAACATCGCTGCTAGCGGAGACCCTAATGGATTTAGGGCCCGCAATCCTGGGCGTGGGTAGCACCTGTGCCACCCCAGGGTACGATTCACTCCCAGCCTCCACAACATTCACCCAGTGTGCGGTCAGGGAAATGTAGCGTCCCTGGCCACCAGCACTTGTCCATGTGTCCGTGGTTAAGTGGACCTTCCCAGTAACTGCGTTAGTCAGGGAACGGGTGATGTTCTGGGACACATGCTGGTGTAAGGCGGGCACGGCACACCGTGAAAAATAGTGGCGGCTGGGGACTGCATACCGAGGGACGGCCGCCAACATCAGGCTGCGGAAGGCCTCAGTGTCCACAAGCCTAAATGGAAATATTTCAAGGGCCAGTAAATTCAAAAGTTGCACATTTAGTGCTATGGCCTGTGGGTGCGTGGGTGGATGGGTATTTGTGCTTGCGTTCAAATGACTATGTTATGGACATTTGGACGCTGCGCTGAGACAAGGAAATGGATTTGCGAAGGTCCAGGTGCAGGGCGGGGGGCATCCGGGCCTGTGCCTTCGACAGGGGATTGGCCAGCAGTGCGTAAAACAGGGGAAAAGGAGGCAGTGGTGTTACCCGCAGACCCATATTGTGGACCCAGGCATTCGGCCCACTTATTAGGGTGCTTGTATGGGTGGTGGTGAGGTTGCTAGTGTTCACTCCCCGTCTCATTTTGGTACGGCGCAGGTTGCAAACTACCACTCTTTTGTCATCTGCACTTTCCTCAAAAAAAGCTCCATACTACGGAACACCTACCCCTTGGCAAGGTAGATTTACGCATTGGGGTGCTCGGTGTAATGGTTGTGGGCCTGTTTGGTGTGGGCCGACTTCTCCCTTTTGCAAGCCCATTGCCTCTTCCAGCCTGTTGCTGTGCTGCTGTCCTCCCCCTCTGTACTCCTGTCCTTGCTCGGCTTTTCACCTTCCCATGTTGGGTCAGAGACCTCATCGTTCAACACCTCCTCTTCCACTTCCTCACTCTGCTCATCCTCCTGTCTTGACCTAACCACAACTTCAGTGATTGACAACTGTGTCTCATCATCATCCACCTTGTGAACAAATGATTGCCGTTTACCACAATCATCTTCTTGAGACTGTGAATGTTCAAGAGGTTGAGAATCAGGGCACAATATCTCAGGTCCCTCTTCAAGCGTGCTGGGTGCGAGGGCCAAATGTAATAGTGGCGCTGGAAAGAGCTCCTCGGAATATCCGACTGTGGGATCACTCATTTGGCAAGCCTCTCCATGGTAGGAGGAAGGAGAATTAGAGTAAGGATTCGGTTGACCAGACTCTTGGCTACAGAGAAAGTGGTGCTTAACCGACTGGAAGCATTATCTTTAGCAATCTAACCGACCAACTGTTTGCACTGGTCCGACTTGGACAGTGTTGTCCTGCGCCGCCCAGCTAAGTTGGACATAAAACTGGGTACTGTGGATGTTTTTTTTTTCTGGTGTACTGGCAGCAGGCACAGTTTCATTGCGCCCAGGGCCACAGCCTCTGTGTGCACAATCAGCATCACGCCCACTTTCCTGTCCCTTAGTGCTCGCCTTCTTCATATTAATGGTTTTGTCACTAGATGTGGCGCAGATTGTTTTACAGTCCGCTAAAGACACAGTTTTTTCGGATGCAGGACAGTATATATCACAGAAACCAACAGAATATGAACACTATATTAGGCCCAGATTATTGGAATTGGCAATACAGACACTGTTTTCTGATGTAGTACAGTATTGGTTACAGAACACCACAGAATATAGACACTATATTAGGCCCAGATTATTGGAATTTGCAATACAGACACTGTTTTCTGATGTAGTACAGTATTGGTTACAGAACACCACAAAATATGGACACTATATTAGGCCCCGATTATTGGAATTTACGATACAGACACAGTTTTCAGATGCAGGACAGTATATGTCACAGAAAACCACAGAATTTGTATACTATATTAGGCCCAGATTATTGGAATCTGCAATACAAACACTGTTTACTGATGTAGTACAGTATTGGTAACAGAACACCACAAATTATGGACACTATATTAGGCCCAGATTATTGGAATCTGCAATACAGACACTGTTTTCTGATATAGTACAGAATAGTGCTAGTTTTCTACAGCGAAGGTTCCAGCTCGTAGTTCCTGTGTTGTTATCCTGCTTCCGACCTTAGCCTGTATCCTGACCTCGTCTCTGCCTGATCCTTATGTACCTCGCTGCTCTAAAGTGTATGATTCAGATTGTCGCGAATGCCTCTGTCTGCTGTCCAGCTTGTTACACCTGCTGCACCTGAGCTAATCAGCTCTGATGTTCTAACAGCTCCAGCTCTGCTTAATCACTAACTCAGCTCTGCTTCATCTGACTCTGGTGCTGCACTTCTTTCATCCAGCGACAGCTCGCTCCACCTGCCTGTATCCCCAGTGCTGTAAACAAAGAGAAACTTGTAAATAACTCATGAAAGAATAAAGTTACGTTAAAACCAAGCACACCATTGTTTTTCGTGTGAAATTCCCAATAATTTTGATGGTTCACATGACCCTCTTCCTATTAAAAAAACAAAAGTTGGATTCAAAATGGCCGACTTCAAAATGGCCGCCATGGTCACCACCCATCTTGAAAAGTTTCCCCTTTCACATATACTAATGTGCCACAAACAGAAAGTTAATATCACCAACCATTCCCATTTTATTAAGGTGTATCCATATAAATGGCCCACCCTGTATATTAGGCCCAGATTATTGGAATCTGCAATACAGACACTGTTTTCTGATGTAGTACAGTATTGGTTACAGAACACCACAGATTATGGACAATATATTAGGCCCAGATTATTGGAATCTGCAATACAGACACTGTTTTCTGATGTAGTACAGTATTGATTACAGAACACCACTGATTATGGACACTATATTAAGCCCAGATTATTGGAATTTGCAATACAGACACTGTTTTCTGATGTAGTACAGTATTGGTTACAGAACACCACAAATTATGGACACTATATTAGGCCCAGATTATTGGAATCTGCAATACAGACACTGTTTTCTGATGTAGTACAGTATTGGTTACAGTACACCGCAGAATACGGACACTATATTAGGCCCAGATTATTGGGATCTGCAATACAGACACTGTTTTCTGATGTAGTACAGTATTAGATACAGAACACCACAGATAAATGAACACTATATTAGGCCCTGATTATTGGAATCTGCAATATAGACACTGTTTTCTGATGTAGTACAGTATTGGTTACAGAACACCACAAAATATGGACATTATATTAGGCCCAGATTATTGGAATTTCCGATACAGACACAGTTTTCAGATGCAGGACAGTATATGTCACAGAAAACCACAGAATTTGGATACTATATTAGGCCCAGATTATTGGAATCTGCAATACAGACACTGTTTTGTGATGTAGTACAGTATTGGTTACAGAACACCACAGATTATGGACACTATATTAGGCCCAGATTATTGGAATCTGCAATACAGACACTGTTTTCTGATGTAGTACAGAATTAGTTACAGAACACCACAGATAAATGAACACTATATTAGGCCCAGATTATTGGAATCTGCAATACAGATACTGTTTTCTGATGTAGTACAGTATTAGTTACAGAACACCACAGATAAATGAACACTATATTAGGCCCAGATTATTGGAATTTCCGATACAGACAAAGTTTTCAGATGCAGGACAGTATATGTCACAGAAAACCACAGAATTTGGATACTATATTAGGCCCAGTTTATTGGAATCTGCAATACAGATACTGTTTTCTGATGTAGTACAGTATTAGTTACAGAACACCACAGATAAATGAACACTATATTAGGCCCAGATTATTGGAATCTGCAATATAGACACTGTTTTCTGATGTAGTACAGTATTGCAGCACGCCAGACCTGCAGGGTATAGCGAAGCGAGGTCACGGTTATGGGCAATCGAGGGTTGCTCACTGTATTGGAGAACCCTGGGCAGGCATGCGGCAGTGAAGGAGAGGTAGACACAGTTCCTCTGGGGCACACTCTGTATATAGGGACCAGGCCTGATGGTGGATGAGGTGCCCTGGATGTTACAGGTATTTTGAGTGCCTGGGGCAAGGTCCCTGTTGAATTCGTGACGCCAGTGCCTGTAACGGTGGCACACCGATTTATAGGAGGAATAACTGGGTACTCAGTGGATAAACCAAACGTTGCTTTACTTGGTGAACACAGTCCAACTTGGTACATACAGTTACAGTTGATAGTGATGATAATGCAGTCCCTTGAACAATACTTCACAAGCAGGTAGACTTTAAATAGTGGCAGGAATTAATCATGCAAGATACTTGGAGGGCATAACGGTTGATGCTTTACAGTGCAATGCTGCTCTATCCCCTTCAGCTATTCTAGCTGGCTGGATCCCAAGGCCCGGATGCCTAAATGCTGGCTTTAATCCTTGGTATGTAAATCCTTCCTCCAGTATTGGCGCTTGCTGTACTTTATAGAACCTCTGCCCATTCAGGGTACTTATCTGACCTGGTATTGTCCTTACTCGGCTTGAGGGTAACTGCAGGTTTCTCCCAGGAGGTGCTGTCCTGCAACTGGGGTGACTTCAGAGCTAACTAAGGCTCTCTTGATCAGCAGGTAGGCTAGGATCCCTCTACTAGCCTCCTGGTAACAACTAGAAGCCAGGGCTGTCTAGCTGCATGTCAGGAGGAGGCCCTCAGCATGTCCCTGGCTGGTGCCTTCTAACTTCAGTCTCTGCAGACTCCTGACGCTGAACTACCTCTCCCTGTCTGGGCCTGGATATTTATACTAGGGGCTCCCTATCTCCCTCTAGTGTCTGGGATGTCTAACTACACCCAACTAGGCCTGCTTACACATTACACATGGGAATATTGCATATAAAAACACATTATAAAATACATTGAATGCACACTTAAATATAACATTTCTGTCCCTTGTGAGTAGGAGTAACGCGCACACCAATTGACCCTTGTGTAGTGCCCACGCCTATCTAGTGGGACACTACAGTATTGGTTACAGAACACCACAGAAAATGGACACTATATTAGGCCCAGATTATTGGAATTTGCAATACAGACACTGTTTTCTGATGTAGTACAGTATTGGTTACAGAACACCACAGATTATGGACACTATATTAGGCCCAGATTATTGGAATCTGCAATACAGACACTGTTTTCTGATGTAGTACAGTATTGGTTACAGAACACCACAGATTATGGACAATATATTAGGCCCAGATTATTGGAATCTGCAATACAGACACCTTTTTCTGATGTAGTACAGTATTGGTTACAGTACACCACAGAATATGGACACTATATTAGGCCCAGATTATTGGAATCTGCAATACAGACACTGTTTTCTGATGTAGTACAGTATTAGTTACAGAACACCACAGATAAATGAACACTATATTAAGCCCAGATTATTGGAATTTCCAATACAGACACAGTTTTCAGATGCAGGACACTATATGTGACAGAAAACCACAGAATTTGTATACTATATTAGGCCCAGATTATTGGAATCTGCAATACACACACTGTTTTCTGATGTAGTACAGTATTGGTAACAGAACACCACAGATTATGGACACTATATTAGGCCCAGATTATTGGGATCTGCAATACAGACACTGTTTTCTGATGTAGTACAGTATTAGATACAGAACACCAAAGATTATGGATACTATATTAGGCCCAGATTATTGGAATCTGCAATACAGACACTGTTTTCTGATGTAGTACAGTATTGGTTACACAACACCACAGATTATGAATAAAGTTGAGCTGACACCTGGATGTTCGGGTTCGACGAGTTCGGACGAACTTGAAAAAAAAAGTTCGGGACCCGAACTTGAACCGAAATTGACCCCGAACCCCATTGAAGTCAATGGAGACCCGAACTTTTGGGCACTCAAATTGCTCTAAAATAGTCCTGGAAAGGGCTAGAGGGCTGCAAAAGGCATCAAAATGTGCTTAAGAGCATGGCAACTGTCCTGCAAACAAATGTGGATAGGGAAATGACTTAAAATAACATAAAATACAGAAATATTAAAAATAACAATCTGGATCTAGGAGTAGGCGGTTGAGGAGGCGGTGGATGGGTGGATGTGGCGGTGTAGGTTGACGCCACGGTGTAGGTGGAAGCGGCGGTGAAGGAAGAATAGGTAGCCAACACTGATTTGTGTTATTTTTTATTTTTAAATTGGGGTATCCCGCAAAATATTGGGACATATAACAAAATAAAACAAAGAATAAGTGCACTTAAGTACAAGAATGGATGGTTGAGGCTGGTATAAATGTCTATTCTGCACAAGGTACGGACAAGTCCTGTGGGATCCATGCCTGGCTCATTTTAATAAACGTAAGCTTGTCCACATTGGCTGTGGCCTGTGATAATGCTCTCTGCCGTGCTAAATACACGTTCACACTATACACTGGCTGCAGGGCAGGTCAGCACCTCCAAGGCTGACAAAGCTTTTCCACATTTGGGCCATGCTAACCCTGCCTTCTCAGGTGCTGGTGGTGCCCCAGCTGCGTTGGCGATCTCTTCCTCCTCCTCTGCCTTCGCCTTGTGCTTCCACTGTGCCCCCGCTGTCAGGTGGGAATACCATCATCAGTGTGCGCTTGTAGTCGCGCATCTTCCAATCAGTAACAGATGTTTTCACTAAATTTAGTTCCCTGTCAGCAATGCAGAGCAGGGGTTCATTCACGGCAAAAGGGGGTTCATGTCACCCAGCAATAGAACAGAGGATTTTGAGAGATTTAGGCCCCTGTCACCCAGGCACAGCAGGGGTTCATTCACGGCAAAAGGGGGTTCTTGTCACCCAGCAATAGAACAAAGGATTTTGAGAGATTTAGGCCCATGTCACCCAGGCACAGCAGGGGTTCATTCACTGCAAAAGGGGGTTCATGTCACCCAGCAATAGAACACAGGATTTTGAGAGATTTAGGCCCCTGTCACCCAGGCACAGCAGGAGTTCATTCACGGCAAAAGGGGGTTCATGTCACCCAGCAATAGAACAGAGGATTTTGAGAGATTTAGGCCCCTGTCATCCAGGCACAGCAGGGGTTTATTCAGGGCAAAAGGGGGTTCATGTCACCCAGCAATAGAACAGAGGATTTTGATAGATTTAGGCCCCTGTCACCCAGGCACCCAGGGGTTTGTATACGTAAAAAATTGTAAAATGTCACCCGACAATTGAAAATAAGAATTTTTTTAATTTAGGGCACTAAAATTGGCACTTTTTTGCATTAAAAGGGCTCTAACATAGTCCTTGAAAAGGCTAGAGGGATGTAAAAGGCAGTAAAATGTGCTTAAGAGCATGGCAACTGCTCTGTAAACAAATGTGGATAGGGAAATAACTTAAAATGAAATAAAATAACTAAAAATTACAAATTATTAACCTGCAACTCAGAGAAGGAGATGGATATGGAGTCGGAGGTTGAGGAGGCGGTGAATGTGGTATTGTAGGTGGAGGCAGCAATGGAGGAGGAGGAGGAGCCAACAATGTTTTTTTTTTTTTTTATTGGGGTAGGTAGCCCCCAAAATAATATACAAAACAAATAAAAAAAAAGAAAACAAAGAATCATTGCACTTGATGTTTGATGGTGGTATAAATGTCTATTCTGCACAAGGTACAGACAAGTCTTGTGGGATTGGCTGTGGACAGGCGGCTGCGTCTGTCTGTAATGACGCCTCCTGACGTGCTAAATACACGTTCAGAGAGTACACTGGCTGCAGGACAGGCCAGCACCTCCAAGGCATACAGGGCAAGCTCTGGCCATGTGGACAATTTGGAGACCCAGAAGTTGAATGGGGCAGAACCATCAGTCAGTACGTGTAGGCGTGTGCACAGGTACTGTTCCATCATGTTGTTCAAATGCTGTTGGGGCCGGTTGTTGCGGCGAGGTGACAAAGCTTTTCCACATGTCGGCCATGCTAACCCTGCCTTCTGAGGTGCTGGTGCTGACACAGCTGTGTTGGCGACCTCTTCCTCCTCCCCTGCCTTCGCCTTGTGCTTCCACTTGTCCCCCGGCGTCAGTCGGGAATGCTCTCAGGAGCGCATCTAACCAGCGTGCGCCTGTAGTCGCGCATCTTCCGATCACGCTCCAGTGAGGGAATTAAGGACGGCACATTGTCTTTGTAAAGGGGATCCAGCAGGGTGGCCAAAATGTGGGCAACTCTGCTGTCGTTGCGCAGGCACTGCAGCATGTAGTCGCTCATGTGTGCCAGGCTGCCCAGAGGTAAGGACAAGCTGTCCTCTGTGGAAGGCGTATAGTCTGCATCCTCTGTATCCTCCCAGCCACGCACCAGTGATGTGCCCGAGCTGCGTTGGATGCGACCCCGCAGTGAACATGCTTCATCCCCATCCTCCTCCTCATCCTCCTCCTCCTCGTCCTCCAGTAGTGGGCCCTGGCTGGCCAAATTTGTACCTGGCCTCTGCTGTTGCAAAAATCCTCCTTCTGAGCCACTTCTAAAAGACTGGCTTTAAAGTGTTAGAGATGACCCCTCTTCCTCCTCCTCATCCTGGGCCACATCCTCTTCCATCATCGCCCTAAGTGTTTTCTCAAGGAGACATAGAAGTGGTATTGTAACGCTGATAACAGCGTCATCGCCACTGGCCATTTTGGTGGAGTACTCAAAACAGCGCAACAGGGCACACAGGTCTCGCATGGAGGCCCAGTCATTGGTGGTGAAGTGGTGCTGTTCCGCAGTGCGGCTCACCCGTGCGTGCTGCAGCTGAAACTCCACTATGGCCTGCTGCTGCTGACACAGTCTCTCCAGCATGTGCAAGGTGGAGTTCCACCTGGTGGGCACGTCGCATATGAGGCGGTGAGCAGGAAGGCCGAAGTTACGCTGTAGAGCAGGATATATTTCCACTGGACCGGGGGTCGAGTGGAGGGGTGGACCGTAGGCGCAAAAACGCAACCAGAGTATTTTTAGAAACCAATGTTTTTTTATTATTGTTAAAGTGACAGCGCGTTTCGGGGTCCACCCCTCCACTCGACCCCCGGTCCAGTGGAAATATATCCTATTCATCGACCCAGATGGCGGCTTGGCCCCCGCCAAAGGGGAATGCGGACGGAATCGGCAGCATCCACCTGTGAGACATAATCAGTAGTGATGAGCGGCAGGGGTCATATTCGAATTCGCGATATTTCGCGAATATTTTGTAGAATATTCGTCGAAAATTCGCAAATTCGAAAAGTAATGATTGTGTAATATGCGAATTTTCGGAATTCGAATTTTCGGATTCGAATTTTTTATTGCGAATTTTTCAACTTACAACTATTAGACAAAGAAGATTATATCACTATATTAGCTAAATTGCTCTATTCGATTTTTTTCGAATATTCTCTATATTGCTATAACTTCGTTTTTTCGAATATTCGTAATATTCTAAAACAAGAATATATAGCAATATAGCGAATATTCAAAAAAAAAGAATATAGAGCAAAATTCGCAAACACTACTACTCCTAAAGTCAAGTATATTGCAGCCTTCTTATTGGCCCACAAGCTAGAAGCAGTGAGGGATCATGTGTACTGATAAAAAAAAAATAAAAAAAAAAAGGAAAAAATTCGAATATTCTAAATTTTCAAAGTACCTATATTCGCAATAAAAATTCGAAATTCGAATATTCGTGATCAACACTAATAATCAGTCCTATCCACCTCTAGTCCAGTTGCACCAAACAATAGGTGCATCAACAACAGGTGAGCAGTACCACTCTTCCTGTTGCTCTGGAGGCTCGGCTTATTTACCCTATGAGCGCCTTTTTCTCTCCTTGGCCATTATCTACGCTGTAGAGCAGACAGCCGAGCGGCGGCAGGATGAGAACACCAGAAGCGCGCACAGGTGGCCCGCACTTTATGCAGCAGCTCAGACATGTAGGAATAGTTGTGAATACATTTCTGCACCACCAAATTCAGCACATGCGCCAGGCAAGGGATGTGCGTCAAACCGGCTAGTCCCAGAGCTGCAACGAGATTTCGCCCATTATCGCACACCACCAGGCTGGGCTTGAGGCTCACTGGCAGCAACCACTTGTCGGTCTGTTGTTCTATACCCCGCCACAACTCCTGCGCGGTGTGGGGCCTGTCCCCCAAACACATTAGTTTCAAAACTGCCTGCTGACGTTTACCCCTGACTGTGCTGAAGTGGGTGGTGAAGGTCTGTCGCTGACCGGATGAGGAGGTGGTAGAAGAGGAGGAGGAAGCCGAGTAGGAAGAGGAGGCAACAGGAGGCAAAGAATGATGCCCTGCGATCCTTGACGGCAGAATGACGTGCGCCAAACAGCTCTCCGCCTGGGGCCCAGCCGCCACTACATTTACCCAGTGTGCAGTTAGGGAGATATAGCGTCCCTGGCCGTGCTTACTTGTCCACGTATCTGTCGTTAGGTGGACCTTGCCACAGATGGCGTTGCGCAGTGCACACTTGATTTTATCCAATACTTGGTTGTGCAGGGAGGGCACGGCTCTCCTGGAGAAGTAGTGGCGGCTGGGAACGACGTACTGTGGGACAGCAAGCGACATGAGCTGTTTGAAGCTGTCTGTCTCCACCAGCCTGAATGACAGCATTTCAAAGGCCAGCAGTTTAGAAATGCTGGCATTCAGGGCCAGGGATCGAGGGTGGCTAGGTGGGAATTTACACTTTCTCTCAAAGGTTTGTGAGATGGAGAGCTGAATGCTTCCGTGTGACATGGTGGAGATGCTTGGTGACGGAGGTGGTGTTGTTGGTGGCACATCCTCTGTTTGCTGGGCGGCAGGTGCCAACGTTCCTCCAGAGGCGGAGGAAGAGGCCGAGGCAGCAGCAGAAGAGGGAGCAGGAGGGGCCTGAGCCCTTTCTTGGTTTTGAAGGTGCTTACTCCACTGCAGCCCGTGTCTCGCATGTAGATGCCTGGTCATGCAGGTTGTGCTAAGGTTCAGGCTCTGATGGCACAGCATGCAAACCACTCAGGTCTTGTCGTCAGCACATTGTGTGGAGAAGTGCCATGCCAGGGAACTCCTTTAAGCTGCCTTTGGTGTGCTTGGTCCCTGGTGACGGTGGCCAGTAGCAGGCGAACTGTTTTGGCGAAGGCTGCTCTGCTTTTGCACCCTGCTCCCGCTTTTGCTACGCTGTTGACTCGGTCTCACCACTGCCTCTTCCTCCGAACTCTGAAACTCAGTGGCACGACCTTCATTCCATGTGGGGTCTAGGACCTCATCGTCCCCTGCATCGTCTTCCACCCAGTCTTCCTCCCTGACCTCCTTTTCGGTCTGCACTCTGCAGAAAGAGGCAGCAGTTGGCACCTGTATTTCGTCATCATCAGAGACGTGCTGAGGTGGTATTCCCATGTCCTCATCAGGAAACATAAGTGGTTGTGCGTCAGTGCATTCTATGTCTTCCACCCCTGGGAAAGGGCTAGGTGGATGCCCTTGGGAAACCCTGCCAACAGAGTCTTCAAACAGCATAAGAGACTGCTGCATGACTTGAGGCTCAGACAGGTTCCCCGATATGCACGGGGGTGATGTGACAGACTGATGGGCCTGGGTTTCAGGCACCACTTGTGCGCTTTCTGCAGAAGACTGGGTGGAAGATAATGTGAACGTGCTGGATCCACTGTCGGCCACCCAATTGACTAGCGCCTGTACTTTCTCAGGCCTTACCATCCTTAGAACGGCATTAGGCCCAACCAAATATCGCTGTAGATCCTGGCGGCTACTGGGACCTGAGGTAGTAGGTTCAGTAGAACGTGTAGCTGTGGCAGAACGGCCACGTCCTCTCCCTGCACCAGAGGCTCTACCAACACCACCACCACGACCATGACTGCGTCCCTTATTAGATGTTTGCCTCATAGTTAGCGTTTACAAAGCAAAGTAAAAAGTGGTTAAGTCTGTTAAAAATAATTAACCGCCAATAAAAACCCTGATGTAGGGTATTGCACTCAATTTTTTTTTTAACTCTATATGACAGCGGTATTTGTGGCCTAAATGTGACACTCACTTATGCACGTCTTATCTCAGATGTGCAGTATATCAGAGGTTTTTTTCACCCCAGTAACCAAAAAGCCGTATTTCTGGCCTAAATGTGACAGTCACTTATGCATGTGTAATCCCAGATGTGCAATATATTAGAGGCTTTTTTCACAACAGTATGCCAAAGCCGTATTTCTGGCCTAAATGTGACAATCACTTATGTACATCTTATCCCAGATGTGCAGTATATTAGAGGGTTTTTTCACCCCAGTAACCAAAAAGCCGTATTTCTGGCCTAAATGTGACAGTCACTTATGCTTGTCTAATCCTAGATGTGCAGTATATTAGAGGGTTCTTTCACCCCAGTAAGCAAAAAGATGTATTTCTGGCCTAAATGTGACAGTAACTTATGCTTGTCTAATCCCAGATGTGCAGTATATTAGAGGGTTTTTCACCCCAGTAACCAAAAAGCCATATTTCTGGCCTAAATGTGACACTCACTTATGCACGTCTTATCCCTGATGTGCAGTATATTAGAGGGTTTTTTCACCCCAGTAAGAAAAAAGATGTTTTTCTGGCCTAAATGTGACAGTCAATTATGCACGTCTTATCCCAGATGTGCAGTATATTAGAGGGTTTTTTCACCCCAGTAACCAAAAAGCTGTATTTCTGGCCTAAATGTGACAGTCACTTATGCACGTGTAATCCCAGATGTGCAATATATTAGAGGCTTTTTTCACCACAGTATGCCAAAGCCGTATTTCTGGCCTAAATGTGACACTCACTATGCATGTCTTATCCCAGATGTGCAGTATATTAGAGGGGATTTTCACCCCAGTAACCAAAAATACGTATTTCTGGCCTAAATGTGACAGTCATTTATGCTTGTCTAATCCCAGATGTGCAGTATATTAGATGGTTTTTTCACCCCAGTAACCAAAAAGCCGTATTTCTGGCCTAAATGTGACAGTCAGTTATGCTTGTCTAATCCCACATGTGCAGTATATTAGAGAGTTTTTTCACCCCAGTAACCAAAAAGCCGTATTTCTGGCCTAAATGTGACATTCACTATGCACGTCTTATCCCAGATGTGCAGTATATTAGAGGGGTTTTTCACCTCAGTAACCAAAAAGCCGTATTTCTGGCCTAAATGTGACAGTCACTTATGCTTGTCTAATCCTAGATGTGCAGTATATTAGAATTTTTTTCCACCCCTGTAACCAAAAAGCCGTATTTCTGGCCTAAATGTGACAGTCACTTATGCTTGTCTAATCCCAGATGTGCAGTATATTAGAGGGTTTTTTCACCCCAGTAACCAAAAAGCCGTATTTCTGGCCTAAATGTGACAGTCACTTATGCTTGTCTAATCCCAGATGTGCAGTATATTAGAGGGTTTTTTCACCCCAGTAACCAAAAAGCCGTATTTCTGGCCTAAATGTGACAGTCACTTATGCACGTCTTATCCCAGATGTGCAGTATATTAGAGGGTTTTTTCACCCCAGTAACCAAAAAGCCGTATTTCTGGCCTAAATGTGACACTCACTTATGCACGTCTTATCCCTGATGTGCAGTATATTAGAGGGTTTTTTCACCCCAGTAAGAAAAAAGATGTATTTCTGGCCTAAATGTGACAGTCAATTATGCACGTCTTATCCCAGATGTGCAGTATATTAGAGGGTTTTTTCACCCCAGTAACCAAAAAGCTGTATTTCTGGCCTAAATGTCACAGTCACTTATGCACGTGTAATCCCAGATGTGCAATATATTAGAGGCTTTTTTCACCACAGTATGCCAAAGCCGTATTTCTGGCCAAAATGTGACACTCACTATGCATGTCTTATCCCAGATGTGCAGTATATTAGAGGGGATTTTCACCCCAGTAACCAAAAATATGTATTTCTGGCCTAAATGTGACAGTCATTTATGCTTGTCTAATCCCAGATGTGCAGTATATTAGAGTGTTTTTTTACCCCAGTAACCAAAAAGCCGTATTTCTGGCCTAAATGTGACAGTCACTCATGCTTGTCTAATCCTAGTTGTGCAGTATATTAGAGGGTTTTATCACCCCAGTAACAAAAAAGCTGTATTTCTGGCCTAAATGTGACACTCACTTATGCTTGTCTAATCCCAGATGTGCAGTATATTAGAGGCTTTTTTCGCCCCAGTAACCAAAAAGCCGTATTATTGGCCTAAATGTGACAGTCACTTATGCACGTGTAATCCCAGATGTGCAATATATTAGAGGCTTTTTTCACCACAGTATGCCAAAGCCGTATTTCTGGCCTAAATGTGACAATCACTTATGCACGTGTAATCCCAGATGTGCAGTATATAAGAGGCTTTTATTACCCCAGTATGCCAAAGCCGTATTTCTGGCCTAAATGTGACAATCACTTATGCATGTGTAATCCCAGATGTGCACTATATTTAACAGATGTATTTTTTTTAACCCTAGTAAGCAAAAAGCTGTATTTCTGGACTTGCAGACATGCAGATAGCCTGTGCTGGTGCACTATCGTTGCATAAAATGGCTGCCGATTATGTATTGATATTGACTGAAGAAAAAAAAGTTTGTTTTCAGTAGTAGTTGGCTTAGGACAGGCTTAAAAAAATTGTGCACTGCACCCACAAAACACATTTGCTGTAGATCGCTGAGTACAAAAAACAGTTCTTGATAAGATTTCTCCCTGATCTCTCCTTTACAGCAGCTGCAGCCTCTCCCTACACTAATCCGAGCAGAGTGACAGGCGCATCTACGTGACTCCAGCTTAAACAGAGGCTGGGTCACATGCTGCAGTTGGCCAATCACAGCCATGCCAATAGTAGGCATGGCTGTGATGGCCTTTTGGGGCAAGTAGTATGACGCTTGTTGATTGGCTGCTTTGCAGCCTTTCAAAAAGCGCCATAAAAATCGGCGAACACCGAACCCGAAACCGAACTTTGACGTAAATGTTCGGGTCCGGGTGCCGAAAACCCTAAAGTTCGGTACGAACCCGAACTTTACAGTTCGGGTTCGCTCAACTCTAATTATGAACACTATATTAGGCCCAGATTATTGGAATTTGCAATACAGACACAGTTTTCGGATGCAGGACAGTATATGTCACAGAACACCACAGATTATGGACACTATATTAGGCCCAGATTACTGGAATCTGCAATACGGACACTGTTTTTTGTTGTAGTACAGTATTGTTTACAGGGCACCACAGAATATAAACACTATATTAGGCCCAGATTATTGGAATCTGCAATACAGACACTGTTTTCTGATGTAGTACAGTATTGATTACAGAACACCACAGATTATGGACAATATATTAGGCCCAGATTATTGGAATCTGCAATACAGACACTGTTTTCTGATGTAGTACAGTATTGGTTACAGAACACCACAGATTATGGACAATATATTAGGCCCAGATTATTGGAATCTGCAATACAGACACCTTTTTCTGATGTTGTACAGTATTGATTACAGAACACCACAGATTATGGACACCATATTAGGCCCAGATTATTGGAATTTGCAAAACAGACACAGTTTTCGGATGCTGGACAGTATATGTCACAGAAATCCACACACTATGGACACTAGATTAGGCCCAGATTAGTTAAATTTGCCCTAAAGAAACAGTTTTTGGATGGCGTACTATATATGTCACAGAAAACAACACACTGTGGACACTAGATTAGTCCCATATTATTTAAATTTATGCTAAAGAAACAGTTTTCGGATCTAGTACTGTATATGTCACGGATGTGTATTACTCGCACACACTACAGAGACAGTAGATAAGGGTTGGCCCCTGATTATTTAAATTTACGCTAAAGAAACAGTTTTCGGATGGAGTACTGTATATGTCACGGATGTGTATTAAACGCACACTATAGACAATAAAAGTGGCGCTGATTATTTGAATTTACGCAAAAAGACACAGTCTGCGGATGATATTCAGTATATGTCACTAAGGCTACTTTCACACCTGCGTTCAGGTGTCCGCTCGTGAGCTCTGTTTGAAGGGGCTCACGAGCGGTCCTGAACGCATCCGTCTGGCCCCAATGCATTCTCAATGGAGGCGGATCCACTGAGAATGCATCCGCCTGCCAGCGCTCAGCCTCCGCTCCGCTCAGTGAGCGGACACCTGAACGCTGCTTGCAGCGTTCGGGTGTCCGCCTGGCCGTGCGGAGGCGAGCGGATCCGTCCAGACTTATAATGGAAGTCAATGGGGACGGATCCGCTTGAAGATGACACCATATGGCTCAATTTTCAAACGGATCCGCCCCCCATTGACTTTCAATGTAAAGTCTGAACGGATCCGTTTGCATTATCATGAACAAAAAAAAAACAATTTTTTTTTTTTTTGTTCATGGTTATGCAAACGGATCCGTTCTGAACGGATGCAAGCGTTTGCATTATAGGAGCGGATCCGTCTGTGCAGACACCAGACGGATCCGCTCCTAACGCAAGTGTGAAAGTAGCCTAATAAGTATTAAAGAAAAATATCTTGCTGCTGTCAAACACACACACAGTAGTCCTTAAAAGAACTTTGGTGTCTTTGAAAAGCTTTTGGTAGTAAAAACAGCAAATTTCTCTCCCTGCACTATCTGTCCCTTCCTCGGCACGGATGTCCCTGAGACTGATCAATTTAGTGCAGGTAAAAATATATTGCTGCTCTAAAGCACACACATACACAGTATTCCTTAAAAGGACTTTTGGGTCTTTGAAAAGCTTTCTTAGAATAATAACTGTGAATTTCGCTCCCTAAACTGCCTTTCCCTTACTATGCTCTGCTCTCCCTGACTATGACTGATATGAGCACATGTCATGACGCGTTCCAGCCAGCCAATCACTTTTAATGCCAGCAGCCAACATGGCTACTGGCATTACAGTGATGGCAGTACTTACCTGTGCATTTATTGGCTGCCTAGCAGCTGCGAAACGTGCAGGGAGGAGACTCAATCATGGCGCTCGAGCACATGCGGTACTCGGCCGAGCACCGCCATTTGCCGAGCATAGCGATGCTCTAGCCGAACCAGCATTTAGCCGAGCATGCTCACTCATCACTACCAGCCATGCTTTCAACATATATAACCGCCGACGTGAACTGAGAATATAATTTTCTTTTTGTACTCAAATAGGCCACTAAATTCTTTCAACACATATAACCGCTGATGTGAACTGAGAATATAATTTTCTTTTTGTACTCAAATAGGCCACTAAGTTCTTTCAACAAATATAACCGCTGATGTGAACTGAGAATATATTTTTCTTTTTGTACTGAAATAGGCCAATAAATGCTTTCAACACATATAACCACTGACGTGAACTGAGAATGTATTTTTCTTTTTGTACTGAAATAGGCCTCTACATGCTTTCAACACTCATAACCGCCGACGTGAACTGAGAATATATTTTTCTTTCTGTACTGAAATAGGCCACTAGCCGCTTTCGCCACAAATAACTGCAACAGTGAAGTGCATATATTTTTTTATTTCTGTACTGAAATTGGCCACTAAACGCTTTTGCCAGAAATAAAAGCACCAGTGTAGTGCGTATATATTTCTTTCTGTACTGAAATAGGCTGCTAAACACTTTCAACACATTACTGCAGAAGTGAACTGAGAATATATTTTTCTTTTTGTACTGAAATAGGCCAGCAAACGCTTTTAGTAGAAATAAATGCACCAGTTAAGTGAGTATATATATTTCTTTCTGTACTGAAATAGGCTACTAAACACTTTCAACACATTACTGCAGAAGTGAACTGAGTATATATTTTTCTTTCTGTACTGAAATAGGCCACTAAACGCTTTTAGCAGAAATAAATGCACCAGTGAAGTGCGTATATATTTCTCTTTCTGTACTGAAAAAGGCCACTAAACGCTTTTGCCACAAATAAATGCAACAGTGAAGTGCGTATATTTTTTTCCTTTTTGTACTGAAATAGGACACTGAGTGCTTTCACCACATTTAACTGCAGAAGTGAAATGTGTATATATTTTTCGTTTTGTACTGAATTAGGCCACTAAAGTCTTTCACTACAAATAAATGCAACAGTGAAGTGCTTATATTTTTTTCCTTTTTGTACTGAAATAGGACACTGAGTGCTTTCACCACATTTAACTGCAGAAGTGAAATGTGTATATATTTTTCGTTTTGTACTGAATTAGGCCACTAAAGTCTTTCACTACAAATAAATGCAACAGTGAAGTGCGTATATTTTTTTCCTTTTTGTACTGAAATAGGACACTAAACGCTTTCACCACATATAACTGCAGAAGTGAAATGCGTATATATTTTTGCTTTTTGTACTGAAATAGGCCACTAAACTCTTTCATATATTAATGCCTGAAGAACGGTTAAAAATAAAACAAAAAATTATTTATTAGTAAATAAATAAATAAAAAAAGGGTGAATCTATAGTTCTCTTTAAATCAGAGACATGCAATTGTGGGGTTAGGTGTGTAGCAGGATAGAGCAAAAAATCACCCGCTACCAAACTCACAGTCCCCACACACAGAGGGAGGGTCTATAAAATCACTTCTTGACCCTGACCTAGATGTGTTACACTTATTTTGGTGGGATAATTTCTTGGTTGATCAAGTGAATCCAAATTGTCACCCCAAATCAACTAGTGCCCCTCTACCCGGCCAGTAAATGGGCCGTTTATCGGGGGCGCTCGTATAAGCAGAGAACCTTACTACAATCAGGTTCCTGTATAGGCATACAGTGGGGCGCAATGTTGATCTGGACTACTAACAGATGGGCTACCTAAGCTTGGCTCTCTCAGCCCGCTCAACACGTTTCTGTGTCTATTGGGTCGGACACTTCGTCAGGAGCTGGGTAAGGGTCTGAGAGGCAGTAGTCTAGCTAAAACTTGGCGCCGGCGGTAGGACGCTGCACGTGTCCCGTGCAGCGTATCGGCACTGTAATGGCCGTACGCTCCCGCCGGGTTCTGCTGCTTAAATAGGGATGCACCCTAGTAGGGGGAAGAGAGAGGGTGCCGCCGACTCGGACCCATATAATCTTCAGTGGGGGGATATAACTCATGCTATTAAGTGATAGCGGGGAGAACGCTCAGGAGAATAGGGAATGATGAACAATAATTGTAACATTCTTTGCATCAATGTAATTGCTGCATAAGCGCAACATTTATTCTCTGCCTATTGATCAGGCTATACAAGAACACTATTGTGTCACTTGCTATAGAAGACATGAACCTGACTAGGTCAGGGAAATCATATTAAAAGCAAAATAGGTATGAATGAAAAATTTGGTTACTGAAGGGGATAGGTTACTGAGTAAACGGGCATCTGGGTCTCTCATTTGGAGACAATAAAGTCACTTTATTATAGCAGTTATGCCTCACATTATTCTATGAAGCATGTGAAACTGCTTAGTTCATTCAGTCCCTTTGGTTTTTCCATATTCAAACGGTAGATCCACTTCAGTTCTTTTCTGAGCATTCTTTTATCCAAATCTCCTCCCCTTGGGAATTGGCGCACTTGTTCAATACACTGAAAGTGTATCACCTTGACATTGCCTTCATGCGCCTCATTAACTTGTCTTGCAATGGGGGTGTCTCTTTTATTACGGACGCCATTGAGTTGTTCCCCAATAATTTGTCTAAATTCACATATCGTTTTACCAACGTATTGTAGGCCACAGTCACATGTCATTAGATAGATTACCGCTGTGGACTTGTATGTAATGAATGACCGAATGTCAAAGGTTTTCAGGCTCACTAAACAAGTGAAGGTTCTGCCCATCTTGATAGAATTGCAAGCAACGCATCCGCTGCATCTGTTTGTGCCTTTAATGCTAGATATCAACCATGTTCGTGTTTGGGTGGGAGTCAGAAAGCTATGGACTAGTCTGTCCCTGAGGTCTCTACCTCTGCAGTACGTGATCTATGGGTAGCTTCCTACTATATCACCTACATCAGGATCCGTACGAAGGATACCCCAGTGGCGGGTAATGATGTCCTTCACCATTTGATGTCCTGAATCAAACGTCCTGATGATTCTCATTACATCATCCTCTGTTTTCGTCGCTTTTGGGGTCAAGAGAGTTTCCCGGTCGGAGCATCGAGCATGATGGTAGGCATTCATGAGGGTGGTGTCAGGGTAGCCGCGAGCCTTGAACGTATCTCTAAGGTCATCATCAGTTTTCTTAAAATCAAGTGGCTCTGAGCAGTTCCTTCTTGCCATTAGGTATTGTCCCTTCGGTATGCCTCTGCATAAGGAATGTGGATGCCAGCTATGCCATTGTAATAGTTTGCTTGTCGCATTTGGTTTGCAAAACATTCTTGTTATGATGTGGCTGTCCAGGAAGGTGATCTCCCATTTATTAATGGTTGAGGTAAAGAATAGTCCAAGATAATTCACATTTAGCTGTTTAACAAAGGCCTCAAACTCCTGTTCACTTCCTTTCCACAGAATCAGTATGTCATCTATATAACGTAGCCACAATTGTATATATGATAACCATCCTTCATAGGGTTCGCTGAAAATGACCTTTTTCTCCCACCAGCCCAGGTATAGGTTTGCAAAGGTAGGGGCACACGGACTGCCCATTGCAACACCCCTGAGCTGGTGGAAGATTTTACCATTAAACGTAAAAATGTTGTGGTCTAGAATAAATCTCAATAGAGACAGAACAAATTTGTTATGCTTCTCACAGTGAGTCCCACTTTCTTTCAGAAAATATCTTGTGGTACGAATCCCCTCATCTTGTGGAATGGATGTGTACAGAGATTCCACATCAAGACTCGCCAAAATTACATCTCCATCTAGAACTATATCATTAATTCTATTGAGTACGTCCATCATGTCAGGCACATATGATGGAAGGGACAGTACAAATGGACGTTGGATCGTGTATCTGCTTATGTTCTGCGTAAGGCTCCCTATTCCGGACACGATGGGTCTTCCTTTTAATGGATTCCATCCTTTATAGACTTTTGGTAGCCCATAAAAGGATGCTAATACTGGATGGGGAGGAAGTAGAAACTCCATTTCAGTCTGATGAATCAGGAGCTCTCTTCTAGCTTCCCTTATGATTTCCGCTAGGAAAGAGACCATGGGGTTTTCCTTTAATACGCTTTCACTGACACTGAACGCTTTCACAATATATAACTGCAGAAGTGAAATGCATATATATTTGCTTTTTATACTGAAATTGGCCACACTTTTGCCACAAATAAATACAATAGTGACCTGTCCCTAGCGACTTCAGACATCTCTCTCTGCACTAGAAGAATGAAAGAAAACCGGCACTTCCAAAAATCTTTGCTGGTGATAGATTTATTGGTCACTCATATGACGCGCGGCGTTTCGGCACTCACAGGTGCCTTTTTCAAACAAGAAGTGAGCAGCAGTATGAGTGTATCTCTCCCTGCACTAAGATGCTGTGAAATGATTCCTCACAATTTTTTCCGTGCATTTTGAATAATGTTTCCCTGCACTTGTAAATCGCTTTTTGTTTCACAATTAGGTTTTTCTGTCCCTAGTGACTTCAGACTTCTCTCCCTCACTAAGATGCCGTGAAATGTTTCCTCCCTATCGTTTCCCTGCAATTTGAATAATATTTCCCTGCACTTGAATATCTTTTTTTTTGCAATGAGGTTTTCAGTATAACTCTCCCTAGCTCCTGCAACGTCTGTACCTGCACTACGAACGCTGGAAAATGTCTGAATCCAAGATGGCTGAAGATATTTATAGGGTTGTGACATCACAGGGCTGGCTGGCTGCTGATTGGTTGCATGTATGTCATTATGGGTCAGCCCACCTTCTCAGAGTTCCTTGCCCCATGTCCTTACACATGTAGCCGCCATTGTAGCTGACGATTCATTACAACGAAAAGCGAGGAAATTCACATTCGTTGCGAATCGAATTTTTCTTAAAATTCGGATCGAATTCCACTTCATCAGCTTCGATTCGCTCATCTCTAATCATAACATAGAGGCATCTCATTCTTCTGCCATGTGGCCATACATTTAGGTCCATATTTATTTGGACAGAGACAACATTTTCAAATTTTTGTTCTGTACATTACCACAAGGGATTTTTAACAAAACAATTCAGATGCAGTTGAAGTTCAGACTTTCAGCTTTAATTCAGTGGGTTGAACAAAATGATTGCATAAAAATGTGAAGAACTAAAGCATTTTTTAAACTCAATCCCTTCATTTCAGGGCTCAAAAGTAATTGGACAAATTAAATAATTGTAAATAACATGTTAATTTCTAATACTTGGTTGAAAACCTTTGTTAGCAATGACTGCCTGAAGTCTTCAACTCATGCCAGATGCTGTGTTTCCTCCTTTTTAATGCTCTGCCAGGCCTTTACTGCAATGGTTTGCAGATGCTGTTTGTTTGTGGGCTTTTCTGTCTGAAGTTTAGTCTTCTGGGTTGCTTTGGCTTTATGTTTTGGGTCAATGGTCATCTGTATTTTGAAACGCAGAACCAATCATTGTGGCTGCATTTGGCTGGATTTGAGCACACATTATGTCTCTGAAAACCCCAGAATTCATATGGTTGCTTCTGTCCTGTTTCACATCATCAATAAACACTAGGGACCCAGTGACACTGGCAGCCATTCATGCCCAAGCCATCACACTGCCTCCGCCGTGTTTTACAGATGATGTGGTATGCTTTGGATCATGAGCTCTACCATGCTTTCGCCATACTTTTTTCTTTCCATCATTCTGGTAGAGGTTGATCTTGGTTTCATCTGTCCAAAGAATGTTCTTCCAATAGTGTGCTGTTTTTTCAAGATTTTTTCTAGCAAAGTCCAATCTAGCCTTCTTATTCTTGAGGCTTATGAGTGGCTTGCACTGTGCAGTGAACCTTCTGTATTTCCTTTCATGCAGTCTTCTCTTTATGGTAGATTTGGATATTGATACGCCTATATCCTGGAGAGTGTTGTTCACTTAGTTGGCTGTTGTGAAGGGGTTGCTCTTCACCATGGTAATTATTCTGCGATCATCCACCACTGTTGTCTTCCATGGGCATCCAGGTCTTTTTGCATTGTTGAGGTCACCAGTGCTTTCTTTCTCGGAATGTACGAAACTGTAGATTTTGCCACTCCTAATAGTGTAGCAATTTCTCAGATTTTTTTTTCTGTATTTGCAAATGAAGGATGGCTTGTTTCACCTGCATGGAGAGCTCCTTTGACCGCATGTCTACTTCTCAGCAAAATCTTCAAAATGCAAGCACCACACCTCAAATCAACTCCAGGTCTTTTATGTGCTTAATTGAGAATGAAATAATGAAGGAATTGCCCATACCTGCCCATGAGACAGCCCTTGAGTCAATTGTCCAATTACTTTTGGTCCCTTTAAAAAAAGGGTGCCACATGAAACTCCTAAACCCTTCATCCAATTTTATTGTGGATACCCTCAAATGAAAGCTAATAATCTGGACTTTATGTCCATGTCCATTATATAACTATAACTTGAATATGTTTTAGTAAATAGGTACTAGAAACAAAATTTGTGTCAATGTCCAATTATATATGGACCTAACTGTATATTGTAGAGGAAGACCAGACCAGACTGATATTCTCTCCATTAGTGGTGTGGACTTCCACAGGCCTGCTGTCCTTCTTTGTATGGGATATGCAAAATATAGACCATAAGACCATTATAAGGATCATGCTACTGTACTCTAATATAAGGATTGAGAAATAATGAGGGATATAAAATTCATATAACTGGAAGAGGAAAGCAGCAGAAGTAACTGGACAATGGGAACAAAGAGATTGGGTTATGATTAGTGTTGGTTGAGCACCAAAGTGCTTGTGTAGAACACTTCCCAATGCTCAATGAAAGTCAATTGGAGAACCCGAGCATTAAACCAGGCACCCCCTGCTCTGAAGAGGGGAGGGTGTTGGGACTCTAGTTCAGCTTCGGAGTCCCTGCTCTGACACCATATATAGCTATGTCCATATATGGAGTCAGTGCTTGGGGACATCCAGTGTATTTAAATCTAATTTAGCCTCTATTTCTGAAAAGTTTCTGGTGGGATCCAAACTCACAACCTTCTATATTACAGCCAATAATCTTAACCACTACACTATAGAGCTGCATGGCCAGTTACTTAAAAAAAAAAATAATATATATATATATACAGTACAGACCAAAATTTTGGACACACCTTCTCATTCAAAGAGTTTTCTTTATTTTCATGACTATGAAGGCATCAAAACTATGAATTAACACATGTGGAATTATATACATAACAAACAAGTGTGAAACAACTGAAAATATGTCATATTCTAGGTTCTTCAAAGTAGCCACCTTTTGCTTTGATTACTTCTTTGCACACTCTTGATGAGCTTCAAGAGGTAGTCCCCTGAAATGGTCTTCCAACAGTCTTGAAGGAGTTCCCAGAGATGCTTAGCACTTGTTGGCCCTTTTGCCTTCACTCTGCGGTCCAGCTCACCCCAAACCATCTCGATTGGGTTCAGGTCCGGTGACTGTGGAGGCCAGGTCATCTGGCGCAGCACCCCATCACTTTCCTTCATGGTCAAATAGCCCTTACTTTCAAAGTTTTCCCAATTTTTCGGCTGACTGACTGACCTTCATTTCTTAAAGTAATGAGCTGCTTTTTTCTTGCCATAATACAAATTCTAACAGTCTATTCAGTAGGACTATCAGCTGTGTATCCACCTGACTTCTCCTCAACGCAACTGATGGTCCCAACCCCATTTATAAGGCAAGAAATCCCACTTGTTAAACCTGACAGGGCACACCTATGACGTGAAAACCATTTCAGGGGACTACCTCTTGAAGCTCATCAAGAGAATGCCAAGAGTGTGCAAAGCAGTAATCAAAGCAAAAGGTGGCTACTTTGAAGAACCTAGAATATGACTAATTTTCAGTTGTTTCACACTTGTTTGTTATGTATATAACTCCACATGTGTTAATTCATAGTTTTGATGCCTTCAGTGTGAATCTACAATTTTCATAGTCATGAAAATAAAGAAAACTCTTAGAATGAGAAGGTGTGTCCAAACTTTTGGTCTGTACTGTATACACTCACCTAAAGAATTATTAGGAACACCATACTAATACGGTGTTGGACCCCCTTTTGCCTTCAGAACTGCCTTAATTCTACGTGGCATTGATTCAACAAGGTGCTGATAGCATTCTTTAGAAATGTTGGCCCATATTAATAGGATAGCATCTTGCAGTTGATGGAGATTTGAGGGATGCACATCCAGGGCACGAAGCTCCCGTTCCACCACATCCCAAAGATGCTCTATTGGGTTGAGATCTGGTGACTGTGGGGGCCATTTTAGTACAGTGAACTTATTGTCATGTTCAAGAAACCAATTTGAAATGATTCGAGCTTTGTGACATGGTGCATTATCCTGCTGGAAGTAGCCATCAGAGGATGGATACATGTTCTCATTTTGTTTACGCCAAATTCGGACTCTACCATTTGAATGTCTCAACAGAAATCGAGACTCATCAGACCAGGCAACATTTTTCCAGTCTTCAACAGTCCAATTTTGGTGAGCTTGTGCAAATTGTAGCCTCTTTTTCCTATTTGTAGTGGAGATGAGTGGTACCCGATGGGGTCTTCTGCTGTTGTAGCCCATCCGCCTCAAGGTTGTGCATGTTGTGGCTTCACAAATGCTTTGCTGCATACCTCGGTTGTAACGAGTGGTTATTTCAGTCAACGTTGCTCTTCTATCAGCTTGAATCAGTCGGCCTATTCTCCTCTGACCTCTAGCATCCACAAGGCATTTTTGCCCACAGGACTGCCGCATACTGGATGTTTTTCCCTTTTCACACCATTCTTTGTAAACCCTAGAAACGGTTGTGCGTGAAAATCCTAGTAACTGAGCAGATTGTGAAATACTCAGACTGGCCCGCCTGGCACCAACAACCAAGTCACGCTCAAAATTGCTTAAATCACCTTTCTTTCCCATTCTGACATTCAGTTTGGAGTTCAGGAGATTGTCTTGACCAGGACCACCCCCCTAAATGCATTGAAGCAACTGCCATGTGATTGGTTGACTAGATAATTGCATTAATGAGAAATAGAACAAGTGTTTCTAATAATTCTTTAGGTGAGTGTATATATATATATATATATATATATAGTAATTACACATTTTTTACAATTACTAAAAAAAAATATAACATTTAATTTAGCCTCTATTTCTGCAAAGTTTCTTACAGGATTCGAACTCACAACCTTCTACATTACAGGCCAGAATGTTAACCACTACACTATTGACTGCATGGCGCTGCATGGCCAGATTAAAAAAAAAAATATATATATATATATGAGACTTCTGCTGTATAGGAATACTTACTACTGGTAAGTATTTTAATACAGCAGAAGTCTCAAATATATATATATATATATATATATATATATAATTTTTATTTTTTATATATTTTTTTTAAGTAATTGGCCATGCAGCTTTATAGTGTAGTGGTTAACATTCTTGGCTGTAATGTAGAAGGTTGTGAGTTCGAATCCCGCCAGAAACTTTTCATAAATAGAAGTTAAATTAGATTTAATAATATTCGGCCGAACACCACGATGTGCCTAGCATAGCAATGCTTGAGCCGAGCATGCTCGCCCAACACTAGTTATGATCACATTTGGCACATATGGATCATGGAGTTACAGTAGTGGGTATGGAACCACTGTGGCAACTGAACAGATTTGACTTGGGGCTACTCCTAAGGCCCCATTCACACGTCCGCAATTTCATTCCGCATTTTGCGGAACGGAATTGCGGACCCATTCATTTCTATGGGGCCGTACAATGTGCGGCCTGGCTCCGGAAATGAGGACCCACACTTCCGGGTCAGCATTTACATTCTCCAAAAAAATAGAACATGTCCTATTCTTGTCCGCAATTGCGGACAAGAATAGGCATATTCTTTTAGTGCCGGCGATGTGCGGTCCGCAAAATGTGGAACGCTCATTGCCGTGTCTGTGTTTTGCGGATCCATGGATCCGTAAAACACGTTACGGACATGTGAATGGACCCTAAGGGTGTTATCCTGACATGGATCTGGATTTCACTGGAGGGTAACCACCAGGCCACTAACTCCTGTAGTAGTCTCTGTTAGGTTGACTATTTACTCAAGGTGGTCAAGAGACACCTGTGTAGAGCACTGAGGGAATCAGGCAAAATCATAGTCAAGGAAGAGCCAAGGTCAGGGCAGGTAGATTATGTGCAATCTGATAAACAGTTCAAGATCAGGGCAGGCAGCTCATGGTCAGTATGGAGATTATGCAAAGGTCAGCTCTTGCAGCAAAGGATAAGGTTCTGAAAACAGGCAGAAGTCAGCACAAGGGTAGGACACTTTAGCAGGACACTAGCGGACTAGAACCTATTGCTCAGGCACCTTCCCACAGGAGAAAATGCCATAAGTGTCCCAAGGAGGCTAGTCATTGGCTCGTTTAAACTAAGATGTACTTGTGCTTGCCTTTTAAGAGCAAAGAGGAGCAAGCATGCCCTATAGGCAGAGATAGGATGAGCAGGTAAGTAGGCCGCAGCCTATGTGTAGAAATAGAGATACCCAGTGGCCAGGCCCATACAATGGATCTAAATGACACCCCATATAAGTCTTCTAAATCTGAGTTTTGATGGTCTTTCAATCAACAGAAACATAACTCAATTGCAGTGTGAACCAAGACTTACAATACAAAGGTCAAGTCACAAACAGAAAAATATAATGTTATCTACTTTGATTTTTTATTAAAGCTAACTTTTCTGTGGAATAACCAGCAATGTTTGTTATACAATGTCTAGTTAAAGTAGGTCACAACTGAATTATTGTCACATTACAATCAAATTAGGTAGTGCTTGTTGCATTCCTACAAATATAGCAGTTAAGCAAGTCAGTATGCCATAGTCAATTGGAGACACGGACTTGCCAAATAGGCTGCACCTAAGGAAAAACATTCTCCTAGTTTCATGGTCTAATTGACCCAGTAACTTAAAAATTCCAGCACACAATATATTTCAAAAAGCCTAATTTCATAGTAAAAATGGATTTCTTTTACCAGGTCGTCTTAATATTTTGTACATCACTCATCTACACTGTCATAGCCAATAAAATTACAACTGCTAGATTCTTCCTATTTATGCAAATCACATTTTAACAATGTATTTTAGGGACTTTCACAGATTCATTTTTAATGCAGAATGAAAAATCCTCAGGCACAAAAATAAAATGTATGCATAAAAATATAAGGGGGAGATATCACATAAGGTATATCTTTTGTAATGACATTCAGCTCAGTTTAAATGTATCAAAATGAATGTGGTTTGATAAGGAAAAAAGGTCTTCTCCATGAGACAGTGGCATGCAGTAACGAAATGAATTATGTAATAGTGGACATTTTTAGGACACAATGCAGAAACTATGAAAAAGAGAATATTATTTGATTCAAATGGTACAAGGATTAAGTACCATATGTCTTAGGCCTCCTGCACACGACCGTATGGCTTTTTCTGTGTTTTGCGGTCCGTTTTTCACGGATCCGTTGTTCCGTTTTTTGTTTCCGTTGTGTTTCCGTTTCTGTTCAGTTTTTCCGTTCAGTTTTTCCGTATGGCATATACAGTATACAGTAATTACATAGATAAAATTGGGCTGGGCATAACATTTTCAATAGATGGTTCCGCAAAAAAACGGAACGGAAACGGAAGACATACGGATGCATTTCCGTATGTGTTCCGTTTTTTGCGGACCCATTGACTTGAATGGAGCCACGGAACGTGATTTGCGGGCAATAATAGGACATGTTCTATCTTTAAACAGAACGGAAAAACGGAAATACGGAAACGGAATGCATACGGAGTACATTCCGTATTTTTTGCGGAACCATTGAAATGAATGGTTCCGTATACGGACCGTATACGGAACGCAAAAAACGGCCAGTAAACGGGGGGAAAAAACGGTCGTGTGCAGGAGGCCTTAAGATAAAGGAAAGGGACAATTTATATTAGGGATGTGTTAAGGATCTTGTTTCTGCTGGGTCTAAAACTCAGGACCTTCTAAATAGAAGGAATAAACCCTAGCAGTTTAAAGATGGCGCGTGCAGCGGGCGTCATGGCCGTCGTATTTCTGCTGTTTCAAACAGCAGAGACCAGCAGCGGATGTATGTGATCAGCCCTACAGCTGATCACATACATTTAACCCCTCAGATGCCGTGGTCAAATGTGACCATGGCATCTGAGCGGTCCTGAAGCAGGAGCCGCACTATATAGCCATCACATAACACAATAGGCAATCTAATGATTGCCAGTTACCCAGGGTGACATTAAAAAAAAGTTTTAAAAAAAAGCAAAAAAAAGTTTTAAAAATATAAAAAAATAAAAAAATATAAAAGGTCCAATCATCCCCTTTTCCCAAATCAAAAATATATAACCAATAAAAAAATACACATCATGGTCATCACTGGGTGCGAAAACTCATACTATTAAAATATAACAATATTTATTCCTTGGCATAATGGAAAAAAATGGCCAATTCGCCATTTTTTGTCACTTCACCTCCCCAATAAAAGTTAATAAAAAGTGATCAAAAAGTCATATACACTTCAAAATGGTATTACTGAAAAGTACAGATCACCCTGCAAAAACAAGCCCTCACACAGCTCTCGACACATAAAAGTTATAGGGGTCAGAATATGGTAATGAAAAGAAAAAAAGATATTTTCAAAAAAAAGTTTTAAAATGTAAGACTATACAAGTATGGTATCGTAATCATACTGACCTGGATAATGAAGGTAACAGGTCAATTTTACTGCATACATAAAAGATAAAACTGTGGCAGAATTGCTTTTTGTCTCCAATTCCACCGCATTTGGAATTTTTTCCAGCTCTCCCTAAATCATATGCAATATAAAATAGTGCCATTAGATGGTACAGCATGTCTTGCAAAAAATCTGCCCTCATAAGGCTGTGTGAATGGAAATATAAATAAGTTAACTATCACGGTCGGCGTGACTATCACATACGTGACGCAGAGGGAGGGAACAAGGAAGGCCCTGCCCAAGTGAGAGGGAAGGTGGTGACCCCTGACTCCCCTAGCGGCTGGCACCTGGCTGCCCTGACGTCCCTAGACGGGTTCCTCACCCGTACGCCGATCACGTGCCTAAAGCCCTGGCTTTCCCTAAGCTGAGCCCTAGATAGTGAACAGGGCGGTGGGAACACTAGTCCGCACCACTAGCTCTAAAGGAAAACACCAAGGGAAGGACAGACAATACAAACTCAACATATAATCCCAGGTGGGCGACAACAGGAGACAACAAGAAGCCCAACAGGGATCCGGAGGGTAGCACTCTGGAACGACAACCAGGATTCACAACTCCAGTGGGTCAGTATAGATGTCCAGGCAGGAAGCTCTATAACTGGCAACTAGAGAAGTGTGAGGGGAGAATATAAGGAGGTTGGGAGTGGCAGACAAGAAACAGCTGAGGAGGAGAAGCTACGGATCCCTGATTGAGACAAAAATGATAGCAAGGCAAACACAGAAAACAATCACTAAGAAACAACGTGATCTTTAGATATAGAGCGCGCAGCCACCCGCTGCGACCTCCTGACCCCGGGTATAACGGAGTCAGACGTGGCTCTTGATACCCTCGTGACATTAACGCTTTAGGAAGACCGTGAGTGAAAATGGAAACGCAACAAGGGAAAATTGCAAGGTCCTCTAAGGGTTAAAGGGGTTGTGTCACTTCAGCAATAGCATTTATTATGTAGAGAAAGTTAATACAAGCCACTTGATTAGAGGGCTGGCCAGACGAGGTTGGGGAGGAGTTAAGAGCGCAGAACTCCGCCCCTGGGCACTTGCAAGCCCTCATTTGCCTATCATTAAAACCTTGTTTTTTTGCAGCTTTAGAAAATCTGACTAAGGGCTCATGCACACGACCGTGCCGGTTTTTGCGGTCCGCAAATTGCGGATCCGCAAAAAATGGATGCCGCCCATGTGCCTTCCGCAATTTGCGGAACGGAACAGGAGTCTCATTATAGAAATGCCTATTTGCCTATTGTCCGCAAAACGGACAAGAATAGGACATGCCTCATAATTTGTGCCAGGCCACGAAACGGAGCAACAGATGCGGACAGCACACAGAGCATTGTCCGCATCTTTTGCGGACCCATTGAAATGAATGGTTCCGTGTACAGACCGTACACAGAATCAAAATACGGCCCGTATACGGAACGCAAAAAAACGTTCGTGTGCATGAGCCTTAAAACAGCAAGGTTACCGTTATGGTCATGTGTGTGTGCAAGAAGGCAATATAAGCAGTGAAATGTTGGTGACAGACTCCCTTTAAAGCCTACGTTCCCTGAATTAATTTGAGGCCAGTTGGCACAAGGAGAGGAGGCATAGAGTATGGTCCCATCTGAAAGATGGTGGATGGGCACAAATTATTTTGATAAAAATATATTTGCTAAGTATCTTATGTTCTTTTATACAGTGAATTTATCTTTAGTTGATCTCTTCTTCAATGTTTGCAGAGTGCTGTTGTATTGTGTTTGGTTTTGTAACCACTTTATGTTAGACATCATGTGTTGTTATTTCTCAACTTTAGCAAAGACTGTGAACAATTTTCTGCTTGCTCAGATGCAGATGGTCTATATTTCTCCTGCTCTAGGAGGAGAATAGTTAAAGGAAATGAGATAATCAGAAAATGACCAATTATTTAAATAGTATTTTTATGTTTAATATGTTTTTAAAGAATTTTTGATGTTTGATGTTATTTTTAATTTTCCATGTCAATATCTATAGTTAACAAAAACCATAAAGTCCTGTATTTTTCTCAATGGCCACTAAGTCTAATAGGTGCCACTTTATGGTCTGTACAGATCACTTCACTGCAGATATCTGCTTATCTATACACAGAGATGATATCTGTCATTTTAATTCTGCCTGTAATGATAAGACAAGATCCTCCATTTACAATAAGTGATTGTCAAAGCTTATCTATTCTTTCCTTGTACAATGACCTCTGCCTAGAAAACGCTCCCATGGAAGTCAATGGGGTCCCCTCCTGACCATTGTGTCTATGGACCATGGGGCTGCTGTAAAGCAATTTTCTTAATGCTTTCTAAATGCTGTTAAAAAACAGGTCAGGCAATATGGCTGCCCCCTTAATCATGTTCAGAAAATAGAATAAAAAAAATATGCAATCAGAGAATAAAAACAGATTAGAAAAAAAGGAGATGTGTTGCTATCTGGTTTTTACTGGCAGATAACATTTTTTTGTGACACATTTCCGTTAAGGAATGGTAAAAGGACATCTGTCGCCAGTTTTATATACCCTATCTGAGCATAAATAAGTGACAGACAATACAAATAGAGGTATGTCACTTACTTGTTTTCTTGCTGTAAAGTACTTTCATAAATTCACATCTTATTAGGTGAGGCAGGAACCCTCTTAGTGATGTGCAGATTGAATCAGCTATGGAAGGCTGCGGGATAGTTTGCCTTTCATGAGTATGAGGACTCATGCTGCAACTATTGAAGTATATATGTATAAAAACTACTGCAATAAAACAAGAAAGTCCCCCCCCCCCCATAATAATCAGGGAGTCTAGCTTTATGCTGATTTCCTCTGAAGTTGAGCATACACATTAAATAGGCCAACAGCTATGTCTAGCAACTCCCTCCTGGAACCCCCCATACACATATATGTTTGGCTGAATATGTTTGAGTAGTCTATAGGCGGGAAAAGACTCTGTCGGTCACTTCTGGGGATCTGCTTATCTCTCGGCAGAACAAAAGGACCAGGTGAAAAATATTTATTTCACCTAATGGATCTTCCCATACATGTTAGAGTGTCGGCCGAAGCCACCGTTCTCGGCTGATTCAGCCAACAATACATTAATGAGAAGGAGAGCCTTAAGACCGGGAGATGCTGGTTGAGTGAAATAGTCATATAATCTTTGGTCTCAGAGATATAGCTAGAACTGATTGAGTCCCATTCACGGACACCCCCCCCCCTCACTTATTAAAAATAAAACCTTTGAAAAAAACTATTCATCTTTGTATTGCCAGGTCAGGAAGGGCATTCTTTGATATGAGGCAGATGCCAGGACACATAGCTGCTGAATGTAAATCAAAGAAGCAGTGGCGGCCTAAGGTGTTTTGCACCCAAGATGGGTCTTTTCTCTGGCACCCCCCCTCCCCATACTTTAAAACATTGTGCCCCTTACAGCTATGCCTTCATTTTCCCCCCTCATAGTAGCTATGCCCACATTCTGTCCCTCACAGTAGTTATGCAATCATTGCACCCCTTCACAGTAGTAATGCCCTTTTTGTGCCCCTTCATAGTAGTAATGCCCCCTCTGTGCCCTCTCAGTGTCAATAAAATTAAATAAATCAGTAACTAACCACCTTGTCCCATTCCTGATGATCAGATCACCTCCAGCATATCCCTGCAGGCACAGATTGCATTGTAGTACTGGCTGGGAGGAGTGCACAGGCAGATTCCCGGGTTCCTCCTTCACAGTCTGGGAGTGTGATCTGTGCCTGTGGAGCTGAATGGTGAAGCAGACAGCTGGAGGATGGAAGGAGCGCAGGGAGATGAGCGGTCAGCAGGTGAAAGGACCGCTAGCTTCCCTGTGCTCTAGCAATGAGCGCTTCCATGTGTATTGATGGAAGAGCTCATTGCATCTGGCACCCCCTTGACATCTGGCACCCAGGGTGGAATGCACCCTTCTTTCCCATTTCCTTCTTCCGGCAGGGCTGCACCTAGCTTTTTTGCTGCCTGAACCATCAATATCTGATCGGCTGATCAGCTGTTTGAAGAGAAGGTGGCGCTCAATGCAATGCCACTTCCACTTCATTACCATGCCCGACATCTCAGAGGAGTAGTGTAATTACAAGTGCTCGCTCCATTCACTTGAAAGAACTTGGATGAACTCGCTCCAAGTTCATCCAAGTCCATTTACTTGAATGAACTAGGATCGAGTACTTGTAATTACACTGTGCTGCGGCTTCTGGCACGCAATGTAATAACCAGGAAGCAGTGGATGCATGGAGCGCCACCTCTTCAAACAGCTGATCGTCAGGGGTGACAGCTATGGATAGGTCATTGTGGCGAAACCAACCTCGCCACTGGGTTTTGGAGGGGCCTGGCTACCAGCCTCTTGCCCCAGGATTATGGGCCCTCTCATCAGCCAGGCTTCCTTTGTTCACAAAGGACTTGTACTAACTTGAACCCCTGGTCTAGTTCGTGCCATTTTGGGATGTTAAATGTCTATGTGTATTGAAAAGGGTGGGACATTGTATACGTTGAGTAGTGAGGTCTGTTCCATTGTCTCTCTGTCTGTATTGGCAATGTCCTTTGTCCTGAGAGATAATTGAATTACTTCTCGGTTCTCTCCAGGACAGACGCTATTGTGTATTCGCCTGCCTGTGATGATTACATCAACCCAGAGTGAGGTAATTGTGTCACAGACAGAGTGGAGGATTTTGTGTTGGAGTGTCTGAGTGTATTGTGCGTGGTTGTTGGCTGTTTTTACAAAACCCTGTGGGTGGTAACCTTGCTGGAAAATGTGTATAAATCAATGTTTGTCTGTTAAAATAAAGAGTTCCTGTTTTATCCTTCATCATGTTGAGGCTGGTGTTTGGGTAACTGATCGACACTGGGGGATTGCTATACGCTGAAGATTTGCTATACTCCCCTGGCTATAACTACTAGCTCTTGTAAGAGCTGTTCCTGCTCTCTGGATTTAGGAGAGGTTCACCCACTGGAGCCTGGAGCCTTGTCGTAGGTCCAGGGTGGGTAGGAGACGGTGAGACCTCAACCAAGCTTTGGCGGTTCGTGGGGCCTGCAGCGCTTACGGTGTCAAGTGGAATGCTTGGAGACCTCGGGAAGCACTAGGAGCAGCTATCGACGGAGGTACCCGGTCGGGGTGCTAGGAGATCCGTTACATTGGTGGCAAGCAGTGGGATGGCGTCCTAGTGAGAGGAGAAGCAGCTCGGAGACACCGTTCGTGGATTGACAAAATTGAGGGCAATGCTAGTATCCGTACAGCGCCCCTGGCTACAGCAGCAGGATGGAACCAGCAGTGGCATACGATGAGGAAGACCTGGATGGCCGGGATGCATTAAGGAAAGACATCTGGTACCAGGCCCTAGGTAATGTACAATACCAGCGAGGTGAGAGTCTCCTCAGTAGAGAACAGCGATTGCAGAAGCAAGTGGCCCTGCGGATGCCCTTCCTGGGAGAGCAGCCCCTGGAGGAATGGGTGAAGGAACTAGAGCACCAGGTATGGCAGGAGCTATGTTTGGAGGAGGCCTACCAGGCGCTCTGGTGGTATATGGCACAGTATATACCCTGGACAGCTGAGCATGACAAGCCAGAGGGAGAGGAGTTTTATGGTCCTGGCTTGTTATGGGAGTCCTTTGCAGAGCCTGACTTCGGGAGCCCTGCACAGTCCAGACTTCATAACATTTTCTACGAGAGGGAGGCTAGGCAGGATTGGGATGACCCCCACGAGGTAGAGAAAGACCTGGCTCAACTAGCAACCCTGGAGTGGGAACTGGAGCAGGACTACTGAGATCTCTTCCACTCCATTGAGAGGGCTCAGTGAGAGAGCAGAGTGTCAGACCCAGTTCCAGAGCCCTTCAGCTGGGAGGATATTGTGGAGGTTTACTGGGAAGACCCGACTGAAGTATCCCCTGCTTCAGTACCAGCTACACAGGTAGGGGACCTCATAGACTGGTCCTGGGGGGAACCCCATATGGCAGGTGGAGATGGGACCGAGATCTCTCCACCGGCCCTACAGGGATGCTGGGCTGTCGGCCCAGATCCCCTACGGCACCCAGAGTTTCAGGGAGTAGGGACAGTTGGTCCTGCTCCCCAGCGGCAGTATGTTTTGAAGGGAGAGGAGACAACCGGTCTCTCTCCCCAACCACAGGGGGACAGCACCCCTAACTCTAATGGTGCAGATGGGACCGCAGTCTCTGCACCAGGCCTACCGGGATGCTGGCCAGCCGGTACAGATTCCCCACCAACCCCACAGGAATGCCAGGAGGAGGAGGTAAGCGATCCCTCCTCTCCACAGCTGATCCGCAACAAGGTCCTGGGGGTAGGATTCCCTGACCCCATCCCAGCGGAAGAGCTGGCATCTGGGCAGAGCGCAGTTGGCCTCTGCCCTCCTCTATCCTCTTCTCCAGAGGCTGACTCCACACAGGCTTCCCCAGCGGAAGAGCTGGCATCTGGGCAGAACACAGTTCGCCTCTGCCCTCCCCATCCTCTTCTCCAGAGCCGGACTTCCCACAGGCTACCCCAGCGGAAGAGCTGGCATCTGGGCAGAGCGCAGTCAGCCTCTGCCCTCCCCTATCCTCTTCTCCAGAGCCGGACTTCCCATAGGCTACCTCAGTGGAAGAGCTGGCATCGGGGCAGAGCGCAGTCGGCCTCTGCCCACCAAGTACCTACAGCGCCAAGCTAGAGAACAACAAGGAAGCAAGGAGAAGCAGATGCCCCCTCAACAGCTGGGGACATACAGAACAGAGCCAGGCCCCAAAATTCAACAGGTCCAGTGTTGGGTTGTGGGTGGACTGCCAGACTAACTCAGGTACCGACCGGCGTGATGTCAGGTATCTGGTTAGTCTTCCCTGGGAGGGGGAAATGTGTGGCGAAACCAACCTCGCCACTGGGTTTTGGAGGGGCCTGCCTACCAGCCTCTTGCCCCAGGATTATGGGCCCTCTCATCAGCCAGGCTTCCTTTGTTCACAAAGGACTTGTACTAACTTGAACCCCTGGTCTAATTCGTGCCATTTTGGGATGTTAAATGTCTATGTGTATTGAAAAGGGTGGGACATTGTATACGTTGAGTAGTGAGGTCTGTTCCATTGTCTCTCTGTGTGTATTGGCGATGTCCTTTGTCCTGAGAGATAATTGAATTACTTCTCAGTTGTCTCCAGGACAGAAGATATTGTGTATTCTCCTGCCTGTGATGATTACATCAACCCAGAGTGAGGTAATTGTGTCACAGACAGAGGGGAGGATTTTGTGTGGGAGTGTCTGAGTGTATTGTGCGTGGTTATTGGCTGTTTTTACAAAACCCTGTGGGTGGTAACCTTGCTGGAAAATGTGTATAAATCAATATTTGTCTGTTAAAATAAAGAGTTCCTGTTTTATCCTTCATCATGTTGAGGCTAGTGTTTGGGTAACTGATCGACACTGGGGGATTGCTATACGCTGAAGATTTGCTATACTCCCCTGGCTATAACTACTAGCTCTTGTAAGAGCTGTTCCTGCTCTCTGGTGGGATTTAGGAGAGGTTCACCCACTGGTGGGTAGGAGACGGTGAGACCTCAACCAAGCTTTGGCGGTTCGTGGGGTCTGCAGCGCTTACGGTGTCAAGTGGAGTGCTTGGAGACCTCGTGAAGCACTAGGAGCACCTATCGACAGAGGTACCCGGTCGGGGTGTTAGGATATCCGTTACAGTCATCAATATATACAGCCTGCACCATCCCTTTAATGGGGTTGTCTGCTTTTTACTATTCATGACTTATGCTCAGCATAGATCATCAATATCAGATTGGTGGGGGTCCGGCACCCGACACCCCCGCCGATCAGCTGTTCGAAGAAAGGATCAGTGTAATTACAAGTATGGCATCCTCATACACTTCTATGGAGGCTCTGTCTGTTCAAGTGAACACTACAGAGCTGTCCCACAGAAATAAATGGAGACGCCATACTTGTAATTACACTGCTTATCATTGCAATTGATACGGTGAACAGCTAAGCAGAGCAGAGAAGGCAGCGCTCGTACGAGTGCTGCCTTCTCTTCAAACAGTTTATCAGCAGGGCTGCCTGGAGTCATACCTCTGCCGATCTGATATTGATGACCTATTGATGACCTATCCTGAGGTGACTTGAAAAGGGCTGTACGTGCAAGAAACCCCTCAAACATCTCACAGCTGAAAAAGTTCTGCATTGAGGAGTGGGGTAAAATTTCCTCAGACCGATGTCGAAGACTGGTAGATGGCTACAAGAACCGTCTCACTGCAGTTATTTCAGCCAAAGGAGGTAACACTCGCTATTAGGGGCAAGGGTGTCCTATCTTTTTCCTCAGTTAGAATAGGCATTTTTGTAGAATGACATTTACAGAAGATCTTGAAAAGACTTTTCTTCAGTTTTCTTTGTTTAGTTGGATTACTTTAATCTCTCTGTATTGTTGAAACGGAGATGAAATAACCATTTATTAAAAATGTTATAAAAAACCACATGCTTTCAAAGGGTGTCCTAATTTTTTCACATGACTGTATATATATACAGTCCTGATCAAAAGTTTAAGACCACTTGAAAAATGGCAAAAAATCATATTTAGCATGGCTATTTCAGGATATCTTGATGGAAAATATTGTCTTGATCAAGAGGACATCGCCCAACATGAAACCTCGATGTGTTAATGTACCCATGCAAGGGGGCTTTTTATTTCTCCCTATACGTATTCTCTTTATATATTATTAATATGCAATTGGCCAGAGAACAAGGGGATTTGACATTGATTTATTAATTTTTCCATTGTGTGGTATGGCAATGTTATGTGAACTGGGCTTAGGGGACGTGCATTAGTCGATGGATGAGGGAGCGGAGGAGAGATGGCACTGAGGTGCCTCTGTCCTCGGTTCCGCACGGGCGCTTGCACCCAGAAATGGGTTGCACGCGCCGGTGTGGAGCATTCATGACTGTACACTACCCCCGCATATCTGTGTGACATCGGGGGATGTAGTGGTTGGGAACGGGGACAATGGCTTGCCCCTGATTCCCTACCACGACGGGGTCCATGCACTGAGGTTAACGCTTGTGTGTGTCCCGTTACGGGCATCCTCTGGTCTCATATGACCTCTTGTTTCTCTTTGCCGCACATGATAATGGTTAGTATGGTCACAGGATGACAACAATGTCAGATCCCGATCCTCTGGTCATGCGCAGTGGCTGAATGCAACACAGATTGACATATCTAGTGCGGGCATGCGGTGCACATGCGCGGGACGTGAGGAAATCTCGCGTGCCTGAGATATACGCCGGCGCCTGCGCAGTATCCAATAAGGATGACACATTATGACACATTGATGAAAGTCACCTATTTAATACATTGAGAGCACTATGTTCACTAGCTTGACAAAGGCTCCATTGAGAAAGCTGAAATGCTGCATTGCTTTTGGGTGTAATAAAAATCACCTTTTCTTCACCACAAAGACCGGAGTGCTGCCCTCCTTTCATCATATATATATATATATATATATATATACAGTACAGACCAAAAGTTTGGACACACCTTCTCATTCAAAGAGTTTTCTTTATTTTCATGACTATGAAGGCATCAAAACTATGAATTAACACATGTGGAATTATATACATAACAAACAAGTGTGAAACAACTGAAAATATGTCATATTCTAGGTTCTTCAAAGTAGCCACCTTTTGCTTTGATTACTGCTTTGCACACTCTTGGCATTCTCTTGATCAGCTTCAAGAGGTAGTCCCCAGAAATGGTCTTCCAACAGTCTTGAAGGAGTTCTCAGAGATGCTTAGCACTTGTTGGCCCTTTTGCCTTCACTCTGCGGTCCAGCTCACCCCAAACCATCTCGATTGGGTTCAGGTCCGGTGACCGTGGAGGCCAGGTCATCTGGTGCAGCACCCCATCACTTTCCTTCATGGTCAAATAGCCCTTACTTTCAAAGTTTTCCTAATTTTTCGGCTGACTGACTGACCTTCATTTCTTAAAGTAATGATGGCCACTCGTTTTTCTTTACTTAGCTGCTTTTTTCTTGCCATAATACCAATTCTAACAGTCTATTCAGTAGGACTATCAGCTGTGTATCTACCTGACTTCTCCTCAACACAACTGATGGTCCCAACCCCATTTATAAGGCAAGAAATCCCACTTATTAAACCTGACAGGGCACACCTGTGAAGTGAAAACCATTACAGGGGACTACCTCTTGAAGCTCATCATAAGAATGCCAAGAGTGTGCAAAGCAGTAATCAAAGCAAAAGGTGGCTACTTTGAAGAACCTAGAATATGACATATTTTCAGTTGTTTCACACTTGTTTGTTATGTATATAATTCCACATGTGTTAATTCATAGTTTTGATGCCTTCAGTGCGAATCTACAATTTGCATAGTCATGAAAATAAAGAAAACTCTTTGAATGAGAAGGTGTGTCCAAACTTTTGGTCTGTACTGTATTATATACTACTTATATCCAGATATTTAAGACGCTGGTGCTATTTCCTATATACAGAATAAGCAGATGCTGATGTTGACACAGATACACAAACATTTGCAAAATAACACACACATAGATAAATAAATACATACACAAGTACACACAGACACTTATTTACTACAGGCTGCAGGTTCTCCATTCTCCTCCTTCTCTTCTGGTTTCTTTTGGAGGCTAAAGGACCTGTGATCATGTGACATGATGAAATCATCAAAGGTCCGTTAGCCTAACATTTCTATTTCTCAAAGGTCCTTCATACTGTGTCCTACAACAGACACGGGCCCCCAGTGGCCTGGCCTGAATTGTACTAGAAAAGACACTGCTTCTGGGCCCTTTTCAACTCAGGCCTGAAGCAGTCACTTCCCCTGCTTCCCCTGCAGTTGCGCCACTAGTCTCTCCTGTACTACTGTCCTTGTTTCCACTTTTAAATGATGGAAAATGGTGACAAAGGCATTTTTCATCAAAACTTTCTTGATCTTGTTAATCTGAGGAACATGTTCTAGAAAAAAAATATATAATAAATCATGATGTAATTCTCCAGTGTGGACACATGGCTACATCAACTTCAAAAGCCAGCTGTGGTCACACCAGACTTTTGGCACATGACCAATAAGTAAATGGTTGTGACAGTCCTCTGTTTTATATTATGCTGGCTGTCATAGTTAGAGCAGAAACCATTCTGGTTTTCATAAAACATCGTAAAGGGGTTCTCCAGGAATAATAAAATAACTTAAAATTAGAGATAAGCGAACCAGTCGAAATTAGTTGGCGGTCCTGGCAGCCAAATTTTTTTAAAGTTTGGTTCGGACCCAAAACGTTTCAGTCCAAGCCAAAGTTGTTCCAATTGCTTTGAAAGTTGGCATATAACCCCCTCTAGCCTCCTAGGACTTGTTTTTAGGAAAACTTGTTACCTCTTTTTGTTTATTTTTTATTAATTGCTTTTTTCCCTTCAACATCCCCCCTCCCCAAGCTTTGGAGCGTAATGACAGCAATAGCAAATGATGAGTGACAGACATAGCTATGTGTAAACGCACATTTGACGGTGTTAACATGGAGAGTGTTTAAAAACACACTGCATTGGCGCAGGTCTCATGCTTTTTCATATTCCAAAGCTTCCAAAAATTGTCGCTTATGTGGGGCAGATGATGTTTAAACAGCGTATTCTATGATTATCTATGATTATCTACTGAGGAAGGAACTTGTTTCCGAAACGCATCTAGTGTGTATAGAGACCAGGCTACCGGTGCGGTTTTTTACAAAATATGCAAGAAGAGGACTTTCTTCAATTTTCAACTTTTTCAAATTTTTCAAGTATTTGAAGACGTCCTATACCACTTCAAAGGTTTGCATCTACCAACTACTTACAAAGTGGACTAAACCTGTGTTGTTACATTCAACATTTCCGCAAATTCAAGGTAAAACCCTGTCGTATCTACTGCCGCTGGCCTGACAGGCTCAGGCAATTACCAGCTCAGCTCAGCTTAACCAGCTTCCGTTGGTCTGACGGTTTCAGGCGCCTGCGTCACTAACCAGCGATCGACTACCTGGCTGGACACGTGGGACGCTGAGCGAGCGGGTCTGAGGTCTTGCTCCGCAAGTAAAAAGTAAGTGGAGCATTGCCGAATAAGTGCGGTTACGATCTGTTACAGGACACTTGAATACAGAGTTTTCCTTGTGGGAATTACAGCAAGGACGTTCTTGAACCTTTTGTTTCAACCACCCGGCAAATCGGCATTTATGTCCTGGACATTCAAGCGGTCTAATTGAATACCTCTTGCAGCCTCACTCTAGCCATTTGGTCTAATTCTTAGGAGTACTCCAGCTATTTAGGTTTGTGCGTGAGCTCCGCACTTATATACCTATTTTCACACATTTATTCATGTATGTATGCTGATATGATGACACAAAGTCAGTTTGTTTTTTGATTTAGTGTATTAATAAAAATTTTATGCAAAAATACTGTGAGCCAGCCTATATTACTATTGATGTTTAAACACACACATTGTTATGAGATGAAGAAAAAAAAATTAAAAAGTGGCTATGGGGAACGTGATGTTGGTAAGTGGCATTAGTGGCATGATGCAGGCCACAGAACGCGATGGTAGTTAGGCAGACAGCAAGAGTGGCAAGATGGGGCTCTGCCAGCAAGGCAGTGTGTATTCATGGCAATCAACCTGAGCTGTTAGAAAATGTTTGGATTGATTCAGTAATGATTTATATATGCTGCTTAATGAAATTGACTCCCCCCAAAAAAAATATATATTTTTGACAGTGTGGAAACTATATATCGACAATTGAAGCATTAGCGGCATGATGCGTGCCACAGCAGCAACCGTGCAGAACGTGACAGTAGGCAAATAGACACTTTCTCTGCATGATAAATGCCACTTGCTGAAGTGAGACAACACCTTTAAAATTATGTACAGTATAGTGGGGCTCTCTTTAGATTTTTATATCAAAGCCCATTTTTGTGCCTGTATGAATCACTGCCATGATTTATTAAATTATTAGCACTATAGTCATAATAAGTAACAAAACAGACAGGTAAATTGCTGCCACACCATGGGTATTACTGCAAAATATATATATATATATATATATATATCTACTGTATATATATATATATATATATATATATATATATATACAGGGTGGGCCATTTATATGGATACACCTTAATAAAATGGGAATGGTTGGTGATATTAACTTCCTGTTTGTGGCACATTAGTATATGTGAGGTAGGAAACTTTTCAAGATGGGTGGTGACCATGGTGGCCATTTTGAAGTTGGCTATTTTGAATCCAACTTTTGTTTTTTCAATAGGAAGAGGGTCATGTGACACATCAAACTTATTGGGAATTTCACAAGAAAAACAATGGTGTGCTTGGTTTTAACGTAACTTTATTCTTTCATGAGTTATTTACAAGTTTCTGACCAGTTATAAAATGTGTTCAATCTGCTGCCCATCGTGTTGGATTGTCAATGCAACCCTCTTCTCCCACTCTTCACACACTGATAGCAACACCGCAGGAGAAATGCTAGCACAGGCTTCCAGTATCCGTAGTTTCAGGTGCTGCACATCTCGTATCTTCACAGCATAGAAAATTGCCTTCAGATGACCCCAAAGATAAAAGTCTAAGGGGGTCAGAATGGGAGACCTTGGGGGCCATTCAACTGGCCCACGACGACCAATCCACTTTCCAGGAAACTGTTCATCTAGGAATGCTCGGACCTGACACCCATAATGTGGTGGTGCACCATCTTGCTGGAAAAACTCAGGGAACGTGCCAGCTTCAGTGCATAAAGAGGGAAACACATCATCATGTAGCAATTTCGCATATCCAGTGGCCTTGAGGTTTCCATTGATGAAGAATGGCCCCACTATCTTTGTACCCCATATACCACACCATACCATAATTTTTTTTTCTTCCAACAGGATCTATCCAATGTGGGTTAGTGTCAGACCAATAGCGGTGGTTTTGTTTGTTAACTTCACCATTCACATAAAAGTTTGCCTCATCACTGAACAAAATCTTCTGAGTAAACTGAGGGTCCTGTTCCAATTTTTGTTTTGCCCATTCTGCAAATCCAGTGCGCCGATCTGGGTCATCCTCGTTGAGATGCTGCAGTAGCTGGAGTTTGTAAGGGTGCCATTAGTGAGTAGCTAATATCCGCCGAAGGGATGTTCGACTAATGCCACTCTCCAGTGACATGCGGCCAGTGCTACGCTGTGGGCTCTTGCTGAATGAAGCTAGGACAGCCACTGATGTTTTTTCATTAGAGACAGATTTCATGCGTCCACATTTTGGCAAATCCAACACTGAACCAGTTTCACGAAACTTAGGAAGCAGTTTGCTAACTGTAGCATGGGAGATGGGTGGTCTCGTAGGGTGTCTTGCATTGAAATCTTCTGCAATGACCCGGTTACTGTGTTCACCAGACATCAACACAATTTCTATCTGCTCCTCACGTGTTAACCTCGGCGACATGTCAATGGCTGTAAACAAAGAGAAACTTGTAAATAACTCATAAAAGAATAAAGTTACGTTAAAACCAAGCACATCATTGTTTTTCATGTGAAATTCCCAATAAGTTTGATGTGTCACATGACCCTCTTCCTATTGAAAAAACAAATGTTGGATTCAAAATGGCCGACTTCAAAATGGCCACCATGGTCACCACCCATCTTGAAAAGTTTCCTACCTCACATATACTAATGTGCCACAAACAGGAAGTTAATATCACCAACCATTCCCATTTTATTAAGGTGTATCCATATAAATGGCCCACCCTGTATATTGTAGGAAGGCGCAAAGGTCCGTCATTGACGGAAGGTATGTGTCACCGAGATTCCTGGCCTCGGTGAGGTAAGAGCCGGTAATTTAATGTGTCAGCGGCAGCTAGTGCTGGCTGACATGGTTTTGCTATTTAGTATGGCTGTAAAGCCGATCCGGGCCGGCTATTACTGGGAGCAGCCAAAGTGCAGGGTGGGTGGCTGCTCCCCATGTTCCAGGCTGGGTCTTGGTTTGGGCTATAAAACATAGGCAGCACTGTCAGGTGGTGGGAATTCATTCCTCTCTGACAGTGAAGCTCTGTCAGTCTTTGTGTTGGGACCTGGGAGTTTGGGCCTGCGTAAAGGCCTGCTACCTTGTTGGCGTGAGAGCAGGTGGTTTCTGCTATGTCCAAGGACTTCTGCATTGCTGCATGGTGTGAACAAATACCAGACTCAAAGTGACTGTTTTCCTTAAAATGGACTTTTTGTTTTGCTTATTCTTATGTGTGAATAAACACCGAACTGTTTAAGTTAAAGACGTTGTTGTTGCCTCTATACTGCGTCCGCAAGCCTGTCTACCAGAGAAAATTCCCACAATATATATTGTAAGAAGGTACCTGGAATCATCGTGGATGGAAGATATGTGTCACCGAGGTTCCTGGCCTCGGTGAAGTAAGAGCCGGTATTTTATGTGTCAGCAGCAGCTATTACTAATTGACACCTTGAGAGTTAGCATGGCTGTCATAGCTGATCCGGGACGGCTCTTACTGGGAGTAGTCAAAGTGCTGGGTGTGTGACTACTCCCCATGTTCCAGGCCGGGTTTTGCCAGGCATAAAAACCAGCCTGCACTGCCAGGTTTGGTGGATTTACCTCCCTCTGACAGTGGAGCTCAGGAGTCTGTGTGCTGTTAACTGAGGGCTGTGCTGGGATTTGTGGTTTGAGCCGTCCTGGAGGACTCAGACTGCCTATGGACTTGATTAGGCTGAACTGCTAACAGGGTGTGAATTAACACCCAGGAGAGAAGGTGACTTTTATTGTTTATGGACTTTCTTTGTGTGTGAACAAACACCAAGCCCCGTGCGCTTTGTGATACACCTTATCTGCATTTTGTTATACACCAATGTGTGAATAAACACCGCTGTTTGATTCAAAAACTGTGTACTTTGCCTCTATACTGCATCCACTAGTCCTAACTACCAGAGCGAATCCCCACAATATATATATATATATATATATATATATATATATACACACACATATATACTAGCAGAAGGACCCGGCTTCGCACAAATATATTTCATCTATTTAATTTATTGTTTCTGTGTGTCGTTAAAAGATATTGACAGTATAAGAGTGACCTCTACAGCACCCCGCCCTCTTAACAGTGAACTCCAAAGCCTCCCACCCCTTAACACGGACCCTCACAGTTGCCCGCTCCCTTAAATAGGACCTCCACATTAGCCCACCCCGTAACTTCGACCTTCACAGCAGCCTGACCCTTTAACAGTGAGTTCCACAGCACCCCATCCCCTTGACAGTGACCTCCACAGGGGCCAACCATTTTGACAGTGACCTCTACAGCACACCTCCCTTTAACACTGACCTCTATAGCAGACCGTCCCCTTAACTGTGACCTCCATAGTTCCCTGCCACCTTAACAGAGACCTCCACAGTACTCGCCCCTTTAACAGTGACTGCCACAGTACCCTGTTCCCTTAACAGTGACCTCCACAGTACTCCGTTCCCTTAACAGTGACCTCCACAGTACCCCGTTCCCTTAATAGTAACCTCACAGAACCCTGCTGCCTTAATAGTGACCTCCACAGCAGCTGCCCCACATCATTGCGAGTTGTGGCAAGAAGCACAGTGTCCAGAGCATGGATCATATACTAAGAAACAGGCCAGTACACCAGGAGACGTGGAGGTGCTACCTCCTCATTTGTGCACGGAGGAACAGGAAGAACAGTGCCAGAGCAGGTCACTAATATCCCATGTGTCTGCTCAAACTGTCAGTAACAGACTCCATGAGGGTGGTATGAGGGCCTGATGTCCACAAGTCGCTGTTGTGCTTACAGCCCAACACTGTGCAGGGCAATTGGCCTTTGCCAGAGAACACCAAGATTGGCAGATTTGACATTAGCGCCCTGTGCTCTTCATGGATGAGAGCAGGTTTGCATTGAGCACACGTGACAGACGCGGTTTGGCAGTGGGTCAATAATGGTGGGGTAGTCATTTTTTTGGAGGGCTGCACATACCTCCATGTGCTAGCCAGAGTTACCCTGACTGCCATTAGGTACCAGGATAAGATCCTTAGATCCATTGTGAGACTATATACAGGTGCATTGGGCCCTGGGTTCCTTCTGATGCATGATAATGCTAGGCCTCATGTGTACAGTGTTCATTTTAGGACATGGTCAGATACCATAGTCAAGTATCAAAATAATGCCAATGTGACACCTGACCCTGACACCTGACCCTGACACTCAGAGTCAGGTGTCAGGGTCAGGTGTCAGAGTCAGTTGTCATGGTCAGGTGTCAGGGTCAGGTGTCACATTGGCATTATTTTGATACTTGACTATGATATCTGACCATGTCCTAAAATGAATACTGTACATGTGACTAAAGTGTGTCAGCAGTTTCTGCACATCTGGAACATCATGTCTCGTTCCATCTACCAACACCACATTCCACCACAGACTGTCCAGGAGTTGACTGATGCTTTAATCCAGGTCTGGGAGGAGATCCCTCAGGAGAAGATCCACAGCCTCATCAGGAGCATGCCCAGTCATTGTAGGGAGGTCATACAGGCACATGGAGGCTACACACACTTACTGAGCCTCATTTCCTTGTCTTGAGGCATTTCCACTGAAGTTGGATCACCCTGAAATTGATTTTCCACTTTGATTTTTAGTATCATTCCAAATTCAGACCTCCATGGGATATTAATTTAGATTTACATTGATCATTTTTATGTTTTATTGTTCTCAACACATTCCACTATGTAGTGAATAAAGATTTGCAACCAGAATATTTTATTCATTGAGATCTAGGATGTGGTATTTTATTGTTCCCTTTATTTTTTTGAGCAGTGTATATTTATTATATATTCAACCCCAATTGAACCCCACAAAAAAGGATTTCTGTGAAAATGGGGAAAAAAATTAAAATATTTGCTTGTAGTTACCGTAGCTGCTTTTGAGATCCACCCGCACTTCTGATAACAGCCACAGGTCCTGTCTCCTCTTTTTCTGTCTGCCAGTTGCCCTGCTTCTCTCTATTGTACACAACTTACACAATTCTTCTTTGGAATCCTAGCCTTTCCCTTCTCTCTCCCTAGCAATAAGCTTGATTGATTGATTTCTGACTGTCCCTGATTGATTTTTTACTGTCCCTAACTACCTAAGATCGTTTTCCTGGCAGACGCCGTCACACACAACCACCCTCATTCACAGCCCAGCACAGAATGTTGTTCTGCTCGTTCTGCTAGGTCACCTCCCTGCCTGCTGCAGCATTGATTGGCTCATCCAGGCTGTCTGTCAGCCTCTGGGCCAATCAGGGCAAGCTGTCATCCCCACTTCCTCTCAGGCTCATGTGAGATCCCCTCTTCTCCCTCCCATGTGTCCTAAAATGGCGCTACACACAGTTTTAGTGGATTAGTCTGTAACGTGCCTAGAAAGATTTTCCATACTTCAGCTGTCTCCTCATGAACTCCATTCGTACAGCAGTGAATCTTGATGATTTGTGTGCACAAGTGCATTCATCATGGCAGAAGATTTCTCAGTTAACCATTAATTTCTTCACTGATAGCATGCCAACGTGCGTAAGTGCGTGCATTTCTGTGCATGCCATTCACATTCAATAAGTCAAGATTTTTATTAAAATTATTATTAAAATTATTATTATTGGGTCCTTAGCGCTGCAGCAGTGCTGCCCTTGAATATTTTGTTCAGTTTTTGTTTTGTTTTTTCATTTGCATATCATTAACATGTTACCACTTTTCCTTCCTTGTGTTGCATGTTGAAGAGTGTATATGCTAGAATTTTCCATTTTTTTTAAATCCAGTTTGGATTAATGTGAATTGTTTATACATTATCTATGCATTCCAGACTCAAATCTCTATTTTCTTTTAGTTGAAACCCAGAAAGTACCCCCTAATAATAGTAAATATTTTTTCAGTGCTCATTCTTACTTTTTGATCCATCTAGGAAACATAAAGACCACAAGAATCCCACACTACTCTATAGTCACTATATGAGTTTGAAAATATGTGTATCCAACGCTCCTGCAAGTTATCATTCATATTACATATTACATAGTTTCACTTACATCACAATCATTAGTGTGATACTTCTCACACTCTGCTGTGAAAGTTAAATTTTACAACTTGTCACAAAGCATTTACAAAAATCATACCATTGGCCCCGGGGGGTGTTGTAGTATCTTCTCTAAATTAAACCCCATCTGTCCTGTTTTCTCAGCAAGAAATTCATTCCAGGTCTGAACACTTTGCAACAGGCACAGCAAATCTATAAAATATATATGAGAAACAGAATATGTTGCTGTGTAATGCATTGATCTGCTTTTCCTTTACTGACCTGTAGATCTGCATCCTATTATACAAATGTCTATAAATCAACCAAATGGGCAGCCAAGGTCATTGAGTGGTTCACTGATGACTCTACTGATTCTTTTGTAGTAAAAAGATCAAAAGTCAGAATCAACTTTATAATTTGTTTTCCTTTAACAGAGCACAAGAGAAATAATTTAGCATTCAAAATTCTTTGGAAAACCCTTTAGATAATAAACATATGGATCATTAAAGAAAATTGGATATGCTTTGTATGAAAATTAGAAACCCAGCAAATGGCAAATTAGTTTGGATTCTTATTTGTAAAACCAGAAGCCCATGCTAAACACAAACACAAATTTTAAAAGGGATGAAAAATCTTAGACAACCCATCAAACGGTCTAAAAAATGATGTTCTACATACCTCTTTCTACAGCTCCTTTGCCTGCACCCTGGTCTGCCTGTTGCTGCCTGTGTACAAACTGCTTTGAAGAATCTTCTTTTGATTGAAGGGTCTCCTAATGATTAGCTAATCAAAGGGTAGCCTGCAGCTTAGGGGAGAAGTATAGAAGTGCAGAAGTAGCAGTCACACCCAGACCTTTACAACCAAGGCAATCTGAAGGCCACAGCAGATTATAAATGGCACATGGTAGTTTGGGCCATGTTGCAGATTAATTCAGAATTCTCTAATATGACATTAAAACTGGGTTTTCAGAACTTGCCAAGGTCTTTAGATATCCTCCACACATGGATCAAGAGAAAGCTTTGCTATTGAACAGACAGCATTATGTACAGTGTAGAGCCCTGTGAAATGGGGAAACAGCTCTCCTTGTCTGAACACTATTTGTGTAGATTAAATTAAATGTTCTGGACTGACAGTCTGATTTTTGGCCACAAGATGCCACTGTTTCCTAAACACAGCTACAGACTGCACATATATCTCCATATTAATGAGAGAGGTGGGGTTTACACAGAGTCTGGAGAGAAGAGAAGGAGAGAGCAGCTATCTTAGATGGAGGTGAAACTAAGGAACTGTGTGAGCAGAGAATCTGACGGCATCCAGGTGTGAGAGCATCCCTCAGTGACCAGAGCTGCAGCTAAGTGAAGCTGATCATGTCCAAGACCCTGGTCCTGTCCAGAGGAAGGAGGATTGCTGCCAGGAACGCTGATGAAAGCAGAGGAACAAAGCAACATACACTGCATTACCGCATGCTTGTTGGAGAGACATTTGTTCTGTTCAGAGTCGCCAGCGGATGCAAAGCAGCCTGGGTCGGTAAGATCGTGCACGCACCTCATTACAGTGTTGGCTCCTAGAGACTGAGACCAGGCCTGTAGTTAGTTAGTTATGGTTTCTGTTTGTGTCAGGTCACAAGTGTTACTAATGTTCATTTCAAGGACTCCATAACTTAAAGTGACATTTCACATTGGAGAGCTGATAAAATTCTCACAAACTCAAGCCAGGCTGGTGTTTTTTACTCAGGAGGAATACTCAGGCATGTGCTACAGGACCAGTTATGGGAGGGGGATACTGTAGAACTTGGTAAGATTGTAAGCGGTTGGGCTTCACCGCAGGATAGTCCATAACACACACCCATACAGTGGGTCTTGTTTTTAGGGTAATAACAGGTAAGGTGTGGCAGTTTAGTTGTGGCCACCAGTAGGTAAATTACTGCACTTTCCTCCTTCATCCATCGGTGGGTGCAGTGCTGTGCAGCACAAGGGTCTCAGCCTTCTGGATGGGTGTATGTAAATGTATTGTATGTTTCCAACATTTATGGTTGTGTTTATTGCCACATTTAAGTAAAATTCTGTTTTGGCAAAAGCTGGTGTTGGGGTTGCTTTCCTCATTCGTGACTTCACTGTATCCTAGCTTGCCCACCCCAGTACACGGCTTACAGCCCAGCACCAGCAAGCACAATTCTAGGGGGCGAACCACTTGGGTACTGAAAAAAAAAAAAAAAACTCTTAAACTGTATAGTTTACTAGAAACTTTTCTAAAGAACAATGCAATATGGAGCATAGAATGCAAATTTTAGGAAGCAAAAATTCTGTGCTCCAGGGGATTAACTATAATTCATAGGGCGCCATAGCAAAATAAAGAAGGGGATGTCTCATTTCAGCAAATGGCATTTATCATGTTATGTTAACACAAGCCACTTACTAATGTATTGTTATTATCCATATTGTCTCCTTTGCTGGCTTGATTCATTTTTCCAACACATGCTTCTTTTCATGGCTATGACCACCCTGCAATCCAGCAGCGATGGCTGTGCCTGCACGCTATAAGAAAAAGTGCTGGCCTCTCTGGTGGCGTGGGGAGTGTGCATAGGCACGCATGAGCAGCTGCTCCTGTCCTGGCCACCTCATATCTGCACCCCTGGAAATAGACAGTGTATAATGTGATGGAAAGATGAATCCAGCCAGCAAAGGAAGCAATATGGATAATAACAATATATTAGTAAGTGCCTTGTATTCACTTGATCTACATGATACACGACATTTTCTGAAGTGAGAAAACCACTTTAAAATTATGTACAGTATAGTGGGGATCTCTTTGGATTTTATATATCAAAGCACATTTTTTGTGCATGTATGAATCACTGGCATGATTTATTAGCACTACAGTATAAAATAAGTAACAATAATAATCTTTTCATTAATAGTTAAAATATTGTCCCTAGAGGAAAAAAGGATGTCATATTAAAGCAATCTGCTATAGCTATGCAATACCGAACTGATTTAATATATGCTTGACAATAATAATATTCATAATAAATCAGCAACCCCTGCTGTATCTTATTATCTTAATGAATCTCAATTTGTAGTTTATTTTTTGAATAGAAAGACCTACTTTGCACAATTATTACAGTTATTTGTTTATGTAATTAAAACAAATGCAATAATAGCAACGATTATAAATGCAGCAATAAAGAGATAATTTTTTTCAATGCTCGCTCAGTGGATCAGCCTGAACATTTCCATAGACAAGAATGTGGATCAGTACTAAATCACTGTCGGTGGAATAGTGCACAGTGAGGTACGGCTTTCTTATTTCCCCACTGCATTCTCAAGCTTACATATTGCAATCACTATTCTGATTGTACCTTGAATACTGAAGTGGACTATGTATTCATTTTCCAAAAATGTCACAAACTAGAGAGGCTGGCTCCATCTGGTGCTTAAGGAATTTATACAAAGCCGAGTAAGGAATACATTTAGTCATGTAGGGTGATTAATATAAAGGTTGTGCCATGGCTTTCATTCTATTAACCCCTTAAGTTTTGGTCCTTTGTGACCAGACACTTTCTTAACAATTCCATATGATTTGTATTAGTTGGGCTACTGAAATACTGTTTACAATGTTGTGTTTCTGGCAAATAGGGCTGTTTTATTGATGAATCTCTATAGTAATAATATTTTAGTTGCATTAGGTTTTAACTTTGACAACTGATTAAAAAAAAAGAAAAGAAATGTCAATTTATATTTTCTTCTTTTTTAATTTTGCAAAAATAAGAAGATAAAATAAGCTCCCTATTTTGATCCGGTCATTATGATATATAATATTTTTACAATATTTAGGTGGTCAGGAACAGTATTTGAGTAAAGCTTAGGTGGACAATTTTTAAATTTTTATCTTTAAATTTTTTTTTGCAGGCTTTTCTTTCAATATGCCCCCAAGAGTTCACAAAAAAGCCATGGGTACATTCAAACATTCAATTTATTTTTTACAATCTAATTATTTAGTACTATAGACAAAGATTATTTTTAGCATGCACACAGTCACATGTTTACAAACGCATACACATACAACATACACAATATATAAATAGATAGATAGATAGATAGATAGATAGATAGAAAGAAAAAAGGCAGCACTCCAAGGTAGCTATGAAAAAAGTGGATGGTTTATTGACCCATCTAGCAGCAACGTTACAGCTCTCTCTATGGAGCCTTTGTCCAGCTGAATAACATGTGCATAGTGTCATATATAAATAGTGCAGACAATTTACATCATCAGAGTCCATAATTAATTAATGAAGTGCAAAATAAATCACAAATAAAACATTGGGAGCATAATTAATCTATCTGATCATGATTGTATCAAAATTCATTACTAGTGATCTCATATAAAGTGCATGACATGATAAAAAACAGTGACAGTGTTGGTATCCATACATGATTGTCAATACAAATATATGAGGTGCTCAGTAGGTGACAATAACAACTTGATTAAATCCTTAAAAACATGTGGAGTAGTCACGTTCGTTTGTGATGGCGTGATGGAACCTGCGTGGCATCGGGAAAAGTGGCCTGCGCATGCACCGCTACTCGTGCTCTCGCGAGACACAAGATTGTACATCAGGGGTATGGAAACCACATAAAAAATGGCCGCTTGCTCACTTGCTAGTAGGGCACATGCTCATGCCCTTACAGGCCGGCACGCCCCTTTTGTTCTGTGGAGAAGATGCAGAGACACACAGATTATTAAAACGAAGCTCCACAGTTCATGCAGAAGTCGCTGGTCGGAACACAGAAGACCCACGAGTAAATATCAGTCTCCGTGTCAGAGTGTCTGTGGGGGGGGGGGGAACAGCGGTGTGTCAAACCGCACTCTCTCACCTCCAGACTTGCCAGCACCTTCTGCATCCATGCCAATCTTCCAGGAGTGTATGGAGAACACCCAAGGGGCTGCTTGAAAGTGTCTCCCAACACCAATAAGGGCAGGGCATCAGGGTGTCACCTGTGTGTGATCCCGGACACCCCCCCAATTCAAGGGAGTAGCATGGAAAAAACTGGTCATCAGAGCAAAGTGCATGACATTCCTGTTTAAAATATAGCGGACAACCTTGTCACAAATTTGTGTCTTCCAAGTCCCCAAAGAGGGGACAAGCGAGGCACAGAGTCAGAGACAATTGCTATCCACGAGCACGGTCCCCATTTAAGTGGTATCTCAACCAAAAATATGCATAATACTGTAATCATGGATCGCCTGCATGGTCCCTCCATTCCTCACCACGCGTGACTGTTCCTGATGTTTGAATCAATAATTGCTGTCCTAAGAAAAAGAAGACAATTAGAAAAGATAGCACATGTTGTTTTACACAGGTGAAGGTGCAGGTAACAACCACATACATAAATGGTAGAGATGACTAAATGACCCTAAATTCCACATTTAGACCTTGAGGCTTCAAATTTTCTAATGTATAAATCCAATAGAGTTACCTCCTCTTAAGTAATTTGGTCCTATCCCCGCCCCGTCTTAAGGTAGATATCTGTTCTAGGATTCTAAACCGTAGATCCCTTTCTGAGTGTTTGGCCTCAGTAAAATGTTTTGATACTGGAAGATCCAATTTTTGCTTCCTGATGGTGTATCTGTGTTGGTTTAGCCAAGTTTTTAAATCCCAAGTGGTTTCACCCACATATAAAAGGTGACAGGGACAAATCAATAAATAAATAACATGGGACGAGTCGCATGTTATATATTGTCTGATTTTGATCGTCTTACCCGAAACGGGGTGAAAAAAAGAGTCACCTCGTAACATGAGAGTACAATTAACACAATTATAAGAAGGATAACAACCCTTCCAGGTAGAACCAAAATATGTCTCACACGTTACTTTTGACAAACCTATATCAGATTTGACAAGTCTGTCACCCAAATTGCTGTTTCTGCGATATGAGCATAAAGGCGGAGCTTTGAACTCTTCAACATTCTTGAAATTACTGGTAAGAATTCTCCAGTGGTTTTTTTCAAAATGGCAGACATGTTGCCACTGTTAGTGCTAAATTCTGACACAAAAGGGATTCTTGCCTTCAATTGTGTAATGCCACCTAGTCCCTTTCTGATCACATTTCAAAATTAGCTTGAATAAGCTAATTTGGGTATCCTCGTGTCCTAAATTTGGACCCCATTTCATGCAGCCTTGTATCTGCCAGGGCTGTATCTTGTGCAATCTTTTTGACCCTTAGCATTTGACTAAATGGAAGCGATCTAATCATAGGTCTGGGGTGATGGCTTTCAAAACGTAATAAAGCATTTTTCATGTCAGTGACTAACCTATTCTCACAAATGCTGACCTGAGTGTCCAAAAACTGTATAGTTTCCCTAGAATGCGTCAAAGTAAATTTGACACTAGGGTCAATGGTGTTCAAAAAATTGTCGAACGCCATGAGGTCCTCTGCGGCGCTGACCCAAATCAGGAAAATGTCGTCTATGTAACGCCACCACCCCAGCACATGGCTGAAGTGGTGGCTCACATAGACGACAGACTCCTCAAGATGTGACATGTAAAGATTTGCGTAGGTCAGCGCCCCATCGCTGTCCCACGTAATTGTAGAAAAAAATCATCCTGAAATAAAAAATTATTGCGTGTGAGTATGAATCTCAACAGAGCAATTAAAAATTGTTGCCAATCTGTGCTGTATTGTGTCTTTTGTAAATTCTCTTGTATTACCCGTATACCCAATTTATGTTCTATGGAAGTATATAAACTTACCACATCAAAGGATGCCAATAGGGCCCCTACGGGAATTTGTAAACTGTCTAACTTAGACAAAAAATAATTTGTGTCTCTAATATAGGATCTAGCTGACATAGCAAATGGACGCAAAATTTTGTCACGACAGATGGCTACATTACAGAACAAGGAATCTCTACCCGAGACTATAGGGCGCGCTGGAGGAGAGGTCAACAACTTGTGGATTTTTGGCAGAGTATACAGTATGGGTGTAACTGGTTTATCCCAATATAGAAAAGTAAATATCTTCTCATCAAAAATGCCATCATCTCTGGCTCTATTCAGTATATCCTTCAACTCTCTGAGTAACATGAACTTAGGATCATTATAGATTCTTTCATACACATTAGTGTCGGCTAACTGGAGTCTAATCTCTTCCACATAGGATCTGGTGTCCATGACCACAACCCCACCACCTTTGTCAGCTGACTTGATAGTGAGGTTGTGGTCCGAAGACAGATCTCTCATTGCCGTCATTTCTGCAGATGTCATGTTTGCAAATTCAAGAGGTTGTTGGAACGTCTCCTGTTTGAGTTTCTCGATATCGCGTTTGACCGCGATACCAAAAGCCTCAATAGCAGGATGATTGAAGACTGGGGAGAAATCACTTTTTAAAAATAAACCTATGCTTTTCAAATTTAACTCACTGGTTTGTATAATCTCAGACGATGGTCTGTCCTTTTGATCCGCAAACCAAACTTTCAATTTAATTGCACGTAAAAATCTCTGAAGATCCATTTCTAGATCAAACCATTTTGTTGTGGTTACAGGGCAATAGGACAGACCTTTGTTCAATACAGATATCTGAGCAGCATTAAGATCAACAGAGGATATATTTACCACTATATCTTGCATCTCAAAGTCCTGCCCTTCTGGGGCTTCATATTTTTCCCTTTTCCTCTGTTTGTGCTGTCGTTTCCCCCCTCGGCGTGTTCTGCCAATGCGGGATCCCCTCCAAAAAATGTGTTTATGTCGTAGTGGGGTTAGAGTCCTCTCTGGAAGCTGTGGCGGTCTCTGGACAAATAACTCTGAGATTTCTTTGGTGTAGACGGAGGGGTAGATCCATATTTCTCTCCCCCTGTCTTCCGGTTCCTCATTTGGTCCCCTTGCCAGTTGTATATAAAGCCAGTAGTGTAATCATCCATATCTCTCATCCATTTGCGTTGTTTCTTGTTTTGTAGATCACCTTTAAATTTTTCTAAATGGGACACACAATTGGATATATAGGTTATTCAGCTTAGTGAAAAAGGGGAATGGTTGAGCATGGCACTTGGCACAAAATTCTATTGCAAAGTAGGCGATCCGACAATATAGTTGGTATAAAGCTAGAAAAAAGTGTCTAGACATGCACCAAATTCATCATCAAACGTAAGCCACTGTAAATTTGGTGCTCCTTTAGACTGCCTAAAGGTCCATTTACACTGGATGATTGCTGGACCAATTATTGGCAACAAACATTCCTACTTCATACTGCTCAGTCATTCTGTGTAAATGGACCTACACAAGGGGTGCACAACCTTTATTTTGTCAATCGGCGCTCGTTTGCATCGGTCTATTATACAGGCCGATGCACAGTGAATGGGGAGGAATGATCCCTACCACAGTCATTCCTCCCTCATTCAGTTCTCCGATTGCTCATTTATCAGCTGATCAGTGGCACGATTATACAGGCCAGTTATCAGGAATGAGTGTCCCTATGAACACTTGTTCCCAGTGATTGGCTGCTTATCGTGCAGTGTAATATGGGCTTAAAGGGATTTCCTGGTTCCTGCAGCATGGTCTTGAAACAGAAAAGTTATAGGCACCTCCTCCATGCCGCCCTGGGCCTCCATGCAGCCCCCGCTGTCTCCATCTTTCACTCGTAGTTCTGTTTATCTCCGGTTGGCTATGGCCATGGTCACATACACCACTCCAGCCAGGTACTGGCTTGCATAAGCCAGTCATTGACTGTAGTGGGTTATGTGACCATGCCCATAGCCAGCCGGGTGTAAACTGCCTTGGGACCGAAAGATGGAGACAGCAAGGGCATAGTGGCACAGGAAAGCATGAATATTCTGTTTCAGGGGCCATGCTGCAGGAACTTATTTAAAAAAAACATTTTTACGGGAAAAGCCCATTAAGAGGCAACATTTCCTTCCCTCCTGCCTCCTATTAATAAATGAGCACTTTCCCTCACTGCAGAGGAAAGCACCCAGTTCTAGGTGCCCTGCAATAGCTGGTAAGTACTTTCACTTACTAGCAGAGAAAGCGCTTATTGGTTAACCCTTTAATGACCAGACCTAAAAAGCCTTAATGACCAGACACTTTTTTTGTGATTTAGTGCGTGTGATGGTTCAAATGGTTGTAACTTTTTTGTTGGACTAGCAAAAATAATTTTTGCAACATTTATTATATTTTTAACATTTTTTTCTTTTTTTGATTTATTTAGGGAAAACTTTGCAAAATATTTTTCAAACTACAACTCCTTCTTCTTTAAATATGCAAAATTACACCAAAATAAATTATTAAAATGAGTTCCCTATTTTGAACTTCGAGTATTCGATCAGTTATTCGATAATTTCAGTAAAAATTTGATTTGCCATGAACTCGAATTTACTTACCTGATCCATTTGCTTGCAATGGGTCGTCCACTGCTGTCTTGCTTGAAGATCTCAGCGCAGTGACGTATGACGCCACCATGCCAGCCGGCCATGACTAGAGGTGAGCGAATTTCTTGAAAATTCGATTCAGCTTATTGTTTGAATTTCACAAAAAAATTTGCTTTGTGATGAATTACTTTACCACGAAGCGCATTATTTTGGAAGTAGCGGGTGCATTGACAGGGAGCTGCGATAGCCGCCGCCCCTGTCATTGTAACCCTCAGATGCCGCGTTCATACATGATCGCGGCATCTGAGTGTACAAACAGTGAGAAATTAACGTTAAAATAAAATTACATTCAACTTACCATGTCCACCGCCATCTTGCTTGAAGATCTCGGCCGAAATCACATGCGGCGCGAGATTACGTCATCACGGCGTCCGGCCCTTCGCGAGCAAATGGAGGCGGTAAGTTTGAATTTCAGGATTAATCGATTCGCTGACACGAAGCACGAGGAAATTCGGCTTCTAGGCGAATCGAATAATTCCTGAAATTCAGATTGAATTCCACTTCATGCGATTCGATTCGCTCATCTCTAGTCATGACGGGTCGTGCAAGATTTCGAGACAGATCTTCAAGCAAGATGGCAGCAGACAGCCTGTCGTGAGCAAATCTCAGGTAAGTATGATTTTTTTCATTTTGTTTAATTTGACACTCTGGTAAACTGTACTCAGCTTTGGCTTTAAGTGTCTTCCTTCAGCTGAAGTAGATGTGAGAGACGTGTGGACTTTTCATTAGGCTGTTGCTGCCACTCATTGTTTTTGTTCTAACTATTTAAACTTTACAGGAATCGTTTAACAATGTGACACCAGGACTATGAATTTAGATAGCTCATTGGTTTTGGGAGGTTAAGCATATAAGAGAATCGGGGATATTTTCAGACCTACATACCATGAAGTGAATTCAAAAATTCAAGTGACAAATGTTACTGCTGCTATTCCCTTGACTTCCCATCAAAGCCCTCACATAAAACTTCCTAACTGCTTATTAATTTGAAGGAAATATGGTTTGTCATTCAGTTACTTACAAGGTTACAAGGGATGCCTCTGCCTCTCTACAGATTTTTAGAGGAGCTTATACTGTATATAACACAATCACTTGATGGAATTAATTGGAAGTTCTTGTCAGAGGAACATATTTACAATTAAGACCTGTTTCCAGAATAATTTGACACTAAGTTCGTGGACTAAAAATGGAAGATTGGATTTTTTTTCTTCTTTTTTTTTGGAAGGGAAATCGTTTGATGCGTTGCTATAGCAACATCATTTCTGTAAGCACCCTCTAATCTCATGATAACTCTGTATCTCCAAAACCATTTTCATTACAAATTAAAGCCATGTTATTAACAGCTTAGAACATATGCTAGAAAATTATACAGTGTTTCCAGCTATGGTCAATTTTTATAAACAGATTGTTTCTTAACATTGCCTGATGCATGTTGACATTAATGTGGCATCGATAACAGCCATTGTATCTAACAAGAGGAATGCTTTAGGGAAATGGTTGTGTCCTTTAAGCCATGGCTGCAGTTTCACATTGATTTCCAATGTCACATAGCATCAAGCATGCTCTGTACATTTTTGCTGCTGTTGTAGAAATAATTAAATTAGTCATTTTCAGCTCTTTGTCTATTCATGTTTCCATGCAGAATTGTCAATCTCATTTATGTTTTGGGTTGTGGGCTTCACGAAATGCCCGCTTAAACAAAGAAAGCATAGTGCTTGTCATTGCAGGACTGATAATTGTAACAGATATTACTGTATTAGTACAATTATTATTATTGTAGTATTTAAAGGGAATCTGTCAGCCCTGTTAAGTACAATAATGCATGTATAGAACACACATCATTCACTCCTCTACATGCATTCTATGGCTGGTTTGCGGACGCACATTGGAAGAACAGGGGTGCGTATGGACATATAAGTGACTGATCCGGAGTCAGCGCCAGGTGGCAGGGTACATGTATTATTGTACTCCAGGTTGCTAATGGTGGCAAATTCCCTTTAACCCCTTCTTGACATCCACCGCACATGTATGGTGAATGTCGGGTCTTTAAAGATGACGCCCGTTTCAGAGCGGAGCAAGCGCCATAGCTACCGTGTGCCTTCTATTTCACACAGCAGACACCTAGGGCTAATGTCTGCGATCGGCAGTAATGCCGACCGTGGGCATTTAACCCCAAAGATGCCATAGTCAAATGTGACCATGGAATCTGAAAGGCAAAAAAACGGTAAGCACACACTGTCTGGGCAGGAATGCCTCCCACTGGCTGAGATCAGGGAAGGCATTCCATTGAAGTCATAAGCCAGAGCCTGTAATAACACTATTACTGGCATATTCTGATTCAGGTATGCAGGTGGAAACACCGAGATCCGTTATTATGGGTGGAAAAAAAGTCCTGCATCCAAAATAATGGATCTCAGATGGAAATGGCTAAAACGAATGCCACATGTGTATACATGAGCATAACGGATGCTTAAAATACAGGATTTGTTTTTTTTTCTCTTAATTTTTCTGTTCTTCTGATGGATCAGAAAAACAGAAAAATAAGAGGTGATGTGAACCCAGCCTTACAGGCATATAGGATGCTCCCATAATCTTTAGAAGCTGTGTAGAAGTAGATTTTCTTTATCAGTCTCAGGATCTCAGCTATCTCTGGCACACCCCCACTTCCTCTGAGCCATCTTCTGTGTATCTGTTACTAGGGACAGATCTTCCCTGGCAACAGGCAATGGACTGCAAATTAGGTGGGAGTGAGACCCCTAGTGGCCATGACTTTACAGTTTTTTTTTCAGGTGGATGCAGACAGATTTTTTAAATGAAGTGATTTAGAAGTTTTCTAGTTACACAATTCTCTATTAAATGAAAATGTATGGAACTACAGTGAGTCTTTAAAGAAAATTTTGTCATGTGAAAATAAATTATTGTTTAAAACACATTTTTATGTTAAACATATTTTTTATAATGTTGGATAATTTTCCATGTCACTAACTAGATTAAAAAAAAAATCCTAGCATTGTGCCATTTCTGTACTGTCCACTAGGCCTTAAATATGTCTAGACTTCCTGTTGGGCACTGGTAACTTTTTAGCCACTTTGTCACCTCATTATCATTATATACTGGATTACAATGTCAGATAACACTTATGTATAGATAACACAGGATTCCCTTTGAGGTCCCATCTTGTCCATTGTGTCTAGGGTTCATGCAGCTGCTTGCAAAAAGCAGGAAGTCTTGAAATATTTTAGGCCTAGTAGGATTAGTTTAAAAAAAATTGTGATTTTAGGATTTTTTTTTAAATATCGATAACGGCATGACAAATTTTAATAAAATAACCAAAAATTCTAAAAATATGTGTTAAACATAAAAGCTTAATTTAACCCTCTCAATATCGAGTCACTTTTGACCTTAAATCCCAGGCCGATTTTTACAAGTCTAATACTTTATGTGACAATAACTTTGGAATGCTTTTACTTATCCAAGCCATTCTGAGATGTTCCTGTGACACATTACACTTCATGTTAGTGGAAAATTTGAGTCAATATGTTTTACTTTTATTTATAAAAAAAATCCTAATTTTTTAAAATTTAACAGATAGTGACACCTCATAAAATAGTTATTACTTTACATTTCCCATATGTCTACTTTATGTTGCATCATTTTGTAAATGTCATTTTATTTTTTCAAGATATTAGAAGGCTTAGAATTTTAGAAGCAATTTTAAACATTTTCAAGAAAATTTCCAAAACCCACTTTTTAAAGCATCAGTTCAGTTATGAAGTGACTTTAAAAGGCTTACATAATTGAAACCACCCATAAATTACCCCACTTTGGAAATTACACCCAAGTTATTCAAAACTGATTTTTACAAACTTTGTTAACCCTTTAGGTGTTCCACAAGAATTAAAAGAAAATGGAGATGAAATTTCAAAATTTCAAATTTTTTTCCAGATTTTTCATCAACTTTTTTATTTTCTAAATTATTTTTATTATTATTGTATTAAAAGAACATAAACAATACAGACATTCTTACGAAGAATATGAGTGCAGATCAATAGGTACAGAGGTATTAAGAGAGATCGGACAATGCCTTATCGCGGAGTCTTAGAATTAATCAGATCACATACATTGTTGAAACAACTCTGGAATAATAGCATGTCCCTCTGCAACAGTTCAGGGATGAACAGTAAAATCGTCTCAGTAATTATAGGACTGTAAAATCATCCTTAAAATTGTCCATGCAAAAAATAAATTAGCAAGAAAAGCGGGAGGGATAAAGGGGTAGGGAAGCCAGGGTAAAGAGGGAGGGAGGGGAAGTAAAGAAGAGCCCTCTAGTTATTGTCTTTTCTTTGCAATAGTCTATTACACTATCGTCTCTCTGTGTGGTACAGGAGAGATATTTGTGAGCTATATGTTATATGTGTGAGAGGCTAAGGATGCGTAGAGGAGAGATATGTGCAAGCAAGCGCCCCGAAAGTCATGGTGTTTCCCATAGCAGCCTATCTGGTGGTGAAGTGCCTGTATTTCATCCAGGGGGACCAGGTAGTCTGGAACATAGCATGCGATCTAGTCTCCCAGCTAGCTAGTTTTTCTAAACGGTACAATGAGTCTACTTTCTATATCCATTGGCTGAGTGTTAACAGAGAATCTGATTTCCAGTGTGTTGGGATCAGTATTCTAGCGGCCGCTAAGAGGTGCTTTGCTAACCTCAGTGAATGGTTTGGGATCTTATCTGGGAATAGGTGTAGTAAACAGATCTCTGGCAATAAGGAGACGTTCAATCCCATAATCAGATTGATCTTGGATATAACTGACGTCCAATATGGTACTATGAGTGAGCATGCCCACCATAAGTGGAAGTACGTGCCCGACTGTTCTCTACACCTCCAGCAGCAGGGGTTATAACTAGAGTCATACTTGTTTAATAGTGCTGGGGTTAGATGCCATCTAGTCAGTGTTTTATAACCGCTCTCTTGCATTCTAATACATTTTGAGGACTGTTTGGGTGCAAGGAATAGCTTAAAGGGAACCTGTCATGTGGATATTTGATTATAATCTAACTAAGGCTACCTGCCTGTATTAGTTGTTTGAAAGATTAGGTGAATTTGTTGTAAAGTAGCGGTGACAAAGAGGGCAGCACAATTGTTCAAAGAGTGATGCCAGGGTGGGGATTGTGCCGGCAGTGATTAAATCATCAATGATGGATCGATTTAGTTTAATCTCTTTAGGTATAGTGTTGTTGTAATCAGTATCTGAGCTACATATTATATCTCTTACTTGCAGTAGTGGGGAAGGGAAAGGGGAGCACAATGCTCGAACATCTTTCATAGCCCATTTTCTTCTAGTTTCAGATATAAAAGGAATCTGAATTACACATGGTACCGGGGCAATTTGTTCAGAAAATACAATGTCCCTCAGCGGGTATCGTAGAATATCTTCCTCGATAGGGACCCAAAGCTTATGTAAGGGCCTCCTAACCCAATCCACTATCATGTTCAAGTGGACAGCTCGTACATATGTTTGTAGGGCAGGTAGATCAATTCCCTAAATTTTCTAGGAAGTTGAAGCGTGGAGTATTTAATTCTCGGCTTCGTGAAGTTCCATATGTATTTAGAGAAGATCCTAGACAGCTTGGTGTAAAAGATGTTGGGATGTGTATGGGTAAAGCTTGAAGTAGGTAAGTAATCTTAAGCCATATGAGGCATTTAGCTATATTTTTTCGGAATGTACGGAGTTGGCCAGCAGGTTAAGATTTTGGATATCTCTTTTTATTCCCAGGAATTTTATGGTGGTTTGAGACCAGTCAAATGCTGATGTACTAGCCAGTGAGGAGGACTGGCATTCAGGGAGGGATTTATTTAAAACTGAGACTTGCTCATGTTTACCATGAAATTTAATATTGGACCAAAATCATTGAATAAGAGATCTATTATTGGAAGTGAGGTGGAAGGATCGGTCAGCATTAGCAACAAATTGTCAGTGTATGCTGCAGCCTTGTGCTCCCTACCTCCACAGCTGATCTCCAATATGCGGGTATCCTGTCTTATTTTCCACAACAATGTCTCCATAGTAAGAACAAAGAGCAGAGGGGATAACGGGCAACCCTGTCGAGTATCGTTAGATATAAAGAGAGAAAAACGTAGGTGTACCACAGGTGAGGCGCCAATTCCCTCACAGAGTAATACAATAATCGGTGCACCCCGATTCTAAGATACATTAACAAATATAGGGGGCTGAGTAAGTGACTAAATGCACATGTATTCTTGTTAAAATCTGTATGGATAAAAACTGTTGAATATACAAACAGTATAGAAAGTTACTCACTTAACCAGGGAGGAGTTTTGTGGGATAAATCCATGACACCCACAGAAACAAACCTCCCTCGCCTGGGTCGGTTGTAGAGTGCTAGGAAGAAACAGCAACTTCCACACCAGGGTGTTTTCTTGTTAGTTTCTTTATTGGTAAAAGCAGGCTACAGGCTCAACGCGTTTCGGGGTCTTAATGATCCCCCTTCATCAGGAGCATTCAATGAAAGGACACAGACATGAAAAGAAAGACATGGTATATATAGGGAAGGGGCGGGAAGACGTCCCCTCGATACCACATTACATCATTTCCGGTTTCTGATATACAGGAAGTAATGCGTTCCACTGTGGAACGCACTCAGGTGTATTTGCATTTCATATATTCATTACATGTATAGAAGGTGCTGGAGAAAAGTTGTAGGAGATATACACTCACCTAAAGAAAGGAACACCTGTTCTATTTCTCATTAATGCAATTAACTAGTCAACCAATCACATGGCAGTTGCTTCAATGCATTTAGGGGTGTTGTTCTGGTCAAGAAAATCTCCTGAACTCCAAACTGACGGGCCAGTCTGAGTATTTCACAATCTGCTCAGTTACTGGGATTTTCACGCACAACCATTTCTAGGGTTTACAAAGAATGGTGAGAAAAGGGAAAAACATCCAGTATGCGGCAGTCCTGTGGACGAAAATGCCTTGTGGATGCTAGAGGTCAGAGGAAAATGGGCCGACTGATTCAAGCTGATAGAAGAGCAACGTTGACTGAAATAACCACTCGTTACAACCGAGGTATGCAGCAAAGCATTTGTGAAGCCACAACACGCACAACCTTGAGGCGGATGGGCTACAACAGCAGAAGACCCCACCGGGTACCACTCATCTCCACTACAAATAGGAAAATGAGGCTACAATTTGCACGAAAAAAATAAGGGGTTGGGTCAGCACAACCTGCCTGTAGGTGCAGATCACTATGGCGAAATACATATACAAACGGAAAATGCAAATGTGATCGCACACTACATCCAGCACTCTGCCCTCCATGCTGGATGAGACATTGGTTTATATTTTGGCCAATCCACACAGTCATTTAAAACGTGAGACCATTACTAACCAACCACCTCGGATATATACCCATATATGTATTTCTTTCACACACCTTTAATATATCTTATCCCTTTTGTTTTAAACGAAGATACTGGTGTGCATTTTACATGTGATTTTTATTATAGATCCCTGTGCACACTTTTTACACGTGGAGCTTCAAAAAACCGTCTACCTAAATTTCCACATTCCAATTTTTTTATTTATTCATTACTTATCCATTTACACTCACCTAAAGAATTATTAGGAACACCTGTTCTATTTCTCATTAATGCAATCATCTAGTCAACCAATCACATGGCAGTTGCTTCAATGCATTTAGGGGTGTGGTCCTGGTCAAGACAATCTCCTGAACTCCAAACTGAATGTCAGAATGGGAAAGAAAGGTGATTTAAGCAATTTTGAGCGTGGCATGGTTGTTGGTGCCAGACGGGCCGGTCTGAGTACTTCACAATCTGCTCAGTTACTGGGGTTTTCACACACAACCATTTCTAGGGCTTACAAAGAATGGTGTGAAAAGGGAAAAACATCCAGTATGCGGCAGTCCTGTGGGCAAAAATGCCTTGTGGATGCTAGAGGTCAGAGGAGAATAGGCCGACTGATTCAAGCTGATAGAAGAGCAACGTTGACTGAAATAACCACTCGTTACAACCGAGGTATGCAGCAAAGCATTTGTGAAGCCACAACACGCACAACCTTGAGGCAGATGGGCTACAACAGCAGAAGACCCCACCGGGTACCACTCATCTCCACTACAAATAGGAAAAAGAGGCTACAAATTGCATGAGCTCACCAAAATTGGACTGTTGAAGACTGGAAAAATGTTGCCTGGTCTGATGAGTCTCAATTTCTGTTGAGACATTCAAATGGTAGAGTCCGAATTTGGCGTAAACAGAATGAGAACATGTATCCATCCTCTGATGGCTACTTCCAGCAGGATAATGCACCATGTCACAAAGCTCGAATCATTTCAAATTGGTTTCTTGAACATGACAATGAGTTCACTGTACTAAAATGGCCCCCACAGTCACCAGATCTCAACCCAATAGAGCATTTTTGGGATGTGGTGGAACGGGAGCTTCGTGCCCTGGATGTGCATCCCTCAAATCTCCATCAACTGCAAGATGCTATCCTATCAATATGGGCCAACATTTCTTAAGAATGCTATCAGCACCTTGTTTAATCAATGCCACGTAGAATTAAGGCAGTTCTGAAGGCAAAAGGTGGTCCAACAACGTATTAGTATGGTGTTCCTAATAATTCTTTAGGTGAGTGTATATCCATCATATATGTTGATGAGTCTTATCGTGACTTTATGAATTACTAATTGTCATACTTGTAAAGCTTGTGAGTAATCTATTCAGGTCCACATGCTTTAAAGAGGGGCTCTCATATATATAGAGGGCTTTTACCCCTATCCCTTCAGCTATTTGTTGATGATAGTCCCACATACATTTATTCATTTATTTATTTATTTCTATTTATTTATTTTTTATTTTCACTTTTATTTTCACATTGATTGGCATATATACTTTTCACTTTTTGTTCTGATCAACCATTGGTATAGTTGAAGATGCCACATGCAATTGAACATATGGCCAAAAGTATTTATCTACCTGCTATCTTCGTGACTGACTTACCTGCTATCGTTTTGACTTTACAGGTAAACCAGCAATATAATCTTTCAAGGGGCCTGCACATTGGAACTTTTGCGTTCCAAAATGCGCTCCACCGAACATCGATAGGAAGTTTCAACACTTCTGGTTTTACAATTTACTGACTGGTCTTATATTTGATTTTATATTATCAGATTTTTGCTTATATAAAGGACATTTCCCCACCCTTTTCGTACCCCCTCCGCTTTTTTTATCTTTCAAATACATTTGCCTGCGAACCTAAACAAGGGAACGTTGTTGCACCCATTATTCTATTATCTGCGAGGGAATTGGCGCCTCACCTGTGGTACACCTACGTTTTTCTCTCCTTATATCTATTTATGGAACGGTTATCAGTACATGTGTAACCACACCCTTTTCTGATTTCATATTTTCAATTTTCTTTCTTTGTCCGGTCTCTGGCGCCCTGCGGTTATTCCCAGATCCCCCAGGAGTCACACCCAGGGGGTTTCTAAGACTAACATTTTTTTTTTTTTTTTTTTTCCTTATCCCTGAGTACTGTTAGAAATAGGGAACACAGGCGACAGCACATCATTCATCATTACTCTAGCGGTAGAATCCTTATACATGGTAAAAATAGCTTTAATGAAGGTGCGTGGAAGACCTAAGGCCGCTAAGGAGGACCGCAGATAAAACCAGTCTACTCGGTCGAAGGCCTTTTTGGCATCTGTACTTAGCAGTATTAACGGTTTATTTGATTCTTTAGCATATGTAATAAGTTGCAATACCCTGTAAATGTTGTCTTTACCCTTCCTGCCAGGCACAAATCCAACTTGATCAGGTGAAATCAGAGAGGGAAGGGTGGCTTCTAATCTATGGGCCAATATTTTTGCAAACAGTTTAAGGTCCACGTTAAGCAAGGAGATGGGCCAATAGTTCCCACATAAAGTTGGATACTTCCCTTCCTTATGGATAATAGAGATTTGGGCCATTAGAGTTTGTTTGTGAAAAGGGGTACCAGCTAGCGCAGCATTATATAACTTTCTAAGATAAGGAAGCAAAGTCTCCGAGCAAGTATCATAGTAAAATGGGGACAGAACATCCGGGCCAGGAATTTGTATTTAGGTGTAGTAGCAATTGCTTTTTTAATTTCTTGAACAGAGTTTTTGGGATTGAGCCTCAGTTAATTGAGGGAGAGATAGTGTAGAGAAGAAACTATCTCCTTTCTTTTTTAGTCATGGAGTCTACAGACCCCTGATTTTTATGTAAATTGTATAGCTGTGTGTAAAAGTCACTGAATTCTTGTGAAATTTCCTCTGTTTTGTGTATTAAGGTGCCCGAGGAGCTTTTAAGACTAGCGATGATTGATTTGTTTTTTCTATTTTTAATCTGAGCCAGCATAAATCTGGTAGGCTTATCGCCATGTGCGTAATGTTTGTATTTTGCATACAGGTAAGCTTTGGCTGAGCAAAGATTAAGAATATTTTTAAGCTCGTCTCGGAGTGATGTTAATTCTTTTTTTTTTTTTTTATATATATATTTTTATTACGTTTTTCATTGGTAACAAGGAAAGGAAACATATACCAAGGTACAGGGCATGCAAGCCCAATAAGTACTTATTGAATACATTGTGAATACACAGTGAATACATGAGACACCATAAGGTAGCGGTATTGAGAAATACAATATAGAGAAAGTACAATATAAGAACGGAGAAAGTACAATAAAGAGAAAGTACAATATAAGAACGAAGGTGGGACCCCACATGTTTATTGGCTGAAGACATATGGATGGAAATGGAATGAGAATCGCTTGCTCTGCTCACTGGCGTGGACCTAGGGAGGTCTGTGGGAGGTATAAATCAACAGAACCTGCATAGGCTACGGTGTAGCGGATAACTGTCTCGCGCCATATGCAGGCGAGGTGGGTTTTTTAGGGAATCTATAGTTTGACCATAATAACAATTTTTTAAGAAATGTGACATGTGTGCGAGTTTCCCATGAGGACAGTTCCTCAAATCTGTGAAGTTGATCCATTTTCAGGAGCCATTGTTCCATAGAGGGAGTGGTAGTTTGAAGCCAGAATCTAGGAAGCAAGAGGCGAGCTGCTATCAACATCTGTGTGAAGATGTAGGGTATGTGTGTATGAAGATCATCAGAGAGAATAGACAAGAGGGCTAATTGTGGGGACGGTTGGATAGTTGTGAGGCAAACCTTGTTGGTGAGGAAGAATATCTCGGACCCCCACCTGGAAATTAGGGGCAGGACCACCAAATATGGAAGAAAGTTCCCCTCTCCCCGTGGCACATCCAGCATGTGTCTGAGGCAGATTCTGAAAAAAGTGATGTCTTGTCTAGTGTGTTGTACCAGCGGGTGAGGATTTTGTATCTGTTCTCTTGGATCTAGACACAGCGGGAGGCCTTGTGAGGGGATTCAAGAAGCTTTTGGAGGGAGATAAAAGGTATTGAAATGTCCATGTCTAACTCCCATTGTTTTATGAACGATGGCTTAGCTAGGAAAAGGCTGCAAAAAAAGGGGGTTAGTCAGCACCTCCCAGTGCGCAGGTGCACGCCGCAATGGCAAAGACCTAGAGAAAAAAAAGAGACAATGCAGCAGCACCCTGCAAATCAGATAAAGTACAATAATGCCAAAAATTATAGTGCTAATGCTACGCTAATTCATAAAGTGAGATGCTTGGCCAATGCATTTTGTACAAAACCATCTGAGCCCGTCTGCCGTACGTCAAGGCGATCTCTGTTAGACGGGTCCTCACACTAAATACTACCTGTTATGCGCCATAATGGCCGCCATAAAGTTCAGGGAGTGTTGGATCCACATGCATGCTGGATCCACTCTGCTTTTTACCATTTTTGGTGCCATAATGGCCTCCATTACAAGGGATGCAGGTACCAACATGCATGCCGAGCCCACTTCATACCTTTCCTTGTGCCAGACAGCTTCCAATAAATGTAGTGAGAGCAGGCTACAGCTTTATACTGAAACTAATTAAAATCAACCTATGGGCCAGACAGGCTAATCAGGAGTGCACGACTCGCTGGAGTCGCTCCACCGAGTCGTGCACTCCTGATTTGCCTGTCTGCCCCATAGGTTGATTTTAACCATCTCCCGTCACACTAACGCCGATTGGCGTCAGTGTGGCGGCTCCCTCAGGTCACACTAACGCTGATCGGCATCATCTCGTGAGACCAGAGATTTGCTGTGAACGAGCGCGCGCATGCGCACGTTCACAGCGGCGCGCTGTTCGGAAGTTATACTACAGCCTGCCAGCAATGATCATTCGCTGGCAGGCTGAAGATGTTATAATAACCGCATCAGAAAGGTATATCAGACGCTGTTTTGTTAACAGCATCTGATATACCTGCTACCTGGTCCTCTGGTGGTCCCTTTTGCTTGGATCGACCACCAGAGGACACAGGCAGCTCTGTAAGTAGCACCAATCACCACACTACACTACACCCCCCTTCCTGTCACTTATTAACCCCTTATTAACCCCTGATCACCCCATATAGACTCCCTGATTACCCCCCTGTAAGGCTCCATTCAGACGTCCGTATGTGTTTTGCGGATCCGTGGATCCACGGATCCGCAAAACACGGACACCGCGGAGCCGCAAAACACGGACACTGGCAATGTGCTTTCCGCATTTTGCGGATCCGCACATTGCCAGAACTATATAGAAAATGCCTTTTCTTGTCCGCAATTGCGGACAAGAATAGGACATGTTCTATAGGCTCTACAAAAAAGTTATATTAGAAGGGAGGTTGTAAAGGTTTTCATAAAAGGACCAGAATTGAGCGGCGATTTGGAGGGCAGAAAACACTGGCTTACCGTCGGGTAACCGTGGGCGAAGAATTTGTGTTGGGAGTTCATGTAGTATTTAGAAGCCTTAGCTAATAGTAAGGCCTTGAGCTCCGCTCTGAGATTCAACAGTTCCTGAAGATGGGAGTAAGGCTACTTTCACACTAGCGTTCGGGTGTCCGCTCGTGCGCACCGTTTGAAGGGGCTCACGAGCGGCCCCGAACGCATCCGTCTGGCCCCAATGCATTCTCAGTGGAGGCGGATCCACTGAGAATGCATCCGCCTGCCAGCGTTCAGCCTCCGCTCCGCTCAGCGAGCGGACACCTGAACGCTGCTTGCAGCGTTCGGGTGTCCGCCTGGCCGTGCGGAGGCGAGCGGATCCGTCCACACTTACAATGTAAGTCAATGGGGACGGATCCGCTTGAAGATGACACAATATGGCTCAATCTTCAAGCGGATCCGTTCCCCATTGACTTTCAATGTAAAGTCTGAACGGATCCGCTCAGACAACTTTCACACTTAGAAAAAGTTTTAATGCAGACGCATCCGTTCTGATGTAGGGTTTGTGTGCATCCCATAGGGTGCAGGCAGAGAGGTCTGGGTGCTCGTTTAGGGAAAAGTATTCTTTGATGTGTTTGGCTACAGAATCTAGCGTGGATTGGTGACCCAATAGGGATTCATTAAGTCGCCAATTGAAGCATGTGGGGTTGCTGTTTGGGGCCAGAACTGAAAGGTAAATTGGGGAGTGATCAGAGAGATGTATGGAACCTATTGAGTCCTCCCTACATAGGTGGAGATGTTCCTTGGAGATAAAAAAAATAGTCGAGGCGATGATAGGTACCATGCACCGGGGAGTAAAAGGTATAATATAACGTGTTGGGGTGATATGCCCGCCACACGTCAATCAGATGTAAGTTCCAAAAACTGTCTCGTATGGCTTTAAGGGACTTGTGGGATTGGGATGATTTGTGGGATGATGAGTCTACTTGCGGGTTCAACGAGGCGTTCATGTCTCCCCCTAGGATCACTATCCCTTCCTTAAAGGAGTCAATGAGTGGGTGAATGTTTGTGAACCACTGGGATTGGTTGTAATTGGGGGCATATAGGTTTACAAAGGTATAAGTTTGGGGGCCTATGGTACCTTTAACCCCTTAGGGACGCATGACGTACCGGTACTGCATGTGCTGTTCCAATCACCGCCGCCCGGCCGGGGGCGGTGATCGGAACACGGTGCCTGCTGAAATCATTGAGCAGGCACTACGGCTAAATGCGTGGGGGGGGGGGTCCCGTGACTCCCCCCGTGTCGGCGATCGCCACAAACCGCAGGTCAATTCAGACCTGCGGTTTGCGGCTTTTACCTGGTGCGGCGGTGGTGCCATCGGGTCCCCATGGGACTGTGGGGGGGACCCGATGGCATGGAAGGCAGCGCGATGCCATCCTGAGGCATCTGCGCTGCCTTCCGGTAAAGAGCCTGTGAGATCCAGCCCCCTGGATCTCACAGGCCCCGGAAGCTGTATGAGTAATACACACAGTATTACTCATACAGCCAATGCATTCCAATACAGAAGTATTGGAATGCATTGTAAAGGAATATACACCCAAAATTTCAAGTCCCAAAGTGGGACAAAAAATAAAGTGAAAGAAAAGTTGAAAAAATAAAGTTTTCCCCCCAAAAATTAAAAGTTTCAAATAAAAATAAACAAAAATGTCATTTCCCCCAAATAAAGTAAAAGAAATTGGTAAAAAATAGGGGGGGGGGAGTATACATATTAGGTATCGCCGCGTCCGTATCAACCGGCTCTATAAACATATCACATGACATAACCCCTCAGATGAACACCGTAAAAAATAAAAACTGTGCTAAATAAACCATTTTTTTGTCACCTTACATCACAAAAAGTACAACAGCAAGCGATCAAAAAGGCATTTGCCCACCTAAATAGTACCAATCTAACCGTCACCTCATCCCACAAAAAATGAGCCCCTACCTGAGACAATCGCCCAAAAAAAAAAAATATGGCTCAGAATATGGAGACACTAAAACATCATTTTTTTTTTCGAAAAAAGCTGTTATTGTGTAAAACTTACATAAATAAATAAAAAGTATACATATTTGTTATCGCCGCATTAGTATCGACCGGCTCTATAAAAATATCACATAACCTAACCTCTCAGATGAACACCGTAAACAATAAAAAATAAAAGCTGTGCTAAATAAACAATTTTTTGTCACCTTACATCACAAAAAGTGTAATAGCAAGCGATCAAAAAGTCACACGCACCCCAAAATAGTGCCAATAAAACCGTCATCTCATCCCGCAAAAATAATACCCTACCCAAGGTAATCGCCCAAAAACTGAAAAAATTATGGCTCTGAGACTATGGAAACATTAAAACATGATTTTTTTTTGCTTCAAAAATGAAATCATTGTGTAAAACTTACATAAATAAAATTAAAGTATACATATTAGGTATCGCCGCATCCGTGACAACCTGGTCTATAATAATATCACATGATCTGACCTGTCAGATGAATGTTGTAAATAACAAAAAATAAAAACGGTGCCAAAACAGCTATTTCTTGTTATCTTGCCTCACAAAAAGTGTAATATAGAGCAACCAAAAATCATATGTTCCCTAAACTAGTACCAACAATACTGCCACCCTATCCCGTAGTTTCTAAAATGGGGCCACTTTTTTGGAGTTTCTACTCTAGGGGTGCATCAGGGGGGCTTCAAATAGGACATGGTGTCAAAAAAACCAGTCCAGCAAAACCTGCCTTCCAAAAACCGTATGGCATTCATTTCCTTCTGCGCCCTGCCGTGTGCCCGTACAGCGGTTTACGACCACATATGGGGTGTTTCTGTAAACTACAGAATCAGGGCCATAAATATTGAGTTTGGTTTGGCTGATAACCCTTGCTTTGTAACCGGAAAAAAATTATTAAAATGGAAAATCTGCCAAAAATTAGACATTTTGAAATTGTATCTCTATTTTCCATTAATTCTTGTGGAACACCTAAAAGGTTAACGACGTTTGTAAAATCAGTTTTGAATACCTTGTGGGGTGTAGTTTCTTAGATGGGGTCACTTTTATGGAGTTTCTACTCTAGGGGTGCATCAGGGGGCTTCAAATGGGACATGGTGTCAAAAAAGGGTTAACAAAATTTGGAAAATCCGTTTTGAATACCTTGAGGGGTGTAGTTTATAGAGTGGGGTCATTTTTGGGTGGTTTCTATTATGTAAGCCTTGCAAAGTGACTTCAGACCTGAACTGGTCCCTAAAAATTGGGTTTTTGAAAATTTATGAAAAATTTCAAGATTTGCTTCTAAACTTCTAAGCCTTTTAACATCCCCAAAAAATTTCATATAATTCCCAAAATGATCCAAACATGAAGTAGACATATGGGGAATGTAAAGTAATAACTATTTTTGAAGGTATTACTATGTATTATAGAAGTAGAGAAATTGAAACTTGGAAATTTGCAATTTTTAAAATATTTTTGGTAAATTTGGTATATCTTTTTAAATAAAAATGATTTTTTTTTAACTTCATTTTACCAGAGTCATGAAGTACATTATGTGACGAAAAAACAATCTCAGAATGGCCTGGATAAGTGAAAGCGTTTTAAAGTTATCAGCACTTAAAGTGACACTGGTCAGATTTGCAAAAAATGGCCAAGTCTTTAAGGTGAAATAGGGCTAAGTCCTTGAGGGGTTAACTAGAATGAACATTCCATCAGGGTCTTGGGTGTGATCCACATATATAAAGGGGATTTTCCTCTGGAACCCTATGCTAACTCCCCCTGAGGCCGATGTGCCTCCCCCACAATGATACCAGTGGGAGTAGTGGGAGAATTGCAAATTCGGGTAGTGGTTAAATCTGAAGTGCGTCTCCTGGAGGAACACAACACTGGTCCCAGCTTTCCTCAGGACAGTGAAAATTTGGCTCAGTTTTGAAGGAGAATGGAAGCCCCTTAACATTGTACGAGGCTATATGAAGGTCAGCCATTACAGGAGGTATGATTAGGGGTACCTTGGAGGCGTTGATGCATCCTCCATGGAAATGCCCTAACAGAAGAAGGCACCGCCGTCGGTACGTGACCGTATAGCACCCTGGTGAAATCTAGCGGGGAAAAACAAGGATGGGTCTAGCATTTTTGTAATCGGCAGGTCAGGGGAACAACTCGCTATACTTATCAGAACGATGGAGAATTCAGTGACGCTAGGGTGCAGCTGTGCATCATTCTCTCGGGAAGAGATAAATAGGAAGAGGAGGACCTGGTTAAGGGTCCTGGGAGAGGCTCCTAGGAGTAAGTTGGTGGTTCCTCTTCCGGATCTTGTCAACTTCGGTGTGCGCTGGAGTTCAAAGGGTGCAACTTTGGGGAGGTCTGGTAAGTCTCCTAGATTGCGATAAAGTTCCCAGTTGTCGATCTGCATGGGGGAGACGTCCAGGTGTTCATAGACAGCCTCCAAGTCAGTGTAGGCCGAGATGATGAGCCGCTTGCCTGAGTATGAGAATGAAAGTCCAAACGGGTAGGTCCAGCGGAATAGGACTTTGTTGGATCTGAGCCAGTCCATTAATGGTTTTAGTGCCCTGCGCTTTTTGAGGGTAGATTGAGCCAGATCTTCTCATAGGAGAGGTCTGAGTGGTTGCGCGCTGCCTCCAGGACAGCCGTTTTGACTGAAAAGGTCAGGAATCTGCATATTATATCACGAGAAGGTTCAGTCGGCTTTGGCTTGGGGCGCAGTGCCCTGTGAGCGTGTTCAATGACAATTTCTTGGGGGAAGTCGGGACCCAACAGTGAGCCGCAAATGGTGAGAATTGTTGTGGTAATCTCTCCCGGCGGAACCGTTTCTGGGATCCCCCTGAACCGCAATTTCATTGCGTCGCCCTCTCTTTTCCTGGTCTTCCAGGGCATTGTGCGCTGTGCAGCGACGGAGGGAGATCGCTACCGCTGACTGATGATTCAGGGTTGCGGCCTGGTGGGTTTCCGGATTGTCCACCTGCTCCCCAATTTGTCTCACCTCCTGACGGAAGGCAGTAAGTTCAGAGAGAACCGGCTCCATAACTCTGCAGAGGGCTCGATCCAGGAATTGTCTGGTGAGCGGTAAATCTGCGCCTTGTAGGCGCTCCTCTGTATCGCTGTCTCCCTAGGATTGTGCAGGGACGCGCTTCGGGGCCTTAGGCTGTTGAGCTGGAGCCATCTTGGATTCTCGCGGCGCGACCGTAGCGGCAGCTTTCTTTAGGAATTTCTCCATTTCACTGCTCGGTATCTGGCTTTTTTTGCTCGTGGGGTGTTCTCAGAGCTTAGGGTTACCGATTTTCACCATCTTCGCTTATGTAAGCTGGTTGTAGCTGGTGCTAGGGACGGTCGTCTTAGCAGAGCAGCAGACTAAGCGTCCATCACAGTCTGGCGCTAGCTCCGCCCCCCCCCCCCCCCCCCCCCCCCCCCCCCGTTATCGGAGTGATATTAATTCTGATAGGTGTAAGGCTAGTAAGGATCTCTTATGCAAACACTCCAGCTGTGAGATTTTTTTGTTGTACTGTAGATCTGCAGAGAGAGAGATATGAATTCCCCTCTAATATGTGATTTGCAATGAGACCTCTCCATTGTCATTTATTTCAAAGAATACCTTTAGCGGTCAGGTTTTTTTTTTTTGGCATTTTGTGAGGATTTTGGAAGAATGTTGTTTAGCCTAGATGAAGGTGGGGGCGCGGGTAATGTGTAAATTAGTTCCACCAGTGAATGATCTTAAAAAAAAAACTTGTGTTTTAATATCAGAAGAGTGGCAATGTTGAATATGGTTAATGGGGATAAATTAATAATCAATCCGTTGGTAGAAATTGTGTGAGTCCGAGTAATGTGTGAAATCCTTAACTGAGGGGTGCCAGACATGCCATGAATCAGCTAATTGTAGTGAGTAAAGCAATTGCTTTAGTTTCGCTAAAGTGTTGAAGCGGTGGGTCGATTTCCCAGTAGATGTGTCAATAAGTGGATTTAAGGCCACATTAAGGTCACCGCCCAAGACCAGGGTCCCTTCTGAAAAGATAGAGAATTTCTTCAAGACCCTGATAAGCCAAGGGATTTGGTCCTTATTGGGGGCAAAAAAACTTCCTATTGTGAACATAAAGTTACCTATTTTCCCTTTAATAAAAAGGTAGCAGCCCTCTGTGTCAATACATTTATCAATCAATGAAAGGGCAATATGTTTGCTATTTCCCATACTTACGCCCTTTGATACGCCACTAATACTATCCGAGCCACCAGCGTGATACCATGTAGAAAAATGGAGTCTATTCATAATGGGAATGTTTGCTTTCCTAAAGTGCGTTTCTTGTATCAAAGGAGATATCTGCTTTATTTAGGCCTCTCACATTATACGATACAATATTAAGGCGTGTAATTTGTATATCTAGGAAAGGTAGCCAATAGCCGCTTAGTCAAATTATCAGTGGCCCTTGGAGTGGGAGGGAGGGAGAAAGGAGCAAGGGAAGAAGAGGGAAGGAAAGGTTGGGGTGGTGAAACATAACACAAGCAACATATCAAAAAAACATCAACAGCAATTATAAGATGTTAAGACATATAGTCAGAATAAATTGTGCGACACTTGGAGTAAATTAGGAGCTTCGTAGGAGCTTTATAGAAGGGTACAGCCGGTGACAGCAGTATAATAGATGTCATGGCTGTAGAGACCCAACTGAGCGTGTATACATGACAATATGAACAGGAGGAAAAATTAAGGGTGGAAGATTGCTTCAAAAGCCGCATTAAGGTTATTTTGGCAGGACGACAAATTAGCCATGGTAGCTGTACTATAGCTACATTTAGCTGCATGTGCCGATTCCAGTTTCTCAACTCTTTCTCCTATATGTTTCATAACTTGTTTTATATTTTGTAAGTCCTTAGAAAGGGGGGTCTAAAGCTTTGACTAGAGCTTTGTCCAGAGATTTTTGTAAAAAGGAACAAGAGATTGGGAGAGAGTCTTGATGGGAAGGTACATCCATTTCACTATCTGATTCTTCTCCAGTATCAGCGTGAGCCAATGGAAGAACATCTTTAGATGGTGTGGATGTTCTCTGGATGGTGGGGTTAGAGTTTTTCTTTGTCATGTATTTGTCCATTTCTCCTCGTGAAGCTGTGGATTTTAGAGTCTTTAGAAGCAGCTTGCCCGATTTAAACCATTTTGTCACAAGGAGGTAGGCTTTAGAGGTGTTGGGTCTCCTGGGAGCCCTGAATGCTTTTTACATCAAAGACACTTAGTAAGCCCTTGGAGAGTGGGCATTATAGCGTATTGTAGCTACATATAAATTAGGACGGAGTCCTGAAGCTAGTGGTGGCGCACCAAAGACGCAGTGACAGTTTTAGATCGTTGGAACAATCCAGAAAAAAGTAGAGCAGTGTTCTGATATAGGAGAGGGGGAAGAGGTCAAGTCTTTTCATATTATGCAGATAGATGCTTGTAATAAAGTGCAGTAGAACCAGCAGCCTGTACAGCAGTTCAAAGAGCAGGCCGAGGGACCAGATCTTTCAGGAAGACTCCGATGCAGTTCTAATTGGGGAGTCAGGTCCGTTGATGAGTAGTGTGCCCTGGATGGTATTCCACCATATTAATAGTTAGCAGTGTCGCTTGTTTTTAGGGCAAAGGGGAGCTCACGGTGTATTGCCGAGCGGATCAGCGTGGTATTCCACGGAACAGGTCGGTCACTGGGGCCTGCAGGTCTTGGCGGAGTGAGGCTACAGTTTTGGGCCCCTAGCACAACACAATAGGAGGTCGGGAGTGTATGTTTCTTACCGGGACCTCCCGTTCTTGGTCCAGATAGCAGTGCAATCTCGGAGCTGGAGGCGTTGATGAGCAGCAAGGTCGGGAGCTTCAAGGTAGGCGATCGCTAGGCTTCTAGGCCACATAGGCCTCAGATGTAAATGAGGCAAATCTCCGATCCCCGGATAGTCCAGTCGGTCCAGAAGTGCTGAGATAGCGTGTACTAGCTGGTGCAGGACAGCTGGGCTGTTTTGCAGCTCTAAAATCTGTCGATAGCCAAGGACTAACAGGATAAGTCAGAAAGCTCTCTGAAAGCACGTCTTGGCAGCACCGCGGCAGACCACGTCCCTCCCCCCCAGATTTTCAATTTAAATAAATTTTTCCTGTAACACAGCAAGGGTTCACAGCCAAACAAACCTTAATATCTATTACCTTGATTCTGCAGTTTACAGAAGCACGCTATATCTGGTCGTATACCGCTGTATGGGCACACGGAAGGGCTAGAAAGAGTACCATATGGTTTTTGGAGGGAACATTTGCTGGAATAGATTTTGGGTGCTATGTTGCATTTGAGACACCCTGAGGTATGCCTACAGTTTAAGCCCCCAAAATGTGACCACATTTTGAAATACACACCCCCACCCAAGGGGTGCATTGACCATTTTGGCCCAACAGACTTTTCATGGAATTTAGAAACACTTGGCTGTGAAAATAAAAAATTAAATGCATTTCAAGGAAATATCGCTTTAGGCCAAAATGTTTCATTTTCACAAGGGGTAACAAGAGAAAATGCACCACACAATTTGTTACCAATTTTGTTCTGTATGTGGCAACACCCCATATTTGGTCATAAACTGCTGTGTGGGCACACAGCAAAACTCAGAAGGGAAGCCGCACCAGATAGCTTTTGGACAGCAGATTTCACTGGAATAATTTTCAGCTGCCATGTAGCATTTGAAGACACCCTGAACCACTCCTACAGTTGAAGCTCCCAAGAAGTGACCCCATTTTGGAAACTACGCCCCCAGGGGGTGCGGTGAGCATAGAATTTGGAAACACTTGGTCATGAAAATGAAACAATTACATATTTTACTCTTTACTCTTGCTTTAGGCCTAAATTTTTTATTTTCACAAGAAGTAACAGGTGAATATGCACCTTACAATGTCTTATCCATTTTATACTGAATGCAGAAACACGCCATATGTGGGGGTACGGTTGCATAGAGGGGATCAAAAGGGAAGGAGCACCATATGGCTTTTGGAGGTCAGATTTTTCTGGAATCATTTTCAGGTGCCATGTCGCATTTGAAGACAAGGTACCCCTACAGTGGAAGTTCCCAAGAAGTTACCCCATTTTGGAAGCAACAACTCACAAGGAACTTTTCAAGGCATCCAGTGAACACCTTGGCCAAACAGGCGTTTCATAGAATTCATTAGCACTTGGTCATGAAAATGAAAAATTAAATATTTTACATGAAAATGTTGCTTTAGCCCCAATTTTTTTATTTTAACAAGGGGTAACAGAATGTAATATACCCCATAATTAGTTACTCATTCAGTCCTGAATACGACAACACCCCATATGTGGTTGTAAAGTGCTGTATGGGCACATCGGGGGGTACAGAAGAGAAAGAGCACCATGTGCATTTGAGGTCTAGACCGGCCGACAACTGAAGAGCCTCTGAGGTGAAATATAAAAAAGACACCCCAAAGAAGTGGCCCAATTTTAGAAACCACACTCCTCAGAGAATTTACCAAGGGGTGTTGTTAGCATTTTGATCCCCACAGGTGTTTTGCAAAAATCAATTCACAGCAGATTTTAATTTTTACACAGATTATTTTTACACAGATTATTTGAGATTCAGTGCCCAATATGTTGTGCTCATTGTGTGCCAGTGTGAAAAATAGGCCCTCTTACTATTATGCCGGACTTCCTGTTTTAGGAAACACCCTACATGTGGTCCTAATCTTTTGCCTGGACATACAATACCGCATTCTGGTAATTTACGCATCTTGTGCTGACAACTGTAGAGGCTCTGGGCTAAAATAATAAATGGAACCACGCTAGAAGTGACCCTATATTGGAAACTACACCACTCAAGGTATTTATTGAGGAGTGGAGTGAGCATTTTGACCCCACAGGTGTTTAGTAGGAATTAATAAGCAGGGGACTGTACAAAATTAAAATTGCTATTTATCCACAGATATGGCATTTCAGTGCCCAATATATTATGCCCAGTGTGTGCCATCTGAGACACATCATGCCCTTTTAATTGTTAGGTGGGTTCTACTGGAAGCTGAAATGCCATAAATATGGAGGTAAACTGCTGTTTACGCCGCAGGGTTCAGATTGGGAAGACCGCCATTTGGCCTTTGCAGCGCAGATTTTGATGGATTAATTTACAGGCGTCATGTTGCTATTGAACAGCCTCTTAGGTACCAGTGCAGCAATTTTCTGACAACCATACATTTATATTTCTCTAGCTGGAGCTGTGTGAGGGCTTATTTTTTGTGGGATGAGTTGTCATCATCATTTGTTCTATTTTGGGGTACATACAATTTTTTGGTCACTTTTTATTTAGCTTTTTGGGAAGCAGGATAAACTTATTTTTGGGTTTGGTTATCGCGGTGTGCACTGTTCGGGAAAAATGACATGTTATCTTTATTCTGCTGGTCAGTACGATTAAAGAGATACCAATTTTATATACTGTAGTTATAATCTTTTACTACTTTTACACCAAGCATTTTTGAAGACAAAATGATGTTTTTGCAATGCCATTTTCCGAGATCCATTATTTTATTTTTTTTCTTCATTTTTCAGTCAATTGTCTTGTGTGGAGGATCTTTTTTTGTGGGATGAGGTGACATCCCACCATTTTGGGGTGAAAAGTACTTTTTGATCACTTGACATTACACTTTTTGTGAGGAGTTCACCTGAGGGGGTAACTCATGTGGTATATTTATAGAGCAGGTCGATACAGACATAGCGATACCTAATATGTTTATTTTTCTTCAGTTTTACGCACTTAAAAGCATTTTTGAAAATAAAGAATGGTTTTGTGTTGCCATTTTATGGGAGCAATTTTTTGCAGGATGAGGTGACGCTTTCATTGGTACCATTTTGGTGTACAGTACATATTACTTTTTGAATGCTGGATAGTACACTTTTTGTGAGGCAAGGTGACCAAAAGATGGCTGTTTTTGTCCAATTTTTTTTTTTTTATGATGTTCACCTAAAGGGGTAGATCATGTTATATTTTTATAGAGCAGGTTGTCACGGACATGGCGATACCTAAAATCTGGAGGGGTGTAACATTTTAAATGACTTGATTATGGGAAAGTTTTATTTTTTTTTACTTTTATTTTTTTATTATGTAAAACACTTTCTTTCTCTGTTTTTTACTTTTTATTTGTGTCCCAATATGGAACTTTAACTGTTGGGGGTCTAATCTCCTCTGTAATGCATTACAATACATTGTGTATTGTAATGCATTGACGGTCAGCTTTTACACTGACAGAGTGCCTATGAGACCCGGCCTGGGGGCTGGATCACATGGGCTTCCGTAGATGGCAGGCTCTGATGCCTGTGCAAGGAATCGGGCTGACATACCAGTCATGAAGTCCCCATCACCGCAACACAGGGACCTAATGGTAACGGAGAGGGAGCCCATACCCTCCACAAACCCTGTATATACCGAGGTCAGCGCTGACAGTGGCATACAGGGGGTTAATGTGCAGCTCCTGCACCCGCCAGATTGCCCATAAAATGAAAAAGCCCTATCTGTTTATTTTAAAAATTGCTGGGCCAAAGAACTGTAAAAACTGCGGTGTGAAGCTGCATTTTATGGACTATTTGCTGTTTCTTAAGTCACCGCTTGCTGTCAGTGAATGGACAGCGTTTTGCTTAAAGATGGCCGCCTAAACTGACTGAAAATAATTGCTGCGCCATCTCTGCATTTTGTTGGCAGGAAAAATTGGCGCCTTCTGCTAAAAGTGCATGAAAGACTGGATGTCCGCGCCACCGCCCTGTCTGCGAATTTGCATGTCTACTAAGATGGACTCCGCCTCCCCTATGTTGGAGTACCTGGGGGGCGTCCTCCCAGAGCAATGGGAGGTCTTGTCTGGAATAATAGGCGCCGCCCTGTCGCTCTCCAGAGAAAGATCAAGCATGTTGATGAGTACAGACTGCTCTGACGGAATGTCTGCACCTGCCGTTCAAAAAATTTATTTTGACCAATCGGAGCAAGAAGGAGCTCCACCAGCTTACACTCCGGGACCGGAGAGACCCACTAACCTGCCGCCAGGATCGCAGCCTGAGCCCTACTTCGGCTCCTGGAAGGACTTTGCTAGGCCCTCTATGCAATGATCTGCACTGATGGCGGAGGTGCGGGTTGCTGCCATTAAAAAGACGACCCGCCAGAAAATATATTTCGAGGAACTGGCCAAGACCGTATATGAACGTCACGCCACTACACAACCCCGCCTGGAAAGGAGAATGGGGGTAGTGGTGACCTTCGACAAGGACCGAGGCTTCGGTTTCATTAAAGACTATACTACCGGCAGAGACTTGTTCGTGAACCGGAGGTCAGTTAAGCGCAGCTACCTCCCTGACCATCTGCATAACCTCCGCGAGGGAGAGGAGGTAGAGTTCACCCCTGCCGAGGGCCTGAGAGGCCCCTACGCAACTGCTGTAACCCGTCCCAAGCCGGGACCCGAAGATTGGGATGAGCCCACCAGTCCGGGACGTGAACCGGAGCGCCCAACAGAACCGGCCCATAATACTTTCCAAGAATGGGGCTCTTTAATCGGTCCAAATGTGTTCTGGCAACCGACTGTATTAGAGAAGTGGGTGAGTCTGTACCCCTCACCTGAACTGCCTTGCCGGGAGAAAACGATCAAGGGGATCGAGAACCTGGAAAGGTTTCATGCAGCGCTAGACAATATAAGGAAAGGAAAGAGTGCGGATGCGGCGCCGGAACCTGCGGTGGCCACGCCAGAGCGTCCGGATCCCTTACCTGCACCTGTTGCCATTGCGAAGGATCCCTGCAGCGACGCAACGTCCGAAAGCTTGGAAGACCAGATTGTGCGGCTGGAGCTTCAACTTCGTGGCCTGCGCCAACTTGCCACCTCCAGAGTGCCGTCTCCGCCACCTAAAAAGAAGGATATGACCAAGGATTCAGACACCTCAGAGCCAGAGGTAAGAGTGTCTATCCCTGTTAGCCGACCGACCATAGTGACTGCAGCTGCTGTCGCTGCACCGGAGAGACTTACTTATGCCAGAAGCCGTTGCGTACAGCCAGCGACACGTAAACCCACAGAGCCTCCTACGGTGATTATGCCTAGGCCCGTGGAGCCACCGACAGTATTTACCCCTAGGCCTATGGGGCCCATACCAGTAAGGGGACCATTTATGCTCCAGTTACCGCCTAATACTATTTTGTGGGCCCATCCATATGTGGACCCTCGTGTCAGGCCCAGTCTGCAGCAGAACCGGGATATACCACTGATAATCAAAGTGGATCCGATACGCACCTGTGAGTAGGCCTGCCAGGCCATGATGCTGATTTTATTTTGCTAAGGGACCCATACAAGTGGATTTTACCCTTGCAGGACAGGAGTCCTTCGTTTTGGCCCTATGAGCTGCTGCCAGTTTCCCACGGCTCAGTGGTGGTGGTAGGCCACTGAAAATACCAAGTGCTCCAAGGCCGTACTGTTTACAGGACCCCCTGCCTGCTTTCAAAAACTTAAGCCAAGTTGTGCCTATTTGTTCCTTTTGCACCTTAACCCTTTTAACCCCCTTTTCAGGTTGAATAGTGACATTGCAGCACTATTTTACATGCCATTTTAATAATGTGGACTGTCCGTGCTGTGACTTTTATATGCAAATTATAACTTCAAGGGATGTGCCCAGAGATGACCCCAATGCCTGAGGGCCTCTGAGATGCTGTTTTATTATGGACTACTGTATTTAATAATTATGGACTATCCTGGTTATCCCAGATACGCTGCACCAGGTCAGCGCCCCCTGTTCCCTATACTAGTCCTGGTCCTATGGCGGCGCTATATAGATGACATCCTGTTAATTTGGAAGGGATCCCATATATCATTGTTGGAGTTCATAGACAACATCAACACCAACAAGTTAAATTTGAAATTCACAGCCAATATTGACCCATGTTCAGTGGATTTTTTGGATCTACACATTGAAAAGAAAAAGGAAACTTTTGCCTGTAGCACATATCAAAAAGATGTAGCTAAAAACAGTTTCATTTTGAATACAAGTTGCCATCTTCCGAGGTGGCTCTTAAATGTCCCTTTTAGCCAATTTAGGCGCTTACGAAGAAATTGTACGGCAGATGAACAATTTGAGGCAGAGGCACTAAATATGAAAGCTCAATTCTTAGCAAAAGAGTACCCCAATAAACTATTGGAAAATTCAATCCAAAGGGTAAGACAATTAGACAGAGCCTCATTTTTTAAGCCCAAAGAAGTACCGACTACTTTACAAGAACAAGATACTACAGCTAAAATAATCCTACCATATAATAAAGATCATAAGATGGTGAGCAGTATTGTCCATAACCATTGGCACCTATTGAAAAACGATAAGGTTCTGGGCCCTATACTTCCAGCACATCCGCCAATAGTGTATACTCGGGCCTCTAATTTGGGACTTCAAGTGGCTCCTACTATAAGAAAACACCAGACAAAATCATTGATAACCCCATGGGCTAACCTAAAAGGTTTTTACAGATGTGGTTGCTGTCTCAATTGTAGACAGACACATTTTAATAGAAACACACAACAGATAATGTCAACGTCCAATAATTTTAAATGGGAAATCAAAGAAATATTGTCATGCAATAGTAAGGCAGTAATTTATATTATTCAGTGCCCATGCCCAAAACAGTACATTGGCCGTACAAAAAGGACATTTAAGACTAGAATATCTGAACATATAAATAACATCAAAAAACAATCTGAAACGCATCCTTTATCCAAACATTTTAAACTTTACCATGCAGGTGATCCAAGTAATATGAGATATACAGCTATCCAATCGGTTAAAGAAGATTGGAGAGGAGGAGATTTTGTGGCCAAAATGTCTAGACAAGAGTCCAAGAAAATATTTGAGTTTGGGTCCCTGATGCCCCAGGGCCTCAACTCGGAAATTGAGATTTTTGGGTTTCTCTGGGGGAGACGGGTTGGTTTACATGGGGAGTCGGTGCCAGGTTGTTAATCACCGCACTGACTCCTCCTGCATCCCTTCCCTTCTCTCCCAAAGCCACAAAAATATCTCAATCCAGACATCTTTAGCATGGGTTACCTATTTAAAGAAAGAGATTTTTTGGAAAAGAAAAAAAAATTAAAAAATGTAAAAAAATTTTTTTTTTTTTTTTTTAAAGAAAAATTTTAAAATTTTTATTTTTAAACTTATTTTATTTATTTTATTGTTATAAACAGTATTTTTTATGTTATTGTTCATACTTTGAATATTTATAAACATATGCTGTAAAGTATTGATTACAGATCATTTACAGTATATATGGGGGAAATAGGGACTGTGATATGAATTGAGTTTGCAGTTCGATCCGCATCTGCTATTAAATCTTTTCAATACTACAACTTAGTCTATTCAGCATATGTTATAATTTATTCTTGGTTATGTTTATATATTTTTAGTATATACTGTGCGCATATATATACAGGGAGTGCAGAATTATTAGGCAAATGAGTATTTTGACCACATCATCCTCTTTATGCATGTTGTCTTACTCCAAGCTGTATAGGCTCGAAAGCCTACTACCAATTAAGCATATTAGGTGATGTGCATCTCTGTAATGAGAAGGGGTGTGGTCTAATGACATCAACACCCTATAATAGGTGTGCATAATTATTAGGCAACTTCCTTTCCTTTGGCAAAATGGGTCAAAAGAAGGACTTGACATGCTCAGAAAAGTCAAAAATAGTGAGATATCTTGCAGAGGGATGCAGCACTCTTAAAATTGCAAAGCTTCTGAAGCGTGATCATCGAACAATCAAGCGTTTCATTCAAAATAGTCAACAGGGTCGCAAGAAGCATATGGAAAAACCAAGGTGCAAAATAACTGCCCATGAACTGAGAAAAGTCAAGCGTGCAGCTGCCAAGATGCCACTTGCCACCAGTTTGGCCATATTTCAGAGCTGCAACATCACTGGAGTGCCCAAAAGCACAAGGTGTGCAATACTCAGAGACATGGCCAAGGTAAGAAAGGCTGAAAGACGACCACCACTGAACAAGACACACAAGCTGAAAACGTCAAGACTGGGCCAAGCAATATCTCAAGACTGATTTTTCTAAGGTTTTATGGACTGATGAAATGAGAGTGAGTCTTGATGGGCCAGATGGATGGGCCCGTGGCTGGATTGGTAAAGGGCAGAGAGCTCCAGTCCGACTCAGACACCAGCAAGGTGGAGGTGGAGTACTGGTTTGGGCTGGTATCATCAAAGATGAGCTTGTGGGGCCTTTTTGTGTTGAGGATGGAGTCAAGCTCAACTCCCAGTCCTACTGCCAGTTTCTGGAAGACACCTTCTTCAAGCAGTGGTACAGGAAGAAGTCTGCATCCTTCAAGAAAAACATGATTTTCATGAAGGACAATGCTCCATCACACGCGTCCAAGTACTCCACAGCGTGGCTGGCAAGAAAGGGTATAAAAGAAGAAAATCTAATGACATGGCCTCCTTGTTCACCTGATCTGAACCCCATTGAGAACCTGTGGTCCATCATCAAATGTGAGATTTACAAGGAGGGAAAACAGTACACCTCTCTGAACAGTGTCTGGGAGGCTGTGGTTGCTACTGCAAGCAATGTTGATGGTGAACAGATCAAAACACTGACAGAATCCATGGATGGCAGGCTTTTGAGTGTCCTTGCAAAGAAAGGTGGCTATATTGGTCACTGATTTGTTTTTGTTTTGTTTTTGAATGTCAGAAATGTATATTTGTGAATGTTGAGATGTTATATTGGTTTCACTGGTAAAAATAAATAATTAAAATGGGTATATATTTGTTTTTTGTTAAGTTGCCTAATAATTATGCACATTAATAGTCACCTGCACACACAGATATCCCCCTAAAATAGCTAAAACTAAAAACAAACTAAAAACTACTTCCAAAAATATTCAGCTTTGATATTAATGAGTTTTTTGGGTTCATTGAGAACATGGTTGTTGTTCAATAATAAAATTAATCCTCAAAAATACAACTTGCCTAATAATTCTGCACTCCCTGTACATAGTGTGATAGGAAGTTATAGGTTGCAATGAAACTGTGAGCAATCACTGCTTATATTGTATAGGTGTGGATTGAGGCTGTGTAATTAGCCCAGTCCACAATCCGACCCACATTTTGTATTAACCTGAAAAAGGGTATTTAAAGTCATGACTTGTATCTACATTCAGCATTCTATGATTATCTACTGAGGAAGGAACTTGTTTCCGAAACGCGTCTAGTGTGTATAGAGACCAAGGCTGTCGGTGCAGTTTTTTGCAAGAGGAGGACTTTGCTTCAATTTCCAGTTCTTTGAGGATTTTTAAAGTATCCGAAGACGTCCCATACCGCTTTAAAGGTTTGCATTCACTAACTACTCAAAAAGTTGACTACACCTGTGTCACTATTGCCGCAAATCAAGGTAAAACCTTGTTACATCTACTGCTGCCGGCCTGACAGGCTAAGGCAATCACCAGCTCAGCTCAGCTCAACCAGCTCCAGTTGGTCTGACGGCTTAGACGCCTGCGTCACTAACCCAGCGATTCATTACCTGGCTGGACACGTGAGACGCTGAGTGAGCTTGTCTGAAATCTTGCTCCGCAAGCGAAAAAGTAAGTGGAGCACTGCCTAACAGTTGCGGCTAAGATCTGTTACAGGTTATGAGAATGCAGAACCTCTCTTGATGAGAATACAGCAAGGACATTTTGTAATCTTTGTTTGAACTTTTGTTTCAATCACCTGGCAAATTGCCATCCATGTCCTGGACATACAAGCGGTTCATTTGAATATCTCTTGCAGCCTCACTCTAGCCATTTGGTCCTATTAGGAGTACTCCAGATATATAGGATTGTGCGTGAGCTCCGCACTTATATACCTATATTTACACATGTATGCATGTATGTATGTTGTATGATGGTACAAGTCATTTAATTTAGTTTATTAATAAAAAATTTAATGCAAAAATACTGTGAGCCAGCCTATATTTCTATTGATTTGTTCCCTATACTATCCTGAGTGAAGAGAACGACGCCCCTTTTCACCGGACTTTTTCCTTTGCCAGCGGAGCTGCCTGATATATGTATAATGCAATAGTAGATGTGTGTGCCTGCTTTGCATTCTTTTTGTCTTTCAGGTGACAGTTTCCAGCTGGGCCAGGGCCCCTTATGTTGTGCCGAGGACGGTCAACGTTAAAGCAACAGGGTATGTAGTGTCCCACTAGGTAAATGTGGGCACTACACAAGGGTCAATTGGGCCACATCGTACTCCACCTCCTGTGGAACGGTGGCATTGTATTTTACAGTCCATTTTAATGTATATTGCTGTGTTAAATGTGTATCAGGCCTGTTAGGGTGTAATTCCTCCTCCAAGACAGTAGAGGGAGCTAGGGAACCCCTAATATAAATAGTCAGGTCCTGTTCAGGGAAAGTAGTGTAGAGTCAGAAGTAGTGAGGACTTTAGCTAGGCAACAGCTAAAGGGAGCTTCTGACATGCAACTAGACAGCCCAGGTTTCTAGTTGACACCAGGAGGCCAGGGAGAGTGGACCAGCCTGCCTGAGGATATTGAGCCAGAGTTAGCTCAGAAGATTTGTCACCAGGGGAAGAGTTGCCTCCTGAGAAACCAAGTTCCCATAACCAAGCAGAGCAGAGCCAGTATTCCAGCTAGACAAGAGAGCTGAAGGGCAGAAGGATTTTACCTAAGGCAAGGATATATACCTGAGGAAGCTTGCTACCAAGGATAAAGGGCATACGGGCCTTGGGATAAAGACAGCCAGGAGTTCTGAGGAATAGTGCACAGGATTTCTGATCAAAAGTGCAGCCTGGTTTGTAAGTGTTTCTACCCTCTGTGTATCTTGCAAAAACATTGTGCCTGCCATATATATATAAAGCCTGCTTATTAATGCTGCTGTACCTGGAACTTACAAAAGACTGTATAAAGTTAACTGTTTTCCAGTAAAGGAAGTTTTGGTTCACCACAACATCGTGTTCCTCAATTACTCCTATCTTCAACCGGTGTGCCAAGGTTACAGGCACTGGCTTCACGAACCTTAAAGGGAGCTTGCCCCCGGCACATTAAACATCTGCAATCCAGGGCATCTCACCCACCATCAGGCCTGGTCCCTATGTACAGAGAGTGCCCCAGAGGACCCCGGTGCCAGCCTCTCCATCACTGCTGTACGCCTGCCCACGGTCCCCCTACAAACTGTGAGTAACCCAGAACAACCCTTGTTTGCCTGAGTAACCGTGAGCTCACATCGCAATACCCTGCAGGTCTGCGTACTGCAAGTATATTATGTAAGTATACTTGCGGTGACACCGACATCTTAACGGGTGTCACGGACAGCAGAGCTGTCAAGGCACCCGTCAGTGGACCAATCACAGTGGGCCCTGCTTTCCGATCACTGTGATTGGTCACTCAGATCTAAATGACCAATCGCAGCACCTCTTGCTTTCTGGCAGGCAAGAATCATCCAGCGCAGCTCCGATCTTCTCATTCTGACAGTTACACTTCAAGAGCGGAGCTGCGCTGCCCTGGTCTCCTGTCAGAGTGCCCACAAGTGCCCCCAAGTGAATAAACACCCCACAGTGCCCCAAACACAGTTCCCCTGACCAGGGCCGGCTCCAGGTTCATGTGGGCCCTTGGGCGATAAATCCCAGTGGGCCCCCATGAGGCATTTTTTTACATTGACATGTCCCCCTGTGGCTCCTACACGATATAATGACCCCCAGTGGCCCCTATACAGTATAATGACTACTAGTGGCCCTTCACACAGTATAATGAACCCCCAATTCCCCCCCCCCCCACTGTATAATGACCACCTGTGGCCCTGCATTCAGAATAATAACCCCCAGTCGCCCCCATTTAGAATAATGACCCCCATGAGCCCCCACACTGGGGGAATACTGTATGGAGGGGGCTCTGGGGGTATTTATACTGAATGGAGGGTCATTGGTGATCATTACTAAATGGGGGACACTGGGGGTCATTATACTATGTAAAGGGCCCTCACAGTATAATGACCCCACAGTGGCCCTCCATTCAGAATAATGACCCCCAGTCGCCCCCACACTGGGGGTTATACTGTATGGAGGGGGCACGAGGGGTTATTATATTTAATGGGGGCTCTGGTGGTCATTATGCTAAATGGAGGGTCAATGGGGATCATTATACTAAATGGGGGGCACTGGAAGTCATTATACTGTGTAAGGGACCCTCACAGTGTGATGAATGACCCCCCCAGTGGCCCCCTCACATACCTATCATTGCAGGGGAGCTGGTGGTCCTGTCATTCACTAACCGCAGCTCCCAGCTCCCCACATGAACCTGGAGCCGGCCCTGAATGACCCCCAGTAGCCCCCACACGGGGGGAATACTGTATGGAGGGGGCTCTGGGGGTCATTATACTGAATGGAGGGTCATTGGTGATCATTATACTAAATGGGGGACACTGGGGGTCATTATACTATGTAAAGGGCTCTCACAGTATAATGACCCCACAGTGACCCTCCATTCAGAATAATGACCCCCAGTCGCCCCCACACTAGGGGTTATACTGTATGGAGGGGGCACGAGGGGTTATTATATTTAATGGGGGATCTGGTGGTCATTATGCTAAATGGAGGGTCAATGGGGATCATTATACTAAATGGGGGGCACTGGGAGTCATTATACTGTGTAAGGGACCCTCACAGTGTGATGAATGACCCCCCAGTGGCCCCCTCACATACCTATCATTGCAGGGGAGCTGGTGGTCCTGTCATTCACTAACCGCAGCTCCCTGCGCTCCTTCTCTACGGCGGCCCGCTGCAGCAGTGAGCCAGGCCTGGAGGAGAGAAGGAGATGTGCAGTGATGGAGCTAGAACTGACTGGGCCCCACAGCGAAATTTAGTACGCCCCCCTCCCCCCCAACGTGTGTTCACATTACGTTTTTCCTATCGGTTTGATGTATACACATGTGCAGCACTCCTCGTTTTTGTATCCTGCAGAGTCAAGTAAAAAATGCAGACGTTAACGTATATGTTTTTTTACCATGGAACTGTATGGTGAACGGACGCCACTGTACGGCATCAGTCTGAGGCATCTGGTAACGCTTACATTTTTGGTATGCATTAATTGGATGGCAAAAATATGATGTGAACCCAGCCCTAGTGTCAGAATAAGCCCCAGTACACAGCGGAGCAGCGTGGAGGAGAGGGGAGGCCGCCATGTACAGAGCGCTACCTGGTCCTGGTGGTCAGGGATAAGGACTGTGCTTCCCAAGGATCATTTTCTACTGGAAAATACAGGGCACAGTATAATACACTAGAATCTATATAATATAAAGATATTAGCCCCACCCCCCGAATAATCATACGATTAGGGGGTCATTTATTATATAGAAATACGTCTATATTAGGCGTATTTCTGACACAGATGTGGCGCAAAGGTCCTTAACACCGCAATCTGTATCTTTTCCTGCTCATGCCAGGTCTAAAAAAAGTGGTGTGGGCAGAAAGGGATACAGTTATGGCCATCCAGTTATTGGATACCACCGCCATATAGTGATAACACCGCCATACAAGGATAAAACCACCATACAGTGACCGGATAAAAGGGTATAAGAGGGCATAGTACAGGGAATGACTATGGGCACTGCACAGAGTATGGTAAGAGGGCACAATGCAGGGTATAAAGGGGCACAGTACGGGGTGGGGGGCACAGTCACATGACCCTGTGATGTTAGAAGGTCCTTATGGTGAATGCGGTTCAGATGCCACCATAATGAGAGGCAGAGGAGTGAGACAGGGGCCCGGGGCCCTGGATGGACAGGAGGGGTGGACACAGCAAGTAGGTTGAAGGGGCTCTGAGGGGGATTCATACAAGTAGTGGCAGGAGGTCTGTGCAGGGCAGCAATAGGAGATAGGAGGGTGGGACAGGAGCCCTGGATACATGAGGGAGGAAAGGAGACAGCAGGGGCTCCATAAGGGTGATATAGGACAGGATATGGGGGGGGGGGGCAGGTGTCATGGAGACAATCAGCTTAATAAAACAGTAACACAACTAAATAGAATGAAGCAGCAGTGTCCCCCCCTTTCCTTCTGTCCCACAGAGAAGAGACAGTCACAGTGCAGACTCACTCACAGACTGTCTCCACACTTCTCTGCTCCAGCTCCAGCCGTGCGGTCTCTCTCCAGTCTCCTCAGGCAGCGTGTGTCCTGTGTAGAGGGGGCGTGTCCTGTGTAGAGGGGGCGTGTCCTGTGTAGAGGGGGCGTGTCCTGAGTCTCTGCAGCTCAGAGGGCCCACCAGAGGGGTACTGCGTATGTGAAATGACAGCAGTGAGAGCTCCCATCTGTATTGATGGAAGTGCTCATAGCAGCTCAGTGGGCCCCCCCAGGAGCATTGGGCCCCGGCACTTGCCCGGGGATGCCGGGTTATGACGCCGGCCCTGCCCCTGACACCCCATCCTCCGACCACCCTTCCTCCCCACAGAACTTCTGTGTTGTTGTTTTTTTTTTTTATAAATATAGTGTGCTATAGCTAGCTAGGTAGCTTGAAATAGTTGAAGTTAGTGTTAAAGTTAGGCATTTGTCCAAAAAAAATAAAAAATTATATAGTTAAAATATATATATATATATATATATATATATATATATATATATATATATATAATTAAAAAATATATATAAAAATGACTGGGAATTAGATTGTTTGAGTTAGTTCACCAGAGTACTGGCAGTTAGCTAGAAGATGTTTTAATGAGGACTTTTGTAAGAATAAAAGAAGTTTGATACAGCAGTGGTGAGTGCCACCCTCTTTTCTTTACTCATCTTTGAAGGTTAGATAGAAATAGTTTAGGCATTTTAAAAAAAAACAAAAAAACATACAAAAATTATTTCTAGAAAATTACTGGAAATTAGCCGTAGTTAAGTAGCCTGAGTACTGGTAGTTAGATATAAATAGTTCGGAGTAATGTTAGGGTAAGAGGTTTGAAAAAAAAAATAATAATCTAAGATACAAAAATAATTTCTAGAAAATTACTAGAAATTAGCCGTAGTTAGGTAGTTTGAGTACTGGTAGTTAGATAGAAATAGTTCGGAGTAGTGTTAGGGTAAGAGGTTTGAAAAAAAAAAAAAATCTAAAAAAATATATATACAAAAAACATACTAAAATAATACTGGTATATATTAAAGTGGATCCTTGAGGGATTGCACCACTTGTTGATTTGTGTGCTGCTCCTTACTTTTTTTCATATATATATATATATATATATATATAGTAGGAAAGTGCAAGGGGCTGCCATTAACGGAAGATACAGTCCTGATCAAAAGTTTAAGACCACTTGAAAAATGGCAAAAAATCATATTTTACATTGTTGGATCTTAACAAGGTTCCAAGTAGAGCTTCAACATGCAAAAAGAAGACATGGTAGTGAGACAAAACATTTTTTGAGCATTCAATTTAATGAAAACAACGAATAAACTGAAACAGGCTGTTTTTCAGCTGATCAAAAGTTTAGGACCACATGCCTTTAAAAGGCCAAATCTGTGCAAAGATGTGGATTCATTGTCATTTTCTGTCAGGTAGTCACATGTTGTGATGGCAAAGGCAAAAAAAACTCTCCCTTTTTTAACGTGGTCGGGTTGTTGAACTGCATAAGTAGGGTCTCTCACAGCGCACCATCGCTGCTGAGGTGGGACGTAGTAAGACAGTCATTTGTAATTTCTTAAATTATCCTGAGGGTTATGGAACAAAAAAGTCAAGTGGAAGACCCAAAAAAATTTCACCAGCACTGAGCCGGAGGATCCAATTGGCTCTGCGTCAAGACACTGGACGATCCTCGACCCAAATTAAGGCCCTTACTGGTGCAGACTGCAGCCCCATAACCATCAGATGGAATCTGAGACTGAAGGGCTTCAAAAACAAAAAATGTCTTCAAAGACCTCGTCTCCTTGAATGCCACAGAATTGCTCGTTTGGACTTTGCAAGAGAGCACCAAACATGGGACATTCAAAAGGTGGAAGAAAGTTTTATTCTCTAAAGAGAAAAAATGTAACCTTGATGGTCCTGATGGTTTCCAATGTTACTGACATGACAAGCAGATCCACCTGAGATGTTTTCTACGCGCCACAGTGGAGGGGGCGCCATAATGGTCTGGGGTTCTTTTTCCTTCAGTGGAACAATGGAGCTTCAGGAAGTGCAGGGGCGTCAAACGGACGCTGGCTATGTCAAGATGATACAGAGAGCATTTCTCATGACTGAGGGCCCTCGTCTGTGTGGTAACGACTGGGTTTTTCAACAGGACAACTCTACAGTACACAATGCCCGCAGGACAAGGGACTTCTTCAAGGAGAATAACATCACTCTTTTGGCCCATCCTGCGTGTTCCCCTGATCTAAATCCAATTGAGAACCTTTGGGGATGGATGGCAAGGAAAGTTTACAAAAATGAACAACAGTTCCAAACAGTAGATGGCCTTCGTGCGGCCGTCTTCACCACTTGGAGAAATGTTCCCAATCACCTCATGGAGACACTTGCATCAAGCATGCCGAAACAAATTTTTGAAGTGATCAAAAATAACGGCGGAGCTACTCATTACTGAGTTCATGTTTGGAAGTTGGATTTCTGTTTTAGGGGGGGTTTAGTTTTTTTTTTGGAGGTGTGGTCCTAAACTTTTGATCAGCTGAAAAACAGCCTGTTTCAGTTTATTTGTTGTTTTCATTAAATTGAATGCTCAAAAAATGTTTTGTCTCACTCCCATTTCTTCTTGTTGCATGTTGAAGCTCTACTTGGAACCTTGCTAAGATCCAGCCATGCTAAATATGATTTTTTGCCATTTTTCAAGTGGTCTTAAACTTTTGATCATGACTGTATGTGTCACGGAGATTCCTGGCCTCGGTGAGGTAAGAGCCAGTAATTTTAAGTGTCAACGGCAGCTAGTGCTGACTGACACTATTGGTTATTTAGTGTGGCTGTGAAGCTGATCTGGGCCGGCTCTTACTGGGAGCAGCCAAAGTGCAGGGTGGGTGGCTGTTCCCCGCGTTCCAGGCTTGGTTTTGGTTAGGAATATAAAACCCAGCCAGCAGTCTCAGCTGGTGTGGATTACCCTCCATCTGACAGTGGAGCTTTGCCAGTCTCTGTGTTGGAGCCTGAGAGTTTGGGCCGGGATTAAGGCCTGCTATATTGTTTGGATGAAAGCGCGTGGGCTTCTGTTTCACTCAAGGACTTATGTGTTGCTGCCTGGTGTGAACAAACACCAGACTCAAGGTGACATTTTTTTCGTTGAAACTGACTTTTTGTTGTCACTTTACTTATGAATAAAACACTGAACTGTATAAGTTAAAGACGTCGTCGTTGCCTCTATACTGCGTTCGCAAGCCTGTCTACCAGAGTTGGCAGATGCTTTAGCCCAGGTCTGGGAGGAGATCCCTCAGGAGACCATCCGCCACCTCATCAGGAGCATGCACAGGCGTTGTAGGGAGGTCATACAGGCACGTGGAGGCAACACACTACTGAGCCTCATTTTGACTTGTTTTAAGGACATTACATCAAATTTGGATCAGCCTGTAGTGTGTTTTTCCACTTTAATTTTGAGTGTGACTCCAAATCCAGACCTCCATGGGTTGAAAAATTTGATTTCCATTTTTAAATTTTTGTGTGATTTTGTTGTCAGCACATTCAACTATGTAAAGAACAAAGTATTTCAGAAGAATATTTAATTAATTCAGATCTAGGATGTGTTATTTTTGTGTTCCCTTTATTTTTTTTGAGCAGTGTATATACAGCAAATGTGAACAGCACAGCAGTGATCTGTAATGACGGGTGCCAGCGGCTGATGAAGCGATCCAGGCTTCCAAAAATAATAATCACAGGAAATCCACGGCCCTTCCTTCAGTAAAAGCGTAAATTTTTATTCACCAGACATACAACGTTTCGGTTCGCACACTGGAACCTTTTTCAAGCAGTGATGTGAAAAGGGAGTGTACATAGCATATATATAGCATGTTTCATATCAATCAATCAATAGCATAATTAAGTACAAAAAGTAATACAATTCATAAAAATTCATATCAAAATCCAAGTATAGATAAATAAAAAACAAGTGAAATCCATGATAGACATATAAGTGACTTGGATATGTATATCCAAAAACATGTGTTTATCTAAATGACTATAAGTCATATTTTATATAATTAAAGCAATCATCAACACCCAGGTGATCTTCATAACTAACATAATTAAAAACAATAGCTGAACGTTCGTGACCTGATCAGGATTCAAGCGACACACGAGGGTCTGGCGTGGTGCAGTAACAACTGCGCCTGCGCGGCTTCTATTTCCGTACTTCTCCTAGTAACGGCAGTCTTCTATAACCAGCGGGTCAGCTGATCGGAGAATCAGAGATCAAGTGATCGGAGTCTTGAAGTCCCAAGCAATGCGCACCTCATTCACACCATCTTGTTTAGGGGCAAAATTGTGGACAAATGTATAATAGTCATAACTTTTGATACATTAGAGATCTTCCCTATTCAATAATCTTGTATTCAGCCAATATACAGTGGCGGAAATAATTATTTGACCCCTCACTGATTTTCTAAGTTTGTCCAATGACAAAGAAATGAAAAGTCTCAGAACAGTATCATTTCAATGGTAGGTTTATTGTAACAGTGGCAGATAGCACATCAAAAGGAAAATCGAAAAAATAACTTTAAATAAAAGATAGCAACTGATTTGCATTTCATTGAGTGAAATAAGTATTTGAACCCCTACCAACCATTAAGAGTTCTGGCTCCCACAGAGTGGTTAGACACTTCTACTCAATTAGTCACCCTCATTAAGGACACCTGTCTTAACTAGTCACCTGTATAAAAGACACCTGTCCACAGAATCAATCAATCAAGCAGACTCCAAACTCTCCAACATGGGAAAGACCAAAGAGCTGTCCAAGGATGTCAGAGACAAAATTGTAGACCTGCACAAGGCTGGAATGGGCTACAAAACCATTAGCAAGAAGCTGGGAGAGAAGGTGACAACTGTTGGTGCGATTGTTCGAAAATGGAAGGAGCACAAAATGACCATCAATCGACCTCGCTCTGGGGCTCCACGCAAGATCTCACCTCGTGGGGTGTCAATGGTTCTGAGAAAGGTGAAAAAGCATCCTAGAACTACACGGGAGGAGTTAGTTAATGACCTCAAATTAGCAGGGACCACAGTCACCAAGAAAACCATTGGAAACACATTACACCGCAATGGATTAAAATCCTGCAGGGCTCGCAAGGTCCCCCTGCTCAGGGAGGCACATGTGCAGGCCCGTCTGAAGTTTGCCAATGAACACCTGAATGATTCAGAGAGTGACTGGGAGAAGGTGCTGTGGTCTGATGAGACCAAAATAGAGCTCTTTGGCATTAACTCAACTCGCTGTGTTTGGAGGAAGAAAAATGCTGCCTATGACCCCCAAAACACCGTCCCCACCGTCAAGCATGGGGGTGGAAACATTTTGCTTTGGGGGTGTTTTTCTGCTAAGGGCACAGGACAACTTATTCGCATAAACGGGAAAATGGACGGAGCCATGTATCGTGAAATCCTGAGCGACAACCTCCTTCCCTCTGCCAGGAAACTGAAAATGGGTCGTGGATGGGTGTTCCAGCACGACAATGACCCAAAACATACAGCAAAGGCAACAAAGGAGTGGCTCAAGAAGAAGCACATTAAGGTCATGGAGTGGCCTAGTCAGTCTCCGGACCTTAATCCAATCGAAAACCTATGGAGGGAGCTCAAGCTCAGAGTTGCACAGAGACAGCCTCGAAACCTTAGGGATTTAGAGATGATCTGCAAAGAGGAGTGGACCAACATTCCTCCTAAAATGTGCGCAAACTTGGTCATCAATTACAAGAAACGTTTGACCTCTGTGCTTGCAAACAAGGGTTTTTCCACCAAGTATTAAGTCTTTTTTTGTTAGAGGGTTCAAATACTTATTTCACTCAATGAAATGCAAATCAGTTGCTATCTTTTATTTAAAGTTATTTTTTCGATTTTCCTTTTGATGTGCTATCTGCCACTGTTACAATAAACCTACCATTGAAATGATACTGTTCTGAGACTTTTCATTTCTTTGTCATTGGACAAACTTACAAAATCAGTGAGGGGTCAAATAATTATTTCCGCCACTGTATGTCCCAGCATATCGGCTTCCATATTTCCAACCGCAGAACAATTCCATGTTTCCAGCTGTAAAGTAATCATAGTACAGCGTCACTTTCAGGGCAATAACCATATGCAGCATCTATTAAATTCACTTGGTACAATAATTTGTTTGCAAAAGAACACAAACAATGGGATGTGAGCATTAGCGCATTGTGGAGAAAGACATTGCGTAAGCGCCTAACATCGCGCCTGTTTCGTCTCCGCCCCGAGTGACCCCATCCATTGCACTTCATAGGGGAGGAGGGGGATAGATTGAAGCATGCACATTGCGAATCAAGAGACGCTGAGATTACAGCGTGGAGTTCTACTGTTCACCATTGAGATCTAATTACCCTTATGGATCATGCGAAGTACAGCCAGGTAGTTTATAATGTATATGGTTCAGTTGTTTTTAAGCACGATGCACTTTATATAACTATGTCACTATTATAATATATCGACACTAAGATTAGTACTGCAAATATGGTAACCTATATGGTTGCTACTGACTATGTACACTGCACTTATGCTGTGGTTCACATTGAAGAGTGTTTTAGACTGAATGAATTGTAACATTGTTAAAAGGGGTGTTCACAGTTTGATCCATTAGTACTGATTGATTTCATGATGTAAGCACTGTTGCACTTTATAATTCACTTGGCTTGAAAAAGGTTTTGAGAGAGAACCGAAACATTGCTGTATGACATGTGTGAATAAATAGCACATTTTTTCACTTGTAAGGAGTGCCGTGGATTTTTGAAATTTATATATATATATATATATATATATATATATATAGTATATATAAAAGTTGTAGTTTGCATCATTTAAAATGGCTGAACGTATGTATACGGCAGAGGAGGCATGCGCATATTTCTGTTCTGATACAGAAAGTGCAAGCGAGACAGAACAGTTTCAAATATGGTCATCGTCCGCTAACACTAATGATGACGAGCCACAGCAAAGTCGCAGACGAGACTCTTTGCCTGCCACTAGTGCCATTGACCCCGAATGGATGCCCACAGAGTCATATACTCCGTCTGTTCCAGAATTTAATTCTGTTACAGGCATCCGTTATGATGTTATGGGGTTTAGGGGGGGTGGAATTTTTAAAAATCTTGTTATCAGAAGAACTGCTAAATTTGATGGTTGAGCAGACCAATTTATACGCTGCGCAATTCATCACTAGTCACCCCACCTCATGTTGTGCCAAGAATGGCGTATGGTGCCCTGTTGTTGTGGCGGACATATAAAAATTTTGGGGCCTCCTTCTAAATATGCGTCTCATAAAAAACCCACTATGAGATCTTATTGGTCATCTGATGTGTTGTACGATATACCCATGTAGAGGGAAGTAATGACAAGACAGCGATTTGAGACAATCCTGCGATTTCTTCATTTCACTGACAACCAGGGCCGCTGATAGAAATCATGGGGCCCCGTACAGCATACATGACGGGGCCCCCTTCAGCTCCACCCCCTGATCCCTCCTTCAGCCACACCCCTGGCCCCGCCCTTGGCCCCTCCCCAGACGCCGCCTTGAAACAACATGCAGATTTGTCTACAAGTGATATTTATGGCGCTGGGGGGTCGTCTGTGAATGGCGCTGTTATGGAGGGGATCTGTGAATGGCACTGTTATGGAGGGGATCTGTGAATGGCACTTTTATGGAGGGGATCTGTGGATGGCACTGTTATGGAGGGGATCTGTGGATGGCACTGTTATGGAGGGGATCTGTGGATGGCACTGTTATGGAGGGGATCTGTGGATGGCACTGTTATGGAGGGGATCTGTGGATGGCACTGGTATGGAGGGGATCTGTGGATGGCACTGTTATGGAGAGGATCTGTGGATGGCACTGTTATGGAGGGGATCTGTGGATGGCACTGTTATGGGGGGATCTGTGGATGGCACTGTTATGGGGGGATCTGTGGATGGCACTGTTATAAAGGGGGATCTGTGGATGATACATACCGTATATAGCATCTTATGCTATGTGTCATCCACAGATACCCCTCCATAACAGTGCCATTCACAGATCCCCTCCATAACAGTGTCATCCACAGATCCCCCCATAACAGTGTCATCCACAGATCCCCCCCATAACAGTGTCATCCACAGATCCCCCTCCATAATGGTGCCATCCACAGATCCCCCCATAAGTGTCATCCACAGACCCCCCGGCCCCCCCCAATAAGTGTCATCCACATGACAGACCCCCCCCCCCATAACAGTGCCATCCACGGATCCCCCGCCCTCCCTATAACAGTGCCGTCATGACGTCATCCATATAGATTCCCCCCCCCGCCACTCACAGTAGTATACATTAATAAATCGGTGCAGCCGTGCAGGCTGCAGACAGTAACTTTAATTTTAGCACAGGCACAGCGCTCATCTCTTTACTAAAATACTACCTTACATTCAGCTCCTGCCTCCTCCCTCCACCCTCCAGCCTCCAGTAACAAGTGCGGGCGGCAGCGCTCACTCACTGACGTCACGCGCCTGCGCCGCCTAGTGGGAGGAGCAGGCGTGTGACGTCAGTGAGTGAGCGCCGCCCCCACACTGCCTGCTGTTACTGGAGCCAGCCCACTGACAGCAAAAAAATTAAAATGGCTCGGGAGTCGGCAGCCCGGGCCCCCCTGCCAGCCGGGCCCGGTACAACTGGGCCAGCTGTACTGGCCTATCAGCGGCCCTGCTGACAACACACAGTGCCCCCCACGTGATGACATGACAGGCTTTATAAAATTAGGCCCCTTATAAATTATTTAAATGAAAAATTTAAAGAGGCCTACACCCCAGAAAAAAATATTGCCGTGGACGAGTCACTTGTCCTTTTTAAAGGCAGGCTTCAATTTTGCCAATATTTGCCAAGGAAGAGGGCACAATTTGGGCAAAAAATTTATAAGCTCTGTTAAAGCGAATCTGGCTACACCTATACATTTAGAGTGTATAAAGGCAAATATACCCAGTTTTGCCCTCCTGAATACCGCCCTTCCCTCAATGTGGCAGGTAAAATAGTGTGGGATCTTTTCCAACCTCTTTTAGATAAGAGGTACCACTTGTACGTTGACAATTATTACACCAGCGTACCCCTTTTTAGGTGCCTTTCAGTCAGAAAGACAGTGGCATGTGGCACCATATGCTGCAATCAAAGAGGCCTGCCCAAGCCTTTAGTCAACCAATAATTGAAGTCTGGGGAAATAAAGAGCCTTTGCAATGGGGACATCTTACTTGTAAAATATGGAGACAAAAAAGATGTCCTCATAATGACATCTATACATCCAGACAGTAACAGCCCTGTGCCTGTGCACGACACAAATACCACCGTCTGTAACCCTGTCTGCATACAGGATTACAATAAATATATGGGTGGGGTGGACCTTCTAGACCAAATGCTGCAGCCCTATAGCGCGGTCAGGAAATCCCGAATTTGGTGTAAGAAACTTTCAGCCCACCTTATGGAAGTAGCCCTGTATAATTATTTTGTCATGTTCCAAAAAGCAGGGAACCAAGGAACATACTGTATCTTGATTTTCAAGAACAAATCATTAAAAATGTAATATTTGGAAAGCAGCGCCAGGATAGCATTGGGATAGCGTCATCTAGACATGCCAGCAGAATTATCCCAGGGCAAAATTTCCCATCAAAGGTGCCCCCTACTGTGCAAAATAATCAGATCCCAAAAGAAATGTAGAGTCACACAAATGGAATACGGCAGGATACCATATATCAATGTGACACCTGTCCATATAAGCCTGGACTTTGCATTAAGCAGTGTTTCCGCATTTACCATACTTCCATAGACTATTAATTTAATCAATTTACTTTTTTTTACTTCTTTTATGTACTTTTGGCTTTTTTTAATTTATTATGCATTCCACTGTTTTTAACACTCCACATTTGATTATATTATTAGCCAATTATAATTTGGAAAATTAGACAAATTATCATTATACCCCTAGATGAATACTATAAAATAATAACATTCTCACTACAGCCCTAGATGAATACTTTAGGGGGTGTAGTTTCCAAAATGAAGTAACTTCAAATCCAACACAGCGCCTGAAAATTATTCCAGTGAAATCTACCCTCCAAAAGCCATATTGTGCTCCATCTGTTCTAAGCTCTGCCGTACGCCCATAAAGCAGTCGACAACCACATATGTGGTGTTGCCGTATTCAGGAGAAAATTGGTAAAAAATTGTGTGGTGACTTTCTCCTGTTACCCCTTGTGACAATTAAAATCTTGGGCCTAAAGTGACATTCTTTAGTAAGATATGTAATTTTTCTTTTTTATAGCCAATGGTTTCTAAATTCTATGAAAAGCATATTGGGCCAAAGTGCTCACTACACCCCTTGAAAAATTCCTTAGTGGGTGTAGTTTCCAAAATGGGGTCACTTTTTGGGAGTTTCCACTGTGGGGTACCTCAGTGAACTCTGCCCTCCAAAAGCTGTTCTAAGCTCTGCTGTGCACCCATATAGCAGTCGACAACCACATATGGGGTGTTACTGTAAACTGCAGAATCAGGGTAATAGATATAGAGTTTAGTTTGGCTGTTAACCTTTGCTGTGTTGCAGAAAATAATTGATTAAAATCTGCTTATAAAGGGTTTACAAAGTTTGTAACATCAGTTTTTAATAAATTGAGGGGTGTAGTTTCTAAAATGGGGCAATTTTTTAGTGGGCCCACAAAGTGACTTCATAACTGAACTGGTCCTTAAAAAGTGGGTTTTAGAAATTTTCTTTAAAAATTTAAGAATTGCTTCAAAATTTCTAAGCCTTCTAAAGTCCTAAAAAAAATTACATTTTCAAAATTATGCCAACATAAAGTAGACATATGGGAAATGTAAAGTAATAACTATTTTGTGAGGTATCACTATCTGCCTTACAAGCGAGAAATACAAATTTTGAAAATGTATGCATTTTTCCAAATTTTCTGTACATTTAGGATTTTTTTTATAAGTAAAGGTGAAACATATTGACTCAAATTTACCACTAACATGAAGTACAATATGTCACAAAAAAACAGTCTCAGAATGACTTGGATAAGTAAAAGCATTCCAAAGTTATTACCACATAAAGTGACACATGTCAGATTTGCAAAAATCAGTCTGGTCCCGAAGGTGTAAAATGGCCCGGTCATTAGGGGGTTAAAACATTTTTATCCTGAATTGCATTTCTAGAGTCATACTATAAGTCCTCAAGCATTTAATGCATGCAATTGTACAGAAGAGTAGCTCTACCAAAACGAATGTACAGGTATTGCAGTCTTTCTGCTACACCTTAGACCTAAGCCACTACAGTTTCATTATATGAGGAAGGGTGTTAGATGAAAGGTAATTCTACTTAAAGGGGTTTTCCCAGCTGCCACCTTTACCTGCTCGATTGCCCCTGCTCTTGCCTGCACCCTTTGTGGGTGGAACACTTGGCTTTGATTGACAGATCAGGCCAGTGGCAATTTGATGATATTAGTGTTTTACCAGCCAAAACATGCGCGCTCCCAATGCTGCTTTACATTGCAGTGTAGCAGAAGGCAGAGAAACAAGAATAGTGTAGCAAGATGTGGATCAGATAACCAGTAATAGCAAGACTGGCTGCCATGATCCCCCACTTACACTGTTCTGTGGTAGACCGTGTTCTTCCTCTGTGGAGGTGCTGCCGAGACCGAGAGTGAGCAGTCTCTAAACTAATCACTGTTATCTCTATATTTACATACTGTATAGAGATAACAATAGTTTAGAGACTGCTCACTAGGAGACCCTAGATAAGATGTCAGTAGCTACGTGATCTTCGCTCAGTAGAGAATGGTGCAGCAGATCTCTACCTCTCTCTATGGAAAGGCTTCAGGGCTACTGCACATACCCTGCAGCCTTCTATAGACATCTATGCAGCTGAGAAAAGGTGGCCAGGCACAAAGCTCTGGCATGAGGGCTTCTGAGGTCCTGACCACCCATGGAAAACAGCACAGATGATAGAAACTGGGCAATCATAACCACCACTGTTGCATCGCTGTGGTGGCCATAACCACAGACTACCAAGTGTAAACACAACAAAGAATGAAGTTCACATATCTGAAAAATGATTGGAGATGGACAATTGAATGTATCTAGTAAGTTATTATTTATGCTATCTGGGATTTAATTACAACTGATTCACCAGATATGCATACCCCTTGAAGGCTAACTTTTGCTACACAGCAACTCACATGATTACCTCAACTGTAATGATTTCCTAAAACAAGATACCAACATCACAAGATTATTTCAGATATCTTTTCTTAACATACGAAATCCCACAATAATACTGTGAACCATTGTGTAGCCCGAGCCTAAGGGCGCACTTCCAATTTTGAGTAAAGAGTGAAGAAGGTCATCAATCATACAAATTTAAAGTCATGAAAGATGTTAGATGTTAGCTACTAGCTACTTAAAGGGATTGTCTAAGTTATTTGTTTGTTCTTTATATGTGTCTAACTAATCAAATGTAACAGCTTTGCCATGCACTTACTGCATCTGTAGTTGCTCCTTTGTCAGATTTCACTGAGGGTCACAAGACCTGTGATGTCAGCTTCTCTCCCTGCTCTGATGATGATTCGTGCAGAAGCCTGAGAGAGCTGTACACGAGAAGTCACTGTTCTGGCCATGTCCCCCTGCACTGCTGGCTGCTGCTTATTGCTCTCTCCCTGGATTCTTAAACATTTCAGCAGCACAGACTCAGGGCTGAAGGCTTTACTGAGTAGCTGCAGGCAGTGAGAAGACAAATGCTGGGCACAGGAACTGACAGACTAGAGGAGTTCTGCAGAGCATTGCACAACAGGTAGGGGGAAGATCCTGTGCGTATCAGCAGTGTCATTGTACAGCTCGGACCTGTAGTCCTACACATACAACATGCTGCTGAGTCTCCCAGCAGGCAGACATGTCACTCGGGGCAGACTTATTCACTCCCTTTGCAGAGGGGAAGGGGCAGAGATTGTTGTTATTGCAGGTAAGCAAAGGGCCAGAATAGAACCAGGAAAATTAGGAAAAATATTTTATTTTTACCTAAAACTTGCTTAGCTCAGTTATATATTGCTGCCTATCAGATTTACAGTGCTATATATATTTTTTTTTTTCAGAACTGGGACAACCCCTTTAACTTGTTTTCCAACTTCAACATATTTTTAAAATTATCCCGTCAAGTGTCAAGGGACGTATACTTACCTTCTCCCCAATGCTTGTTTCTGGCTCTGTGGGTTCATCTGTCTTCACTGCATGTAAACCTCTGGATCACTTGTGCCCCTGCAGCCAATGACTAGTGATGTGTTCCTCAAGCCAATCATTCCTTGCAGAGGCAAAAGGAATGAACCCCCCCACGCCCGTGCTGGTAGTTACCAAGCAGGGACCAAAGCTCAGTGAAGGTAGCGGTGGACTCATGGGACCAGGTTCTGTGTGATGTGGCGATAATTTAAATTACATATTGAAATTGGGAAACCCTTTTAAAGCCTTCTTGAATGTAAATAATAAAAAAATTTAAATGGCCGACACATTTCTCTGGAATTTCTTTGAATTATTTTGCTTCATACTATAATTTGGCTTCCTGACATTCTGGGTAGTCTGTATCATTTTTTTTCTTATTATCTATTGTTCTTCCAATAAACCCACCCAGTTCCCACCCAGTATGATGTTCCAAAAGATTATCTCACTGCCTGTTTGTTCATTAATTTATTTTTTGCCCAATACATTCATTCTTCCACCAAAAGACTCAGATCTCTTTCTGGACATGTGATACATACTTTATTTTCCTTCAGGATCAAGATGATTCTAAATGGTTCAAATGGTTCAATCTATCTAATGGTACTTTTACTTTAACCTCAACAACCACTTAGACAGATAGGGGATGCTAAGATCAGGAAATTTGGTAATGGCAAATGTGGAAAACTAGTAGTGGTGGGAGGAAACTATGGGTTTCACTAGCATTGTCACCTGTGTGGTTTAGGCCTCTTTCACACGGGCGTTGCGGGAAAATGTGCGGGTGCGTTACGGGAACATCCACGATTTTTACGTTTTGCACCCGCGTGAGAAAAATCACGCATATTTGGTACCCAAACCTGAACTTCTTCACAGAAGTTCGGGCTTGGGATCGGTGTTCTGTAGATTGTATTATTTCCCCTTATAACATAGTTATAAGGGAAAATAATAGCATTCTGAATACAGAATGCATAGTTAAATAGCGCTGGAGGGGTTAAAAAAAATAAATAAATAATTAACTCACCTTAGTCCACTTGATCGCGATGCCCGGCATCTCCTTCTGTCTCCTTTACTGAACAGGACCTGTGGTGAGCATTCATTACAGGTCAAGGACCTGTGGTGATGTCACTCCGGTCATCACATGATCCATCACCATGGTAAAAGATCATGTGATGGATCATGAGATGACCGGAGTGACGTCACCACAGGTCCTTGACCTGTAATGAATGCTCACCACAGGTCCTGTTCAGTAAAGGAGACAGAAGGAGATGCCAGGCATCACGATCAAGTGGACTAAGGTGAGTTAAATTATTTTTTATTTTTTTTAACCCCTCCAGCGCTATTTTACTATGCATTCTGTATTCAGAATGCTATTATTTTCCCTTATAACCATGTTATAAGGGAAAATAATAATGATCGGGTCTCCATCCCGATCGTCTCCTAGCAACCGTGCGTGAAAATCGCACCGCATCCGCACTTGCTTGCGGATGCTTGCGATTTTCACGCAACCCCATTCACTTCTATGGGACCTGCGTTACATGAAAAACGCAGAATATAGAACATGCTGCGATTTTCACGCAACGCACAAGTGATGCGTGAAAATCACCGCTCATGTGAACAGCCCCATAGAAATTAATGGGTCGGTATTCAGTGCGGGTGCAATGCGTTCCACTCACGCATCGCATCCGTGCGGAATACTCGCCTGTGTGAAAGGGGCCTAAGTGTGTAGTCAAGGACTGATACAATTCCAGTCCAGCACATAACAAATGGGCTGTTACGTGGAAGTTACATCATTTGTTGCCTCTTGACCATTCTCTAGCTTCAGAATGGTCTCTAACTAAAATGTTGCCATTTTCAATGAGAAAAATGAATATTTGTGAATATAAGAATATGGTGGCTCACTCCGTCGATAACTATGGATTGGGTGCTACTAAGCCTGATGACTCACCCAGTCATAAGGAATTGTGAAAAAAAAATAACTATAAAAGGCTGAGCACTCACCACCTGGACCCCACGGAGAAACAGATGAACCTGAGTAGTAATATATAGTAGTAGTATTTTAATATTAAGAAATGCAGATATTGCGACATAAGAATAATAATAATTAAAAACAATAAAATATGGTAAATACACAAAGGATTACAAAAACTATGGTTCAATATAAAATCTAAAATAGTGACTGAGGTAGTTCATATAGCAGTAATAAATATTGGCAGCGTGGATGTAATCACCGTTCCGATATATAGCAGTATGTGTCTTCTAATATAATTGGGATATTTAATACTGAGACATCGATATTGGATAGTAGTGATAATCGTAACTGATATCGCGTATAATGTTCCCAACTCGATTGTTTGTTATCGATGTGCTGGCAATGAAAAATTCAGCATAAAATCGCTGATTGATATATTGTGATTAGAATTCCCAGTAGATGGTGATAATGGTGATCATAAATGGTATCGCATATACTGTTCCCAGCTCGATTATATATTATCGATATGTTGGCAATAGAAAACTCGACATAAATTCGCTGACTGATATATTGTGATTGCACCACAGAGGAAGGGGCCAGGAAAAGACCCCGAAACGCGTCTGGTTGTTTAGAGACCCGCACATCAGCTGATGGACAATTATTTATCCACTTACTCTGGATTTGGACCCTCATTCATGCAAGGTCCACTAGCATAGAAGCTCAATTTTTACCTGGCATATAAGGAACGCCGCGATTTAATTATTCGGTCCTGACAATCGGGAGACACCACTTGAATAATCCCCACGGTTGGAGACAGTCCGGAAGGCAACTGTAGACCGTATAGGCTAGTGACCGTCGAATCGTCCGAGTCGTTCCAGATGACAACTTGTAACCAGGTACCGCTGTATCCGACATTGTAAGCCACGTGGGACGCCACTGTGTGCGCAAGTCGTACGGCAATACAATTACTCTATACTGGGAAGTGCAATCACAATATATCAGTCAGCGAATTTATGTCGAATTTTCTATTGCCAACATATCGATAATGTATAATCGAGCTGGAAACAGTAAATGCGATACCAGTTATGATCGCTATTATCACCATCTACTGGGAATTCTAATCACAATATATCAATCAGCGATTTTATGCCGAATTTTTCATTGCCAGCACATCGATAACAAACAATCGAGTTGGGAACATTATTCGCGATCAGTTACGATTATTACTACTATCCAATATCGATGTCTCAGTATTAAATATCAAAATTATATTAAAAGACACATACTGCTATATATTGGAACGGTGATTCCATCCACGCTGCTAATATTTATTACTGCTATATAACTACCTCAGTCACTATTTTAGAATTTATATTGAACCATAGTTTTTGTAATCTTTTGTGTATTTACCATATTTTATTGTTTTTAATTATTATTATTCTTATGTCGCAATATCTGCATTTCTTAATATTAAAATACTACTACTATATATTACTACTCAGGTTCATCTGTTTCTCCGTGGGGTCCAGGTGGTGAGTGCTCAGCCTTTATAGTTATTTTTTGTCAAAAATAAATATTTGTCTGTTTGCTTTTAGCTCTTAGATTCTACTATGAATAACGCCTACTCTGACATTTTCAGTAATGATATTTAATATTCACGTAGTGGTAATCACATTGCTGTGAACATTCGGTGAAGCATGCTAATCACTGTTTCTGCAAAGTTGATCTCCAGCATCTTTACTTTAACACGGTGAACAATTCAGCTTCACATAAAAGAACTAATCACAACTTTAACATACAGTAGTTCCCAAATCCTGTTAATAATAATCTGCATCTGCTTTATCTTTTGCCATGAGATTATTAAGAATTAGGAAATTGAAGAAAGGGGACAAAAATGAGGCACAGTTGCTCACTGGGTAGCACAGGTGCCTTACAGCATTGGGATCATAGGTTTGAACCTGACCATGGGCAACATCTGTATGGAGTTTAGATGACTCCATGGGTTTGGTCTTTTTGTGTCAGGAACTGATGTGAAATGTATTGCTGCTATATCAGAAACAGGAAATAATTACATTACAATATCACAATCAGAGCAAATGTGTTCACAGAAGGTACAGAGCAGTCTGTGCGGGATACATCCAACAATCAAATCATTATTCACTTTGGATGAATCAGATTATTAATTTGGCTACAAAGTGCAGCCTCATGATCAGATGTGGTTTCTCCCTGATTGTTGAGGTTTTTTGGTAGCACTTTTTCTAGAACTACCTCTTAAAGATAATGCATCACATTTTAGTATTTTACTAATCAAAATATACACTGCAAAATGTATGGGCTCCAGGGAGGCGAAGTGAGTTATTCCTGAAGTCTCACAGGACTTCGATGAATAACTTCGGCCATCGATTTAAAACTTTAAAACCATTTTAAAACCGAATTCCGATCCATGTTTTAAAATGGTTTTAAAGTTGAAAAATCAAATCCCCAAGATTTTCCCGCGAGACTGGAAATAACGAATTTCCCTCGCAGGAGCCCATAAATTTAATTGCTGAATGGAGACGGATTTCTGTACAGCATTCAAACAAAGTTTTGAACAAATCGACTTCGGATCTAGGATCCACAGCTCGATTTGCTCAACACCAATTATGATCCTGAATACAGCTGATAACTTTAGCTGAATCTCTCTGGGAATGAAAGTCATAAGGAGACATGCAGTACAAAGAAGAGGGACCGGACAGACTGTGGGTAATGTGGGGCTGTGGTAATGGAGACTGCATACTAGTGCTGCTGCTCATTAGTCACATCCCCACCCTCCTCTCTGTACTTCATGTCTCCTCTTGAATTCCATTCCTGCAGAGATTCAGCTGAAGATCTTGTCAGCTGTAGTCAGCATCATAACCCCTGACAAGTAGAGCATAGAGGAGGATGAGGCAACGCTTTAGCTCAGTGTTCTGGAGTAATGTCCTTCTGTGTGATTAGGGCAGGTTTTATGTGTACTAATCGGATGGTGGCCATTTTATCTCCCATGATGATTGCTTCCCGGACAAAATGAGCCATTATAACTAATGAAAGGTATTTGGGAATATATTTATAATAAAGTAATATTTAAGTATTTTCAGTAATTGTATTTTATGAATTCCCGAAGAACCCTTGTAACCTATTTTTTCATTAATTTAACTGTTTGAGGCTTGTTTTTTGAGGAATGAGTTGGCATTTTCATTTGCAACGTTTTGTGATTCATATGACATTTCGATTTTTTTATTTAGTTTTTTGGGAGGTGGGATCACTGCATTCTTGCTTTCATAGATAAACCCGCTTCCCAGAATCATAATTCATACCCCCCAACTTTTAAAAAGCTCAAGGAGGGACAACATCAGCAGCACATATAGCATATCTGGCCTATACACGCCCAAACACGCTCAGCCCCCATTTTGCTCCAACACTGTAATTATGCCCCCTTAGTATGACCACACAACTTGATGTCATTGCTCCTGCTAAGCTAAGTACAAGGGCACACAGGCCAGGGAAAGATCATCATTCCTTGGCCTGTGCACTTGGTTGCTTAGCTCAGCAGGTGCCTGCTCCTCAGAAGAGGTAAGGCCAGAGAATGATGAAGCAGAGAGCTGGTTGCTCCCTGCTTCATCATTGCATTCAACCTTATCTGTGTCCTCAGGATGCAGAGACAGTTTGAAGGGGGACATGCCTCAGCCATGCCCTGAAATCCAGGACAGTCCCATCAGATCCATGATGGTTTAGAGATATGCATGATGTAACCCCGACAGACCTCATTCAATGACAGTAGGGTGCATTGGGCACAACTGGCATCCAGTAGAATGCACCATTTTAACTAGTATTTTACACTATGGTATTCCAGTCCACTATTTAACAAAAGGTAGAAAAAAAAACGTAGACCCATTTTTCCATTAAGGGATTCTCCAGCAGGAAAAAAATATTTTTATTGTGCATCAAATGTAAGATGAATGGACTTATATACTGTATTTTATTGCTCAAAGGTCTATGATCTCCTACTGTCATCCTTGGTCCTGAATTTCCCGTTTTGAAACATGACATGTACTGTGAGTGAAGAGGGCTTGCTGACTAGCTCATTTCATTGGCTAAGCCAGCCTAGTTCTTTGATACAACAGATGCATTGGCAAAGAAGGGGGCTAGGGTAGCTCCTGAAATGAGACAGACAGCCCCCTAAACACAGAGCTCAGGTCACATCCCAGCTCAGGAAACCTCCTGCTGTGTTGAGCACCAGAAGGATTTGGAACTGCTAGGACTGAAGCTAATAGCAAGATATCGGTGGACCTTTCAGTGATAATGTCACAGTTTGGTTCTCTGTGACATGGGTTACCTTCTTGCTCACGTTTGTGCTCTGGTGTACTGGCTACAGTGGATTCCAACCTGTGTGTGTTCTGTCTTTTCCTTGCTTTCCCCTCCCTGTCTCCTGGTTTGTGTGGGGTTAATATGTTGGTCTGGGTGTGATCACTAGGCGCTATATAATCCTGTTAGCTGTGGGCCTGGGGGTCAGTCTGTCTCCAGATTTGCTGGGTGCAGGAGCTATGCACCTAACCTGGGGTTATTCCATCTGCCTTGTCTGTGTGGCCACCTAGTAAGACATCTACCAGTGCGGTTATGTTTGGGTTCCAGTACGTGTGCCTGGGTTCCAGTCTCTGCAGGTCCAGTCCAGTCTCTGCAGGTAAGTGGCCAAGTGCACCATTCTGGAGGTGCGACCAATGAGCCCTCAGCTAAGTTCATCGCCACCATCAGGGGCTCTGTGAGCAACAGGGCTCACTGAGTCTTAGCCCTCTCGGTTTGGCCCCATGTCAAACTAGTGCACTTGGTCCAGAGGTATTACCTGCCACTGGTCCCTGCTTTTCCAGTTTCCGTCCATGTCTGTCCTCTGTTAGTCTTGGGCGAGCATGCTCGGCCGAACACAAGTTCGGCTCGAGCATCGCGATGCTCGGTACATAGCGGTGTTCGGCCGAATACTGCGTGTGGTCAAACGCGATGCTCGAGTCGCCTCCCCGCACGTTTGTTGGCTGCTACACAGCCAATAAACGTGCAGGTAAGTACTGCCATTCACTGTAATGCTGTAGCCATGTTGGCTGCTGGCATTACAGTGATTGACTTGCCGGAACGCGTCACCGGGTGCTATATAGCATCCAATGACAAGTGTTCGGCTCAGTATTAGTCAGGGAGAGCTGGAGAGCAGAAAGGAGAGATAGTGTAGGGATTGAAATTGCAATATTTTCGTTTTTATACTTGTTATAGACCAAAAAGTCCTTTTAAGGACTATTGTGTGTGGCAGCAATATATATTTTTAGTGCAACCTGCACTAAATTGCTAAAACTTGTTAGAGACCCAAAAGTCCTTTTTTAAGGACTATAGTTGTATCTGGCAGCAACATATATTTTTAGCGCAACCTGCACTAAATAGCTTGCAATTGTTTTGCCGCTGCAGACAGCGACATTATCTGCGCTACATCTCCTGTCTAACGTGTGTGCAGCCTTAAAATATCTGTGACATCCAGTGTACTTTTTCCGTAGACAGTGTCCGCTGTGGACAGTTACATTACCTGCGCTACATCTCCTGTATGGCGATTGTGTATCCGAAATATCAGTGACATTCAGTCTAATTTTTTTTGCTGCTGGTGGCAGCAACATTACCTGCGCTACATCTCCAGTATATATATTTTCTCGCTAGTCACAGCAACATTATCTGCGCTACATCTCCTGTGTAACGCGTGCGCAGCCTAAAAATATCTGTTACATCCAGTGTACTTTTTCGGTAGATGGTGTCCGCTGCGGACAGTTACATTACCTGCGCTACATCTCCTGTATAATGTTTGAGTATCTGAAATATCAGTGACATTCACATTTTTTTGCTGCTGGTGACAGTGACATTACCTGCGCTACATCTCCTGTATAACGTTTGTGCATCCTAAATATCAGTGACATTCATACAATGTAATTTTTTATTAGGTGGTAGTGGCAGCAACATTACTTGCACTATACCTCCTGTTTAACGTGTGCGCATCCTAAATATCAGTGACATTCATTCAGTGTAATTTTTCATTAGGCTGTGGTGACAGCGACATTACTTGCGCTATACCTCCTGTTTAACGTGCGTGCATCCTAAATATCAGTGACATTTTTTCAGTGTAATTTTCTATTAGGCGGTGGTAACAGCGACATTACTTGCGCTATACCTCCTGTTTAACGTGTGCGCATCCTAGAAATATCAGTGACATTCTGTGTACTTTATTTGCTCATACACTTACAAAACCTCTGCTACTGTACGTGTGGCATACTTGCAAGCATATATACCATTTAATATGCGCCAGGCGAGCAGTGAGGGACGGGGAAGTGGCCGTACTGTTGATGGTACACTCAGAAGCCATGGACCTGGGTGTGGTGAAACTGTGCCTGCTGCCAGAGCACAAGAAACACACTCATCCACGATACCTAGCTTCATGTCCCAGTTGGCAGGGCGGCGCAGGACACCACTCTTGAAGTCAGACCAGTGCGACCAGGTGGTTGATTGGATTGCAGCAGATAATGCTTCCAGTCAGTTAAGCACCACCCTGTCTTCCACAAAGTCCAGTCTCAGTAGCCAAGAGTCTGGTCAACAGAATCCTCACCCTGAAACTCCTTCCACCCACCATGGAGAGTCTTGGCAAACAAGTGATCCCACACTCGGATATTCCGAGGACCTCTTTTCCTCGCCATTCCTTGATTTGGCCCTCTCGCCAAGCCAGCTTGAAGAGAGACATAAGGAGATCTTGTATCCTGATTCCCAAACTCTGGAGCAATCACAGTCAAAAGAAGATGACGGTGGGGAATGGCAATTAGTGTTTGACGAGGTGAATGATGATGATGAGAAACTGTCACGATGGGGAGTGGGGTAAACCCCCCACCGTGCGGGGTAAGAAGGATAATGGTAGCAACTAGGCCAGGATGCCGGGATCAGGTCACCTCCTATTGCATCCCTAATCCTTTCCCTAACTCCTAACCGTATGAGCGGACCCTGATGGTGGGACGGCTCATACCCTGGATACCTAATATCCTGAGTCGCCCTGGAAATCCCTCCCTAAGGAGCAGTGGAAAGACGACCTGTTCATCCACAACACTGAGGAACAGGAGTCTCTAAAGGCCTAGAAGCAGGGAAAGGGGAACACATACAGCAAAAGGAGATGGCAGGTAAGCAAAACCAATTACACACTTACCTGCCACAGACACACTGACTGGAACCCGTGCACTAGTGCTGCTGTCTACACCAACATTAAAGAACACAGCACACACCACAAACCACACAGGAACCCAGGGCACCATAGCTGCAACAACATGAGACAGGGAAATGTCTAGTAAACATGACACCAAACACCACCAGACATGTAACACCAAACTAGACATATAAACACCCTGAACATAACCCACTCCATACAAATTGGGACAGGAAGGGAAGGAGACACCGGAATTACATTGATAAAAGACCTTGATGTCCAACAAGGTGGCCCTCAATGACTGGGCAGATGGAATAGCCACAGAAAGGAGCATAGCTTCCAGCCCAAAGCAAGGCTAGAGCACAACTAACCTCCATGCAACAAGCCTAGGCTAAATAGCTCCAAGAGACCACACCCTGATCCACACCTAGTCAGGAAATTAACCCCACACTCAACAAACAGCAGGAAGAATCACCTAAGGGGAAGTGCAATGTGCAAACCGAAAAATACTCGTTGCCCCCGGCAACCAGTCTGCACGACGACCGCGTCATGGTCAAACAATACGACCGTGACACTCCCACCCCTCAAAGCTCCCCCAAAAGAAAAGGGGAAGCTAGTGGGGAACCCACAAACAACAGGGGAGGGGAAAAGAAAAAAAAAGTTGCAGAATCAGTGTCAGTACAAGCAAGTCTCCCCCAGACTGCTGCCAGCACCCTGGAACCACCAACTAGGAACCAGGAAACCAGCCAACAAACAGCCAGGAGGGACCACACTGACCACTGCATCCACATTCAGACATCAGCAAACATCCCCGAACCAACATACACCAGAGCCAGTACTACAGGAATGCTGCCAGACACCACAGAACAAGCGACTGAACCACTGAGAAAAGGACGAGGGGAAACACAAACACAAGTGAAAGTTCACACCTACTGCAACCTCAGTTACATAGAACCGCACTGTTAACAGGGTTCCCCTTTCACCCTCCCTCCGGAGGATAAGCATGTGCGCCAGAAAACGGCAGGCAACACATGCTGCGCCCTCTTCCGAAGGCAAAAATATACTGAGGAACCTTGTTGGACATACTGTCGAGGTGGGGAGTGGGGGAAACTCCCCACCATACAATGTCACCAGGTACTAGGCCGTAGGCAGGGAAAAGGGAGCTGGTCACCTCCTAAAGCTTCCCTAAAATAGACCTAGTCTCCTGGCTGTATGAGCCGCCTTTAATGGTAAGGGGGCTCATACCCACGAACCTAGAAGTCTAGGAATCCCTGCATTGCCCTCATCATCATGACAGGGCAGAGACCTCCTGTTCATCTATCACCACGGATGAAAGGCGTCTCCAGCGGCCCAGTAGCTGACAGGGAGAAAGACAATGCAGCAACTGCACGGCAGGTAAGAACACAGTGTAACAACCGAACATCAAATAGTTACCTGCCGCAGCAAAGATGGAAAAACACCAAAACAACCTGGACCCCCCATGCAGACACCAATGTAAGGTGGCTCCAGGCAAAGCTGCAAATATCTTTTAGGTTTACCCCTCCGGGAAACCAATGGGACTCCCTTTCGGAGGTAGAAGACGAACAGGGAAAATGTCTAGCAGACATGCTGGACACAACATCAACAGACCAGACATGTAACAACGCACAAGACATAACAACCAAATCCCAAATCAAACCCACACCAAACATAGACACATAAGGATGGGTGGAGACATTGAGAAGACATAGAGACAGGAAGAGAAGGAGACACCAGAATGACATTGATAAAAGACCTTGATGTCCAACAAGGTGGCCCTCAAAGACTGGGCAGATGGAATAGCCACAGAAAGGAGCATAGCTTCCAGCCCAAAGCAAGGCTAGAGCACAACTAACCTCCATGCAACAAGCTTAGGCTAAATAGCTCCAAGAGACCACACCCTGATCCACACCTAGTCAGGAAATTAACCTCACACTCACCAAACAGCAGGAAGAATCACCTAAGGGGAAGTGCACATGCAAACCGAAAACTACTCGTTGCCTCCGGTAACCAGTCTGCACGGCAACCGCGTCATGGTCAAACAATACGACCGTGACAGAAACTGTTTCCAATAAGTCAACCGCAATTAGTGTCTCAAGAGGTTCATGATGAGGATGACAGTTGTCAATAACTGAGGTTGTTGTTAGGTCAACAAGTCAGGAGGATGACCAGAGTGAGGAAGTGGAAGAGGAGGTGCTGGATGATGAAGTCACTGACCCAACCTGGGAAGGTGGCAAGCAGAGCGAGGACAGCAGTACAGAGGGGGAGGGATCTGCAGCACCGCAACAGGCTGGAAGAGGCATTGGGGTGGCAAAAGGGAGAATGCGGGCCACACCAAACAGGCCTGCAACTGTTCCTCGGAGCACCGACTTGTGGTAATCTCCCTTGCCAAGGGGTAGGTGTTCCGCAGTCTGGCGCTTTTTGGAGGAAAGTGAGGATGATAAAATTATCATTTGCATCCTGTACCGTACCAAAATGAGCATGGGTGTGAACACTAGCAACCTCACCACCACCAGCATGATCCGCCACATGGCATCAAAGCACCCTAATAGGTGGGCCGAATGCCTGGTTCCACAACCAGTGCCTCCTCTTCCCCTGTGTTACGTGCTGGCCAAATCCCCTATCCAAGACGCAGGCCCAGATGCCTCCTGCCATGCACCTGGATCTTCGCAAGCACTATCAGCTAGCAATTTTGTGTCCCAGCGCAGCATACAGATTTCTATACCCCAGGCCTTTGAATGAAAGTGCAAATACCCAGCCACCCACCCACAGACCATAGCAATAAATGCACACCTTTCCAAATTGCTGGCCCTGGAAATGTGGCCAGTTAGGCTTGTGGACACTGAGGCTTTCCACAGCCTGATGGTGGCGGCTGTCCCGCAGTACTCTGTCCCCAGCTGCCAATATTTTTCGCGGTGTGCAGTCCCAGCCTTACACCAACATTTGTCCCGTAACATCTCCTGTGCCCTGACCAACGCAAGAAATTGGGAAGGTCCACTTAATGACTGATACATGGACAAGTGCTTTTGGCCAGGGATGCTACATTTCCCTGACAACACACTGGGTGAACGTTGTGGAGGCCAGAAGCGAGTCGTACCCTGGGATGGCACAGGAGCTACTGACGCCAAGGATTGCGGGACCTACTTCCATCAGAGTTTCCACCACCACCTATGTTAGTGGCTCCAACCCCCCCTTCTCCACCTCTGCCTCCTCCTCCACTTTCACCTCTGAGTTATCATCTTGCAGCACCAGTCAGACATCAGTCAGTAGCTGGAAGCAGTGTAGCACTGCAGTGGGGAAGCTGCAACAGGCCGTGCTTAAACTGATCTACTTAGGTGACAAACAGGACACCGCCGCAAAGCTGTGGCAGGGGATGAGGGACCAGACTGAGCTGTGGCTCTCACCACTCAACCTAGAACCAGGCATGGTTGTGTCTGATAATGGCCGTAATTTGGTGGCAGCTTTGGAGCTCGGCAAGCTCACACACATACCATGCCTATCCCACGTGTTCAACCTAGTGGTTCAACAGTGTCTCAAAACCTACCCCAATTTGCCTGAGCTACTGGTGAAGGTGCGCTGCGTGTGTGCCCATTTCCGCAAGACATCGACAGCTTCCGCCGGTCTGGAAATGCTGCAGCAGCACTTGAAATTGACAGCTCACCGACTGTTGTGCGACATGAGCACGTGCTGGAACTCCACGGCCTGCCCCGCCGCCAGCGTTTTGTCAGAGCATGTATTTATTGCTGCTGTGGGCATAATAACTGATAAGAGCATCCACCTGTCAACTAAAAATGCTGACCGGTTGACGCTTATAAAAATTAACAAGGCCTAGTTTGCCCCTGACTTCTCTACTCCACCAGAGGAAAGCTGATAAACATAAAGGCACTCTAACTGTGGCTTTTATGATGTATTGAATACACTGTATTCCCATGCACCCCTTCCACCACTAAAAAGGGTATATGGTTCAATCTCCCTTTTCTCGTCCTCCCCCTCCATTATATCAACATGCTTATTAGGCTACCCTTGCTCCTAAAGTTTTAGAGGGTCAAATCAGCAGCGTGCCCTCATCCATAATGTTTTAGAGAGTCATCAGCAGAAGACCCTCACCCCAGAATTTTTAGATGGTCAGCTCGGCAGCAGGTCCTCGCCCACAAAATATTTTAGATGGTCAGCTCGGCAGCAGGCCTTCACCCACAATTTTTTTTAGATGGTCAGCTAGGCAGCAGGCCCTCGCCCACAACATTTTTTAGATGGTCAGCTCGGCAGCAGGCTGTCGCCCACAAAATTTGTTAGATGGTCAGCTTGGCAGCAGGCCCTCACCCATAATGTTTTAGATGGTCAGGTCGGCAGCAGGCCCTCGCCCACAAAATGTTTTGATGGTCAGGTCGGCAGCAGGTCCTCGCCCACAATTTTTTTTAGATGGTCAGCTTTGCAGCAGGCCCTTAACCCTAATGTTTTAGATGGTCAGCTCAGCAGCAGACCCTCATCCCTAAGGTTTTAGATGGTTAGATCAGCAGCAGACCGTCGCCCCTAATGTTTTCAAGGGTGTGTATGATGCCCTCCTTTATGTGTAATAAAGGGTGTATTGGAGTGCCGGTTCCTTGTAATTTTTGGCAGCCCTTTCCCTTATTGCATAGGCTTTATGAGTGTAGGAGTCCCCCACTACCTGAACAATTGTATCACAATTTGAATGAGGCCCTCCTTTATGTGATATACAGGTTCTATCGGAGTGCGTCTTCTTTGTAATTGTTGGCAGCACTTGGGCTATGCACTTTATATACAAGTAAATATACAGGAAAGAATGTTTCTTAACAATTTTTCCTCTAAAATCAATTTTATCTTTGGTTTTGTACGTATTATTGTCAGTCTGTAAAAATTCCGTACTACTCGGACAACATCGTTCCCAACAGTGACCTGGGAGTCCAAGATGCATCCAGACATCCTCCCCATGCTGTTCCCGAACCATTTCAGTGGTGTTTCCATCAATTTCTGACCTTTTCCTTTGAACCAGACAACCTCCCCTCTTCAGTGTAGGGGGTGTCTGGTTTAATGCTCGGGTTCTCCTATTGACTCCCATTGTGCTCGGGTGCTTGGTAGAGCACTCGAGCATCCCGAGGTGTTCTACTCAAGCACCGGAGCACTTTGGTGCTCGACCAACACTATTCTCTGTTAATAAAGATTTTCTGTTGGTTTTTGCCTTGTCTAATTGGTTGCCTCGTGTTTTGTTTGCCTGAGATGTTCTAGCGGTCGGTAGGTCCCTCGCTAGAACATGACAGATAAAGTACTAGTTATTGCTGGTCAACTTTTTAAATGTCTCCACTGATTTCAGATGGAGAACAGTTGGTTTGAGGTGATTTCAATGTCCAGCAAAAATTCTGTTTTGCACTTTCAGCAGGTCGGTAGTAAAGTGATTTCGCAAAGAAAACAAAACAAAGGAACCAAACGTTCATTTACTCAAATTATATGGAGCTCTTCATCATTTTGAAACAGAAGATCTGCATTGATGACGCTTTGTAGCGTAGTTGGGTTTATGTTTCTTGCATTTTCCCACAATATGAATAACATGGTTTGGCAATCATGTCCAGGTCTCTGGAAATCATTCACAAGAATTAAAAGGCATAAAGCACACGGGGTAATTCTATATAACACATGCATGCAAAACAGAGTAACAACTAAATAAAATCCAGAACACGCCTCGTTGTTTCGTGGCTCCATCATTAAAAGAAATTAGTCATATCAATGTTTGTGTTAAGCTGACAGATGTTAATGTTCCGCAGATTGTTGTTCTTTTTGGTACACGCAGAATGAATTTCAATTCAGCCAATCACTTCCGACAAATGGTGTTTACAATATTAACAAATGTCAATCCCGTTTATCTTCCTCATTCTGCACCGGAGCAGGTTTATGAACTATTTGTCATGCAAACATGCAAACCGCTGCAAGCAAAACCAAGCACAGATTATTTTCATGTCATCATTGCCTTAATACAAACACTATAGACATTACCTGCATGTAGGTTAAATGGAAGCTATAGCTTGATAACATAAAGACGCTCATCATCCAGACAGACGGGAAATTTAATCCAGTTTAACAGCCAGCAAATTCAATACACTTCTATTCACTTACTATGGCACATTTTATTTCACTGACCTGATATATGATATACACTATGTACTATATATATATATATATATATATATATATATATATATACAGTTTCAGGACCTTACGATTTTCAATTTTTGAGTTTTTCTTTTTCTATTCCATGGCTTCCCAGAGACATAACTTTTTTATTTTTTATTTTTTGTTCACATAACTGTATAAGGGTTTGTTTTTTTGCAGGACAACTTTTATTTTTTAGTGGCACCATTTAATATTGCATACAATGCGGCAAAACTGACCTGTGCCCTTCATTTTCTGGGTCCGTACGATTACAACAGTACCAAATTTATGTCGTTTTTCTTGTGCTTTAATACAAAAAAAATTTAAAAAATTATTTTCAACGTGATATTATGACCCACATAACTTTTTCATAGTTATGTCTACAGAGCTGTGTGAGGGCTTATTTATTTGCAGGACAATCTAAAGTTTTTACTGATACCATTGGAGTGTGTATGACTTTTTGAAAAAATGGCACAGTGATCATTTTAATTTTTTTTTCATTACGCCATTCACTCTTTTTAAGTACTGGTGTTTCTGGATGCAGCTATGCACATGATGTTTATTTTTTTAATTTTTTATTTTATTCTAGGGAAAGGGAGTTATTTTTTTATATTTTTTAAAACTTTTTTTTACTTTTTTAAGTCACTCTAGGTGACTATAACATGCAAGAATTAGATCTCCACTTGTATTCTGTAATGGATATCTATCCATTAAAGAATACAGAATTTTGTATATTCCAATGAAGTGCTGTCATCTTGTCCAGGCTCAGGCCTATTACTAGTACTGATCGCCTTCCCCGATCTAAGCCAGGGGAAAAGCGTCCTGGGCTAGGAGGCATGTAGCTCTGTTTTTAACTGAGGGGTTAAATGTCTGTGATCGGCATTATCGCCAATCGCAGACATTAGCTCCAGGCCTCTGCTGTTTAAAACAGCAGAAACCGGGATATTATGATGCCTGCTGCACTCATGATGTCATCTTTAAAGACGTACATGCACAACGGAGGTCCAGAAGGGGTTAAAAAGCATCTTTTGACTAACCTGTGAAAAGAGAAGACATTTTGAACAGTACTTACCCTTCCATTGCTCCTCCGTCAGCCTCTTACTCTGATGTTGTGACTGTATGTGCTCCTTTTGCTTCCTGGTGAGCTACATAACGTATAGTAAATGTACGTAAACAGAAAGAAATAACAGCATGACACCAGAGAAGGAGCCCGCAGCCATTTGGGCGGTCACATGATCCCCAATGGGATTGTGGAATTAATGGATTGACGGATGAGTAAATACCGATCAAAGTGTCTTCTCTCCACAGGTTAGCTAAAAAAGGCTTTTCAGGTAAGGCCCCAATAAACACTTTAATATATCTTAATAGTGGTCAGAGCTTTCTTTTTCCTGATAGGTAGCTTCCCCTGTATAAGCATAGAGTTAAAGAATAAAATTCTGCAACCCCTACGAGTAATTTAGAAGCTACCTGCATACTGTTATTATTGAGTTCAATGCCTAAACGGTATTCTCCAAGCTCCCCTAGTGGTAGCAAAATGTTATCTTTTAACTCAATGGCCTAGATTTGGCATCTAGTGGCTAGAGGGGGGACCCTCTGTCACTCCATCGGCTGCCCTGTAACACAATTGCCTGGTGCCAGTGGTTGCAATGGCAGTTATGGCTCTTCAACTATAGCAATATAAATCAAATAAAGTAAAACTTAAAAACCTATGGGGGAGATTTAATAAACTGGTGTAAAGGAAAACTGGCTTAGTTGCCAATAGCAAATAATCAGATTCGACCATTTTTCAGAACTTCTTTGGAAAATGAAAGGTGGAATCTGATTGGTTGCTATGGGCAACTAAGCCAGTATTTCCACCAGTTTCGATAAATCTCTTCCTATGTGTGGTATTGCCACAATCATACTATCCCTACTAATAAAGTTAAAAGGTCATGTACTGTATATTGAACATCATAAAAAATGAAATCAAAAACAAAAAACAAGTAAAAAAAATTTTGGGAAACGTAACCAATAAATTATGTGTACCCCAATGTGGTGCTTTTAAAAAATACAACTCATCCCACAGCTACACACAGCTACAGAAAAAAAGTTATAACTTTGGGAATGTGGAGATGGGACGTTAAAAAAATATTTAAACTTAAAATCTGACATCATATAGTATATGAAAATCTAAAGCTAGAACCAGTCCTGTACCTCACATGGATCCATGTTTACTAGCAGCTGAATTAACCTTTCAGTACTGGTTGAAATATGGGGCAATAATCTGCCAACTGCTGAGATTTTTAAACAGTTTCACTTTATGTGTTTAGTTTATTTTAAAAGTAATCTAAAAATAAAAGATATGTATTAGTTACTAGGGCACGTTCAATTGGACGTTCTAAAGTCAAATGACTTAGTGAAACTAAACTAACAATGCTATAAACGTCACACACGGTCAGGGCCGGTGCAAGGATTTTTGTCGCCCTAGGCAAAGATCCATTTTGGCGCCCCCTCATGTCACTCACTCACTGACAGACACACACACACTGACAGACAGACACGCACTCAGACACTCACTGAATGACGTACACAGAAACTCACTGACAAACACACATACACTCACTGACAGACAGACATACACTCACTGACAGACAGACATACACTCAGACACTCACTGAATGACATACACAGAAACTCACTAACAGACATACTCAATGACAGACACACATACACTCACTGACAGACAGACACTCACTCACTGACAGACACTCACTGATAGACATACACTCACTCACTGACACACACTCACTGACAGACATACACCTACCCACTGAAACACACACAGAAACTCACTGACAGACACTCACTTGCTGGCAGACAAACACACACATATACTCACTGACAAACATACACATACTCACTGACAAACACACAGACACTTACTGACCGACAGACATCCACACTCACTGACATACACTCACTCACTGACATACACACACAGACACTCAATGACAGACACACATACATTTACTGACAGAAAGACAGACATACATACACTCACTCACTGACATAAATACACATGCAGACACTCACTCAGTCAAACACTTAAACACTCACCTCCCTGGGGTCCAGTGTGGTGCAGCTCCTCAGTCCTCCAGTGCGCCGTTTAGTATGCCGTGGCCGGAATTACGTCATATTCCGGCATCACAGAGGGTGCACGAGGGAGGAGTGGGGAGCTGCTAGAACAGCCTCCCTTGCCGCCCGCCTCCTCTCCTCCGGTAATTTACTGGCAGAGCAGGCACCTGCCATCAGGGTAAGCAGATGCCTGCTCTGCCATATTTAAGAAGGACCTCCATCTCCTGGCCCCCCTGTAACGGCGCTGGGGGCGGCTCAAGAGCCGCTCGTCCTGTCGCCCAGGGCTGCAGCCCCAGTCAGGGGCAGCCCACCAGGGCACCCCCAGCAGGCCGGCGCCCTAGGCGAACGCATAGTTCGCCTATATGGTTGCACCGGCCCTGCACACGGTGCCCTTTGGTCCCCTAGTTTGTAACTATTTAAAAGACAATATCTCACAACTGAGGAAGTTTTGTAACAGAAAGTAAATTACAAAAGTAACGAGTTTTTAATGCTGAATTATAATAAAATAACATTTAATGATGGCATAACCCATTTACTAACTAAGTAGACCATGCTTACTCCCTAGTAACCATGCCCACTTTTGAACTTGTTGACTATGGTGTAAAAAGTAAATTTTAATGCAAGTTTGGCACATACCATGATTTACGACAAGCTTTGATGCAGAGTACACCACAAACTGATGTAAAAGCATTGAAAAAAACATCTGATCCAGCACATGAAAACACTTTTAAAAGGCAGAAGCCTGTTTGACATAGCGCAGACACCAAACACTGGCAAATCCAGCTGGTGCACAGTGCGTTACACAACATACAAGCCTCAGCTTATATAACAGAATAATTGACATATATCTCCCCTTCATTTACAAGAAAGTTTTGCTGCAGTTGGGGTGCCCCAGCTACTGTAGAATATTGGAATGTACTTCTCAGCTGCTGAAGAACCTGTTTCTGAAGATGAAGAGGACAATAATGTTACTCAGCCAGTGATTTCCTCTACAAAAAAGATGAGCAAAGTTTTGAAAAGTTTGATTCAGCAGCTTCGCCGAAGTTCAACAAGGGATTCAATTTGTTACGAATGAATTTGCCTTAGCCACATGGAGTAGCTGTGCTGCGGGTGGGTTGCGGCCATGCTGAGGGGAAGAACCATGCAGCCAATTATCCAGCAGCTGCCTTTCATTTAATAATGAAGACTGCACTGTACACTTCATTGTTAATGGCCACGGGGCATCTTTAAAGCACTTTTAAAAAGGGTCTGTATTCACTTCTCCATCCCTAGCGCTTTCCTGACCTACAGGTGGAAGCCCTTCTTCTGCCATCTGCTTGTCCTCATTTTCCACACCATCTAATATCTATGAGAGTATGTCATCAGGAACATCCAGCTCCACCTCTCTCTGCATCTTGCTGACTTTTCTAGGACATAGAGACTTTCAAGGATTATTTGGAAGAAGTAAGGCCAGCAAAAGATGAGGATGGTCATCATTAAGTCTTGGCCCCCCAAGGGGTGCAAACTGGATGGTATTGGTTGGCATGCTGGCACCAGAATAATAAAGGCATCCATCTTATTGGTATTGAATTACATTTATGGCTGATGTAGGAATAAGTAAATGTACAGTACAGACCAAAAGTTTGGACACACCTTCTCATTCAAAGAGTTTTCTTTATTCTCATGACTATGAAGGCATCAAAACTATGAATTAACACATGTGGAATTATATACATAACAAACAAGTGTGAAACAACTGAAAATATGTCATATTCTAGGTTCTTCAAAGTAGCCACCTTTTGCTTTGATTACTGCTTTGCACACTCTTGGCATTCTCTTGATGAGCTTCAAGAGGTAGTCTGCTGAAATTGTCTTCCAACAGTCTTGAAGGAGTTCCCAGAGATGCTTAGCACTTGTTGGCCCTTTTGCCTTCACTCTGCGGTCCAGCTCACCCCAAACCATCTCGATTGGGTTCAGGTCCGGTGACTGTGGAGGCCAGGTCATCTGGCGCAGCACCCTATCACTCTCCTTCATGGTCAAATAGCCCTTACTTTCAAAGTTTTCCCAATTTTTCGGCTGACTGACTGACCTTCATTTCTTAAAGTAATGATGGCCACTCGTTTTTCTTTACTTAGCTGCTTTTTTCTTGCCATAATACAAATTCTAACAGTCTATTCAGTAGGACTATCAGCTGTGTATCCACCTGACTTCTCCTCAACGCAATTGATAGTCCCAACCCCATTTATAAGGCAAGAAATCCCACTTATTAAACCTGACAGGGCACACCTGTGAAGTGAAAACCATTTCAGGGGACTACCTCTTGAAGCTCATCAAGAGAATGCCAAGAGTGTACAAAGCAGTAATCAAAGTAAAAGGTGGCTACTTTGAAGAACCTAGAATATGACATATTTTCAGTTGTTTCACACTTTTTTGTTATGTATATAATTCCACATGTGTTAATTCATAGTTTTGATGCCTTCAGTGTGAATCTACAATTTTTATGGTCATGAAAATAAAGAAAACTCTTTGAATGAGAAGGTGTGTCCAAACTTTTGGTCTGTACTGTAGGAATAAATAAATAAAGCAGATGCAGCATAAGTCTCGCTGCACTATCTCTGCAGTCTCCCTGCAGTATCCCTGCACTTTCCCTGCACTGTCCCTGTAGTCTCCCTACACTCTTCCTGCAGTCTCCCTCTCCAATATTCTTTTAGTAATCATTTTCAACAACACTGTCCCTAGCGTATGAGCACTTTCCAAATCTCTCCCTATGCTCAGCTCACAGGACAATGATGGACACCATTCGGAATCAGGGTTTTATAGGGCTGTGACATCACAGGAGATTATGGGTGATCTTGAATTCCCGGGCTTCTCTCCTCTACACTTAGTTTCGCTTTGTAACACTTGCAGCCACCATTTTTATGTAAACCTATTCTCTTCAATATATTTATTAATGATCTTGTAGAAGGCTTGCATAGTAAAGTATCAATTTTTTCGCAGATGACACTAAACTGTGTCAAGTAATTAACACTGAAGAGGATAGTATACAGCTACAGAGGGATCTGGATAGATTGGAGGCTTGGGCAGATAAGTGGCAGATGAGGTTTTACACTGACAAATGTCACCCGTACATACTAAATGGTAAAACACTCGGTAACACGGGACATGGAAAAGGATCTAGGAATTTTAATAAACAACAAACTAAGCTGCAAAAACCAGTGTCAGGCAGCTGCTGCCAAGGCCAATAAGATAATGGGTTGCATCAAAAGGGGCAAAGATGCCCGTGATAAGAACATAGTCCTACCACTTTACAAATCGCTAGTCAGACCACACATGGAGTACTGTGTACAGTTCTGGGCTCCTGTAAACAAGGCAGACATAGCAGAGCTGGAGAAGGTCCAGAGGAGGGCAACTAAAGTAATAACTGAAATGGGGCAACTACAGTACCCTGAAAGATTATCAAAATTTGGGTTATTCACTTTAGAAAAAAGACGACTGAGGGGAGATCTAATTAATATGTATAAATATATCAGGGGTCAGTATAGAGATCTATCCTGTTATCTATTTTTCCCCAGGACTGTGACTGTGACGAGGGGACATCCTCTGCATCTGGAGGAAAGAAGGTTTCTACACAAACATAGAAAAGGATTCTTTACGGTAAGAGCAGTGAGACTATGGAACTCTCTGCCTGAGGAGGTGGTGATGATGAGTACAATAAAAGAATTCAAGAGGGGCCTGGATGTATTTCTGGAGTGTAATAATATTACAGGATATAGCTACTAGAGAGGGGTCGTTGATCCAGGGAGTTATTCTGATTGCCTGATTGGAGTCGGGAAGGAATTTTTTATTCCCCTAAAGTTGGGAAAATTGGCCTCTACCTCACAGTTTTTTTTTGTGCCTTCCTCTGGATCAACTTGCAGGATAACAGGCCAAACTGGATGGACAAATGTCTTTTTTCGGCCTTATATACTATGTTACTATGTTACCACAAAGTGCAAGAAAATTCAAATTCATTGCAAATCAAAGTTTTACTAAACTTCGGACCAAATTCCACTTGGAATGCTTTGCTCAACACTAGTGTTTATACCGAGAATAATGTTCCTTCCACTAACAAATTATTATTACTCAGTGAAGGTCTATAGCTTCTTGCTGTTATAAGGTCACACAGATCTACACTGGTGTTTAATATTCTTGTAATTTATGGTAGGGGGTACATTACCTGAAATAAAGTGATAGAGAGAGGGATAATGATAGACAGACAGACAGACAGACATAGACAAAGAAAGATAGATAGATAGATAGATAGATAGATAGATAGATAGATAGATAGATAGATAGATAGATAGATAAAAAAGATAGATATCCCCAAATCTTTCTCAGTGGCAGTTTTAATTGGGCAAGGTTCACACTAGCACTAAACTGTTCCGGCAGGCTATTCTGGCTGCATTCATTGCATCTGGCATAGCCAGAAACTGCTAGAGCACCTCCAGCCTGTTTCCCTCATTATTGCAGAGATTCAGCTGGACAAACACCGCTGCAAACAGTGATTTTATCTGGCCAAATCCCGTCACTATTGTCAGATCCCCACCGGGTCCCATTATAGTCTTTTGGCTCCGGCAGGGAAAGGTATTATCCTGCTATGCCAGATAGTATGAACCTCAGCAGGCTGTTCCTCTACCAAAACAGCCTGAACAGTTTAGCGCTAGAGTGAAACTGGCCTTAGTGTTTGACTGTTTATTTGATTTTGAGAAAAAGTAAAAGGCCCCCCCTGCGCTCCTATTGTTTAAATGTGTAGATCTACCCTTGTAGGAAGATCCCGCTGCTTACTGTCTAACAAGGAGCTATTGTTCTCCTTAGGTTAGTATAAAAAATGTGGTATATCACCCGTGGGTGATGTGGGACAGAAAGCGCTGGAGTACACAGTCAAGACAACTAATCCTTTAAATTGGCAGTATCAGTCAGTGCTAGCCTGAATAACTGGGCGGCTGGCTCTGAAAGTGAGTGCTGTGAGGGTCGGTTTATATAGTTATTGGCATCTAGACAAATAATCAGATGACAGGAGCAAAAAAAAGTATTACAAGTGTTTTTTTCTGGAAGTTAGAAGCAAGACTAGTATTGGTAATAATGTTGCCGCAACTACCTTATTTTTCATCCAGAATGATCCTTTAGTTGATGGTCCGATGTGGCATTCACTGTTGGTGGGTTGCCGTAGTATTCTTCTAGTGATGCTGTTCTTTTAAATCACGGCGTCCTACTGGCTCACCTACCAGCAGCAGCGCGGCCCCGGCCGGAAGCACGCGACGCGCGAGGGAGCTTGCTAGTCTGTTGCCCGGGAAACCGCTTGCGGTGATGTCACCGTTCAGAGTACAGGGGCCTCCGTAGGACAAAAAACTACCTAGTAGTCACCGCAAGCGGTCACCGCAAGCGGTTTCCCGGGCAACGGACTGATAAGCTCCCTCGCGCGGCGCGTGCTTCCGGCCGGGGCCGCGCTGCTGCTGGTAGGTGAGCCAGGAGGACGCCGCACTGACTGATACTGCCAATTTAAAGGATTAGTTGTCTTGACTGTGTACTCCAGCGCTTTCTGTCCCACCTCACCCACGGGTGATATACCACATTGTTTATTTGATTTTGTATTCTCTGTTTCTTCGCAAGTGTATGACCTTACATTTTTCCACGTTGAACATCATTTGCCATTTCTCCGTCCAAGCCTCCGACTTCTCTAAATCCTTCTGTATTTTTACATTATCCTCCTCTGTGTAAAAAAAAGTACATAGATAAATACACTCATTGATAACAACAAAAAGTCGCGTCCAGTTATGTCTCAGGCAGATATGTAAATGCTTACAGTTGTGGCCTGATTAGATGCTGGGTCTTGCCACAAGAATACATAAAAGTGCTTCCTCTGCTGCCCTAACAAAGGCTCTCAGAGGCTATTTTTGGGTAGTGTATCTTGGTGAGAGATCATTGAGTGCTAGAAACGCTGCTACAACGCACTCCAAGACATTTTCCCAGAGGACAGACTTTAAGGGGTGGAGCATCATTGGACTGCTACTTCCTCAATTTGCATAACCTTACGGCTTGTCCTTCTTGATGTTGAAATATCGATGTTGAAGAGTGTAGATAGCTAGCCAGATGATAGAGATAGATAGATAAAATATTGGTGATAGATAGATAGATAATTGACTGATTAATTGATTGATAGATGACAGAAAGACGAGAGATAGATAGATCCTTTCATCTAAATGCTTTTTACTGAATTGCCATATTATGTATCAAATAAATACACTTGAAAAGCAAAACTCTGTTTTTATTGATGCTATAAGAAAAGTTATTATTATGTGGAGAAGTGAGCTTAAAGCTACTAAAGTCAATATTCGGAGATGTTTTTTAGAACATAATGTACTTCTTCAAAGAAGAAAAAATAACTGTACCTTAGCCCATGGTGACTTTAATCATTGTGAGACTCATAAAATGTTACATAATGGAAAAAATAGTGCTTTTAGTGATTATGTAATAAGGTGAATAATGTGTACTTCTTCATATGCATCCACATTAGGTAATAGGCGGTGATACGAATCTGTCGGCACACTTGTAGCTACAATTTGCATAATTTGCAAGTGCTTAATCTATTCATAGGAATAATTTGATAATCCACATCTGAAATTAAAGCCATCATATTCATCCAGTTATTTATTATCTGGCGTAATACATGGTAAAATCCAGCCTAGTGAATAATACTTCCCATAATAGTTAATTTACTTCTATTCATTGGCAGTAATAAAATCGTAGGGGATGCAGAAACACCATTATTTCTTGCTTGAAGTGCAATTTCATGTGGTGAGAGAAACATGGTAATATGATGCAAAGTGCTACAGGAATTTAGTCCTCAAAGGAATGGTAGCATTTAATGTATTCTGACAAGAAGGGGCAGCCGAAAAGAAACATTTATCTTCATAAAGTCATTAAATTTACTGAGCAGCATTGCATTCTTACAGCAATCTGCTCTCTCCATTAAAAGCAGGATGTGGAACGGCTTCACTCATATTTTTAGTTTTGTTTTTGTTTTTGCTTTTTTTTTTATTTAGTTGACGTAAAATTGGGCCTGTTTATTTCTAATGGAAACATTTCATATCTGGAACGATTAGTATGTTATCACTTTAGATTTCAGCCTGTGACTTCCATCAGAAGGGTGATAAAGTCCTTTATCCGTATGGCGCTGTTTCATATAAATCAAGTGGAGCTGATCTGTAAAAGTTCTATGCTGAGTTTTTCTTTGTAACCTTAGACTTCAAATATTTCAATCATATCAGGTTATAGCATGTCTTTACGATAAGTGGGGATCTGACCTGTGTGACCCCTGCCTTTTTTGAGAACTAAGGGGGAAATTTATATAATTTGAGGTAAAGGAAAACTGGCTTAGAGGCTATGTGCATGTTTGAGGGCATTTTTTGTTTATGATTGCATTTTATTCATTTTTGGCTAAAAGTTCTACTTTCAATTGGCCTTTATTAAAAATATTGAGCCATTCTGTCATAAAGGGTTAACTGCTTTTCGAACTGTGTGACTAGTAATTTAACTTTCACTTTGTGCCCATCATCTAATAACCCTTATCTGTAAACTACTAAGAGGTCAGAAACACTTATTTAGGCGATGGTCTTATGAATAAGATAAGAACTGAGCTATAATGAGTGTTTATGATGTGAGAGAGCATAGACAAGGAGTCGTCTGCTCCCCAAATGAAAAAAAGACAGAAAATCCACAGGCTGCGAGTACCCAAAAAGGGCTCCATATTTTTAATAAAGATCAATAAAAAAAAAAAATTTTGCTCAAAATAAGTACAATACAAAATTTTTTAATAAATTTCCCCCAAAGGCATACAGCCAGATCAGGCAGGCGATTGTTGGGTGGGAGAGTTCCTTCCCGGCAATCGCCTGCTCGTCAGCGGAGCAGACAGCTCTTATCACATGCAGCGCTGCCTGTCTTCTGTTTACATACAGTCAGGTCCATAAATATTGGGACATCGACACAATTCGAACATGTTTGGCTCCATACACCACCACAATGGATTTGAAATGAAACGAACAAGATGTGCTTTAACTGCAGACTGTCAGCTTTAATTTGAGGGTATTTACATCCAAATCCGGTGAACGGTGTAGGAATTACAACAGTTTGCATATGTGCCTCCCACTTGTTAAGGGACCAAAAGTAATGGGACAGAATAATAATCATAAATCAAACTTTCACTTTTTAATACTTGGTTGCAAATCCTTTGCAGTCAATTACAGCCTGAAGTCTGGAACGCATAGACATCACCAGACGCTGGGTTTCATCCCTGGTGATGCTCTGCCAGGCCTCTACCGCAACTGTCTTCAGTTCCTACTTGTTCTTGGGGCATTTTCCCTTCAATTTTGTCTTCAGCAAGTGAAATGCATGCTCAAATCAGATTCAGGTCTGGTGATTGACTTGGTTATTGCATAACATTTTTTCCCTTAAAAAACTCTTTGGTTGCTTCTGCAGTATGCTTTGGGTCATTGTCCATCTGCACTGTGAAGCGCCGTCCAATGAGTTCTGAAGCATTTGGCTGAATATGAGCAGATAATATTGCCCGAAACACTTCAGAATTCATCCTGCTGCTTTTGTCAGCAGTCACATCATCAATAAATACAAGAGAACCAGTTCCATTGGCAGCCATACATGCCCACGCCATGACACTACCACCACCATGCTTCACTGATGAGGTGGTATGTTTAGGATCATGAGAAGTTCCTTTCCTTCTCCATACTCTTCTCTTCCTATCACTCTGGTATAAGTTGATCTTGGTTTCATCTGTCCACAGGATGTTGTTCCAGAACTGTGAAGGCTTTTTTAGATGTCGTTTGGCAAACTCTAATCTGGCCTTCTTGTTTTTGAGGCTCACCAATGGTTTACATCTTGTGGTGAACCCTCTGTATTCACTCTGGTGAAGTCTTCTCTTGATTGCTTACTTTGACACACATACACCTACCTCCTGGAGAGTGTTCTTGATCTGGCCAACTGTTGTGAAGGGTGTTTTCTTCACCAGGGAAAGAATTCTTTGGTCATCCACCACAGTTGTTTTCCGTGGTCTTGCGGGTCTTTCGGTGTTGCTGAGCTCACCGATGCATTTCTTCCTTTTAAGAATATTCCAAACAGTTGTTTTGGCCACACCCTATGTTTTTGCTATCTCTGATGGGTTTGTTTTGTTTTTTTCAGCCTAATGATGGCTTGCTTCACTGATAGTGACAACTCTTTGGATCTCATATTGAGAGTTAACAGCAACAGATTCCAAATGCAAATAGCACACTGGAAATGAACTCTGAAATTACAGTTACACTTTAGGTTCATCCTAATCCTTAGCTAGATATTAAAAACTCAATGTTATGTCAGGAGTCAGTATCTGCCTCTGGGATGCTACTCACCATGGTGCCTGGTATCCTCTGCAAGCTGCTGTCTCCATTGCTCCAGTCTCTGTTCCCCTAGGACACGCACATGCTCACCTGTGGGATTTTAAAGGGTCAGTAAGGCCAATGGCTAAGGGTCCTTGGATATTAAAGGCACCCACGCCAGGCAGATGGTGCCTGAGCTTAAAGGTTGCCTGTGACCAGCAAAAGTGTTGGGAAAACTTGGTGCTTCAGTGATTTCCTTGCGATTTACATTCGTTATCCTGGCTATGTTCCTCCCATATACCCATCCTGCCTTTGTGCTCCTGGTCTCACAGTTCCAGTTCAAGTCCGTGTTTAAGTTTTCCTAGTTTGTCTGTGCTACAGTCTTGGTTCCTTCCTGCCTTGTTCCTGCATCCACTACTACCCAACCCACAAGCTCTCCTAGTGTTCTATGTTGCCAGTTATTTGCAGTTCCAGTATTGTGACTGTTCAGACTGGTTCTGCAACTGCAGTTTGGTTTCCTAAGCAATGCAGCCATTCAGCCAAGTTTCCTACAGACAAGCTCTGCCTAAAAACTCCATAATCTGTTTAAGTGACTGTTCTGACTATGCCTGCTGTTTTGCTTTGTTTTCTGTTCCTAGAGTCTCTGGTGCCTGCACCAATGTCTATGACCTCAGTAGGTTAGCTGCCACCTACTGGGACTATCCCAAGAGGTAGCAGTCTGGTTGCTCCCCAGTGGCGAAGGTCAAATCCCTGTACAGGGTTTAAAGGGTGAATACCAAGCAAGTGCCAGAATAATGACCTTAGGGTTTAACCCAAAGCCAAACCGGTTAGTTGGTACAGTATGTCCATACTCGCTGACCTATAACACTCAATTACTGCTGGAGAGGTAGATTGTTGGCTTACTTGACCCAATCTGTGTATGTAAAAGCCAATTGTCCCAGTGCACAATAGGTGAGCATGCTGAAGCTGGGTACCACAACCATGCTACTAGACTATAAATGGCCTAAAAATGCAGATATTGTTCTCTGAAGTGATGTTAGATGTTTCAAAATAAACTCAGAAGATGTTCAGATTATATTCCAGTATTATAGTGGATCTAAAATACTTAATAAATGCTTGGTCTAACGTTCACCCTTAGAAAATAGCGGTATCTGTAATCATAATCATATGCTTTGCACTGGCATTAATCATGACAACGTATTGGCTTTTCACACACAATGGTTCCCCGTGTCACTTAATCTGCTGTAGCATTGCAATTGAATTCAATTAGCCGGAGACTGAAGCGTGAAATGGGGTGGTACAGCCATCAACTTTACTCTTTGCATCTTGCTGTAAGTTTTATCCTACGCTGACACTATTTCCATGTTTTTATTTTAGCAGCAGGAGGGAAAATTGTCAGAGAATGTAAATCCTGATGGGGTTTACTGCTGCTTTGTTGTGATCCGCAAAAGAAAAAGAGTAGAAACCAAACAAAAAAAAATGTTTTTTTTTCTTTTTTTTAACTTGGTATAATTTAAATGACCCTGATTAAATGGGTTGTCCAGGCTTTTACTATGGATGACCTATCCTCAGTATACACTGCGTGCAGAATTATTAGGCAAATGAGTATTTTGATCACATCATCCTCTTTATGCATGTTGTCTTACTCCAAGTTGTATAGGCTCGAAAGCCTACTACCAATTAAGCATATTAGGTGATGTGCATCTCTGTAATGAGAAGGGGTGTGGTCTAATGACATCAACACCCTATATTAGGTGTGCATAATTATTAGGCAACTTCCTTTCCTTTGGCAAAATGGGTCAAAAGAAGGACTTGACAGGCTCAGAAAAGTCAAAAATAGTGAGATATCTTGCAGAGGGATGCAGCACTCTTAAAATTGCAAAGCTTCTGAAGCGTGATCATCGAACAATCAAGCGTTTCATTCAAAATAGTCAACAGGGTCGCAAGAAGCGTGTGGAAAAACCAAGGCGCAAAATAACTGCCCATGAACTGAGAAAAGTCAAGCGTGCAGCTGCCAAGATGCCACTTGCCACCAGTTTGGCCATATTTCAGAGCTGCAACATCACTGGAGTGCCCAAAAGCACAAGGTGTGCAATACTCAGAGACATGGCCAAGGTAAGAAAGGCTGAAAGACGACCACCACTGAACAAGACACACAAGCTGAAACGTCAAGACTGGGCCAAGAAATATCTCAAGACTGATTTTTCTAAGGTTTTATGGACTGATGAAATGAGAGTGAGTCTTGATGGGCCAGATGGATGGGCCCGTGGCTGGATTGGTAAAGGGCAGAGAGCTCCAGTCCGACTCAGACGCCAGCAAGGTGGAGGTGGAGTACTGGTTTGGGCTGGTATCATCAAAGATGAGCTTGTGGGGCCTTTTCGGGTTGAGGATGGAGTCAAGCTCAACTCCCAGTCCTACTGCTAGTTTCTGGAAGACACCTTATTCAAGCAGTGGTACAGGAAGAAGTCTGCATCCTTCAAGAAAAACATGATTTTCATGCAGGACAATGCTCCATCACACGCGTCCAAGTACTCCACAGCGTGGCTGGCAAGAAAGGGTATAAAAGAAGAAAATCTAATGACATGGCCTCCTTGTTCACCTGATCTGAACCCCATTGAGAACCTGTGGTCCATCATCAAATGTGAGATTTACAAGGAGGGAAAACAGTACACCTCTCTGAACAGTGTCTGGGAGGCTGTGGTTGCTGCTGCACGCAATGTTGATGGTGAACAGATCAAAACACTGACAGAATCCATGGATGGCAGGCTTTTGAGTGTCCTTGCAAAGAAAGGTGGCTATATTGGTCACTGATTTTTTTTTTTTTTTTTTTTGAATGTCAGAAATGTATATTTGTGAATGTTGAGATGTTATATTGGTTTCACTGGTAAAAATAAATAATTGAAATGGGTATATATTTGTTTTTTGTTAAGTTGCCTAATAATTATGCACAGTAATAGTCACCTGCACACACAGATATCCCCCTAAAATAGCTAAAACTAAAAACAAACTAAAAACTACTTCCAAAAATATTCAGCTTTGATATTAATGAGTTTTTTGGGTTCATTGAGAACATGGTTGTTGTTCAATAATAAAATTAATCCTCAAAAATACAACTTGCCTAATAATTCTGCACTCCCTGTAGGTCATCAATATCAGATCGGCAGGGGTCCGACACCCGGCACCCCCACTGATCAGCTGTATGAGGAGACGGCGCGCCCAGTGTGCACGTGCCATCTCCCTTCTCTCTTCCTGTCCACTGCTGCGGTATATGATCAGACTGCAGCGGGGAACATGAACAGAGACAAGACGTCTTCTCAAACAGCTGATCGGCCAGGGTGCCGGGTGTCTGATATTGATTACCTATCCTGAAGATAGGTCATCAATAGTAAAAGCCAGGACAACATGAGCCAAGTGCTTTATTCCACTCAATACCGTGCAGGAGGAGTCCTCATAGTCATGAGATCCCATCTCCACCATGGATGCTTGACAGCTTTCTTTGCGTATAAGAGGCTAGCTGCCTATCCAGGGAATGAGGAGAGTCATGAGCTCATGAATATTGGGACTACTGAGCTTGTTCAGTGTATGGAGAGGACTCTGGCACTCAGCTCCTTCCGCAAGCTGCTCAGTACTAATTTCAACAAAACTATTAAGTCAAGTCACCCTTGTGATATCATCACTGCAACACCAACCAATAGAGTGGCAGAGCTGGAGCAGGGGGCAGATTGAACAGATAAGTAATGGCTAGGGTTTTTATACTCTTTCCTGCTCTTGGTCCAGTTTCTTAAAACCCCACACAATTCCTTTAATGATAAAACAGTATGCAATAAGCTCCTCAGCTCCCTCTAGTGGCATCTGCAGGTAGTCATGATTTTCATATTCAGTGCTATGTGCTGTATATGCAGAGGATTTGGAGTATTTAAGTTAATGGAGCTGAGATTCCTTCACCTCCTTTCTCTTTCTTAATCTCCTTGTAGATTGTAAAACCAAACGGGTAGGGTCTTCTCTCCCTCTGCCCTTTATGTTTATTTTACTTGTTTTTGTATTATGTATGTATACTCTTTTGATATTGTGGGGTTTCGCTCTGGTAGATAGGGTAAGCGGGCACAGTTCAGAGGCAAAATACAAGTTCTTAACTCAAAACATTAGTGTTTATTCACACTTGAGGCAATTGCACAAAACAGCATGTAAATTTGCAGTCTTGGTGTTAATTCACGCACAATGGTAAGTTCACATAACACAAGTCACCTTGATGGCAGTTCTGCCTCCAGTAGTCAACAGCAGACTTTAGGGGGCCTGTTTCCCCAGTGTGCGGCTCTCAGCCCTCCAGCACGGCACAAAGCTTCAAATCCCAAAACAGAGACATCTCTGCTGAACCCAGCTGCCTATTTAAGGACAGCCAGGTGCTGCCAAAACCCGGACCGGCACTTAAACTCCGGTCCGGTATTTGACCTCACCTGGCTGGAAACCAGCCCAGCCGCACATGCTGGGAGGAAAATACCTGCCTTGCCAGACACAACCCCTCACTGTGTCACAATATATAAAGCTGGAATGAATGGCATTTTAAAGCGTCACTGAGCTTTTTAAAAAAAGTTTTTGACATGTCAAAGTGGGTCTGAGTACTGACACCTCCACCGATCAGTAAAACACGGATAGAGAAATGCTCACATAGCATCCTCTCTCTCTTTGCTGCAGAAAATAGAATTGAGATGGGCCCATAGATTTTCCACTGAGCCCAACCCTGCAGTGAGGACAGAGAGCACAGTATGTGAGAACTTCCCTCTCTTCGTTCTAGCGATCGGTGGCTGTCTTAGCACTTAGACCCGCTATGACATATCAAAAGGTTTTTGAGGGCCCATTCACACCGTGGATTTTCAAAAAGTGCTGAAAAACTCAGTGAGGAATCCACACTGATTTTCTGCATGGTTTTGGTGCCTTTTTATGGTACGTTTTTTCAGCTTCCCATTCATTTCAATGGGAGAAGTACTGCAGATTCTGCTCCAAGATAGAGCATTCTGTTTCTTTTTCCATCCTGTTTTTTAGAGGCATTTTTTGACACAGATTCTGTGTGAAAAACATGTGAAAAACAGCATCAAAAAATGAATGGGCTCGAAAGCTCAGTCACACTTTAATATAAATACATAAAATAAAATAAATAATAATAAACTCCAATACAAATACATCTTATAGACAAGTATGGAGCTGTTTTCTGAACCTCATACAATTCCTTTTGTCATATTCTCTTTTTATCGTTAATAATCCTCTACTTCACCATTCACTAAAGCCCTTAATCTCTCTGAAGAGAAGTAAGTTGTCATTTTGTTCCAATAGACATATCAAGTTATGAAGGATATGTGCACATGCAGAAACATCACTGTCACTTTTCTTCTTCTTCCAAAGCAATTGTGATATTTATAGAGCTAACTAATAATTAATAATAACATTTTTACTGTACTGTAGCTTCTCTTTGCATCATTTAGAAAATTCACTACAGCAAAGCGTGATAAAAATGATGTCCTTCTGATCGCTCTATTATTTAAATATTTAAAATTCACATACATTATTAAAGGAGCAATACAATGGCATAAAACGAAATTCTTCTACTGCCATAAGAATCATCTGTGCATGCTAGTTCCTTACGGCGTCAAGGCTTACATTGGGTCAGGGTGACCAGATTAGCTGCTAAACGGTTTCTTTGGTAATAAATAGTGCATTTTAAGTCATTTATATTAGCTTTTGTCCCTCTATACATGTAAATAAGACTGTGTTGCAATAGCAGATACATACCATGGAGAAAAGTGATGCTTTTTCTGCAAATAAAGCATGGGTTTCATTCTAATGTTAATGCCTTTAACATACTATATGTGCAAGACTGCTCTTGGCATTGCATTGGCATGGTTTTCAAATGTATTTTTACATGGGTTGTTCCATAAAGGGTATTTCAGTCACCACTAAGAACCCCATAGTTTACTGGAATGGGGTGACTTAAACCTCCTTTTCCTCTCACTGTATGACCACAGTGAGGAGGGCTTTGAATAGAGAGATGGGCATGCGTCCACACTGCCAGTATATATACAGTCGTGGACAAAAGTTTTGAGAATGACACAAATATTAGTTTTCACAAAGTTTGCTGCTAAACTGCTTTTAGATCTTTGTTTCAGTTGTTTCTGTGATGTAGTGAAATATAATTACACGCACTTCATACGTTTCAAAGGCTTTTATCGACAATTACATGACATTTATGCAAAGAATCAGTATTTGCAGTTTTGGCCCTTCTTTTTCAGGACCTCTGCAATTCGACTGGTCAAGCTCTCAATCAACTTCTGGGCCAATTCCTGACTGATAGCAACCCATTCTTTCATAATCACTTCTTGGAGTTTGTCAGAATTAGTGGGTTTTTGTTTGTCCACCCATCTCTTGAGGATTGACCACAAGTTCTCAATGGGATTAAGATCTGGGGAGTTTCCAGACCATGGACCCAAAATGTCAATGTTTTGGTCCCTGAGCCACTTAGTTATCACTTTTGCCTTATGGCACGGTGCTCCATCGTGCTGGAAAATGCATTGTTCTTCACCAAACTGTTGTTGGATTGTTGGAAGAAGTTGCTGTTGGAGGGTGTTTTGGTACCATTCTTTATTCATGGCTGTGTTTTTGGGCAAAATTGTGAGTGAGCCCACTCCCTTGGATGAGAAGCAACCCCACACATGAATGGTCTCAGGATGCTTTACTGTTGGCATGACACAGGACTGATGGTAGCGCTCACCTTTTCTTCTCCAGACAAGCCTTTTTTCAGATGCCCCAAACAATCGGAAAGAGGCTTCATCGGAGAATATGACTTTGCCCCAGTCCTCAGCAGTCCATTCACCATACTTTCTGCAGAAGATCAATCTGTCCCTGATGTTTTTTTGGAGAGAAGTGGCTTCTTTGCTGCCCTTCTTGACACCAAGCCATCTTCCAAAAGTCTTCGCCTCACTGTGCGTGCAGATGCGCTCACACCTGCCTGCTGCCATTCCTGAGCAAGCTCTGCACTGGTGGCACTCCGATCCCGCAGATGAATCCTCTTTAGGAAACGATCCTGGCGCTTGCTGGACTTTCTTGGACGCCCTGAAGCCTTCTTAACAAGAATTGAACCTCTTTCCTTGAAGTTCTTGATGATCCTATAAATTGTTGATTGAGGTGCAATCTTAGTAGCCACAATATCCTTGCCTGTGAAGACATTTTTATGCAACTCAATGATGGCTGCACGCGTTTCTTTGCAGGTCACCATGGTTAACAATGGAAGAACAATGATTTCAAGCATCACCCTCCTTTTAACATGTCAAGTCTGCCATTTTAACCCAATCAGCCTGACATAATGATCTCCAGCCTTGTGCTCGTCAACATTCTCACCTGAGTTAACAAGACGATTACTGAAATGATCTCAGCAGGTCCTTTAATGACAGCAATGAAATGCAGTGGAAAGTTTTTTTGGGGATTAAGTTAATTTTCATGGCAAAGAAAGACTATGCAATTCATCTGATCACTCTTCATAACATTCTGGAGTATATGCAAATTGCTATTATAAAAACTTAAGCAGCAACTTTCCCAATTTCCAATATTTATGTAATTCTCAAAACTTTTGGCCACCACTGTACAATCACTGCGCGTTAAAGGAACAATAGGATCTTAACACATAGCTGCAGTTTCATAAAATGAGACATGAAACTTGCCAGTTGCAATCTCTTACAGGGCACATACTCTTGGCAGTTTTCACGGAGAGGCACAATGTCCTTTTAACTATGTACAGTCCATATTGTAGTCTTAAGGAGAATCTCCCTTCTTCAGGGGTGATAGAAACATAGAAACATAGAATGTGTCGGCAGATAAGAACCATTTGGCCCATCTAGTCTGCCCAATATACTGAATACTATGGATAGCCCCCGGCCCTATCTTATATGAAGGATGGCCTTATGCCTATCCCATGCATGCTTAAACCCCTTCACTGTATTTGCAGCTACCACTTCTGCAGGAAGGCTATTCCATGCATCCACTACTCTCTCAGTAAAGTAATACTTCCTTATATTACTTTTAAACCTTTGCCCCTCTAATTTAAAACTGTGTCCTCTTGTGGTAGTTTTTCTTCTTTTAAATATGCTTTCTTCCTTTACCGAGTTGATTCCCTTTATGTATTTAAAAGTTTCTATCATATCCCCTTTGTCTCTTCTTTCTTCCAAGCTATACATATTAAGGTCCTTTAACCTTTCCTGGTAAGTTTTATCCTGCAATCCATGTACTAGTTTAGTAGCTCTTCTCTGAACTCTCTCTAGAGTATCTATATCCTTCTGGAGATATGGCCTCCAGTACTGCGCACAATACTCCAAGTGAGGTCTCACCAGTGTTCTGTACAGCGGCATAAGCACTTCCCTCTTTCTACTGCTTATACCTCTCCCTATACATCCAAGCATTCTGCTGGCATTTCGTGCTGCTCTATTACATTATCTTCCCACCTTTAAGTCTTCTGAAATAATTACTCCTAAATCCCTTTCCTCAGATACTGAGGTCAGGACTGTGTCAAATATTCTATATTCTGCCCTTGGGTTTTTACGCCCCAGGTGCATTATCTTGCACTTATCCACATTAAATTTCAGTTTCCAGAGTTCTGACCATTCTTCTAGTTTTCCTAAATCCTTTTCCATTTGGCGTTTCCCTCCAGGAACATCAACCCTGTTACATATCGTTGTGTCATCAGCAAAAAGACAAACCTTACCAGCGAGGCCTTTTGCAATATCACTTATGAAGATATTAAACAAAATCGGTCCCAGTACAGATCCCTGTGGAACCCCACTGGTAACATGACCTTGTTTTGAATGTTCTCCATTGACTACAACCCTCTGTTGTCTGTCACTCAGCCACTGCCTAATCCACTCAACAATATGGGAGTCCATGCTCAATGACTGCAGTTTATTGATAAGTCTTCTATGTGGGACAGTGTCAAAAGCCTTACTAAAATCTAGATATGCGATGTCTACTGCACCTCCACCGTCTATTATTTTATTCACCCAGTCAAAAAAATCTATAAGATTTGTTTGACATGATCTCCCTGAAGTAAACCCATGTTGTTTTTCATCTTGCAATCCACGGGATTTTAGATGTTCCACAATCCTATCCTTTAATAGGGTTTCCATTAATTTGCCTACTATTGATGTCAGACTCACTGGTCTATAGTTGCTCGATTCCTCCCTACTACCTTTCTTGTGAATGGGCACGACATTTGCCAATTTCCAATCTTCCGGGACGACTCCTGTTACTAATGATTGGTTAAATAAATCTGTTAACGGTTTTGCCAGCTCACCACTAAGCTCTTTTAATAATTTTGGGTGTATCTCATCAGGCCCCTGTGACTTATTTGTCTTCACCTTAGACAGTAAACTTAGAACATCTTCCTCTGTAAAGATACATGCATCAAACTATTTATTAGTCATTCTTTCTAGTGGAGGTCCTTCTCCTTTTTCTTTTGTAAAAACTGAACAGAAGTATTCATTAAGGCAGTCGGCTAGCCCTTTATTCTCTTCTACATACCTTTCGTCCTTTGTTTTTAATTTAGTTATTCCTTGTTTTAATTTCCTTTTTTCATTTATATATCTGAAGAATGTCTTATCCCCTTTTTTCATAGACTGAGCTAGTTTTTCTTCTGCCTGCGCTTTAGAAGTTCTTATAACTTGCTTGGCCTCTCTCTGCCTAATCTTGTAGATTTCCTTATCTTCATTGCTCTGGGTTTTTTTATAATTACAAAATGCTAGCTTTTTATTTTTAATGATTTGGGCCACTTCTGCTGAGTACCACAGTGGTCTCCTCCTTTTTTTGCTTTTACTGACAAGTCTAATGCAATTTTCTGTTGCCTTCAATAATGCACCTTTTAAGTAGTCCCATTTCTCCTGGACTCCATGTAATCCGTTCCAGTCTGATAAGGACTCATTTATGACTAATTTCATTTTTGAAAAGTCTGTTTTTCTAAAATCTAAAACTTTTGTTTTTGTGTGGTGAGACTCTTTCACAGTTCTTATATTAAACCACACTGACTGGTGATCACTAGATCCCAAGGTTTCGCCTACAATGACATCATATACCGAATCCCCGTTTGTGAATACCAAATCCAAAATGGCCTCCCTCCGGGTTGGCTCCTCAACCACTTGTTGTAGAGATAACCCCAGTAGGGAATTTAGAATATCTGTACTCCTGGTAGAACTTGCTATTTTGGTTTTCCAGTTTATATCTGGAAGATTGAAATCTCCCATAATGATAACTTCTCCTTTCATTGTCATTTTAGCTATTTCTTCAACTAGTAGACCATCTAGTTCTTTAACTTGACCAGGTGGTCTATATATCACACCTACACGAGTTACTGCATGGTTAGCAAACTGCAACGTAACCCAAACTGACTCTATGTTGGCCTCACCAACTTGTATTAGGTTAGATTTAATGCTATCTTTCACATACAGGGCCACTCCTCCTCCTTTCTTGCCTTCTCTGTCTCTTCTGTATAAAGAGTACCCTGGTATGGTTATGTCCCAGTCATTTCTTTCATTAAACCATGTCTCCGTAACAGCCACTAAATCTACATTCTCAGATGCCATTATTGACCCAAGTTCATTGATTTTTTTACCTAAACTGCGAGCATTTGTAGACAGGACTCTGAGCTTATCATTTCTTAACCTCTGTGCTTCTGACCTGTTCTGGCATTGTTTCGGGGGGCAATTGGACTCTTTTATTTTCACTCTTTTGCCCCCCCTTCCTAGTTTAAATACTCTTCCGCAAATTCTTGGAGTTGTTCACTAAGTACATTTGTTCCTTTGAGAGAAAGATGCAAACCATCTTTTTTGTACAGTTCCTTTCTATTCCAAGTAGAGCTATCATGAGAAACAAAGCCAAATCCTTGCTCTTGACACCATTTACCAAGCCATATGTTGAACTCCTTTATGCGCCTCTGCCTATCATTCTGAACATTATGCACAGGCAGAACTTCAGAAAATGAAATGGTGGATGCAAAATCCTGTACGTCATTACCAAGTGTGATAAAAGATTTTTTCACCTCTGACACTTCATTGCAAGCCAGGTCATTTGTCCCTAGATGGACAAGAACATCCACGTCCCCTTCCTGCTTTGCTTGCTTAACAATATTAATAATACGTCTTCTATCTCTTCTAGCAGTAGCCCCAGGGAGACATCTCACAAAACCATTTTCTTTAAGCTCCACACTTCTTATGATTGAATCACCCAGCAACAGCTGCTTCCTTTGAGACTTCACTTTATCTTTTTTGTTGCATACATTAGACATAGGAGTCGATAGTTTCTCACCCTCTGTGCTTGAGTCCATATCCATGTTGTCCTTACATTCTGAGAGTGCTGCAAATGAATTATGGAGAACCACCGACTGTGGGACATGTCTTCTATCCACCACTCTAAGACTTCCAGAACCTACATTAACCCATCTGCCATTTCTGGGGGTCCTCTGTGGCAGTGGCATTGCAGCAGTCCTAGCTGGAGTTTGTTTAACAGATAATTTAAATATTTCAGCTTTCAAAAATGCAATTTCCTGCTGCAGTAAGGAGAACTGTCTACAGATCTGACAGCATCCGAATCTCCAAAGAGTGGAACATGAAATAAATGCACAACAATTCCTGCACTGAACCAAGTCTGCCATTTTAAAGAGGAGAAAAAATAAATAAAAATGTATAACTTTAAATCAAACAAATTAAACAAATCTTACCTTTTTTTTTTTGTATTGTTTCCACCTTCCAGCCTACCTCCTGACTATCTCCTGCAATATCTCTTTACTAGTACTTAATGTAGTACTTGAAGCTAGTACTTGCAGCTAATGAATTAGGCCAGCTAATGAGTCTGTCTCTATATATACACACACTCCTTCCCAAACTCCTCCCCCAGCAACAAATGTAACACCTTAGTGAGCTAGGCTCATTAGCAAACGCACAATAGCAAACAGCTGACCGAATTCCTTACCTCTTCTCAAGCAATGATCAGCAAAAACAACACAGATGAGCCAGTTGGAGACTCTAAGCCAATCTCTTGCAGTATCTCTTGAATCTCTTCAGTCTCCTGCAATATCTCTTTACTAGTACTTAATGTAGTACTTGAAGCTAACGTGATGTTAGACAGTAGGCTTCAGATGTCTAGCTTGGGGTCTCCTATTACTTGCAGCTACAACATCCACTGCTTCAGTGTTCTAATAAATTGAAGCATAGACCAGCTTGTTGGTAGAGATGTCGCGAACATAAAATTTTCAGTTCGCGAACGCGAACTTCCGCAAATGTTCGCGAACCGCCATAGACTTCAATAGACAGGCGAATTTTAAAACCCACAGGGACTCTTTCTGGCCACAATAGTGATGGAAAAGTTGTTTCAAGGGGACTAACACCTGGACTGTGGCATGCCAGAGGGGGATCCATGGCAAAACTCCCAAAAAAATTACGTAGTTGACGCAGAGTGTGGTAAATTGAATTTGCAATGCGATTAATATAACCTGCATTAATCGCATTGCGAATTCAAATTAGAGCTAAATTCCTAATGGTTGTATTGCTAGAATTGACGAATATAACGAATATAGCACTATATTCTCAATCTTTGTTATATTCTAGCAATAGAACCATTAGGAACCCAGCTCTAAGTTGAATTTGCAATGCGATTAATATAACCTGTATTAATCGCATTGCGATTACAACTTAGATCTGAGTTCCTAATGGTTGTATTGCTAGAATTGCCAAATATAACGAATATAGCACTATATTCTCAATCTTCGTTATATTCTAGCAATACAACCATTAGGAACCCAGCTCTAAGTTGAATTCGCAATGTGATTAAAATAACCTGTATTAATCGCATTGCGATTACAACTTAGTCAAATTTGTGACACTGCAGCTTCAGAATGAATCTAAGATGGATGCTGTCCTTGCTTTTTGATAGGAGGTGGGAGGGTCTGGGAGGGAGGGTATGCTGATTGGCTGGAATGTGTCTGCTGACTGTGAGGTACAGGGTCAAAGTTTGCTCAATGATGATCTATAGGGGGCAGACCGAACATCGCATATGTTCGGGACATCACTACTTGTTGGCTCATCTTTGGTCTGGCAGCACTAATCCTTCTACTGTTGCACCTCTTTAGGGGCACCAAACAATTACCCAGCACTTTAGTCACTGCAGTTGTCTGGCTATTGCTCTATATCCTGGTCACCGAATCACTCTAGGCCTGGTCTATAGCCTCCTCGCTCCTAACTGAGGAATTTGCATGTCTTCTGGTATTCTTTTGCCACTTTTACAAAAACAAAAGGGGAATGGTTTTCTGGATATCATTTATGGAAGTTATTTCATGTATTCTGCTTCCTGTCCTGGCTCTTTAATTTCAACTTCGTTTGGACATTTAGCATGGTAAATTAGCATAGCAAATAGCTAGCTTAACTTTCTCAGTCCGACAATATCTATAGCCAGAGGAAGCCCTGTACTGTAACTCTGTGGCCATGTTTATCTAGGCCTATCAGGAGAACAATAGAGCTATCTTACTTTTAACTCAATTCTACATCTACTATTATAATAAGGATTACCTTGCAGATAACATATGTCCCTCACAACAGTAGCACAATAACAATGAAGTCCCTATCTATATAGGAATTTTATCTCTCTGTGCTGACTGCTACAGAAGGACTATATTTAGTATTTAATTTTCAATCACATAGTAATGTTGAAATGAAAAAGAAAAACAGCCAAAACTTTTGAAAAAAATTCTATGAATACAGAGTAAAAAAAAAAAAAAAACTCCTGATGAAAGTCCCTTGTGCAGGCTTTAAAGCTTAACAATGTGGCCGAATAAAAGAAATTCTGAAAAGAAAAGATTACAAAATTCCTCCACAACAATGTGAAAAGTCTGTTGTAAAACTACAACTCCCACCATTCCCAGCTGTAGGCTGAAAGCTGTAGGCAGTCTTTGCATGCTGGGAGTTGTAGTTCTGCAACAGCTGGAGAGCCGCAGTTTGCCTATCACTGGAGTCTAGTTAAAGGCTGCTTGAAATAAGATAAAAGGGAAAAAATGAAATGATTGTTTAAAAATGGTATTTTAAATTAGTTATTGTTTTTATAATATATTTTGTTTGAAGACCTAAAACAGATATGGAAACAAGAAATCGGGAAGGGGTAAACGCTGTAAATAAAAATGAAAAGGGGTACAACACAAAACCACATTAGACACTGCAGTGACACATTTATATTTAATGGAGCAGAGATTCACAACACAAATAGAAAACTAGAAATGACGGCCCTATTTATATAATGGTAATAAAGCATAGATAGAAAAGTCTTACAGTAATTACACTGCTCTGTAATATTGATCTCACTCAATATCATATATTTCAATTTCATTAGATGAAATTCATGAGCCATCTTCAGTTTAATAGACATTATATGTGTTTCAGCTGGATCTTTGTATTTTTTAATTAAACAGTTCCTTGTATTTATGGTAATCATCAAAATATCTTTGAACAAACCAGAACAGTTTACTGCAGCCGAAATGCAAGTGTACCCTGGAGAAATATAGCTTAATTTAATCTCCAGGCCAGAATGGTTAGTCACAGGAGTGCAGGGAATTAGTTTAATTTGAATAGGCCGCTCTGGTCAGAAGGAATGAATCGTGTTCAGAATATGCAGATATGTTTAACTTAAATGAGGACTCGGCTGCCAAGAACACAGTTTAACAACACGGCAACTACTTCTCTGGCAGGATCATTATAGCGTAAATGTTTTCATAGTCCATAATATAATGGAAGAAAATGTTTCCCCCCAACATCATACTAATTAGTGTGTTACCAGTTATTTGCTCAAAGTTTCTTATAGAGTTGTGCCTTAGGGTGCACTAGTAGAATACTAGATACTTATTTAACATTGCATATTTTAACTCATTATTATACCTATTTTTTGTTTCTGGGCTACCATTGAAATGAATGAAAATGCTAAACAGAAGTAGCTTGCGTTGCTTACTATCAGGAGACATGTGGTATGTTAGGCACAAAGGTGTAGTGGTGCGTAAAGTCCAATCAAAAAGAAACCCCAAGGCAGCAAACAGTATAAAAAAAATAAAAACGCTTATACTCATCTCACCGATTCCTTGCTACTGCTGTTCTGACAATGCCAGTCCCCCATGTGATTCACTTCCTGTTCCTCTCTTGACATGGCAGGAAATACTTGTGATTAGATAATTACTGGCTGCAGCGAAAACTCACCTTAGCCGGTGATTGGCTAAGTGGAAATCCCAGCCACTTTCTTCCATGCTGAGAAAGGAGCAGGAAGTGACTTGAAGCAGGGACCCAGACATAAGAATAGCAGCGGCAGGGAATCAATCTTGCAATGTGGCCATCACACAGACCACTTTTCCTGAACCGCACATCACAATCTGAAACTGGCTTTATAAAATGATGAAATAATTTTAGGTTGTAGCTGGACCCCATGCTGTGATAAAGATATAAATTATTGTTTCACTTGCAGCATGTCTCCTGGGCTGTCCCACTTTCCCAGGTGGGCATGGCTCCATTTACCCTATGTGTATTGGGACTAGGGCTCAGGGAACTTCCTTATGGCACTTATAGAGTTAATGCTTTCCTCTTGCTCCCTGCCCAGCTACAGATTAAGGCGCTGATCAGTCTCTCTATTTTGCTGATCTGTGGATCCACCACCTCTTCTGAACTGTTCTAGTCTTTAGTAACCAGCAAAGGTTTGATCTATTGTCTGACAACCCGTGTACCGTACCTTGCCTGTCTACTAATTCTGCTCCTTGTCATCTTTCTCAACCTTGGAACTTCTACGTGGACTACTCAGCCTGCCCAGACCATAAATTTCCTATCTGGAATATGCACATACTCAGCCAGCCCTGACCTTGGACTGTGTTCAAACTACACTTTTAATCCTTGGTACTTCACACCGGTGTATATGACCCCTGTTGGTCAGCAGCCAACTACACCAGGACTACTCCAGAAGGTTTCAGCCTGGTCCTTGCAGTGAAGTCCACATCCCTGTACAGAGGTTAAAGGGTGAATACCAGGGAGCCGCTAGGACAACTCACTTAGGTCCCATTCAGATGACTTTATGGCTAGTGTGCCCATGTTGTGGACCATAAACAACGGGTCCATGGGAACTTCTTGCTTGACTTGAATGGGTACATGATCCGCAATATACGACAAAAGATAACACATGTCCTATTTTTTGCAGGGCTGAGGTACAGATCGGAAGCCCACGGAAACACTTGGAAGCCCTTCCATGGGCTTCTTGGTTCATGCCTCTACAAAGCAAAAGATAGAATATGTCCTATCTTTTGCCTTATGTTGCGGATCATAGACCCAATCAAGTCAATGGGTCTGCACTGCTGCCGATGCTCATGTATTGCAGACCCGTTGTTAGCGATCCACAAACACAGCCATGGCAGCCATACGGTTGTCTGAATGGGGCCTCAGGTTTAGCCCAAAGTCAAATGGTTCGTTGGTACAGTGGGTCCACAGCCTCTGTCTGTTACAAACATAAACTAGTCTTTACATACTTAAAATATGAATAGCTTCTTTGGATAGGTTATGCCTACCAGGTTCGGAAAAAGATTTGCCTATAAATAAACAAACTTGAAATACTTTATCTATCTGATGTTTGCCAATATAGCTTTTTATAAAAAGTTAATTTTATTTATGATGTCCTTTTTTTTCTTTTTTAATGCTTTACAATCTATGCAAAAAGAAAGAATAATAAAAATGCTTTACTTCTTTCCTAGGGAGAAAGTACTTTTAACTGAGGCAATCAAACAGGAGCAGTAAACTATTGACATAGCAATGCACATGCAACATGCTAATTACAGGTTAATGGATAACAATCAGCTATTTCACATAATCACAGTACATTGAACCTCAAGTGCATTAATTATTGAAAATGAACAGTCCTCCTAACACTCTCAACAGTGGTTGCATAGTCAGTGTAGTCCTAGCTATTCATTTATGGTTGTTAATGCTTTAAAAAAATGAGCAATCAGATCCTTATCCCTTGGGAGCAATTAGCCAGGCTCCTAGATTCCCCTTAAAATACAAGAAACAACTACATCTTCACTTTGAATTAAAGCTATCAGTTAGTGTAGATTAAAATAAGTTCACAAACCTCTTTGATGATCCAGAATAAAAGCTTTTGAATCTAATGTACACGTAAAAGGGTTTACTGGCATAATAACAATTAGGAAAATAACTATATGAGTGCTGAATGGTCTCCAGGTGATCCCAACATATATCAGAAGTAGTTATTTTTCATTATGTTGCCCAGCTTTGTGCATAACCTCTGTTTTGATGCTGCTAGAGCTTGCAGCAAGATATATTACCATTTAAGGACTACAGTTATCATGATTCCTCTCCCTCTCACAAATATTGCTTCTATTTACAGCTGCTCGCATTCATCTATATTACAAAGTGTAAGGTAGTGTTGTAATTATTCACCGTCTTCCCACACAGCACAACTCTTCTGCAGACCAGCATGAGAAATATGATTTCTCCAGAGACAGAGAGGAAGGGAGCACTGGAGATAAGAGGTATGGATGTGTGATGTTCTACACATCAGAGCAAAGACACAAGGCGATGACCATGTATTTGGTGTACAAAGCATCACAAAAGCAAGAAATAAAAATATGTATGTGTTACAGATCACAGAGTGTGGACCCACTGTGCCAACCAACCAGTTTGACTTTGGGTTAACCTTAATGGCATTATTCTGACACTTCCCCAGTATTCACCCTTTACAGGGATCTGGACTTCACTGCAGGGGCACAACCAGAGAGATACTGGGATAGTTGGCAGCTGACCTACTGGGACCTGGCACTCTAATTCAAACACAGAGAGCTCAGGTTACAGAAAATGCAGCAAAATCACAGGAGCAGTCTAAACATTCACTGAGGCTTGAATGCAGGATTACAGATCCAGACAAATCAAGACAGCATGCTTGTAATGTAGTTGGCAAAAGACACAGGATAATCTGGCAGAAAGGGTGGTAGTGACAACAGATGAGGCAGAAGGCTGTTTACTTGGCAGGAATACAGAGAAGAAAGATGGACAGGGTTAAACTGAAAATGAAAGTGCAGGAGCACACAGGCACAGCAGGTACAAGGCTGGAGCACAGGCAGGAAGAATGCAGGATAAACACAGGGAAAGCACAGGAGAGTTGCAGAAACACAAGACTTAAAAAATCTTTGCTGGTCACCAGGGTGAAAGTGTCTCACTCAGGGGCCCCAAGCCATTGGCTGGGGAAAGATATGGAAGCACACACAATGGCCCATTAAGAGGTCAGAGCTGTGCGCAGAGACATAGGCTGGAGCACTAGGCAGAAGCATAGAGGCAGCAGCATGGTAAGTAGCGCTGCTGCCATGCCCTCAGGAGAAAGCAGGCCAGGGACAGCTGTCCTAACAGCATGGTCATCTAACTGCGTGTGAGACTGTTTTACAAAGGCATATCAACTGACAATCAGCACATTGGTAACAGAAAAATCTTTGCACATTATTTTTCAGAAATACCTTTTAATGTAAATACATAGTAAAATACATCATGCATATATAGAGATAAGCTCAATATACAGTAACAATATAATGCTGCAGAACCCCAAGGAACCAGGCAAAGATTTGAACAAACGTGGATTTATTGTAAACAAAGCAGTAAAGTCCAAGCCAGAAATCATACAGAAATAACGTAGTCCAAATATTAACCCCTGTGGGAAAACATCAGAGAAAAGCCAGACCAGGCTAAAGTTCATACAGAAGAGTCCATGAAACCAGGTACCTAAGGATGAGACGGTGAAGTATCCAGGGTCTGATCCGAGGCCACACACGGTGCAACTGTAGAGCAGAGACGAGGTTTCCAGAGGCATTCACTAGATGGAGACACACAGAGTTCATGCATGGCACAAACTTAGTGACTCTGAACCAGCATACTCCCAGGTTGTAGAGACAACAGTGAGCACTGATCAGCCAGGAAGATCACCTTTTAAACACCTGCTGGCCAATCACATAGTGCTGCTTGTCAGAACCTCATAGGTCATGCGATGATCCTACTCATTAGCACCTGTCAAAAGGGAGGACACGTTATGTTCCATAAGGTGGCCCTCAAGGACTGAGCAGAAACAACCAGGCACGGAGAAAATCTCCAACACCAAGCAAGGCTGTAGTACGACTGCACCGAGCAAGCAAGCCACAGGTATATATAAAGCCCGTGGCCACACCCAGGAAACACCTTAGTCCCCACTAGCAAGAAGATTAACCCCTTTCTCACCAAACAGTAGGGAAGCAAACCTTAAAGGGGAAGTGCACATGCAAACTGCCAACAACACGTTGCCACCGGCAACTAGTCTGCATGGCAACCACGTCACGGTCAAACACCAATATGACTGTGACACTCCCACCCCTCAAAGCCCTCCCACCAACAGAAAAGGGGAAGCTAGCGAGGAACCCAAAAACTGGGATGCGGTAAGGAAAAAAAAATATATATAAATAAATTGCTGAATCAGTGTCAGTGCAAGCGAGTCTCCTCAGGATTGCTGCCAGCCCCCTGAACCACCAAGAAACCAGGCAGCCAGCAAACAAACAGCCAGGAGAGACTGCACTGATCACTGCGTCCACACTCAAAAACCTCTCACACCATATCGCTGCCAGCATGCATCCCCCACCAGCATACACCAAAGCCAGTTCAACAAGGAATGCAGCCAACCACAACACAAAAGACAGAACCACTGAGACATGGACGAGGGGAGACCCAAACACAAGTGGTGGTTGACACCTACTGCAACCACTGTTACAGAGAACCGCACTGTTAACAGGATTCCCTTTTCACCCTCTCTTCAGAGGATATTCATGTGCACCAGAAAACAGCAGGCGACACATGCTGTGCCCTCTTCCGAAGGCAAATCACAGAGTGGCATTATTGGACATACTGTCACTACGGGGAGTGGGGAAAACCCCCCACCGTACAATGTCATAAATATAAGGTAGCAACTAAGCCTGGATGCTGATATCAGGGAGCAGGTCACCTCCTAAAGCATCCCTAAATCTGTCCCTAATCTCCTATCTGTATGAGACAACCCTGATGGTAGGAGGGCCCATACGCAGTAACCTCTGAACCCTAAAATACCTAAATTACCCTGAGGTAAGGAGAAAGGGACAAGAGACCAACTGGTTCATCCATGACACGGAAGAATCAGAGTCTCCCACAGGCCTAGCAGCAAAGGACAACAACACCAAGGAAATGACAGGTAAGTAACTAGTGGCCAGAGACAACTGAACCAACAACAACAGTAAATCTGGTAACTTACCTTCCGCAGCTGCTGGAAGACACCAATGAAGAACACAGCTGAAGTAAACTGGAACACAAACACCTTACAGATGCAGTCTGTACTGACACACAGGAACCAGGACTCCAGCAACTGCACATCCTAGGAAAATGGTTCACCCCTCCGGGAAACCAACCCCCTTCCGGGGGGACAACACGCACAGGGAAACGTCTTGCACACATGCAGGGACAAACACCAACAACATCCCAGACATGTAACAACAAACAAGACGTACAACAAACCCACACCTAACATACAACAAGTGAGGTAGGGTATAAAGAGCATACAAAAGGAAGACAATTTATGTCCAACAAAGTGGCCCTCAAGGCCTGGGCAGAAAGGCAAGAAGCAAAGCTCCAACATCAAGCAAGGCTGTAGTACAACTGCACCCAGCTAGCAAGCCACAGGTATATATCAAGCTTGTGGCCACACCCAGGAATCACCTTAATCCCCACTTGCAAGAGGATTAACCCCTTGCTAACCAAACAGCAGGGAGGCAAACCTTAAAAGGGAAGTGCACATGCAAACTGCCAACAACACGTTGCCACCGGCAACCAGTCTGCATGGCAACCGCGCCATGGTCAAACACCAATATGACCGTGACAGGATGCTTCAGAAGTAGGCCTCGGTGCTGTCTCAGGAAGTCAACAGGGAGGAGTATCCCGTTGTCTTCTTAAGCCGCAAGCTCACCCCAGCCGAAACCAGGTACAGTATAGTGGAGAGAGAGTGCCTGGCTATCAAGCAGGCACTCGAGTCTCTCCGCTACTATTTGTTGGGGCAAAAGTTCCTCCTGGTGACCGACCACTCCCCTCTCAAGTGGATGAACCATGCCAAAGACAGGAATGCCCGGGTCACCAGATGGTTTTTGTCTCTGCAGAACTTTAGGTTCTCGGTAGAACACAGAGCAGGCTGGTTGCGAGGAAACACGGATGCCCTGTCCCGGGCGCATTGTTTGGTTTGTGTCCACCCCCTCAGGGTTGAACAAAGGGGGGGGTATGTGACACAGTGAGGGGTTGTGTCTAGCAAGGCAGATATTTTCCTCCCAACATGTGCGGCTGGGCTGGTTTCCAGCCAGGTGAGGTCAAATACCGGACCAGAATTTAAGTGCCGGTCCGGGTTTTGGCAGCACCTGACTGTCCTTAAATAGGCAGCTGGGCTCAGCAGAGATGTCTCTGTTTTTAGGTTTTGAGGCTTTGTGCCATGCTGGAGGGCTGAGAGCCACACGCTGGTGAAACAGGCCCCCTAAAGCCTGCTGTGGACTACTGGAGACAGAACTGCCAGCAAGGTGACTTGTGTTATATAAACTTTCCATTCTGTGTGAATTAACACCAGGACTGCAAACTTACATGCTGTTTTGTGCAATTGTCTCAAGTGTGAATAAACACTGACGTTTTCAGTTAAGAACTTGTATTTTGCCTCTGTACTGTGCCCGCTTACCCTATCCACCAGAGCGAAACCCCACACACTGCTGCTGCTGCCACCCTCCCCACTCTGTCATGGGGCCACTACTGTCACTGGTACTGCCATTGCTGCCACGACGATAAATTAGACCTGACGGTAACAGTGATCTGCAATACTGACAGGTAAATCAACAGCTAACAGAAGGGATTAAAAAACATGTGTCTAGACTGTCACAACCTGCTTTAAAATAACTTTTTTTTATTTTCACTACTTTATTGGCGATGCCTCCATTTCTTTATTTTTTTCCACTAAGAAGTGATGAGCGGCAGGGGCAATATTCGAATTTGCGATATTTTGCAAATATTTTGCAGAATATTCATCGTATATTCGCAAATTCAAGATTATATTCTTGATTGCAAAAATTGGCAATGTATTATTCACGTAATGCGTGCGAAATACAGGCGTGGGTCACTTATGCTACATTTTTCAAGCTGGTATGTTTCCTGAGACTGGAGAAAATGGTTGGCTCGGCAGAACATTAGAATAGCTTTATATGCACATAGAGTGCTCCAATATATTTGCGCTTGCGAATGTTCGGCAATTAATGATGCGCATATTTTTTCGCAATACGTGCAACTTGTGACATCACAGCACTATGTATGGACAGCAGAACCTATCACACTGCCTAACACCCTGCACTGGAACCTATCAGCTACACTATAGATCAATCTAACCTACACTGACTATCTCCCCCTAACTATCTGAATTATATATATAAGTTAACTGTCTAATGTAATACAACAAAGCACAGAGCACAGCAATGACACTGCTGTCTCTTTCATAACTGCAATAAACTTTAGAAAATGGCTGCTAGGTTCTTATATAGTAAGGGGTAGGCATCTTTTCTATTGGTTGCTAGGGATGTTGCTAAGCCCAGACAAAGACATTGCAGCCTTCTCATTGGCCAACAAGCAAAAAGGGAGGTTATTGATGAAAAAAAATCTAGAATATTCTAAATTACGAATATATATCACTATATTCTAAATATTCGCAAATTATCGAAGTGCCAATACTCGTGATAAAAATTTGCTTTTCGAATATTTGCGCTCAAAACTACTAAGGAGCCATTTGGACACAGCTCCTGCAGGTGCAGGCACGGGTTTTTGGCTTTACTGAAGAGTGCTGTAAGTTTTTCTTTTTGTTTAACAGAAGGGATTAGCTATGAATCTTGGTGCACTGTATAGTGATGTAGACGGCAATAAATTACACCTGTAATACTGACGTCACAGTACCTACAGAACGGATTGACTATGAATGTAGGTGCACTAGAATCTAATGCACATGGCTGTACACTCTTCCTGCAATTTCTCTGCAGTTTAACTTCCAAGCCTTCACACTGAGATTTCGCCACTGAGTGGGATGAATATGATTAGGCAGAGTGGCTTGATTATATCTGAGTTATGACTATTTGTGACAAATTAATTTGTTACGAATCAAATTTCTTGGCGAAGTTCGACAAATCAGCTGAATCAAATTTTTCTAAACTTTGCTCATCATTACTGATAACATTAAGAGAGTTAGGGTACTTTCACACTTGCGACAGAGGATTCCAGCAGGCAGTTCCGTCGCCGGAAATCCAGACGCAAATGGATGGCATTTGTCAGATGGATCCGGATGCAGATCCGTCTGACAAATGCATTGAAATACCGGATCCATCTCTCCGTTGTCATCCGGAAAAACGGATCCGGTGTCCTAACTAAGGCCAACATAAATAAGTGACTGATTCTCTTAGCAAAATGCTGGGTCACTTTCTTTAATTGACCCAGTCAATCTGCCAACATCTTGTATTGAAAAGCTCCAGCTGATAATGATGAGTCATGAATATTCATGAGCTCATGACTCTTCCCGCCTACCTGCTGCTGAATGACAGTTTTTTTTCATATGAATCAGCAGCAGGTGGGCAGGGGAGTGGCTATAGCTCTGAATTTAATAAACGCTGGACTCACTGACATCACACTGGACTCAAATCAGCTCATTAGCATGCGGCATGTGGCATCTTTGTGTGTATATTATGAGGTAACCATCTGTCACACCAGTAAGTGAATACATCTAAGGTACTTTTTAGTAGTTAATGATTGTATATTATTAGTTAGATTATAATCAAATATCCACATGACAGGTTCCCTTTAAAGGTCTGAGCATGCGCGGAACGGAAGAACGGATCCGTCAATGCGGCATTTCAAAGGAAATTAATGCGGCATTCCGGCAAGTGTTCAGGATTTTTGGTCGGAGAGAAAAATACAGCATGCTGCAGTATTTTCTCCGGCCAAAAAACGTAAGAGGGACTAAACTGATGCATCCTGATGCATACTGTATGCTCTCTATTCAGAATGCATTAGGATAAAACCGGTATTGAGCCCCTGTGACGGAACTCAATACCGGAAAAGAAAAATGCTAGTGTGAAATTACCCTTACGCAGAAGTATAGTCTGTATGAATTATGGAATTACCACAGGGAATTTACACTGAACAAACAAAATGCTAATAATCCTCAGAGCAGCATCATAAGAAATCACTTACATGAAGAGTCGAAGTCTTCTAATTAAAAACTGTAGCATTTTAGCCTCCAATTATTATTAATGTGGTTTTCTTTGAGATATTTTAACCACCTCCCGTCCGCACGTTGACTATAAACGTCCGGGAGGTGGTTCTCTATTTCTGAATGGACGTTCCGGAACGTCCGTTCAGAAACTGCAGCTGCACGCTAATCGTGCAGCTGCTGATCGGGTTGTCAGTAACAGCAGGGCAACCCAGAGAGAAGGCAGGGACAGTGTCCAGGTGTCCCTGCCTTTTGGATCGCTGCATACACAGCGCTCACCGAGCGCTGTGTATGCAGAGCAGGAAGCGCTATGCGCTTTCTGTTCCAGCCCGGCGGTCATGTGACCGCCGGGACCGGAGAGTGCAGGAGCTGTGTGAGGTCTTTCAGAGACCTCGATCAGCCCTGCACTGAGGCTGTACAGTGCTGTATTGCACTGTACAGCCTCTCTGGGGGTGCATTTCTTCTGTAACTGGGGCTACTATGTCAGTCCCAGTTACAGGAGAAATCAACAGTGAAAAAAAAAAAGAAAAAGTGAAGTAATTGTCCCCCAGAGGTCTTGTATGACCTAATGGGGGCCGAAAAGTGTAAAATAAAAAATAAAAAAATAAAGAGTTAAAAAAAAAAGGTAAGGGCTCTTTCACACCTGCGTTCTTTTCTTCCGGCATAGAGTTCCGTCGTCGGGGCTCTATGCCGGAAGAATCCTGATCAGTTTTATCCTAATGCATTCTGAATGGAGAGAAATCCGTTCAGGATGCATCAGGATGTCTTCAGTTCCGGAACGGAACGTTTTTTGGCAGGAGAAAATACCGCAGCATGCTGCGCTTTTTGCTCCGGCCAAAAATCCTGAAGACTTGCCGCAAGGCCGGATCCGGGATTAATGCCCATTGAAAGGCATTGATCCGGATCCGGCCTTAAGCTAAACGTCGTTTCGGCGCATTGCCGGACCCGACATTTAGCTTTTTCAGAGTGGTTACCATGGCTGCCGGGACGCTAAAGTCCTGGCAGCCATGGTAAAGTGTAGCGGGGAGCGGGGGAGCAGCATACTTACCATCCGTGCGGCTCCCCGGGCGCTCCAGAGTGACGTCAGGGCGCCCCAAGCGCATGGATCACGTGATCACATGGATCACGTCATCCATGCGCATGGGGCGCTCTGACGTCATTCTGGAGCGCCCCGGGAGCCGCACGGACTGTAAGTATACCGCTCCCCCGCTCCCCGCTCCTACTATGGCAACCAGGACTTTAATAGCGTCCTGGGTGCCATAGTAACACTGAAATCATTTTGAAGACGGCTCCGTCTTCAAATGCTTTCAGTACACTTGTGTTTTTCCGGATCCGGCGGGCACCTCCGGCAACGGAAGTGCACGCCGGATCCCAACAACGCAAGTGTGAAAGAGGCCTAAGGAATAAAAAATAATAATTTAAAATAGAAACAAAATAAAATAAAATAGACATATTTGGTATTGCCGCGTCCGTGACGGTCGGCTCTATAAATATATCACATAATCGACCCAGTCCAATAAACACCATAAAAATAGAAATATATATAACATCATTACATCACAAAAAGTGCAACACCAAGTGATCAAAAAGGCGTATGTCCCACAAAATGGTACCAATAAAACAGTCACCTCATCCCGCAAAAAATGAGCACCTACATAAGAAAATCTCTCAAAAAATAAAAAAAAACTATAGCTCTTAGAACATGGAGACACTAAAACATCATTTTTTGGGTTTCAAAAATGGTATTATTGTGTTAAAGTGAAAAAAAAAAAGTATGCATATTAGGTATTGCCGCGTCCGTAAAAACCAGCTCTATAAAAATATCACATGACCTAACCCCTCGGGTGAACACCGTAAAAAAAAAAAAAAACTGTGTCAAAACAAGCAATTTTTGGCACCTTACATCACGTAACAATCTGCTCTACAAAAATGTCACTTGACCGAACCCCTCAGGTGAATGCTGTAAAAATAAATAAATAAAAACTGTGCTAAAATAACCAATTTTTTGGTCACCTTGACCCATAAAGTGTTATAATGAATGATCAAAAAATCATATGTACCCAAAAATAGCACCTTATCCCCTAGTTTCCAAAATGGGATCACTTCTTGGGAGTTTCTACTGTAAGGGTGCATCAGGGGGGCTTCAAATGGGACATGGCATCTAAAAACCCTGTGGAGTTCCTTTTCTTCTGCGCCCTGCCGTGTGCCCATACAGCAGTTTATGACCACATGTGGGGTGTTTCTGTAAACCGCAGAATCTGGGTAATAAATATTGAGTTTTGTTTGGCTGTTAACCATCGATGTGTTAAAGAAAAAATTGGATTAAAATGGAAAATCTGCCAAAAAAGTGAAATTTAAAAATTTGATCTCCATTTTCTTTTAATTCTTGTGGAATGCCTAAAGTGTTAACAAATTTTGTAAAATCGGTTTTAAGTAACTTGAGGGGTGTAGTTTCTACAATGGGGTCATTTATGGGGGTATCCACTATGTAGGCCCCGCAAAGTGACTTCAGACCTGAACTGGTCCTTAAAAAGTGGGTTTTGGCAATTTTCTTAAAAATTTGAATACTTGCTTCTAAACTTCTAAGCCTTCTAACGTCCTAAAAAAATAAAATGACATTTCTAAAATGATGCCAACATTAAGTAGACATATGGGGAATGTTAATTAATAAATATTTTATGAGGTATCACTTTCTGTTTTAAAAGCAGAGAAATTGAAATTTATAAAATTGCGAATTTTTCTAAATTTTTGGTAAATTTGGGATTTTTTCATAAATAAAGGTGAAATATATTGACTCAAATTTATGACTATGTGTCACGAGAAAACAATCTCTGAATGACTTGGATAAGTAAAGGCGTTCCAAAGTTATTACCACATAAAGTGAGATATGTCAGTTTTGCTAAATTAGGCCTGGTCAGGAAGGGGGCAAATGGTCCAGATGGGAAGTGGTTAAAGGTATATTACAGTTTCAGCATACTCATTGAGTAATGAATAGTTATACCATTTCCATTATACTTTCTGTATCCGTTTTTCCCTGTTCTCAAGAATTGAGCTTACATCGATTCAGTCGGATTCTCTATTGTTTACTTCTAGTTGATACAAATTTGTCACCATAGGGTTTGCTACAATTTTTCACCTATCTTTATGTGGCCTGGGATAGAGCTTTGCAGCCACTGAATGTGTGTTGCTTTATGATGTTTAGAATTAGTAAAATTGATAGATCCTCTTATTTATGTGCTCAGTGACTATGAAAACAATGACAGTTAGCTGAATAACCTATTGCAATATTTATTAAAAGAATAAAGAGTCATTTGATCAACCAGTGATTCATTGGGAACTCTATGGAGCAATCCAGTACTTATGAAGACCTTGTTTAATGCGCAGCAAAAATAAAAATAAACAGTGCCCAGATATTACATATAAGTGAATGAGGGTTACATAATCTAATTATTTATTTTTTATTTCCCTATTGTAAATCATTAATATATATATATATATATATATATATATATATTAGAGATGAGCGAATTGAATCAGACGAAGTGGAATTCGATCCGAATTTCAGGAAAAATTTGATTTGCAACTAATGCGAATTTCCTCGTGCTTCGTGGTAATGAATCGCAATTTTTCCGAAAAATGGCGGCTACACGTGTGAGGACATGGGGCAAGGAACTCTGGGAAGGCGGGCTGACCCATAATGCCATGCATGCAGCCAATCAGCAGCCAGCCCTGTGATGTCACAGCCCTATATATACGGTGGCCATCTTAGAGTCAGACATTTTCAAGCGTTCTGAGTGCAGGGACAGATGTGAGAAGGCGCTAGGTACAGCAATTGGAAAAACCTCATTGTGAAAAAAAAATATATATTTTTTTTTTATAAGTGCAGGGAAAGGATAGGGAGGAATCATTTCACAGCATCTTACTGCAGGGAGAGACATCAGAAGGAGCTAGGGACAGTGCTAGAAAAGCGATTTACAAGTGCAAGTCCAAATAGCCATTATACAGCTCTGTCATTTCAGCAATTTGTTCTTGGGGTGCAAGTGCTACGTTGAAAAGCCTTCAGGGGCTTATATCTTTTCAAACAAGAAAAATATATACTCAGTTCACTTCTGGAGTTATATGTTTTGAAAGTGTACAGAAATAAAAAATATATACGCACTTCACTGGTGCAGTTTTATATGGCAAAAGCGTTCAGTGTCCTATTTCATTAAAGAAAGAAAGAAATATACGCACTTCACTGGTGCAGTTATTTGTGGCAAAAGGGTTTAGTGGCCTATTTCAGTACAGAAAGAAAAATACATATACACTTCACTGGTGCACCTATTTAGGGCAAAAGCATTCAGTGGCCTATTTCATTATAGAAAGAAATAAATATACGCACTTCACTGGTGCAGTTACTTGTGGCAAAAGGGTTTAGTGGCCTATTTCAGTACAGAAAGAAAAATACATACACACTTCACTGGTGCATTTATTTATTATATTCTCAGTTCACTTCTGCAGTTTTATGTCTTGAAAGCGTTTACTGGCCTATTTCAGTACAGAAAGAAAAATATATTCTCAGTTCACTTCTGCAGTTATATGTCTTGAAAGCATGTCTGGGAGTCAGCAGGGTGACAGCAGTGGGAGGTCAAGAGCAAAACATGCCTGGGGTAGACCACCTGCTTCACAGCAGCCTACCTACCCGGGAAGTAGTGGTGCAGGGGTTCACGGAAGTAGCGGCGGTAGCAGTCAGTCAGGTTATATGTGTTATTTTGTATTTCAGTACAAAAAGAAAAATATATTATCAGTTCACTTTGGCAGTTATTTGTGTTCAAGGCGTTTAGTGGCCTATTTCAGTACAAAAATAAAAATACATTCTCAGGTCACGTTGGCAGCGGTTATATGTCTTGAAAGCGTTTAGTGGCCTATTTTAGTACAAAAAGAAAAACATATACGCATTTCACTTCTGCAGTTATATGTGGTGAAAGCGCTCAGTGTCCTATTTCAGTACAAAAAGGAAAAAATATCCGCATTTCACTTTTGCAGTTATTATTATTTCAGTACGAAAATAAAATATATTCAGCGTTTACTTTTGCAGTTATATGTGGTAAAACCTTTAGGCCCCTTTCACACGGGCGAGAATTCCATGTGGGTGCAATGCATGAGGTGAACATATTGCACCCGAACTGAATCCGGACCCATTCATTTCAGATGAGCAGTTATTTTCACGCATCACTTGTGCGTTGCGTGAAAATCACAGCATGCTCTATATTGTGCGTTTTTCACGCAACGCAGGCCCCATAGAAGTGAATGGGGCTGCGTGAAAATCGCAAGCATCCGCAAGCAAGTGCGGATGCGGTGCGATTTCATGCATGGTTGCTAGGTGATGATCGGGATGGGGACCCGATCTTTATTATTTTCCCTTATAACATGGTTATAAGGGAAAATAATAGCATTCTTAATAGAGAATGATAAGTAAATTAGGGATGGAGGGGTTAAAAAATAAATAAATTATTAAACTCACCTCATCCACTTATTCGCGCATCCTGGCTCGTCTTCTTTCTTCTTCTTTGAGGACCTGGGAGGAAAAGGACCTTTGGTGACGTCACTGCACTCATCACATGGCCCATCACATGGTCCATCACCATGGTTATGGACCATGTGATGAGCGCAGTGACGTCACCAAAGGTCCTTTTTTCTCCCAGGTCCTCAAAGAAGAAGAAAGAAGACGAGCCGGACTGCACGAACAAGTGGATGAGGTGTGTTTAATTATTTTATTTTATTTTTTTAACCCCTCCATTCCTAATTTACTTAGCATTCTCTATTAAGAATGCTATTATTTTCCCTTATAACCATGTTATAGGGGAAAAAAATAAAATCTACACAACACCATTCCCAAACCCGAACTTCTGTGAAGAAGTCCGGGTCTGGGTACCAAACATGCCGATTTTTCTCTTGCGTGTGCAAAACGCATTAAAACGCTTTGCACTCGCGCAAAACAATCATGCATTTCCCCGCAACGCACCTGCAACGCACATGTAAAAGAGGCCTTAGTGGTGTATTTCGGTAGAAAAACCAAATATATTCAGCGTTCACTGTTGCAGTTATATGTGGCAAAACCTTTAGTGACGTATTTCGGTCGAAAAACTAAATATATTCAGTGTTCAGCGCTGCAGAAATATTTGTAATAAAATATTTATTGAGGTATTTTGGTCGAAAAACAAATTTTATTCAGCGTTCAGCGCTGCAGTTATATGTGTTAAAATCTTTATTGAAGTATATTGGTCGAAAAACAAAATGAATTCAGTGGTCAGCGCTGTGGTTATATGTGGTAAAATCTTTATTGAAGTATTTCGGTCGAAAAACGAAATTTATTCAGCGGTCAGCGCTGCGGTTACATGTGGTAAAATCATTATTGAAGTATTTTGGTCGAAAAACTAAATTTATTCAGCAGTCAGCGCTGCAGTTAAATGCGGTAAAAACTTTTGTGACATCTTGATGAACTTCGCGACTCATCCGGGCTCAAAGCTATCTTGACGCTTTGTCTTCTCATTGTCTGTAGCTACTAGAGGCCTGTTCATGCCAGGCAGGTTCCCCCAAAAATATACGGGTCGATGAGCAGCCGATTCCGCACTTGCATCAATCTTGACAGGATTCGTCTCCAGGTGGAGAGAAATTGTTTTTTGGAATGCTTTCTCCATCGTAACCACGTCGTTGAATAAACAGAAGACTGGCGGATTCTCTCCTTTTTTAGGCAACATTTAATTTTTATTATTACATTTATTAACTATTGAATATTAAATTCAACCAAAACTTGATTAAAATTATAAGAAAGTAAACTTAAATTCGCCAATATATTATCCCAATCTTCGAGGGAAATTCACAGACAATCAATTTGCCAAGTCTTTTGTGCTGAAGAACGTGGATTATTAGATCGTGTTTTAAGCAACACTGTTCTGTCCCATATTCCCTATAAATGAATAGACTAAGCAGTCAGGCTGTGGCCTCCTCATGCTGCTGCCACCTCCACAATCTCTCGTTGTCGTGCCACTCTGTGGCCCCCTCATGCTGCTGCCACCTCTGCAATCTCTCGTCCTCGTACCACTCTGTGGCCTCCTCATGCTGCTGCCACCTCCACACTGTCACCTTGCCACTCTGTGGTCTCCTGATGCTGCCGCCACCTTCATACTATGTCACCTTGCCACTCTGTGGTCTCCTGATGTAAAAGGAGTGTGCATCTTCTTGGCGCTAACATCGACCTAAGTTGAGTTCATACTTGAGTTGTTTGGTCAGTTTTGGCTCCGTGACTGCCCTAATAATTGATTCTAAGAGCTACGCCTGTCATCTGCATATCATACAGACTCACAGTATTATTTTCATACCAAAGCAGACTTCCTATGCATGTTACTACAAAGCACAGTGTTCTACACAGTGTTCTATAAAGGCTCTCAGCAGCCAGGAAATAGCTGTTAATTCGTCGCGAATATATTCGGATCGAGAGAAATTTTTCCCGAAAAATTGGGCGAACCGGCAAATCAAATTTTTTTAAAATACTGTCAGTATTGACACGCAGATGACAGGCGTCACTCTTAGAATCACTGCACACTTCACTTCTTTGAGCAGTTATGAGGCCAAAACTGACCAAATAACTCAAGTGTGAACTCAACCTTACAGGTCGATGTTAGCATCAGGTAAAAAGAATCATGCAGAGGCCCAAGATCCTACTATAGCGCACTTCTTTTACACCGTCGTCAGCTGATTCAACATAGATGTCTACAGAACCTATTAAACGCTTATACAAGTAGAGCCCCCCTGACAGAGTGGAGAGGGTGTCAGCAGTAAGTTTGTGTTGACGTCTCTGATTATTTTGCCCTTCCTCTGATCCGTCAGAACAATAACCCCCAAAAAATTGATCCTGTCTGTTGAGCATCCGCCTTCATTCGGTCAGTAATCCATCAGTATTGCTTATGCCCAAAAAAACCAGGAGAGGATCCAAAACAAAAATGACACGTGAATTGAATGTTTGCATATGTTCTGTGCTGTGTACCCACTCCTGCTTTTGGCTTCCAAATGATAAGCCAGTTCTGATGGGACCATACAGGCTTTACAGCTGCTACACAGACAGGATCCATTGTGCATCTCATTTTCCTTCCTTCTGACAGATCAGAAGAAGGGTCAAATAAATAATGATGCCAACCAGGCCAAAAAGGCTAAATAGCGGCCCAGTCATGAAGTGGGGAGGGTGGGAACAGCATGAGAAGTCCACAGAGTGTCCCAATGACATAGTGTGGAGGGGGTAGCAGCAGCATGAGGAGGCCAGAGAGGAAAGGTTACATAGTGTGCAGGTGACATCAGCATGAGGAGGCCACAGAGTGGCAAGGTGACACAGTGTTGAGGTAGCAGCATCAGGAGACCACAGAGTGGCAAGGTGACATAGTATGGAGGTGGCAGCAGCATCAGGAGACCACAGAGTGGCAAGGTGACATAGTGTGGAGGTGGCAGCAGCATCAGGAGACCACAGAGTGGCAAGGTGACATAGTGTGGAGGTGGCAGCAGCACCAGAATGAGGAGGCCATACAGTGGCACAATGACAGAGAGTGGAGATGGCAGCAGCAGCATGAGGAGGCCACAGAGTGCCAAGGTGACATAGTGTTGATGTACCAGCATCAGGAGACCACAGTGGCACAATGACAGAGTGTGAAAGTGGCAGCAGCATCAGGAGATCACAGAGTGGAAAAGTGACAGTGTGGAGGTGACAGCAGCATCAGGAGACCACAGAGTGACCCGGTGACAGAGTGGGGAGGTTGGTGGCACTAACAGTACCCGCTGATGATGGTGGGTGTAAGAAGGAGCACTTGGCATCATATGTGTGGCATCAGGCGGGTGGCAGAATTGTAGCTGAGGCAGGTAGCCAGAAGAAATTGGTCTCTTTTGTCAAGGTTTGAGTGAGGCAGCATGGATGATCTAATTTGATGCATCAGGCATTGTTGGGTGGAAATCCTTGCTGAGTCACTCCTGATTCATTTTGACAAAGGTCAGTCTCTCCACATTTTGGGTGGACAGGCGAGTTCTCCTTGGGGTAACTATGGCCCCCGCCACACTAAACACCCACTCTGATGCCACACTACTGGCCGAGCAGGACAGCTTTTCCAGGGCAAACTCTGCGAGTTGCGGCCACAAATCCAGTTTGGCTGCCCAGTAGACCAGCGGATCTTCAATGATGGCAGGCAGGGTGTACTCCAAATATGCCACCACCTGCTGGTTCAGGTTCTGCTCTATGTCTAGCTGCTGGTGAGTAGTTTCTTCACTATGCGGGTGAAGAAAGCTACTCATCAGCGACTCTAGACTCAGGCTGCTGCTGATGGAGCTGGTACTGCTCCTGCCACCAGTCCCCCCCCAGCAGCCATGGCAGTGGAATGTGAGCACAAAGAGCTCCCCCGGTCAGACCTGCCAGAGGATGGACGATGGCAAAGATAGGCAGCGGCCAACTGACTACATAGGATGTCTCTATAGTAGTTCAGTTTGTCCTCACTCTCAGCGGGTGTAAAAAGGCTCCCATTTTGGACTGGTAGCAAAGGTCTAACATGGTGGAGAGCCAGTAGTCATCCCTCTGCCGAATGGTGACAATTCGGTTGTCACTACGCAAGCAAGTGAGCATGCAACGGGCCATTTGCGCAAGTGACTTGGAGGCACTCCCTGCGTCCATCTCCACTGCATACTGCCACGGTGTTTCTGGGTCGTCTGCCTCGTCTTCCTCATCTCCCTCTTGCTCAACCGGCTGCTCCTGCTCCTCCTCTCCTGTCACCTGTGTAAAAAAAACTACCCATTTTACTACACATTGCTTGTGCTCCATTATCCTCCTCCAGTTCAGCCCTCATAGGGCTCATGTGGCCGTGAGATGTACGCGCCACGTCTCCAGTCCCCTGACCAGACAGATTTACCAGCATCTTTTCCAGGATATGAATCAGTGGAATGATGTTGTTCATCCCATAGTCCTGGTGACTGACAAATAAAGTGGCCTCCTCAAAGGTCACAAGCAAACGGCAGGTGTCATACATGAGCTTTAGTATATATATATCGTGGCTCACCCGTATCTGTTACTGTGGTTAAGGTGCTCTGCTTTTTGGATGATTCACCTATTCATCCCGCATGAAGAAATATATAATTTATAAATGAAAACAGGCACTCACCAGCTGGCAGGTCTATAAGTAGTAGCTTTATATAATGATATAAAATTATTACATAAAATTTGCAATAAAATGTTCACATAAAATTATGGCATAAAAATCACTGGGGACAATGTATAGTAATGTGTCTTCCTTATATTTGCTATCTAAATGGATATTAGGTTCTAGGTCAATTCCTATAAGTGCATATAGTGCCAAAATATACAAATAATATACATACAATAAAATCCTGTGAAAAAGTCCAGTGTAGAATATCAAGGATGGATATCCTGCAGAAGAGTGAAAAAAATCCTGTGGAAAATAAATGTATCCTGTGAAGGATATGTGTGACGAGAAAGATATAATAATCTTTGGTGGTTGGTGAGATCTTATAAAGACCTAGTAACAATTCCTCAGATGAGGTAAGATCATTGTTTCCATTCAGTAACAATTCCTCTATGCGCCAGAGGATAAGGGTTTAGGTAAAAAGTGGTCGGGTTTTGAAACTGGGGCGTCCCCCTAGTTCTTCAAACCCTCTTACCTTGCCCTTAGTTGTGACTGTCCTCTTTGGGGGTGCCGTTCTCATAGGCGCTGGGTCTCTTAGTTCTCCCGGGTTGACACGGGATCCAACAATGCAGGAGTTACCTCTCGAAGAACTTTGCATATATCAGAGACACGACGCAAGTCATACAAATAGTGGAGGGTCTCAAATATGAGACAAGTTGGATATTGGGGACTTTAGATGTAAGTTCCCTGTATACGGTCATAAATCATGATCAAGGAATCAAAGCATTAAGAAACCAACTGAATACCCACAGTGATCTCGTGGAGAAGCAGATAGACTTTATAGCAGAGGGGGTGAAATTTATTTTGACCCACAACTATTTTGCTTACAACCAGGATTATTATCTTCAGACTAGGGGAACTGCCATGGGTACCAGGTTTGCCCCTAGTTACGCAAATTTATTCATGGCGCAATGGGAAGATGAGCAGATCCGGCACATGGTAGGGGCAGACCTGGTACTCTGGTATAGGTTCATCGATGACATCCTATTTGTCTGGAGAGGTACGAGAGAGGATCTTGATCTATTTCTAGAAAGAATGAATAATAATATTTATGGCCTCAGTTTTTCGGTAAATCTGAGTGAAAAAAAAATAGAATTCCTAGATTTGTCAATCAGGGTGCAAGATAACTAATTGTTTTGCAGCACATTTCAGAAAGAGGTGTCCCGTAACAGCTACATCCTTTTTTCAAGCTGCCATCTACCTAGATGGTTGCTTGAAGTCCCAACGGGACAATTTAGGAGGATAAAAAGAAATTGTACTGATGAAGCAGATTTTGATAGGGAGGCCCAAATGTTGAAAAAGCGCTTTTTAGATAAGGAGTATCCCAAGAATGTATTGGATAAAGCACTGATCAAGGTACAAAACACAGACAGAAATACCTTCTTTTTAGAAAACACAAAAGAAGACAAAGAAGGAGATCAGTTCAGAATCATATTACCCTTCAATAAACAACACAAACAAATTGAGGGAATAGTGAGGAAGCACTGGCATCATCTATTGAATGACAAATTAATAGGCCCTCTGATTGGCAATGGCCCCCAAATTACATATACTAGAGCTCAAAATTTATCCCTAAAGGTAGCACCATTAGTCAAAAATAAAACTAAAGAGAATAAATCATCTATTCAAGGTTGGCTGAATTTGAGTGGCTTCTATAGATGTGGGAGTTTTGGAATCTGCAAACTCACATCATTCCCTAAGAAGACCACTGAAGTCCAATCACGGGTAAACTCCTTTACGTGGAAAATCAAAGCATTTTTGACCTGCAGCTCAAAGAATATCTTGTATATGATAGAATGCCAGTGTAAGAAACAATATATTGGGAGAACTAAACACACATTGAAAAAAAGGCTGGCAGAACATGTGACTAACATAAAAAACGGTTATGAAAAGCACTCCCTGTCACTACACTACAAACAATGTCACAATAAAGACCCAAAGGGTATGGTCTTCATGGCCTTTGAAAAGGTGGATACTCACTGGCGAGGCGGAGACCATATCGCTAGGATGTCGAGACAGGAATCTAGGCGAATTTTTGATTTCCAAACTCTCCTTCCACGGGGATTAAACTCAGATTTTGTGATATTTGGTTTCTTATAGACATTGGAGAGGGGTGCCTTCCTCTGATGGGACATCCTGAGGTTGGCTATATCTTAGCACCAGGATCTCCCCTCGGAGGCGGGCCCCCCTCCCCCTATACTTCAAATGAAAAATGAAAAATGAAAAATTAATTTGAAAAATTAATTCAAATTATTGAAGATTATATATGTCTATGAGACCATTAACAGAGAACATATTGTCAACATTTGTCATCTAATAATTAATATCTAATATACAACATTTAATGATGTTTCTGATAGGGAGGTTGCATTACAACTGATGGGGAATCATGGAGAGGGATGTGGGAGGTGATTCCCATATAAAACTCACTGAAAACGCATATGCGGTTTTTGGATATGCGATGCGTTTTCGATGCGTTTTTCGCGATTTGTGCGATTTTTGCGATTTCTGGGACTTTATGGATTCCTTCAGGTGTTTCAGATATTATGGTACCTATACTAAGGTTTCCATATATTGGTAAATACCTATGGAGAAAAACCCAACCAACTATAGTCTATCCCCAATCCACAAAGTAAGGACTAATGAAAGGAACAAAATCCAAGGGATTGGGATCTCTAAGTTATAGCTTATATACTTCATCTATTTATATTTTTATATATATTTTTAAGCTGTATTTTAGAAATAAAGATTATTAAAGTTACAAAGTTAAGCAGTCTATATATACACGCTTAGGTAGTACTATACAATGAGGATAAAATATACAGTCTAATGAGAACAGGAGAAATCCATGTCGGATTTTGGTGGGACTTTAGAGAACCACAGTATATAAGGAAGAAGGGTAATACTCGCATTATAGCCACTGAGGAAGAGGGAGGACCCTCGAAACGCGTCTGGCTGGTTCCTGCGAGTAAAAATTACCCACCCGAATCTGATCGCAATAACCGTCGGAAGATTACCACACAGCTTGTAACAACATTCCAGTGCAAACTTAGCTGGATCAAGCCATCGCGAGACTACGCGAACTCTGGAAATCACTTCCTGACTGGTGATACGCAAGGAAGCAACCTTGTGGAACGCCGAGACCGGCGAGAGGTTACTCCTACATTGTTGGATCCCGTGTCAACCCGGGAGAACTAAGAGACCCAGCGCCTATGAGAACGGCACCCCCAAAGAGGACAGTCACAACTAAGGGCAAGGTAAGAGGGTTTGAAGAACTAGGGGGATGCCCCAGTTTCAAAACCTGACCACTTTTTATCTAAACCCTTATCCTCTGGCGCATAGAGGAATTGTTACTGAATGGAAACAATGATCTTACCTCATCTGAGGAATTGTTACTAGGTCTTTATAAGATCTCACCAACCACCAAAGATTATTATATCTTTCTCGTCACACATATCCTTCACAGAGTACATTTATTTTCCACAGGATTTTTTTCACTCTTCTGCAGGATATCCATCCTTGATATTCTACACTGCACTTTTTCACAGGATTTTATTGTATGTATATTATTTGTATATTTTGGCACTATATGCACTTATAGGAATTGACCTAGAACCTAATATCCATTTAGATAGCAAATATAAGGAAGACACATTACTATACATTGTCCCCAGTGATTTTTATGCCATAATTTTATGTGAACTTTTTATTGCAAATTTTATGTAATAATTTTATATCATTATATAAAGCTACTACTTATAGACCTGCCAGCTGGTGAGTGCCTGTTTTTATTTATAAATTATAAAGTCATACATGAGCTGCCACTGACTAACATTGAAGTTACACAGGGAGTACCTCTGTCCGCCTGTATCATCAAGAAATTGTTTATGGCCTTTCTTTGTTCGTACAGTCGGTCCAATATATGGAGAGTGGAAACGTTGCATATCAGCATATGTTGGGGGACGCTGTATTGCCGCTGTAGCTCAAGGAGGGTGTGCTTGGCGGTGTACGATTGGCAGAAGTACATGCAAAGTTTCCTGTACATCTTTAGGATGTCTTGCAGATGGGTGGAAGACTTCAAGCAACGCTTGACAACCAGATTGAACACGTCCGCCATGCAGGGCGAAATGACTCAGTCCTCCTTTACGCAGCGCCAACACCATGTTCTTCTCGTTGTCGGTCACCATGGTTCAGATTTTGAGTTGTTCCTCCCTTGTGTGACTCTGTTCGTCCAGGCACACTAGGTGCAGAACAGTGTGACACCGCCGTGCCCTGCACATGTGGTATGCTGGTGGGGCACTGTGAATTGTCCTTGCAGTGGAGGCTGAGGACAAGGTGGAGAATGAGAAGGCAGAGGCGGACATTGTCGCAGAAGCAAAGGAGTGACAACCTGGAGGCGGAAGCAGCATCACCTGGCCAAGTTGCTGGTTTGGCTGGGCAGGAACCACATTTACCCAGTGGGCCATAAAGGACATATATTGTCCTTGACCGTAGGTAAAGCTCCACACTTCTGTGCTGCCGTGCACTTTAGCATACATCGACAGGCTCAAGGACTGGCCCACCTTCTGTTCTACATATGTGTTCAGTGCTGGTACTGCCTTTTTGGCAAAGAAATGATGGCTTGGGACTCCCCACCTCAGCTTGGCACAAGCCATCAGTTCTCTGAAAGGTGCAGAGTACACCACTTGGAAAGGGAGGGATGGCAGTATCAGCAACTTGGCCAGGAGCATGTTCAGCTTCTGCGCCGTTGGATAAGTGCACGCATACTGTTGTCTCTTGGCAATCGATTCGGTGATCGATTGCTGATGGAATGACTGACTAGGAGGAGAAGGAGCAGGAGCATCAGGACTAGTGATGAGCGGGAGGTGCCATATTCGATTTCGCGATATTTCGCGAATATTCGATTGAATATTCGTCTTATATTCTTCAAAATCGAATATTCGTCGTTATGCTATTTATCGCGAATAATATGCGATTTAATTAATCGCGTATTGCAATTTTGTGTATTTTACGAATATTCGCCATATTGCTATATATTCTTGTTTTAGAATATGACGAATATTCTAAAAAACAAATTTATAGCAATATAGCGAATATTCGTAAAATACACATATAGACTGCAATTTCACTAATGTAGTGCTGTAATCTTTTTTTTTTTTTGTCAATTTTTTTTGTCTCTTTCTGAATCAGAAAGAGACAAAAAAAATTGACAAAAAAAAAAAAGATTATAGCACTACATTAGTGAAATTTCAGTTTATATGTGTATTTTACGAATATTCGCAATGTTGCTAATTATTCTTGTCTTACAATATGCCGAATATTCTAAAAAACTAATATATAGCACTATATCACATATATTAGTTTTTTTAGAATATTCAATTAGTACAGTTATTGCCCTTTGGCATACTCCTCCCCGACAAGCGTCCCCGTCACCATGGGAACGCCTGGTGGTTAGAATATACCATCGGATCTGAGTTTTCACGATCTAACTCAGATCCGATGGTATATTCTAACCACCAGGTGTTCCCATGGTAATGGGGACGCTTGAAGTTAGAATATACCGCCAGGGCGCTGTGATCCGCGCAATTAACCCCTCAGGTGCAGGTTAATTGCGCAGATCACAGCGCCCTGTGCGCCCTCCCCCCCACCTCCCCAGTATTAAAATAATTGGTGGCCAGTGCGCCCTAACCCTCCTCCTCCCAGTATTAAAATCATTGGTGGCAGTGGCCACAGGCTCCCCCTCCCCCCTGGCAGTGGCCACAGGGTCCCCCTCCCCCCCCCCTCATTGGTGGCATCAGGCAGTTCCGATCGAGTCCCAGTGTAATGGCTGGGCTTCGATCGGTTACCATGGCAGCCAGGACGCTACTGATAATGCACCATGTCACAAAGCTCGAATCATTTCAAATTGGTTTCTTGAACATCACAATGAGTTCACTGTACTAAAATGGCCCCCACAGTGACCAGATCTCAACCCAATAGAGCATCTTTGGGATGTGGTGGAACGGGAGCTTTGTGCCCTGGATGTGCATCCCTCAAATCTCCATCAACTGCAAGATGCTATCCTATCAATATGGGCCAACATTCCTAAAGAATGCTATCAGCACCTTGTTGAATCAATGCCACGTAGAATTAAGGCTGTTCTGAAGGCAAAAGGGGTCCAACACCATATTAGTATGGTGTTCCTAATAATTCTTTAGGTGAGTGTATGTATATATATATATATATATATATATATATATATATATATATTATTTATTTATTTATTTTTTAAAGGGAGCAAATTAATAATATATGTAACTGCATGGCTTCTGTTGCATATGTTCAACTTATATGTTTGGTGTATACGTGGGGAAATCTTTGTACCATACATTCATTAGAAACACAGAGTGAATAGAATATAACGTGAATATAGACACATATATAACTGAACATCTGAGTGGGATTTAGTGGTTAGAGTAATAATTGTCAAGTTTTTGATGCAAATCCAATGGCGGTAATTGGTTTCCAGTTGTCTAAAGTAATTACTTGTTAGGGATTTCCTGAGGCTCCCTAATGAATAATTTGTGTTTCAGTGTTCTTGTCAATGCACTTTTCCAGGAAAGGCTCATTGCCCAATCATATTGAGAATTGTGAATTTTGACCAGCACTATCAGATGGTGTGGCCTATACATTCCTTTTACCCCTTCAGGACCAGCATTCCCAAAGCCATAACTTTTTAATTTTTCCATTCACATAGCCGTATGAGGGCTTGTTTTTTGCTGGACAAGTTGTACTTTCTAATAGCACCATTAATGGTTGCATGCAATATAGTTGGAAGCAGGGGGGAAATTCCGCCACAGTTTTATGGGTTTCAGTTTTACAGCATTTCCTATGCTGTAAAACTGTTACTTTCATTATCCGGGTCAGTACGATTACAACGATACCACATATGTAAAAAAAAATTGTGTGTTTTAATACAAAAAAATATAAAAATTTGGAAAAAAAAATGTTTTTCTTTGCATTGCGATATTCTGACCCCCATAACTTTTTTATTTTTATGTGTTTGGAACTAAGTCAGGGCTCATTTTTAGTGGGAGATTAGTATTATTCATTGATACCATATTGGGGTGTTCTATGACTTTTAGATTACTTTTTATTATATTTTTTGTGGAAGGTAAAGCAACCAAAAAACAGCAAATTGGGCATTTTGAAATTTTTTGCCATTTTGCCTTTCGCCGTATGGGATAATTTTTTTTATATTTTAATAGTACAGGCAATTATGCACGCAGCGATACCCATGATGTTTATTTTTCTAATTGATTATGTATATTTATTTTCATTTTGGGGAAGGGGGGGTGATTTGAATTTTTATATATATAATTTATTTTTATTTTTTTACAGTTTTTAATAGATCTCCAAGGGGACTGGAACAAGCAACTATCAGATTGCTTCTTTCGTAGACTCCAATGCATTAGCATTTGAGTCTATGAGAATTTCACTGTGTTCCTATGGAGGCCTGCCACAGGCAGCCTTTCTATAGGAACCTATGTGCAGCAGCTTCAGAGCATTTAGGTGGACCACACACACCATCCAGCTGTCACGGCCTTTGGTGTGCGCTGACACTTATACGTGTTGCTGTTTCAGCATGCGGGGGCAGTGTCATGGCCTTTGTGGTGTGTGCCGTGACATGGTTGCCTTGCATGTTGTTGCCTGTGGCAACGTGTAGCTTTTTATGCTGGTGTGTGCACTTCCCCTTTCAGTTGTTTCCTCCTCTGTTCGGTGCTGGAGGGGTTAACCACCTTGTTAGGCGTGGTCACTAGGTGCTTCATCTTACCTGTGGCTAGAGGCCAGGAGTCAGTGTTACTCCAGCCATGGTGTGTGTTGGAGTTAGGCTCCTGGTCTTCATGTTCCATCTCCCAGAGTGAGGGCCTCCTTGTGGGACATCGAGGTCTCCAGCGATGTCTTCCCTCCCTTACATGTGTTGTATGTTTGGTGTGGAGTTATGATTTGGTGTGTTGTTATTAAACCACAAGCCTGTATGCAGTGCTGCCTGGGGCTACCATGCACCTTGCAGCATGGGAGTCCTAGCGGAGTCTGGTGTGCTGGATACCTGTGAGAGTTGCTGGTATGGTGTCCTGTTTGGTGTTAGGGCTCCGGTACGTATTCACGGGTTCCAGTTGTTGTGGCAGCGGCAGGTAGGTGTGTTGTCTTGTTTTCTTACCTGCCGTTTCTCTTGCTACATATGGTCTTCTCCTTTCCCTGCTTCTAGGCCTTTTGAGACTCCTGTTCTTCCGTGTCCTGGAAGAACAGGGCGCCTCTCCTCAGCTCCTTTGTGAGGGATTCTCAGGGCCATAGGTATCCAGGGTATGAGCCGTCCTATCATCCAGGTCCGCTCATACGGTGAGGAGTTAGGGCTAGGTATAGGGACGCATTAAGAGGTGACCTGCTCCCTTATCCTTGTGTTCAGGCCTAGTTGCTTTCCTTATCCCCCAGTCATCGTACGGTGGAGGGGTTTTCCCCACTCCCCACCGTGACACCAGCTTCCCAAACCTCACAAGAGGAAGTCGATGCATGGCCAGGAGCGCGCTCTCTAGATTTTTAACCTCACAGATGCCGTGGTTGCATTTGAATGTTCAGTGTTCTTGTCAATGCTCTTTTCTAGGAAAGCATTATTTATTTATTTATTTTATTTTATTTTGTTACACTATTTAGACATAAAAAAACTATACATATGTGGTATTGTTGTAATCATACTGACCCAGAGAATAAAAAGCACAGGTCAGTTTTGCCACAAAGGGAACGCCGTAGGAACAGAACCCATAACGGTGAAGGAATAGCAGGTTTTTATTTCCAATTACACCCCATTTGGAATTTTTTTCCTGCTTCCCACTGCATTGTATGCCTTATTAAATGGTGGCATTAGAAAGTACAACTTGTCCTGCAAAAAATAAACCCTCATATTAATATGTAAACGCGAAATTAAAAAGTTATGGCTCAAGAAAGATAGGGGGAAAAAATTTAAATGAAAAAATGAAAAAAACCTCCAGTATCCTAAGGGTTAAGGAGGCTGTGGTACCACCATAAGTCGTGTGTTTACCCATAACAATATATGCTGATATCACTTTAAAATTTCTAATCCTGTCTTGGCATTAAAGAGCTTGAAATGAGTCTCATACCGTCCTAAGAGACCCCAGATTCACTTGTCAGGGCAATTCAAGCACTTTTCATTTGTGTTGAATTCATTCGAATTGCCCAACCGATTCAGCTGAATTGAATCTGAATCGTATTTTGACATATTTGCTCATCACTTATTCCTATATATAGTCTCTAGCACAGAGTAAGACAGAGTGATACATAAAGAAAGAATGGAAGGCGTAACTATCACTGTTCCTGTCATTTCTATTATGTGGGCATCCAGCATTTGAAAGAAGGGCAAGAAAAAACTTTGAAGCAGTGTTCTACAAGTGCAGCCTCCTAGTAGATTGCCTATTCAAGGCCCATATATGTTAGATCCCATATAGAAAAAGATTATCCTTACTGCTTTAAAGCAAAATTATTTTTTTAAATTTCCTCCAGGCTCTCTAAAGAAGCTTTATTTCAGGTAGTACCTATAATTGTTCAGGAATCGTCTGACTACCGTATTTCTCACTTCATAAGATATACCAGACCATAAGACGCTCCTAGACCTCAGATCAGAACCCCATTTCTCCTCAGACCTCATCAGACAAAAAAAATAAAAATAAATGAAATTACCTTTCCTGCTCTGGATTGTGCTGACGTTCACTGTTCCCTGGTCTTCCGCAAGCCAGTGCTGCACTGTGACCAGACATCACACAGCGTCAGGTCATGGTGAGTGCCTACAGGAACAATGTCCTGTTGCTGTATGCAGTCAGGGAATGTGCAGTGCAGCGCCAGGAAGAAGACCAGGGAACAGTGAGTACAGCCAGTGTAGTTTCACTCACCATTCCCTGCGCCTCCTACACACTAATGACCACTTCCATATTGCAAGACGTCATTAGCATTTGCTCCATAAGACACACTGCCATTACCCCCACTACGCTTTTGGGGGGGGGTGAGTCTTATGGTCCAAAAATATGATAAATTGGATCTAAGCAGAATATTGTTGCCACTTAAAGCATTGGTGGCATCTGCATGTACTTATGATGCACCAACTCCTCCTGGCTTTTCATCTATGAAGAAGACTGCTGACCCAGAGCAGTACAAAGATAATAGGAAATATTGATATACTGAGATTTAATCCCCCTGCAGAACTTTTTAAACCCATAAGAGACACATTAGAGCAATGCACCTCCTCCTCCCGACGGTAGCAGACATAAGAAATCATGGAGATGGCAGATGACAGGTGAGTGTGCTGACACGCAAGAACCCTTCAAGTTTTCTCAAATGAAGGCCACCTCTTTGCTGTCAATTTACTTCCACTTTAAGGCTATTTACAACCTTCAACCTAAACTACTGCTAAGCATGGTAAAAAAAAAAGTGAAGACATTTCTTATTATTTTTGAGGACCTGCAGCAGTACTAATCATAAAAATAATTGATTCTATTTTAACAATGACATTTTGAGCACAGTTTAAACTGAATTTTATCTTCCAGTTTTTCTTCTTCCAAACAGGCTGCACATACAATAAATATTTAATAAGCATTCCCTTGCAGGCTGAATCCAGGGCCCACATCATCTCATTACCTTGCCTTGGAATACCATCCTCATTGTCACTAGCTTAATTATGCTAAGGAAGAATTGAAATGTGTGGCTGTTGGGATCAAAAAGTAATTAAATTGACTTGGCAAGAGTTGGGTACCTCATTATGTTTCTCGCTTAGCACTTTTAATGGATTTTGTTTTGAAGGGAAAAAAAATGATTGGGAATAAGATGCATTATTCCTTCATGTATTCTTCAGAATGGAAAAATCAAATAGACTAAGATACAATCAAAGTGATGCAAAGGGCACCTCTGTTCTTCTCTTAGTATAGTGGTTTTTGTTCAGGGTGATTTGTGAAATGCCACAAATGCGTGTTCTCCGGAGACAGAGGTGAATGTTGCTGAATATGTAAGTTGCTCAGGCTGTTTTAACCCTAACTAGAAGCACATTCTTTTCACGCAGTATTTTTATTTATTTTTTACCATTTGTATATCAACCCCTTAATAACCAGCCCTGGAAAGCCCTTAAAGGGATTGTAAAATATTCTATGTCCAATCCACTATCTGGATCTAAATACTTTTTAATTGGATGTAATAAAAAAATTTGTGTAATCACTGTTATTTAGAAAATGGATCTGCATAGCACTACCTTCTGTATGTTCTTTTCCTCAGCTCTGTCCACCTCACTGAGGTGGGCACACATGCTCCGTTCCATCCTTCACCTGCAACCAGACATATCTACTGTTAGAAAGACAGGACACGCCTGCTGAGAATGGAGACAACCCAGAGAAAGGACACATCCCTTGAGCTGCCAGCTTGAAACAAACATATGAGAGAAATTGGTGCAATGAATGGTGAGGTCTCTGGACACATGTGAAGTACAGGGCTGGTTCTAGCTTTGTTAGAAGAGATTGTCATGTCTGATTTTAACCCCTTTAATAACCAGACACATTTTTAGTGATTAAGCGCATGTGGAGATTTAGGGGTACATTTATTAAGACTGGTATTTTAGACGCCGATCTTAATAAAGCCCCATAGCTGGCAGAGGATCTCCATAACTTTGATTCATCCAGCGCCAGTTCTAAATGTAAATAAAAGCGCAAATCAGACAGCCCGCGATCTTCCAATTACGTTGCATGGGAACAGTAATCCCAGCCAGGGCCCGCGCCACCTGTAAGGCGACCTAGGCAGCCGCCTAGGGCGCAATTTAGCAGGGGGCGCCGGCCCGTGCGGTTAAAAAAAAAAAGCATTGGCTAAGTGGCGGCCGGGCCGGTCCTGCCTCAAGCGTTGGTTAAGTACGGCGGCGGGCCCTCCCCCGGACCGGGCGGCTGCCGCACTGCCGGGCTGGCGCGTCTGTGATTGTGCACTATTTTTTCTGGATGGAAAAATAAATAAAAAACTACTACTTACTTAATTCAAGTGCCGCGGTCCTATATATTATATATTGATTGAAATTACCGCTGAGCACCAGAACTCAGTTACGGAGTGCCGTCCAAACAACCTTTAAATTGTGATTGTGCACCGCCCGGGCGCAGCCTGAAGAGAGGGACTGACAGGAGGGAAGCGCCTCTAATGTAGCGTGGCCGAGCTCTGTTCGGTCCGCGGAACAGGAGCTTTTGTTTCCTGTACCTGGCCGGACTGACAGGAAGTGCTCACTTAGTGTGCACTTCCTTTCAGTCCGGCCGGGTACAGGAAACAAATGCAGAGTTCGGCCACGCTACACTAGAGGTGGGGGGGGGGATGAGAGTGACAAGGGAGGGGGAGAGGAAATGAGAGTGACAAGGGAGTGGGGGGGGGAAATGAGAGTGACAAGGGGGGGAATGAGAGTGACAAAGGAGGGGGGTAATGAGAGTGACAAAGGAGGGGGGAATGAGAGTGACAAGGGAGGGGGGGTATGAGAGTGACAAGGGAGGGGGGGTGAAATGAGAGTGACAAGGGAGGGGGGGAAATGAGAGTGACAAGGGAGGGGGGAATGAGAGTGACAAGGGAGGGGGGAATGAGAGTGACAAGGGAGGGGGGAATGAGAGTGACAAGGGAGGGGGAAAAGAGAGTGACAAGGGAGGGGGGGAGAAGAGATTGACGAGGGAGGGGGGAGAAGAGATTGACGAGGGAGAAGAGAGTGATAGGGGAGGGAGGGGGAGAAGAGAGTGACAAGGGAGGGGGGGAGAAGAGAGTGACAAGGGAGGGGGGAGAAGAGAGTGACAAGGGAGGGGGGAGAAGAGAGTGACAAGGGAGGAGGGGAGAAGAGAGTGACAAGGGAGGAGGGGAGAAGAGAGTGACAAGGGAGGGGGGAGAGTGACAAGGGAGGGGGGAGAGTGACAAGAGAGGGGGGATAAGAGAGTGACAAGGGAGGGGGGGGAGAAGAGAGTGACAAGGGAGGAAGGGGGGAGAAGAGTGTGACAAGGGAGGAAGGGGGAGAAGAGTGTGACAAGGGAGGAAGGGGGAGAAGAGTGTGACAAGGGAGGAAGGGGGGAGAAGAGTGTGACAAGGGAGGAAGGGGGAGAAGAGTGTGACAAGGGAGGAAGGGGGGAGAAGAGTGTGACAAGGGAGGAAGGGGGGAGAAGAGTGTGACAAGGGAGGAAGGGGGGAGAAGAGTGTGACAAGGGAGGAAGGGGGGAGAAGAGTGTGACAAGGGAGGAAGGGGGGAGAAGAGTGTGACAAGGGAGGGGGGAGAAGAGAGTGACAAGGGAGGAAGGGGGGAGAAGAGTGTGACAAGGGAGGGGGTAGAAGAGAGTGACAAGGGAGGGGGGAGAAGAGAGTGACAAGGGAGGGGGGAGAAGAGAGTGACAAGGGAGGGAGGGAGGGGGGGAGAAGAGAGTGACAAGGGAGGGAGGGGGGGGAGAAGAGAGTGACAAGGGAGGGAGGGGGGGGAGAAGAGAGTGACAAGGGAGGGGGGGGGGGAGAAGAGAGTGACAAGGAAGTCCCCAGAGCCAGACCAAGAGCCAGACTGCAGCCAGAGACCAGATCATCTTATTGTCCTGGTGGTAAGTAGACAATGCAATATGTTTATTATTTAATTGTTTAGTTATTAATACTACATTGGAAACTAATTTACCTCACATTAAAAGGACACTATAGTCCCAGAACCACTACAGTTTAATGTAGTGGTACTGGTGTCTATAGCCTGTTCCTGCAGAGAAAAGACACTGTGCAGTACTGGTGTTAAAGGAGCACTATAGTGCCAGGAAAACAAACTAATTTTCCTGGCACTATATAGTTGTTAGGAGTGGCACCCTCGTGTCCCCCTCCCACTGGGCTGAAGGGGTTAAAACCCCTTCAGCCACTTACCTTTCTCCAGCGCTGGCACTGGGAACACTTCTCCCCGATCCTCCTCTCAGCTGCGAATGCGCATGCGCACGCATTCAAAACAATGTTCCGCGTCTTCCCACCGTAATTTTCTCAGTGAAAATCGCGGAAGCACCTCTAGCGGCTGTCAGGGAGACAGCTACAAGAAGCTGGATTAATCCTAAGGGAAACATAGCAGTTCTTTTAATTTAAATGCTGAAAAAGGGGTGGAACATATGTGATGTCATGATATGGGCAGATCATCTGATAGGGGGGGCGGCAATTTTTATCTTGCCTAGGGCGGCAAAAATCCTTGCACCGGCCCTGATCCCAGCAGCTTCTAAGCTGTCTTACATTTAGACCATTTTCTACTTCTAAAACAGGCCTAGAAAATGAAGAATGGGACGGGCCTGAAAACCCGTCCCCTTCCCCGCCCACACCACACGCACAATTTTAGACCTGGCGTGAGCAGGGAGAATTCACAGATAGCGGCGCAACTAACCATTGCTGCCATCTGCACCTGAAATGCGCCTTGTTTAGGCGTATTTCAGATTAATAAATGACCCCCTTTTTTATTTGTTCTGTTACCAAAATAATTTTTGTGACATTTTTTACGTGACACACATATTTTTTTGGGGATTTATTTTTAGTTTTATTCAAGAAAAATGTGCAAATAAAAAAAGTTTATTCTTTAAATGTGCAAGCTGTACCTAAAAGAAAATCTTAAAATGGGTTCCCTATTTTGTGTTAGTTGTTTTGTTATATAATATGTATATTTTTGCTTGAACTATGGCAGTAGTTTGAGATGGCGAGTTTTTTATTTTGTCTTTTTTTTTCCGCTTATTTGTATTTTATTATATATTTTTTAAATATAGTCTGCCACATAATATATCACCCTAGGAGGTAAATTTCACATTTTGTAAATTTCCACTGCAATTGGAGCATCCAAAAGGATCCCCAGTTAGGCAAGTTTCACATCTGCATTTTTAAATTCTGCTGGCTGTGCCAGTAGAGGAACAGCCCGCCGGAGTTCACAGTATCTAGCATAGGGCAGGTTCACATTGGCGTTAGGGAATTTCGTTATAGGTTCCATTATTATAAAGTTATAATGCAATATTCCCTAATGCAAATGTGACCGCGCCCATAGCCATATAGGGCCATGTACCATTAGATGCCCATCCAACAGGAATCCCTATGGTTCCAAGAATCAGGGTCATTATTCGGGTGGACAAAAACAGTGCATGAATCGGATACGAAACCTGGCTCTTATGCTGAAAACTTCCCGGATCTCCGTTAAATCGTACTACAGTCAATGGAGTCCGGTGGTGACCAGCAGTATCTGACTATGCCAGATATGGTGAAGTCCAGAGGTTATTTCTTTGCCAGAAAAACGCAGATGTGAAAATAGCCATAGAGGGAAGAACAACTCCCTTTGGGAACATTTTACACATGCAGAGCTGATCTTGGTCAAGGCCAAGCAGCTCAGCTCTGCCCAAGACACCCTGCGATTACATGGTTGTTAAGTTTAATAGAGGAAGCAGTTTAGCCTCATAAAAGTGAATTCAGCACTATGTAACGAGGAAAGGAGAAGCTACATGTGGTAATAACCTGCTTCTGTCTTCTGCTCTGGATCCCAGCTATCTCTGGTAACCAAGGACCCAACCAACTCCTACTAGATTGCAGAAGCAGGATCTTCCATCTCAGGCATACCTATACCATGCTCTGGACTGAAGCCCAGCACCAACTGTCATGCATGTATAGCGCTTGGTCGTTATTAGGATCATTTTGCATTGCTGTGTCAAAGTACTCATCTAATTTATGTTATGTCTCAACATGATGCAAAAATGTACAGCAAATATAAACGTCCTGATGAGTTCTGATTTACTTTTTATTAGTAATTAGAGTCGAGCGAACCCGAACTGTTCGTACAGAACTTTAAGTTTTTTAGTACACGGACCCGAACCCGGACTTTTTCACTGAAGTCCGGGTTCGGTGTTCGGGTTATTTTATTCTAATACAGAGGTGTTCCCATGGTGATGGGGACGTTCGAAGTTAAAATATACCATCGTATTGGAGAAAACTCTGATCCGATAGTATATTCTAACACAGAGGCGTTCCCATCGTCTAGGGAATGCTTCAAGTTAAAATATACTATCGGATTGGAGAAAACTCTGATCCGATGGTATATTCTAAACCCGAGGCGTTCCTATGGTGATGGGGACGCACCTCTGACAGGGCGCTACCATCCGCGGCACCTGAGAGGTTAATTGCGCGTGCGGCAGCTCCCTGTCAGAGGTCGGGTGCTGGGATTGTTTCTACAATGTTTGCATTGGTGGGCAGTGCCCCCCCAGTATTAAAATCATTGGTGGGCAGTGCGCCCTCCCCCCCCATCATTGGTGGCAGCGGCAGTTCCGATCGGAGTCCCAGCAGTGTAATGCTGGGGCTTTGATCGGTTACCATGGCAGCCAGGATGCTACTGAAGTCCTGTCTGCCATGTTCAGTTATTCAGCAGCATTATACTTACATGCGCTTCTTCTTGTAACTCACAGGTCTGTGCGGCGCATTGCTTATGCTTATAGCAATGTGCTGCACAGACCTGTGAGTTACAAGAAGAAGGAGCGCCGGGCGCCCACAGCTCATGTAAGTATAATGCTGCTGAATAACTGAACATGGCAGACAGGACTTCAGTAGCGTCCTGGCTGCCATGGTAACAGATCGGAGCCCCAGCATTACACTGCTGGGACTCCGTTCGGAACTGCCGCTGCCACCAATGATGGAGGGGGTAGGGCGCACTGCCCACCAATGATTTTAATACCGGGGAGGACTTTAATGGGGTCCGGGTTCAGGGTCAAGTTCAGGTCAAGTTCGGGTCCCGAACCCGAACTTTGACCTGAAGTTCGGCCGAACCCGGCGAACCCGAACATCCAGGTGTTCGCTCAACTCTATTAGTAATATCTGTTCCTCAGAAAAATTGCTGACAACTGGTATTGCCAGTTTGCCACCATTGGACTGGAAACACAAATGCAGTTTTTAATTCAGTTTTTAGAGCTAAAGCCGGAAGTGGATCTAGATGAAGTATACATCTTTCCTTTATATTTCTGATTTCTTTCAAATCCATTTTTTTGGCTTTTGACTACACCAAAATTTTTGTCAACCCCCCCTCCCCCAATTGGCCAAACCTGTAAAAGAAAGATGACTCACCTGCTTCCTGGTGTTGGCTTCCTGCTCCTTCTCTTCCCAGTCTATGATGCTCCGCACAGCCAATTACAGGTGGCGGCGGTGACCAGCTCCCCTTAAGTCATGAACAGTCACATGACACAAGGGGATGTGGTCATACCAGATGTTTACAGTGATGGAGCCCTGCGGAGAATCGCAGTCTGGGAGGAGAAGGAGCAGGAAGCAGGTAAGTAATCTTCCCTTTACAGATCCTGCCAAATTAAGGACGGGGGGAGGACTTTGCCAAAAAATATCCCATTCTTGAACAACCCCTTTAAAGCTGTTCCAGAAACAGGCATGAGCAGTTGATGGCTGCAGTTTCATACTGGCCTATCGAAGAAAGAAAAGATTCTCAGATGGCCCCATGCTCTAATATGAAAATCTGGTCCAACCATGAAGTCCATGAGGACAACCCCACAGGAGTCAACCATCATACATCTACTGCATGTCAGATTCATAGGCCATAAAGATATCATGTGCAAACCCCAAATTCAATTAGTATTTGTTGAATAAAAATAATTTATGACATACAGTAATTTTATAGTATTTTTATATCTATAATGATAACAGAATGGTTTATATATCTCTGTGACTAAAGATAAATGAACCTTACAGTGATCAAGGTTCCAAATGCAATCAGTGACAGTTTAAAGCAAGGCTTAAAATATATTTAAAGTTACTTGATATTGATGGAAATGGGACTGAAATTAAGAAAGGGTGGATAATATGGGATTGTTTGATTATCTGCTTAGATCGGCTTACTGGAGCGCCTCGCGTATTTGTTTAGTGTGTACTTCAGTCAAATGTGTGCTTATGAATACTGTCTTGCTAATTCATGCAAATCAAATGTTAGATATTTGAATCCAGAGGTCTCCTTCTATCTCCACATTTTCTGCAAGGGCACGAACACATTCGCAGGCACTACATTCTTCATAAATCTTTTAGTTTAAGTAGAAACACAAATAGATTTTGGATATCTGATGTGAATTGTGAAAGTGAATAATTCATGACTGTAAATACCTAATAGGTGGATTTTTACAATACCAAAGGTTAAAAATTGTTGACAAGTCCTAGACATTGAAATTCCTTAACCCATCAAGAACAAAGACATTTTTGGCCCTTGGACTTAAAGGGGTATTCCCATCTCTGACATTAATGGCACATCACTAGGATAGGCTATCAGATAAGTGCAGGCCCCACCTCCTATCTCTAGAATGGGGCCCCAGAAGTGAAGGAGAGCACACTGTGCATATGCTAGCGCGGCTATTTCCAACATAGCAGTATTTCCCATAGCAGTAAAAGGAGCAATGGCCGCGCTTGCGAGGTGTGCTTTCCATTCACTGCTATGACACTTCCGAAAACAGGCGAGCCATAGCATGTGCGACTGCTCTCCTTTGACTTTATGAAGAAAAGTACGCTAGACCTTAGGTAGAGCGTATGGACCAGAGAGGACACACGAAACAACCGGTCATAGGCAATATTTTGGTTTCAGCAGTATTTCATTTATTCGTGAGAAAACGCGTTTCGGGGTGCTAGAGTCCCCTTTATCAAGTCTGAGCCGGATGAGCTGGGAGAATGCCGTGGCTCGTTCGCAGAGTCACGTGTAGAACGTTCTACACATGCCTCTGCGAACGAGCCGTGGCATTCTCCCAGCTCATCCGGCTCAGACTTGATAAAGGGGACTCTAGCACCCCGAAACGCGTTGTCTCACGAATAAATGGAATACTGCTGAAACCGAGATATTGCCTATGACCGGTTGTTTCATGTGCCCTCTGTGGTCCATACGCTCTACCTAAGGTCTAGCGTACTTTTCTTCATACCGTTACCTGAGTGGCAGGGTGGCTCCTGCCCAAGGCGATCGGACGAATCTAGGCTGCACAAACCGTCACTCATCTACACTCGATCTCCATTGCAGTTGCATCCAATTGATGCAACCGCAATAGGTGAGCAAACCATTTCTTCTATTAGAAATTTGATTTGCTGAATTTACTTACCCTATGAGCGCCTTCTCTATCCTATTGGCCATTATCTGCTCCTTTGACTTTGGCAGCCCTATTCTGGAGATAGAAGCGGGTCCCAGAGGTGTGACTTGTTCTTATCTGACATTGATGGCATATCCTAGCAATATTATTATTATTATTATTAATTATTATTATTAAAACGCAATTCATTCCATGGCGCTGTATATATGATAAGGGTATACATACATAATACAGACAATTGCACTAAGTTACAAACTGGTATAGAAGGAGAGAGGGCCCTGCCCGCGAGGGCTTACAATCTACAAGGTATGGAGGAAGGAAACAGTAGGTGAGGCTAAAGCTGGTCATGGAGGTCTAGCAGCAGGGTCACTGGTTGTAGGCCACCAATGTCTAAGATGGGCCAACTACTTTTATAACTTAATTTGGTTGTGCAGGATAATTAAACTTGGATAAACCCCAAAACAAGAGGCGACAGGAGGACCAGACCTGCACTGCAGAGAATTGTGCTAGAGAAAGAGGTGCAAACCATTATTTTTTAGCCCATTTAGAGGCTTTTCAAGATTCTAGTTATCTCAGACAACCCCTTAAAGAAAATATGTTGTTTTTGCCTCCACACAACATTCAGCAAAAACTTTTTTGATTATGCAACTTTTTAGTGCCTTTTTTTTATAGGACAAGTCATAGTCATGTATATATTTTTTTCATCAATTTCAAGTAAATACATGGTAGCATAAGTTGTTTTTGCACGGAGGAACACATTTAAAAAAAAAAAATATATCTTGCAATTGTTTTCTTAGTTCTATTTTACCACGTTGATAAAAATTAATAGAGAGTATAAATTTTAACAGTTCAAGATATATTATATATACACATGTGTGCATATACGCTGCACAAAAAAAATAAAGGGAACACTTAAACAACACAATGTAAAGTCAATCACACTTCTGTGAAATCAACCTGTCCAATTATGAAGCAACACTGATTGTGAATTAATTTCTCCTGCTGTTGTGCAAATGAAACAGACAACAGGTAGTAATGATAGGCAATTAGCAAGACAATTCCTATAAAAGGAGTGGTTCTGCAAGTGGTGGCCACAGACCATTTCTCTGTTCTTATCCTTTTAGGCTGTTGTTTTGGTTACTTTTGCATTTTGTCATTGCTCTTACCCCTAGAAGTAGCACGAGGCGGTGTCTTACAGCCCTATAGCGTGCAGGGCGATTGGCATTTACCAGAGAACACCAAGATTGGCAGATTCAAAATTGGCTGAGAGCAGGTTCGCACTGAGCACATGTGACAGATGTGACAGATTCTGGAGACGCCGTGGAGAATGTTGTGCTGCCTGCAACATCCTCCAGCATGACCGGTTTGGCAGTGGGTCAGTAATAATGTGGGGATGCATTTCTTTGGAGGGCCGTACAGCCCTCCATGTGCTAGTCAGAGATACCCTTGACTGCCATTAGGTACCGGGATGAGATCCTCAGACCCATTGTGAGACCATATACAGGTGCAGTGGGCCCTGGGTTCTCTCTTATGCATGACAATGCTAGGCCTCATGTGGCTGAAGTGTGGGTTCCTTCTTACGCATGACAATGCTAGGCCTCATGTGGCTGAAGATTAATGCTATGGACTGGCGTGCCCCTTTCCCCAGACCTTAATCCAATCAAACACATCTGGGACATCATGTCTCGTTCCATCCATGAACGCCACGATGTTGTCCAGGAGGTGACTGATGCTTTAATCCAGGTCTGGGAGGAGATCCCTCAGGAGAACATCCGCCACCTCATCAGGAGCATGCCCAGGCATTGTAGGGAGGTCATATAGGTACGTGGAGGCCACACACCCTACTAAGCCTCATTTCCTTGCCTTGAGGCATTTCCACTGAAGTTAGATCAGGCTGAAATTTGATTTTCCACTTTGATTTTGAGTATCATTCCAAATCCAGACCTTCAGGGGATATTAAGTTTGATTTACATAGATAATTTTTATGTTTTATTGTTCTCAACACATTCCACTATATAATAAATAAAGATTTGCAACTGGAATATTTCATTCTTTGAGACCTAGGATGTGGTATTTTAGTGTTCCCTTTATTTTTTTGAGCAGTTTATATGGGTGAATATGGGACAACACATTTTTTCACCATTTGGATGTGCAGCAGCCTTTTTTCTTTTTTTACATTTTTGATGTTGGGATACATCTGGAATGCTGGCACTCTGCTACTTCACTATTGATGGTGCTGCTCTGATTTATGTTTCTGTATATATACACTGCTGCCCATAATTATTCATACCCCTGGCAAATTTTGACAAAGTTACTTTTATTCTATCAGCAAGTAATTTTTTGACCGGAAATGACATAGGTGTCTCCCAAAAGATAATAAGACGATGTACAAGAGGCATTATTGTGGAAAAAAACATTTCACAGCTTTATTTACATTTGAGCAAAAAGTGTCCAGTCCAAAATAATTCATACCCTTCTCAATAATCAATAGAAAAGCCTTTATTGGCTATTACAGCAATAATTGCAGACCAGCTTTTTGCATGTCTCCACAGGTATTTTTGCCCATTCATCTTTGGCAATGAGCTCCAAATCTTTCAGGTTGGAGGTTCTTCTTGCCATCACCCTAATCTTTAGCTCCCGCCACAGATTCTCAATTGGATTCAAGTCTGGACTCTGGCTGGGCCACTCCAAAACGTTAATGTTGTTGTCTGCTAACCATTTCTTCACCACTTTTGCTGTGTGTTTTGGGTCATTGTCATGCTGCAATGTCCACTGGTGCCCAAGGCCAAGTTTCTCTGCAGACTGCCTGATGTTGTCGTTGAGAATCCTCATGTATTGCTCTTTTTTCATGGTGCCGTTTACTGTGATTAAGTTCCCTGGTCCATTGGCTGAAAAACACCCCCAAAGCATTAGGTTCCCACCACCATGTTTGACAGTGGGGATGGTGTTCTTTGGGTTAAAGGCTTCTCCTTTTTTACGCCAAATGAAGGAAACATCATTATGACCAAACAATTCAATTTATGTTTCATCTGACCATAACATAGAAGACCAGAAGTCTTCTTCTTTGTCCAGATGAGCTTTTACAAAGGCCAAGCGAGCTTTTGTGTGCCTTATCTGGAGAAGTGGAACCCAGCAGTGTGCAGTGTCCGTTGGATTGTCTGCCTTGAGACATTGCCACCAGCAGAGCCCAGATTCACCAGGATGGCCTTGGTGGTGATCCTTGGATTCTTTTTCAACTCTCTAACTATCCTCCTGACCAGCACAGGTGTCACTTTTGGCTTCCGACCACATCCTCTGAGATTTTCCACAGTGCGAAACATCTTGCATTTTTTGCTGAAATGTAAATAAAAGCTGACAAATGTGGTTTTTTTCCACAATAATGCCTCTTGTACATAGTCTTATTATATTTTGGGAGACACCTATGTCATTTCCCGTCAAAAAATTACTTGCTGGTTGAATAAAAGTAACTTTAAGTCAAAATTTGCCAGGGGTATGAATAATTATGGGCAGCACTGTGTATATATATATATATATATATATATATATATATATACACACTGCTCAAAAAAATAAAGGGAACACAAAATAACACATCCTAGATCTGAATTAATTAAATATTCTTCTGAAATACTTTGTTCTTTACATAGTTGAATGTGCTGACAACAAAATCACACAAAAATTTAAAAATGGAAATCAAATTTTTCAACCCATGGAGGTCTGGATTTGGAGTCGCACTCAAAATTAAAGTGGAAAAACACACTACAGGCTGATCCAACTTTGATGTAATGTCCTTAAAACAAGTCAAAATGAGGCTCAGTAGTGTGTGTGGCCTCCACGTGCCTGTATGACCTCCCTACAACGCCTGTGCATGCTCCTGATGAGGTGGCGGACGGTCTCCTGAGGGATCTCCTCCCAGACCTGGACTAAAGCATCTGCCAACTCCTGGACAGTCTGTGGTGCAACGTGACGTTGGTGGATAGAGCGAGACATGATGTCCCAGATGTGCTCAATTGGATTCAGGTCTGGGGAATGGGCGGGCCAGTCCATAGCATCAATGCCTTCGTCTTGCAGGAACTGCTGACACACTTTAGCCATATGAGGTCTAGCATTGTCTTGCATTAGGAGGAACCCAGGGCCAACCGAACCAGCATATGGTCTCACAAGGGGTCTGAGGATCTCATCTCGGTACCTAATAGCAGTCAGGCTACCTCTGGCGAGCACATGGAGGGCTGTGCGGCCCTCCAAAGAAATGCCACCCCACACCATTACTAACCCAATGCCAAACCGGTCATGCTGGAGGATGTTGCAGGCAGCAGAACGTTCTCCACGGCGTCTCCAGACTCTGTCACGTCTGTCACATGTGCTCAGTGTGAACCTGCTTTCATCTGTGAAGAGCACAAGGCGCCAGTGGCAAATTTGCCAATCTTGGTGTTCTCTGGCAAATGCCAAACGTCCTGCACGGTGTTGGGCTGTAAGCACAACCCCCACCTGTGGACGTCGGGCCCTCATATCACCCTCATGGAGTCTTTTTCTGACCGTTTGAGCAGACACATGCACATTTGTGGCCTGCTGGAGGTCATTTTGCAGGGTTCTGGCAATGCTCCTCCTGTTCCTCCTTGCACAAAGGCGGAGGTAGCGGTCCTGCTGCTGGGTTGTTGCCCTCCTACGGCCTCCTCCACGTCTCGTGATGTACTGGCCTGTCTCCTGGTAGCGCCTCCATGCTCTGGACACTACGCTGACAGACACAGCAAACCTTCTTGCCACAGCTCACATTGATGTGCCATCCTGGATAAGCTGCACTACCTGAGCCACTTGTGTGGGTTGTAAACTCTGTCTCATGCTACCACTAGAGTGAAAGCACCGCCAGCATTCAAAAGTGACCAAAACATCAGCCAGGAAGCATAGGAACTGAGAAGTGGTCTGTGGTGACCACCTGCAGAACCACTCCTTTATTGGGGGTGTCTTGCTAATTGCCTATAATTTCCACCTGTTGTCTATCCTATTTGCACAACAGCATGTGAAATTGATTGTCACTCAGTGTTGCTTCCTAAGTGGACAGTTTGATTTCACAGAAGTGTGATTGACTTGGAGTTACATTGTGCTTCTTAAGTGTTCCCTTTATTTTTTTGAGCAGTGTATATATATTGTAAGGGATCGCCTCTTATTCGGGGGTCATTCTCACAATGATCTTCATCGACCACAGGGTTAGGGGCCAAACATTGCTTTTATTTGGCACCTCAACAAAACCAAAACAAACAATACAAATAAAACACCTGCCCGGCTGAGCTCTAACTAAACATGAGGACTCCCTACCTCAATGAAAGCCCCTTCACACACGAGAAGAACATGCAGCTTTTCCCAGCCTAACAATCCAGCAATCCAGCTGGCCAAACTTCTGTTCCTTCTTAGTTTTTCGCACTAGCTTGTTGGAAGCGCCCCACTCTTGGGCCTCCTGTTCCAGCGGCTCTTTACTCTGTTCTGCTGCCACATCAGCCGAAGGAGTACCACCCTTTTCCTTTAGACACTTTGTGGGATTTCCACCCAGGGACTCTTCAAGCCCATTGTCAATGTTGACTACAGACTTCTGTGTCTTTCTGGAGTCTTTCCTCTTCTCCGAGACACCAGGCAGTAGACCCTTCAGTTCACTCATCTTTTCCGGGGTCTCTTCTTTTGACCCTTCTGCAGCCTTCTTCAATGTCTTTATGATGTCAACTAGTCCCTTCTCTATCGTATCTAGGGACCGTGTGGAGAGAGAGAAATCATCTTCATGATTGCAGCTGTACTGACAGGTCAGGTCTTCTACCGCTGCCTGAATATGGGTCTCAGACACTAGGCTGGTGTCTCCCCACTCAACTCTAGTCACGTCAGGTACAACTATCGTCTGGTTGCTACCCGTAACTACGTCAATTTGGCAAGACCTCGACATGGCAGCCTCTCTCTCTCTGAGTTGCTATCGGCCACGGCACATGCGTCACTTATATTACTTGTGTCATCATTATCAGTTCTGACCTCTAGGGGCACCGATGCTCTAGTCCCCACATTGGACACTTCCCCAGCAACCAAAAAACCCAGTGGGTACTGCATATCCACCTCTGGTATGTGTGGTACACCCTCTGGGCTCACAACATTAACCAGCATTTTTGTATCACATATATTTTTACCAGGAGGGAGCATTTCTCTCCTGATCACATCCTGAAAAGGAAAAGGCATGTCATCATCATATACTTCACATGACCTCACATTTTCATTTTTTACTTCAACTACATCACTGTTTTCATTATGCATTTTGGAAAACATGGTACCATCACTTTGCACCTCATCAGCTCCACTGTTTCTAATGGTCACTTCATTTAATGGGCTAGGTACCAGTTCTGCAGGAGTTACGTGACCGACCGCAGAAGTGTTTCTATCCCACAAATCATGGAACAACCTTCTCTCATGTACGGGCGAATTTACGGCAGAAAGTCCATCAGTCCCAGCTGTCACTATAGCCTCACACTCAGTGAGAACTACCTGACAGTCCTCATTAACCGCATGTCTGTCCAACATATTTATCACTTTATTTATCTCAGGTTTCCATATTGTGCTACCTCTTACCCGGGCCATCATAGGGTCTCTAATTTTCTCCACCCCATGCCTAGCCTTGGTCACGGGCATTTTGGGCAACACAACAACCTTCTCCCATGCAAAGTCCTGCGAGGGAGCAATCGCAACAGGCTTACCCGCCTGTTCAGACCCTGCGTTTTCTCCAATGTCACACACTTCCGAGACAGTTCATCGCCTCGGGGATTTATCACTCACCGTCCCAGCAGGTATCCCCTGCCGCCAGCTCACTGTCACATAATTAATAACAGGAGCGATCTTACCCAGCGATGTCACGGGTTCGGCAGTCACAGGAGCCAAAGATACTCCAGGATCCTCAATTACAAAATCACCTGCAGCCTCCTGACTGCAGTGGTTGCTACGAGAAACACAGTGACTCCATCCTCCTTCCAGATGTGGAGTCACACTCTCGGGAGACATGTCCTTGGGATCTCCAGCCACAGAATATGAGCCACTTGCTTCGCTCCATAACTGCTGGGCAGCCGCATGCTGTTGTGGTTTGTTGCCCTTAGCAACAGCCTCGCAGATCCTCGGCACATCCTCTCTAGGACTCTGTCTCCACTGGTAGGGAACAATCGACCTCCTGAGAGCCGAATCGCTCTCCCCCTCTTTATCTTCCCGACGGTTGCCCTTGGCAACGGCATATCTTTGCTTTTCCCCCGATAGTCCCGGCACACCACCAACCTCTTGGAACTTTGTACAGGGTCCACACAGTGTTGAGAACCCATTTCTCAAAGCCAGCTGCAACTGTGCCTCCAAAGCCTCTCGCTCTGCATCAAATTTTGCCAATTCATTTTTAGTGTAGCCAATTGCTATGGCCATTTCTTCTGCCTGCTGTATGCGCCAGCGCCGCCGGACGTACTCCTCCCCGAGACCCATGGTAGCAGGAAAAACATTCAGCTACAAGTCCACTTTTGCTGGGCTACTGGCCCTTTAATTCACTGCAGTTTTACTTGCACCACAGCAAAATAGTCCACACTCTTATGAGCAGCACCTGCTCCACTGGACAAAAAAAAGCTTCTGGTCCTTTAACTCCACACACGGCAAAAAACAGCTTTTAGCAGCACCTGCAGCCTCAGCGTTGCCCCTAGCAACCGACCGTTGTCCTTCTCTCATGGACAACTTGCCCCCATCCGACACCAATTGTAAGGGATCACCTCTTATTCGGGGGTCATTCTCACAATGATCTTCATCGACCACAGGGTTAGGGGCCAAACATTGCTTTTATTTGGCACCTCAGCAAAACCAAAACAAACAATACAAATAAAACACCTACCCGGCTGGGCTCTAACTAAACATGAGGACTCCCTACCTCACTGAAAGCCCCGTTCACACACGGGAAAAACATGCGGCTTTTCCCAGCCTAACAATCCAGCACTTCCAGGCTGTAACAAAGTCCAGTACCTTTTGGGGGATTGTGGCCCAGAAGTCCTCCTGACTCTGGCCTAGCGACCGTCGATTACAAGACCTCGCGGAGTCCCCCAAAGTTCAGGCTAACACCTAGCCCTGTGGCCCCTCAGCCAGCTTGGCTGAGCCCACCTGTACACAGCCTTCCCAGGCCTCTGCTGCACACAGACTCTCCAGAGTGAGACATACCCAAGATCCAGTAGCAGGATTAAATAGGATCCCTGTACATGAGCATGCCCTAAGTCCCGGACTGGAACCTGGGGAAACAACACCTCAATGTTCACATTGCCACAATATATATATTATATAAAGCTGAGTGTATGTGTGTGTATGTATGTATGTATCTAAGGGAATCCGCACCGTCGAATTTACAATCACGAAATTTGGCACACAGGTACATCAGGTGTCCAGGAAGGTTCCTGAGATATTCCCAAAAAATGTATTGGCCAATAGAAGCTTGGTTACATGACCCTTATCAGCCAATAGAAGCTAGCAGGCCATTAGCCTCCACATACACAGTTTTACTCCAGGTTTCCATAACAACCCAGCCATTATTCTTCATTGCTATAGGTCAGCTTTAAAGGAAATCTGTCACCAGGATAATCACTATTGAAGTAAAGCAATGGCCTAATAGCACTTAGTACCTTTTTTCAAGATTGCCTTTGTTTGGTTATCCTCTGAAAATCCTGTATATTTGGTATGCAAATGAGCCAGCGAGGTGCCCAGAGGGGTGTCACTCTTGCAGGAAGGAGCCCAGATGCGCCCCCTGCCACAATGTGTCCACCATCAAAAGATTAACTAAAAAAACTGCCCCCAGGTCACTCCAAATAACGCCCCTGATAAGGTTAGGCCACACACCCTCCCACTTCTCAGCCGACGGGGATTGAAAAAATGAAGGTAAAAATCAACTTCTGTCAGCTTCAGGGGTGGGAAGGAGGGTGACTTTCTCCCTACAGCTCACACTCAGACAGTACTGTGCTGCTGTCTTAGAGTGAGCTGTTCAAAAGGACATGCCCCTGATCCGGTTAGGCCATGCCCCCTCCCATTCCTCAGCCAACAGGGATTGAAAAATAAAGTTAAAATAAACTTCTAGGTCCCGCTAAGCCACGCCCCAATTCAATTATGCCACGCCCCCTCCCACTCCTCAACTGTCAGGGATTGAAAAAATGAAGTTAAAAATCTACTTCTGTCAGCTGCAGGGGTGGGAGGGAGCATGACTTTCTCCCTGCAGCTCACACTCATACAGCACAGTGCTGCTGTCTTAGAGTGAGCTGTTTAAAAGGACACACCGCCGATCCAGTTAGTCCACGCCCTCTCCCACTCCTCAGCCCACAGGAATTGAAAAAATTAATTAAAAAATCTACTTCTGTCAGCTGCAGGGGTGGGAAGGATGGTGACTTTCTCCCTGCAGCTCACACTCAGACAGCACGGTGCTGCTGTCTTAGAGTGAGCTGTTAAAAAGGACATGCCCCTGATCCGGTTAGGCCATGCCCCCTCCCACTCCTCAGCTGACAGGGATTGAAAAAATTAAGTTAAAAATCAACTTCTAGGTCCCACTAAGCCACTCCCCAATTCACTTAGGCCATGCCCCTCCCACTCCTCAGCCCTCAGGGATTGAAAAAATGAAGTTAAAAATCTACTTCTGTCAGCTGCAGGGGTGGGAGGGAGCAAGACTTTCTCCCTGAAGCTCACACTCAGACAGCACAGTGCTGCTGTCTGAGAGTGAGTTGTTCAAAAGGACATCCTTTTGTCCGTCCAGGCCCTGTGCCAGACGGAGCACAGGGAGTCTGAAGGGGGCGGGGTGCTGTAAATGTCACTGTTATAGTGGATAATGTTGATATCTTTTAACGACACACACAAGCATTAAATTAAATAGATTAAATATACCCGAGCGAAGCTGGATCCTTCAGCTAGTATATATATAAGTGAAGTTTACAAAACTTTGATTCGGGTGCTTTGCTGAATTTCACAAAGAAATTTGCTTCGTGACGAATAACTTTGCTACGAAGCAGATTTCTCAGATGCCGCGCTCAACGCTGATTCCGGCATCTGAGATTAAAAAAAATTAGGCTTTCAGGGGTCCCTACACCTACATCGAGAATGAAGCCTTGAAAGTGGTGGAGGACGCATTGCACTCGGACCTTTATGCTAGATTTGTATGAGCTCTGCCTGCCTTGATCTTGGCCTTTTACTGAATACATGTTCCTTTGGTGCCTTGCACCGGTGTTGATGACCCCCATGGGTTGGCTGTGAACCACATTGGGACTACTCCAGGGGGTACAGTATTGGTCTGGTGGTTTTCTGAAACAAAGTCCAGATCCCTGTATAGGGGTTAAAGGGTCAATATTAGTTGCTTCAAGAATAACATCATTAGGATTAGTCCAAAGTCAACCGGTTGGTTGACATAGTGGTTCTACACCCATTGCCTTACCAGTGGCCATACACTGTTTTTCTAAATGATTGTATTCTGCATTTGAGGTATTGTATAGGTAAGAGCAGTACGAAGGTTTGAACATGGCCTTAAACAATTTGCTGTTAGGGGAAAACTCAGGCTAGGGCTATATGGAAAAAAGCGAAACAGAATAATCATTTCAACCACAGATGTAAAATTAGTAAAGCTCAAAGGAATACTGAGACTACCATTAAACAATGTTGTTACTCCACATGTGGATCCCACATGTTTTTAAATAGCATGGAATGATTATTTCAGTAGAAACATCAACTTTGGAAATGTGACTTTGTTTCAGAAATCAGTAATGAAATTATAATGGGTCCTGGTACATGAAGTGCTACAAAACAGCTTGTCTTTAAAGGGCTTCTGTCACCCCACTAAACTCATTTTTTTTTTTGTGTACTTATAATCCCTATCCTGCGATATATCTATACATTATATTATTAATTATTTTCGTTCAGTAGATATGTAAAAAAATGTACTTTTATAATATGCTAATTACCTGTCTACCAGCAAGTAGGGCGTCTACTTGCTGGTAGCAACCGCAAAAAACCGCCCCCTCCTCCTGTTGATTGACAAGGCCAGCCGCGATCTCCTCCGACGACTGGCCCTGTCAGCATTTCAAAAATCGCGCGCCTGTGTTGATTCGGCACATGCGCTCTGAGATAAGGAGGCTCGCCTCCTCAGCACTCCCTCAGTGCGCCTGCGCCGATGACGTCACCGAAAGAGAAGACGTCATCGGCGCAGGTGCACTGAGGGAGTGCTGAGGAGGCGAGCCTCCTTATCTCAGAGCGCATGCGCCGAATCAACACAGGCGTGCGATTTTTGAAATGCTGACAGGGCCAGTTGGAGGAGGAGATCGCGGCTGGCCCTGTCAATCAACAGGAGGAGGGGGGCGGTTTTTTGAGGCTGCTACCAGCAAGTAGACGCCCTACTTGCTGATAGACAGGTAATTAGCATATTATAAAAGTACGTTTTTTGACATATCTACTGAACGAAAATGATTAATAACATAATGTATAGATATATCGCAGGATAGGGATTATAAGTACACAAAAAAAAAAAAGAGTTTAGTGGGGTGACAGAAGCCCTTTAAACTATATTTTATACATACTGTATTATGTTGGAAATAGGATGGCCAATATACTATCGATACCATATTAACTTTTGTTACCAAAAGTGCAACCTCCAGTGAAATTTGGAAGAACAACAGACATCTTAAAATTAATATCAAGGATTATATATTAAAAATATATTATATAATATATATAAAATATATTGTAAAAGAAGAAGACTTTGCCCTTAGATTGATATTTATCAGTCTTGTAAAAACGATGCATTACCTGGAATATATGTTGTGTTACAGCTTAGTGAAGAGATAATACCAGTATTCATGGTGGCCTAGAGTGGGGTACAGAATACAGATTAATATCTAATATTTTGGGGGTAAATGACAAAGGCTCTGTTATGATTCTTAATGGATAAGTGGATTCTTGAGCTGCAATTGGTTTATAACTGGCGAAACTGAGGTGCAGAATCTAAGAAACCTGTTCTTCACTCTGAACCCTGAAAGGAGGAATGGACTTTACTAGTGACATTCCCAGTTGGTATCGCCCAGAATAGTTACTCAGTGTCAAATAGAGATGGCCTTGGGGTTCGCTCGGCGGTCGTTTTGCAGCAAACTTTGCGTGTTCGCAATTCACTGAATATGCGAGCAAATGGCGGTGTCCGCCGGAGCCATATTATTTAGCATTGCGCCGAACTTTGACCCATGACACATCCATCAGGTGGGACAGGACAGCCAATTGAGACATTTCATCACATGGACACAACCCCATCCTATCACAGAACCCGATCTGGCAGCCATTTTACATTCTGTGTTTTGCCAGTGTAGGGAGAGGTTGCTTTGTGGAGCCGGGACAGGCTGTTAGGGACACCAAATGCTAGCTAATAGGGCCACAAAAAAAGTCCTTTTAAGGACTGGAACAGGTGTGCTATTGATAGGTGTGATATACTGAGGGGTGTGATATACATATAATATACTTTCTAACATAGAAAGTATATTATAGTGCATTTGTATTGTGCAGCAGTTGTGTGCGGTTCTGCTGAGATACCAAAGCTATATAGAGGGACAAGCGCTATTTGAACAACTAATTGCAATGGGTGTGACATACCTGTTGCCCCAAAAAAAACTGATTGAAGGGTGTGAGATACCTATAATATACTTTCTAACATAGAAAATATATAGTGCATTTGTATTGTGCAGCAGTTGTGTGCGGTTCAGCTGCGATACCGCAGCTATATAGAGGGACAAGTGCTATTGGAACAACTATTTGCAACGGGTGTGATATACCTGTTACCACAAAAAAAACTGATTGAGGGGTGTGATATACTTTCTTCCACAAAATACTGAATGAGGGCTGCGATATACCTGTTGCCCCAAATAAACGGGTTGTGTGATATAACTGTTGTGGCAAAAAAAAAAATTGAGGGGTGTGATATACCTGCTTCTACAAAATACTGATTAAGGGGTTCGATATACCTGCTTCCACCAGATATTGATTGAGGCCTGCAAGATACCTGCTTCAACAAAATACTGATTAGGGGGATTGATATACCTGCTTCCACAAAATACTGATTAAGGGGTTCGATATACCTGTTTCTACCAAATATTGATGGAGGCCTGCGAGATACCTGCTTCCAAAAAATACTGACTGAGAACAGCAATATACCTGCTTCCACAAAACGCTGATTAAGGGGTTTGATATACCTGTTTCCAACAAATATTGATTGAGGGCTGCGCTATACCTGCTTCCACAAAATACTGATTAAGGGGATTTATATACCTGTTTCCACCAAATATTGATTGAGGCCTACAAGATACCTGCTTCCACAAAATACGGATTAATGCATTTAATTTACCTGCTTCCACAAAATATTGATTGAGGCCTGCTATATACCTGCTTCCACAAAATACTGATTGAGGGCTGGGATATACCTACTTCCACAAAATACTGATTAAGTGGATTGATATACCTGCTTCCACCAAATACTGATTATGGGGTTTGATATACATGCTTCCACAAAATATTGATTGAGGCCTGCGATATACCTGCTTCCACAAAATACTAATTAACGGGATTGATATACCCGCTTCCACAAAACACTGATTGAGGCCTGCGATATACCTGCTTCCACAAAATACTGATTAAGGGGATTGATATACATTCTTCCACCAAATATTGATTGAGGCCTGTGAGATACCTGCTTCCACAAAATACTGATTAAGGGGTTTGATATACCTGCTTACACAAAATATTCATTGAGGCCTACGTGTCACAGATGGTGTTACAGAAAACTGGAAGTTATAAATAAACATCCGACTGACTTGATCCCAAACTAAGGAACATAAGGGTGAGCCCTATAAAACCCCTAGAGCTCTCCCTGACTGCTATGCCCATGCAAAGATCTTTATGATAGAGGATTGCATGCCCTCGTACCTAGACTGTATGACACCTGACACTTAATACGGAGGGAGTCAGGGTCACCTAGAATCAAGCCAGCACGGAAACACAAATAAAGGAAAAAGACTTATCTGAGGAACCAGCAGGTGCAGCCTCTGGCAGTGAACACAATCCAGGAAGTAGTATAAACCGCAAAGTGAGGCAGTATGGGAGGGAATATAAAGGGAGGCAATCAGTGTAAATAGGTGACAGCTGGGAGAAGGAAAAGAGATGACAAAGTGAAACCAAAACAAAGAACATCATGCAAGAGGTACAAAAGAACGTCTGCCAGAGCTTCTCAGAGAGCTAGCGGTAACACTACGATATACCGGCTTCCACAAAATACCAAAATACTGATTAAGGGGCTTTATATACCTGTTTCCATTAAATAATAATTGGGGCCTACGAGAAACCTGTTTTCACAAAATACTGATTGAGGGCTAAGATTTATGTGCTTCCACAAAATACGGATAAAGAGGATTTATATACCTGTTTCCACCAAATATTGATTGAGGCCTGCGAGATACCTGCTTCCACATAATACTGATTGAGGAGTTTGATATACCTGCTTACACAAAATATTCATTGAGGCCTGCGATATACCTGCTTCCACAAAATACTGATTAAGGGGATTAATATACCTGCTTCCACCAAATATTGATTAAAGCCTGCGATATACCTGCTTCCACAAAATACTAAATAAGGGAATTGATATAACTGCTTCCACAAAATACTGATTGAGGGCTGCGATATACCTACTTCCACAAAATACTGATTAAGGGCATTGATAAACCTGCTTCCACCAAATATTTATTGAGGCCTGCGAGATACCTGCTTCCACAAAATACTGAATAAGGGGTTTGATATACATGCTTCCACAAAATATTGATTGAAGCCTGCGATATATCTGCTTCCACAAAATACTGATTAAGGGGATTGATATACCTGCTTCCACAAAATACTGATTGAGGCCTGCGATATTCCTGCTTCCACAAAATACTGATTAAGGGGTTTGATATACCTGCTTCCACAAAATATTGATTGAGGCCTGCGAGATACCTGCTTCCACAAAATACTGATTAAGGGGTTTGATATACCTGCTTCCACAAAATATTGATTGAGGCCTACGATAAACCTGCTTCCACAAAATAGTGATTGAGCGGTTTGATATACCTGTTTCCACCAAATATTGATTGAGGCCTGCGATATAACTGCTTCCACAAAATACTGATTAAGAGGATTAATATACCTGCTTCCACCAAATATAGATTAAAGCCTGAGATATACCTGCTTCCACAAAATACTAAATAAGGGAATTGATATAACTGCTTCCACAAAATACTGATTGAGGGCTGCGATATACCTGCTTCCACAAAATACTGTTTAAGGGGATTGATATACCTGCTTCCACAAAATACTGATTGAGGCCTGCGATATACCTGCTCCCACAAAATACTGAGTAAGGAGATTGATATACATTCTTCCACCAAATATTGATTGAGGCCTGCGATATTCCTGCTTCCACAAAATATTGATTAAGGGATTGATATACCTGCTTCTACAAAATACTGATTGAGGCCTGCGACATACCTGCTTCCACAAAATACTGATTAGGGGGATTGATATACATTTTTCCACCAAATATTGATTGAGGCCTGCGATATACCGGCTTCCACAAAATACCAAAATACTGATTAAGGGGCTTTATATACCTGTTTCCATTAAATAATAATTGGGGCCTACGAGATACCTGCTTCCACAAAATACTGATTGAGGGCTAAGATATATGTGCTTCCACAAAATACGTATTAAGAGGATTTATATACCTGTTTCCACCAAATATTGATTGAGGCCTGCGAGATACCTGCTTCCGCATAATACTGATTAAGGGGTTTGATATACCTGTTTACACAAAATATTCATTGAGGCCTGCGATATACCTGCTCCACAAAATACTGATTAAGGGGATTGATATACCTGCTTCCACCAAATATAGATTAAAGCCTGCGATATACCTGCTTCCACAAAATACTAAATAATGCAATTGATATAACTGCTTCCACAAAATACTGATTGAGGGCTGCGATATACCTGCTTCCACAAAATACTGTTTAAGGGGATTGATATACCTGCTTCCACAAAATACTGATTGAGGCCTGCGATATACCTGCTTCCACAAAATACTGAGTAAGGAGATTGATATACATTCTTCCACCAAATATTGATTGAGGCCTGCGATATTCCTGCTTCCACAAAATATTGATTAAGGGGATTGATATACCTGCTTCTACAAAATACTGATTGAGGCCTGCGACATACCTGCTTCCACAAAATACTGATTAGGGGGATTGATATACATTCTTCCACCAAATATTGATTGAGGCCTGCGATATACCGGCTTCCACAAAATACCAAAATACTGATTAAGAGCTTTATATACCTGTTTCCATTAAATAATAATTGGGGCCTACGAGATACCTGCTTCCACAAAATACTGATTGAGGGCTAAGATATATGTGCTTCCACAAAATACGTATTAAGAGGATTGATATACCTGTTTCCACCAAATATTGATTGAGGCCTGCGAGATACCTGCTTCCGCATAATACTGATTAAGGGGTTTGATATACCTGCTTACACAAAATATTCATTGAGGCCTGCGATATACCTGCTTTAACAAAATACTGATTAAGGGGATTGATATACCTGCTTCCACCAAATATAGATTAAAGCCTGCGATATACCTGCTTCCACAAAATACTAAATAATGCAATTGATATAACTGCTTCCACAAAATACTGATTGAGGGCTGCGATATACCTGCTTCCACAAAATACTGTTTAAGGGGATTGATATACCTGCTTCCACCAAATATTGATTGAGGCCTGCGAGATATCTGCTTCCACAAAATACTGATTAAGGGTTTTGATATACCTGCTTCCACAAAATATTCATTGAGGCCTACGATATACCTGCTTCCACAAAATACCAAAATAATGATTAAGGGGCTTTATATACCTGTTTCCACCAAATAATGATTGAGGCCTACGAGATACCTGCTTCCACAAAATACTGATTGAGGGCTACGATATACAAGCTTCCACAAAATACTGATTAAGAGGATTTATATACCTGTTTCCACCAAATATTGATTGAGGCCTGTGAGATACCTGCTTCCACAAAATAATGATTAAGCGGTATGATATACCTGTTTCCACCAAATATTAATTGAGGCCTGCGATATACCTGCTTCCACAAAATACTGATTATGGGGATTAATATTCCTGCTTCCACAAAATATTGATTGAAGCCTGCGATATACCTGCTTCCACAAAATACTGATTTAGGGGATTGATATACCTGCTTCCACCAAATATTGATTGAGGCCTGCGAGATACCTGCTTCCACAAAATACTGAATAAGGGGTTTGATATACATGCTTCCACAAAATATTGATTGAGGCCTGCGATATACCTGCTTCCACAAAATACTGATTAAGGGGATTAATATACCTGCTTCCACAAAATATTGATTGAAGCCTGCAATATACCTGCTTCCACAAAATACTGATTAAGGGGATTGATATAACTGCTTCCTCAAAATACTGATTGAGGGCTGCGATATACCTACTTCCACAAAATATTGATTAAGGGGATTGATATACCTGCTTCCACCAAATATTGATTGAGGCCTACGAGATACCTGCTTCCACAAAATACTGAATAAGGCAGGGCTTGACAAATTTCCTTGGAATCTAGGAGCCAGCTAAAAAAGTTAGGAGCCAGGCGGAGCCGCGTCATAAAATCTATATTGCGATATAATTTTAAGCATGTATATCGCAATATATTGTTTTCTATATTTGGGGGGGGGGGGTGTTTAAACTTTTTATTTATTTATTTTTTTACTTTATTTAATAACTATTAGCCTCCTTAAGGGCTTGAACCCTTGTCATATTCACCCTAATAGAGCTCTATTAGGGTGAATAGGACTTTACACTCTCCCTGCTGCCCTGTGCATAGTACACACAGCAGGGAGCTGACCATGGCAGCCAGCCTCTGATCAGCCCCTCCAGCCTCTTATCAGCCCCTCCAGCCTCTGATCAGCCCCTCCAGCCTCTGATCAGCCCCTCCAGCTTTTGATCAGCCCCTCCAGCCTCTGATCAGCCCCTCCAGCCTCTGATCAGCCCCTCCAGCCTCTTATCAGCCCCTCCAGCCTCTTATCAGCCCCTCCAGCCTCTGATCAGCCCCTCCAGCCTCTGATCAGCCCCTCCCCCCCCTCCCTCTCATCAGCCCCTCCAGCCTCTGATCAGCCCCTCCAGCCTCCCTCTTATCAGCCCCTCCAGCCTCTGATCAGCCCCTCCAACCTCCCTCTTATCAGCCCCTCCAACCTCCCTCTTATCAGCCCCTCCAGCCTCCCTCTTATCAGCCCCTCCAGCCTCCCTCTTATCAGCCCCTCCAGCCTCCCTCTTATCAGCCCCTCCAGCCTCCCTCTTATCAGCCCCTCCAGCCTCCTTCTTATCAGCCCCTCCCCCCCCTCCCTCTTATCAGCCCCTCCCCCCTCCCTCTTATCAGCCCCCTCTGGTAACAAACCCACCCCGCCTCCCTCCCCAGTATTAATCATTGGTGGCAGTGGCCACAGGGTCCCCCTCCTCCCCCCATCATTGGTGGCAGTGGGCAGTTCCGATCGGAGTCCCAGCAGTGTAATGCTGGGGCTCCGATCGGTTACCATGGCAGCCAGGACGCTACTGAAGTCCTGGCTGCGATGGTATGTTAGTAAGCAGCATTATACTCACGTGCGCCGTGATCGCCGGGAGCTCCTTCTTCTCATAGGTCTGTGCGGCGCATTGCTAATGCTATAAGCATTAGCAATGAGCCGCACAGACAGAAGAAGGAGCGCCCGTCGGCCACGGCGCACGTGAGTATAATGCTGCTCACTAACATACCATCGCAGCCAGGACTTCAGTAGCGTGACTCCTGGCTGCCATGGTAACCGATCGGAGCCCCAGCATTACACTGCTGGGACACCGATCGGAACTGCCCACTGCCACCAATGCAGAGAGTCGAGACTGAAGAACCCGGCACCCGACCTCTGACAGGACGCTGTAATCCGCGCGAATAACCCCTCAACTGAGGAGTTAATCGCGCGGATCACAGCGTGCAGTCATAGGGGCCGGGATATAGCCGGCACATTCATTGGTGGCGCAGTGGCCACAGTCCCTCCCCTCCTCCTCCTACTCTGTTCTCATTGGTGGTCAGCGGCAGCCGCGCACAGTGGGGAGGGAGGGACTCCTCTCCTTCTCCACTGTGCCGGCTCAGGAAACCATGGTGCGTGCCGAGAGCGCATCTTTGAAAACGGGCTGACAAATACCAAAGCGCCAGGACCAAATTCCTGGTCGCCATGGAGACCTGGCGCCCGGGATTTGTCGAGCCCTGGAATAAGGGGTTTGATATACATGCTTCCACAAAATACGTATTAAGAGGATTTATATACCTGTTTCCACCAAATATTGATTGAGGCCTGCGAGATACCTGCTTCCGCATAATAATGATTAAGGGGTTTGATATACCTGCTTCCACAAAATATTGATTGAGGCCTGCGATATACCTGCTTCCACAAAATACTGATTAAGGGGATTGATATACCTGCTTCCACCAAATATAGATAAAAGCCTGCGATATACCTGCTTCCACAAAATACTAAATAATGGAATTGATATAACTGCTTCCAAAAAATACTGATTGAGGGCTGCGATATACCTGCTTCCACAAAATACTGTTTAAGGGGATTGATATACCTGCTTCCACAAAATACTGATTGAGGCCTGCGATATACCTGCTTCCACAAAATACAGAGTAAGGAGATTGATATACATTCTTCCACCAAATATTGATTGAAACCTGCGAGATATCTGCTTCCACAAAATACTGATTAAGGGGTTTGATATACCTGCTTCCACAAAATATTCATTGAGGCCTACGATATACCTGCTTCCACAAAATACCAAAATAATGATTAAGGGGCTTTATATACCTGTTTCGACCAAATAATGATTGAGGCCTACGAGATACCTGCTTCCACACAATACTGATTGAGGGCTACGATATACAAGCTTCCACAAAATACTGATTACGAGGATTTATATACCTGTTTCCACCAAATATTGATTGAGGCCTGTGAGATACCTGCTTCCACAAAATAATGATTAAGCGGTATGATATACCTGTTTACACCAAATATTAATTGAGGCCTGCGATATACCTGCTTCCACAAAATACTGATTATGGGGATTAATATTCCTGCTTCCACAAAATATTGATTGAACCCTGCGATATACCTGCTTCTACCAAATATTGATTGAGGCCTGCGAGATACCTGCTTCCACAAAATACTGAATAAGGGGTTTTATATACATGCTTCCACAAAATATTGATTGAGGCCTGCGATATACCTGCTTCCAAAAAATACTGATTGAGGGGATTAATATACCTGCTTCCACAAAATATTGATTGAAGCCTGCAATATACCTGCTTCCACAAAATACTGATTAAGGGGATTGATATAACTGCTTCCTCAAAATACTGATTGAGGGCTGCGATATACCTACTTCCACAAAATACTGATTAAGGGGATTGATATACCTGCTTCCACCAAATATTGATTGAGGCCTGCAAGATACCTGCTTCCACAAAATAATGATTAAGCGGTATGATATAACTGTTTACACCAAATATTAATTGAGGCCTGCGATATACCTGCTTCCACAAAATACTGATTAAGGGGATTAATATTCCTGCTTCCGCAAAATATTGATTGAACCCTGCGATATACCTGCTTCCACAAAATACTGATTAAGGGGATTGATAAACCTGCTTCCACCAAATATTGATTGAGGCCTGCGAGATACCTGCTTCCACAAAATACTGAATAAGGGGTTTGATATACATGCTTCCACAAAATATTGATTGAGGCCTGCGATATACCTGCTTCCACAAAATACTGATTGAGGGGATTAATATACCTGCTTCCACAAAATATTGATTGAAGCCTGCAATATACCTGCTTCCACAAAATACTGATTAAGGGGATTGATATAACTGCTTCCTCAAAATACTGATTGAGGGCTGCGATATACCTACTTCCACAAAATACTGATTAAGGGGATTGATATACCTGCTTCCACCAAATATTGATTGAGGTCTGTGAGATACCTGCTTCCACAAAATAATGATTAAGCGGTATGATATACCTGTTTACACCAAATATTAATTGAGGCCTGCGATATACCTGCTTCCACAAAATACTGATTAAGGGGATTAATATTCCTGCTTCCACAAAATATTGATTGAACCCTGCGAAATACCTGCTTCCACAAAATACTGATTAAGGGGATTAATATACCTGCTTCCACCAAATATTGATTGAGGCCTGCGAGATACCTGCTTCCACAAAATACTGAATAAGGGGTTTGATATACATGCTTCCACAAAATATTGATTGAGGCCTGCGATATACCTGCTTCCACAAAATACTGATTGAGGGGATTAATATACCTGCTTCCACAAAATATTGATTGAAGCCTGCAATATACCTGCTTCCACAAAATACTGATTAAGGGGATTGATATACCTGCTTCCTCAAAATACTGATTGAGGGCTGCGATATACCTACTTCCACAAAATACTGATTAAGGGGATTGATATACCTGCTTCCACCAAATATTGATTGAGGCCTGCGAGATACCTGCTTCCACAAAATACTGAATAAGGGGTTTGATATACATGCTTCACCAAAATACGTATTAAGAGGATTTATATACCTGTTTCCACCAAATATTGATTGAGGCCTGTGAGATACCTGCTTCCGCATAATAATGATTAAGGGGTTTGATATACCTGCTTCCACAAAATATTGATTGAGGCCTGCGATATACCTGCTTCCACAAAATACTGATTAAGGGGATTGATATATCTGCTTCCACCAAATATAGATAAAAGCCTGCGATATACCTGCTTCCACAAAATACTAAATAATGGAATTGATATAACTGCTTCCAAAAAATACTGATTGAGGGCTGCGATATACCTGCTTCCACAAAATACTGTTTAAGGGGATTGATATACCTGCTTCCACAAAATACTGATTGAGGCCTGCGATATACCTGCTTCCACAAAATACAGAGTAAGGAGATTGATATACATTCTTCCACCAAATATTGATTGAAACCTGCGAGATATCTGCTTCCACAAAATACTGATTAAGGGGTTTGATATACCTGCTTCCACAAAATATTCATTGAGGCCTACGATATACCTGCTTCCACAAAATACCAAAATAATGATTAAGGGGCTTTATATACCTGTTTCGACCAAATAATGATTGAGGCCTACGAGATACCTGCTTCCACACAATACTGATTGAGGGCTACGATATACAAGCTTCCATAAAATACTGATTAAGAGGATTTATATACCTGTTTCCACCAAATATTGATTGAGGCCTGTGAGATACCTGCTTCCACAAAATAATGATTAAGCGGTATGATATACCTGTTTACACCAAATATTAATTGAGGCCTGCGATATACCTGCTTCCACAAAATACTGATTATGGGGATTAATATTCCTGCTTCCACAAAATATTGATTGAACCCTGCGATATACCTGCTTCCACAAAATACTGATTAAGGGGATTGATGTACCTGCTTTCACCAAATATTGATTGAGGCCTGCGAGATACCTGCTTCCACAAAATACTGAATAAGGGGTTTGATATACATGCTTCCACAAAATATTGATTGAGGCCTGCGATATACCTGCTTCCACAAAATACTGATTGAGGGGATTAATATACCTGCTTCCACAAAATATTGATTGAAGCCTGCAATATACCTGCTTCCACAAAATACTGATTAAGGGGATTGATATAACTGCTTCCTCAAAATACTGATTGAGGGCTGCGATATACATACTTCCACAAAATACTGATTAAGGGGATTGATATACCTGCTTCCACCAAATATTGATTGAGGCCTGCGAGATACCTGCTTCCACAAAATACTGAATAAGGGGTTTGATATACATGCTTCCACAAAATATTGATTGAAGCCTGCGATATATCTTCTTCCACAAAATACTGAATAAGGGGTTTGATATACATGCTTCCACAAAATATTGATTCAAGCCTGCGATATATCTTCTTCCACAAAATACTGATTAAGGGGATTGATATACCTGCATCCACAAAATACTGATTGAGGCCTGCGATATTCCTGCTTCCACAAAATACTGATTAAGGAGATTGATATATCTGCTTCCACAAAATATTGATGAGGCCTGCAAGATACCTGCTTCCACAAAATACTGATTAAGGGATTTGATATACCTGCTTCCACAAAATACTGATTAAGGGGATTGATATATCTGCTTCCACAAAATATTGATTGAGGGCTGCGATATACCTACTTCCACAAAATACTGATTAAGAGGATTTTTATACCTGTTTCCACCAAATATTGATTGAAGCCTGTGAGATACCTGCTTCCACAAAATAATGATTAAGCGGTTTGATATACCTGTTTCCACCAAATATTGATTGAGGCCTGCGATATGCCTGCTTCCACAAAATACTGATTAAGGGGACTAATATACCTGCTTTCACTAAATATTGATTGAAGCCTGCGATATACCTGCTTCCACAAAATACTGATTAAGGGGATTGATATAACTGCTTCCACCAAATATTGATTGAGGGCTGCGAGATACCTGCTTCCACAAAATAATGATTAAGCTGTTTGATATACCTGTTTCCACCAAATATTGATTGAGGCCTGCGATATACCTGATTCCACAAAATACTGATTAAGGGGTTTGATATACCTGCTTCCACAAAATATTGATTGAGGCCTACGATAAACCTGCTTCCACAAAATACTGATTAAGGGGATTGATATACCTGCTTCCACAAAATACGGATTAAGGGGATTGATATACCCGCTTCCACTAAATATTGATTCAGGCCTGCAAGATACCTGCTTCCACAAAATACTGATTAAAGGGGTTTGATATACCTGCTTTCACAAAATATTGATTGAGGCCTTCGATATACCTGCTTCCACAAAATACTGATTAAGGGGTTTGATATACCTTTTTACACCAAATATTGATTGAGGCTTGTGATATACCTGCTTCCACAAATACTGCTTTTCTCTAAAGACAGGTACAGGGTGATTTTGAAAATGACAGGCAGAGAAAGAAGCAGGCTGTTCCGTAGGGGTAGTAGGGGTCGGGCAGGTGCACAAGGCTGGAGCTTAAGTGGGAAGTTGGAGAAGGCTTGTGCGATTACTTCAAAGTACGCACCAGAGTTTTTTGAGTGGCTCATTCAGCATACCGCTTCTGCACCCTCCTCATCCTCTGTATCTGCAACCTCCTCACTCTCTGCTGTGTGCACCCCCAAAGACACCACCACCACCATCCTAGCCCCTCCACTCGAGTCAGAGGAATTATTTTCCCATCCATTCCCAGACCTTACCGATTTACAGCCCTTCTTGACATCGGATGAGGAAGAGGAGGTAGCAACGGCCGCCACCCAGCGGTCTGACAACAATATCCAGATTAGCCCAAGGAGGAAGATCCCCGCTGTTTCTGCCTACTCCGAGATCTTAAATGTCAGTGGTGGTGAAGGTGATGATAATGACGTGTCGCTGGATGTCACTTGGGTGCCCACAAGAGAGGAAAAGGCAGGGAGTTTAAAGGGAGAGACGGAGCAGCAGAGAGGGAGGAGAAGGAGGAGAAGAAGGCAGAGTTCGCAGGGCACAGGAGGCAAAAAGCAGACTGCAAATGTATCTGGAGCAAGCCATCCACCATGCACAGTCACTTCTGGGGCTCCCAGGACGCTGGCACATTGCTCCACAGTGTGTTGTTTTTTTTTTAAATCGTCAGCTGCTGACAATAGTGTTGCTAACTGCAGCCTGTGCTGTCAACGCATAAGTCGCGGTAAGCCCAACACTCACCTAGGGACGACCACCTTAAGAAAGCACCTGGCCTCCCATCACCGAGCCCAGTGGGAGCACCGCTGTCAGAACCCACAAAGCCACACTCCCGGCACTCCACGTCCTGCCTCTTCTCCTGTCTCCTCCCATTTGTCCTTCCCTCCACCTTCCACCGTGCCGTCATCGCGTTCATCTTGCAGAAGGCAGGCTTCCGTGGCCAAAATGTTCCAGCGTAAAAAGTTGATGACGCCTGATAACCCTCTTGCCCAACAGCTGACCGCTGGTTTGTCGGAACTTCTAGCCCGCCAACTACTGCCATATAAACTGGTGGACTCGGAGGCCCTTAGAAAATTTGTGGCCATTGGCACACCGCAATGGAAGGTCCCCAGAGGGAAGTATTTCTCCCAGAAGGACATCCCAGAGCTATATGGCCACTTTCAGCGGCAAGTGAATATGTCTCTGGCACGCAGTGTCGGTGCCAAGATACATCTGACTACAGACACGTGGTCTAGCAAACACGGGCAGGGAAGGTACATAACTTTTACTGCCCACTGGGGGAACCTTCTGACGGCCGTCAAGCATGTAACCCATGGCTCCTGTGTGGATTTGGTGTTACCGCCATGGATTGCATGCAGGCCTGACTCTTCTTCTCCTCCACCTACTCCATCCTCCGTCTCCTCCTCGGCTGACTCCTAGTTTTCCCCTGCTACTGCCTCTTCCACTGTGCCCCCTAAGCTCCCCAGAACCTATTTAATGCGCCAGGTGAGATGTCGCCATGCTGTGCTGCAGCTGTGCTGCAGCTGTTGTGCCTGGAAGCCAAGAGCCACACAGGTCTTCTGCGGGCACAGGCTGATCAGTGGCTAACCCCGCTCAAATTGACAGTTGGTAAAATGGTGTGTGACAACAGTTCCCATCTGCTGAGTGCACTGAAACAGGGCAAAATGACACACATGCCGTGCATGGCACACTTCCTGAGCTTAGTTGTGCAGTGATTCGTTGCCAAATACCCCGTGGCCCAGGACGTCTTGCGGCCGGCCAGGAAAATCTCTGGCCATTTTGGAAGATCTCATACGGCCATGGCTCGCCTAGCTGACGTTCAGTGGTGACTCCACCTGCCCATCAGACGTCTGATTTGTGACAGCCCGACGTGCTGGGACTCCACCTTGTATATGCTTGATAGGCTGCTCCAGCAGCAACGTGCCATTAACGACTACTTGTACGAACTCTGCAGCAGGACAGGCTCTGGGGAGCTTTGTTTCTTTTCCTGTGCCAATGGCTGCTCATGCACGACACATGCAGACTTCTGCGGCCAATTGATGAGAACACCAAACTAGTCAGTCGCAGCCAGGGCTCCATCAGTGACATCGTACCTTACGCCTTCTTTCTGGAGCGTGCATTGCGTCGTGTCATTGATCAAGCCGTCAAGGAGCAGGAGCTGGAAGATGAGGAAGTCGCAATGCTGAATGAATTCCCAGGGGGGGCTCCTCCATCTGAGACAAGTCAGCAGGAGTCTGAAGAGGAGTCAGAGGAAGATGGTTTCTGGGGGGAGGAGGAGGAGTAAGAAAAGCAGGCTTTAAACTTTTCTGGGATCCCTGGTGTTGTCCGTGGATGGGGGGAGGAGACCGAGGACGACATTCTCCTGGGCGATGAGCAGGAGCCAGGCCGCTCCACCGCTTCCAATTTAGTGCAAATGGGGGCCTTCATGCTCCAGTGTTTGAAGAGGGACCCCTGTATAAAAAGCATAAAGGGCAAGGACCAGTACTGGGTGGCAATGTACTTAGACCCCTGGTACAAACACAAAATGGCGGACATGTTACCAGCATCACAGAGGGCTGTCAGAATGCAGAATTTCCACACCTTTCTTCGAGAGATGCTGCATTCTGCTGTTACGGGCACTGGCAGAGGAATTTCCACCCACAGAGAAACAGTTGGGGGTACCAATCGTACCGCGCATGCAAGAAGAGGGCGGTTTGAAGATGTGTTGGTCACTTCGGATATGAGATCATTCTTACAGCCAACCCATCGATGGCCGCCCTCCGGATTCAGCCTCAGGGAACGCCTAGACCGACAGGTGTCCGATAACGGCCGATGTGGATGCTCTGAGAAGCGAGGAACCCCTTGACTACTGGGTGTGCAGGCTTGACCTGTGGCCAGACCTGGCACAATTTGCCATGGAACTCTTGGCTTGCCCCTTGTCCAGTGTCCTGTCCGGACATTCAGCACAGCAGGAGGGATCGTAACCGATAAGCGCACTTGCCTAGCTCACAACAGTGTGGACTACCTCACATTTCTAAAAATGAATGAGGCATGGATCTCGGAGGAATTGAACACCTGTGACAACCACGTTTAATTGAATTTCACCTATTACCATTGTTTTTTTTTTTTTAAAAACTATGGCACGATAGACCGCGGCAGGTATTACCACATAGCCCTCCAGAATATTTCTGGGATCTCCTAAGCTAGCAATACCTGAAAGGAAAACTGCAGGTCTCCCGCTCCAGGGACAGGAAACCACTGATGTTGGAGAGAGGCTCCACCTTTTTATTCTGCAGGTTTCCTGTCCCTGGGGGAGGATCCTCTCTCTCTGTGGTGCTGTCATGGAGAAGGGAAAAATGGCAATGTGACTGAAGATAGAATCCGTTCCTAAAACAATAGGTCACCCCGGAGGGTCAATCAGTGGCTTATTGATTTTCGGTAATATGTAAATGATCAGAATAATCTGATGCAGTAACCAGGACTCTGCGTGACCAATTGGTCAGGGCAGATGTTGGAACTGCTAAACAGACTAGACAAATGACAATGACACGTGCTGAACTCGGTTGTTTTCGTCTATTGCCGACACATACAAAAAGGCGGAACCTTCATCCATCCTGTAACTGGTGTTTCACATCAAATTCGTCTCCATCTTACCTGTGATTCCGATTTTGTTATTTACGTATTTTTATGTCCCTGTAAACTGATGTATGTGGGTGATACCTCCACTGACATGAAGACACGTCTCAACAATCATCGTTATACGATACGCAAAAGACATCTTGATTTACCAGTTTCCAAACACTTTTGTGACTTCAAACATACTGAAAGTGATTTAAAATGTTGCATTATCGATCATGTCCCTATGCCAAGGAGGGGTGGTAATCGAGTTAATATGCTAAAGAAAAAAGAATTATTGTGGATTTATAAGCTGAATACACTTAAAGAGGACCTTTCACTAGAATAGAAAATCTAAACTAAGTATACAGTCATGGAGAGCGGCGCCCAGGGATCTCACTGCACTTACTATTATCCCTGGGTGCCGCTCCGTTCTCCTGCTATGCCCTCCGGTATCTTCGGTCACTAAGTTATGGTAGGCGGAGTCGGCCCTTGTTCTGCTGTAGTGCTGGCCAATCGCAGCGCAGAGCTCACAGCCTGGGAGAAAATAACTTCCCAGGCTGTGAGCTCTGCGCTGCGATTGGCCAGCGCTACAGCAGAACAAGGGCAGACTCCGCCTACCATAACTTAGTGACTGAAATCTCCGCCTACCATAACTTAGTGAACGGAGATACCGGAGGGCATAGCGGGAGAACGGAGCGTCACCCAGGGATAATAGTAAGTGCAGTGAGATCCCCGGGCGACGCTCTCCATGTCTGTATACTTTCTGGTCTTAATGTTGATTATAAAATCAGAAATATATTGAGTGGTTGTTTGCCCTTTTGTCCCTTGTGAGTCGTCACCTCTACTCCTGTGTAGTGGGTGTTTTTTTAGGACGAATAATTAGAATATTTATGGTGATTTAATTTACTTTTTCTTTCTCTTGTAGATGATGTGTTGAAGAACAATGAGGGGAGAAGCAACATGAATTATGAATACACTTGCCAGATGTCTTTGGTTTTGCAGTGCTAATTATTTGCTATATGATCTGCTGCAGCTCCCAGGTTGTGCTGTTAATATATGTTATAACATTTTTTTCTCACCTGTTGCCTCTATAATATACTAGCAGAAGGACCCGGCTTCGCACGGGTATATTGATTCTATTTAATTTTATGTTTCCATGTGTCGTAAAAAGATATCAACAGTTTCCCCCATAACAGTGACCTCTACAGTACCCGCCCCTTTAACAATGACCTCCACAGTGCCCGCCCCTGTGAAAGTGACTTTCACTGTGACCGCCCCTTTAGCATTGACCACCCCTTTAATAGTGACCTTCACAGTGACCACCCCTTTAACAGTGACTTTCACAGTGACCGCCCCTTTAACAGTGACAGTCACAGAGACCTCCCCTTTAACCTTTTATGGACACAGGGCGTACAGGTACGCCCTGATGTCTTGGTACTTAAGGACACAGGGCATACCTGTACGCCCTGTGTATTTCCGATCACCGCCGCGCAGGCACCTGGGTCCAATGTGACCCCCCTGTGTAGGCGATCGCAGCAAACCGCTGGTCAATTCAGACCTGCGGTTTGCTGCGTTTACGGGTTATTCGGGTCTCTGAGGACCCGATAACCCGGAACAGGATGGTGATCGGTGGTCTGATAATACACCACCAATCACCATCCTGCGATCCTGACAGGTGATGTGACATCACCTCTCAGGATCGCCTCCGATTGGTTCGCTGCAGGGGCGGGAGGTTCAAATTAGAGCAGCACTCCTCTCCTCCTCCTTTTCAGTCCGGGAGCCCGAGGAGAGAGGAGCGCTGCACGTCGTCGGTTCTCAGCACCCCCATCTGTCCAGGCATCACCCCATCTGTGCCCAGCACCCCATCTGTGCCCCAGCACTCCCCATCTGTGCAATCAGGTACTTAGGGAAAGGCAAGGGAAAAGTTGGGTTAGGCAGGGATATAAAGGGAAAGTTAGTGGAAGTAAAAAAAAAAACTGTTTGTGATTGCATAACCCTAAATTGTCTGGGGTCCACAGCACAGCTGTTTTTGTGTGCGTACGCTGACTGTGGCCGGCACACTTAGCATCCAGCCACTGTTAGCACATAGCACACCCCATTTTTTTTTTTTTTAAAACAAAAACATTTTTTGCCCTTTTTTCAGTTACTCTTTTTTTTAGTCTGTAAAGTTTAGGATGAGTTCGCAAACACCCGTGCCCCCACACACACGCACACCGAATAAAGATTTACACACAGGCAGACACACACTCCCCTATGGCCCACCGGATGTTCTCGGCCGAGGAGGCATATGCCCAGCTTGCCTCCGACTCCGAGAGTCCTAGTGAGGACGAGCATGACCCCACTTTCCTGTTATCCACGTCCTCCTCATCATCTAGCGATGATGAGGAGCCCCCAAGGCGGCGGAGCAAGGGGACCGCCATGCTAGGGACCCTGTGGCCCATCCTAGTACGAGCAGCTCTCGGGCTTGTACTAGTTTTCCAGCCCACCAGTTAAATCCACTGGAGCCCCCTGATTTCCTGATTTTGTAGGCCAACCAGGAATCCAGATTTCCACAGTGGGCTTCACTGAAAACTACTATTTTAGTCTTTTTTTCAGTGACCACTTTGTAAATCTAATGGTGGAGCAAACAAACCTGTACGCCCAACAGTTTGTTGCTCAACACCCGGGCTCCTTTTTGGCTAGGCCCGGTGGCTGGACCCCGGTCAGTGCAGCCGAGATGAGGACATTTTGGGGCCTCCTACTGTATGGGCCTAGTCAAGAAACCTAGTGTCAGGCATTACTGGAGTGGGGACGTCCTCTACCAGACCACATTTTACAGTACGGCCATGACACGTACCCGGTTTGAGGCCATCCGGAAATGCCTGCATTATTCAGATAATGCAGCATGTCCCCCCCAAGGTGATCCTGCCTATGACCGCCTGTACAAAATCAGGCCAGTCATCGATCACTTTGGGGCCAAATTTGTACAGGTCTAGGTACCTGGAAGGGAGGTCGTGGTTGATGAGTCTCTCATTGCTTTCAAGGGGAGACTCATTTTCCGCCAGTATGTTCCCTCAAGGCGGGCGAGGTATGGCGTGAAGCTGTACAAACTTTGTGAGAGTACCTCAGGGTACACTTACAAGTTTTGTGTGTATGAGGGGCGAGATATCCGTATTCAACCCCCAGAATGTCCCCCCACTCTAGGTGTTAGTGGGAAACTTGTGTGGGACCTTATGCACCCACTGCTAGATAAAGGTTATCACCTGTACGTGGATAACTTTTATACTAGTATCCCCTTGTTCCAGTCCCTCCCTGCCAGATCCACGTCCGCTTGTAGGACCGTGCGGAAAAATCAACGCGGCCTCCCTGCCCACCCTCTTAAGGTACCTATCCCCAGGGCTGAGACCCTTGCCCTTACCATTAAAAACCTGTTGCTGGTCAGATATAAGGACAAGAGGTGTCCTTGTACTGTCCACAATTCATGGTAACGGCATCACCCCTGTCCCTGTGTGAGGTACCGCGGCAACGGTCCTCAAGCCCGATTGTATCGTTGACTACAATCGGTATATGGGAGGAGTTGATCTCTCTGATCAAGTCCTAAAGCCATATAATGCCATGCGCAAAACCCGGGCATGGTACAAAAAGGTTGCAGTCTACTTGGTGCAGGTTGCCTTGTACAATTATTTTGTGCTGTCCCGGAGCGCTGGCAACACAGGAAAATTCCTTCAGTTCTATGAGGCAGTCCTCAAGGACCTGATCTTTTCGGACCGGGAAAGAGCAGGCCAGAGTACATCGGGAACTGGAGGCGCCCGGATCGTCCCTGGCCAACACTTTCCAGGTGTGGTCCCCCATACTGGAAAAAAGGGACGAACCCCAAAAAAGTGCAGAGTGTGTCGCAGGAGGGGGAAACGGAAGGACACCACTACTCAGTGTGACACGTGCCCCGATCATCGGGCCTCTGCATTGACAGTTGCTTCAGGGAGTACCACACTTCCATGGAGTACTAAATTTATATCCCAATTTAGCCACCGACAATTGGATAAAAAACTGTTTCTCAGACTTGAGACACTAAAACAAAAAAAAAAATTCCCAAAATATTTGTAAAACTAGAATAAATATAGACATATTAGGTATTGCCGCGTCCGTAAGAATCTGCTCTATAAAAATACCCCCCCCAACCCCTCAGATGAACACGTTAAAAAAAAAAAAAAAAAATGCTGCAAAAAAAAGGTATTTTTTTGTCACCTTACATCACAAAAATTGTAATAGCAAGCGATCAAAAAGACATATGCCGCCCAAAATAGTGCCAATAAAACCGTCATCCTGCAAAAAATGAGCCCCTACCTAAGATAATCGGCTAAAAACGAAAAAAAAAATGACTCTTAGACTATGGAGATAATAAAATGTTTTTTTTGTTTATAAAAAGATAATATAGTGTAAAACATAAATAAATTAAAAAAAAGTAGACATATTAGGTAATACCCCCCTAACCCCTTAGATGAACACAGTAAAAAAATAAAATAAAAAAAAAACGGTGCCAAAAAAGCAATTTTTTGGCAAATTTTCCATTTTAATCTGTTTTTTTCCAATAACAAAGTAAGGGTTAACAGCCAAACAAAACTTAATATTTATTACCCTCATACCGCAGTTTACAGAAACACCCCATATGTGGTCGTAAACTGCTGTATGACCAAACGACAGGGCGCAGAAGGAAAGGAACGCCGTTTGGTTTCTGGAAGGCATGTCCCATTTGAAGCCCCCCTGATGCACCCCTAGAGTAAAAACTCCATAAAAGCGACCCCATCTAAGAAACTACACCCCTCAAGGTATCCAAAACTGATTTTACAAACGTTGTTAACCCTTTAGGTGTTCCACAAGAGTTATTGGCAAATGGAGATGAAATTTCAGAATTTCTATTTCTGGTAACCTTGCCTCACAAAAATGTAATATAGATAAACCAAAAATCATATGTACCCTAAAAATAGTCCTAACAAAACTGCCACCTTATCTCGTAGTTTCTACGCCCTTCTATGTGCCCGTACAGTAGTTTACGGCCACATATGGGGTGTTCCTGCAAACTACAGAATCGGGGCAATAAATATAGCTACTTGTTTGGCTGTTAACCCTTGCTTTGTTACTGGAAAAAATGGATTAAAATGGAAAATTAGCCCAAAAATTTAAATTCTCAAATTTCATCTCCATTTGCCAATAACTCTTGTGCAACACCTAAAGGGTTAACAAAGTTTGTAAAATCAGTTTTGAATACCTTGAGGGGTGTAGTTTCTTAGATGTGGTCACTTTTATAGAGTTTCTACTCTAGGGGTGCATCAGGGGGGTTTCAAATGGGACATGGTGTAAATAAACCAGTCCAGCAAAATCTGCCTTCCAAAAACCATACGGCGCACCTTTCCTTCTACGCCCTACTGTGTGCCCGTACAGTAGTTTACGGCCACATATGGGGTGTTTCTGCAAACTACAGAATCGGGGCAATAAATATAGCATTTTGTTTGGCTGTTAACCCTTGCTTTGTTACTGAAAAAAATGGATTAAAATGGAAAATTTGCCCAAAAATTTTAATTCTCAAAATTCATTCCCATTTGCCAATAACTCTTGTGCAACACCTAAAGGATAATGACGTTTGTAAAATCCATTTTGAATACCTTGAGGGGTGTAGTTTCTAGAATGGAACTGGTCCCTAAAAATTGGGTTTTTGAAAATTTCTGAAAAATTTCAAGATTTGCTTCTAAACTTATAAGCCTTGTAACATCCCCAAAAACTAAAATGTCATTCCCAAAATGATCCACACATGAAGTAGACATATGGGGAATGTAAAGTAATAACTATTTTGGAGGTATTACTATGTATTATAGAAATAGAGAAATTGTAACTTGGAAATTTGCAATTTTTTCCAGATTTTTGGTAAATTTGGTATTTTTTTATAAATAAAAATGATTTTTTTTACTTCATTTTACCACTGTAATGAAGTACAATATGTGACGAAAAAACTGTCTCAGAATGGCCTGGATAAGTAAAAGCGTTTTAAAGTTATCACCACTTAAAGTGACACTGGTCAGATTTGCAAGAAATGGCCTGGTCCTTAAGGTGAAATAAGGCTGTGTCCTTAAGGAGTTAACAGTGACTTTCACAGTGACCGCCCCTTTAACAGTGACTTTCCCAGTGCCCGCCCCTTTAACAGTGACTTTAATAGCACCCGCCCTTTTAAGCAGTAAAGAAAAATGGCTGGGTTGTTATGGAAACCTGGAGTAAAACTTTGTTTATGGCAGTTGGGATTTGAAGAGATAGACTTGCAGGCTTGTATTGGCTAATGTGTGTCATTTTTTGGACCCGGTCTAAAACCTTCCCAGACACCTGATGTACCTGTGTGCCAAATTTGGTGAAGATCGGTCCAGTCGTTTGGTCACGCATAAAGAACGTCCAAACAGACGTCTAGACAGACAGAAATTCATTTTTATATATATATAAGAGACAGAGGAGATCCCTCATGACCTATTTTTGGTGTGGTAGATTCACCAGGTGGACCTACAACAGTTGTCCCATGAATATAGGAACAGCTGTAGGGTCTGTTCCTCATTTTGGGAGGGGGGCTGTGTGCAAGATGGTATACACTCCTGTGTCCCTTTGGATCCCTTTTCGCCATAGGCTCTTATTTGGACTCTATGAGTCTATATATGTATATAGGTGTTGGGTTGTCTGACCAGTAATTGAAATGTCACTTCTACTCATGCTGGCATTGCGCCAATATATCCTTACAGTTTGCCTTTTCCAATATGGCCACTGCAGCCTCGGAGCGCTTGTGCACATGCTCCAACAGTGGCATCACATAACGACGTCATGGCAAATAAGGGCGGAACCCGGGCATGCACAGTTGTGATCTCTACACGCCGAGTTTGGTGCGGTCTGCGCACTCAGCCGCTGCACATATGGTTGGTGTATTTTTAATCCTCCCCCTTCTTAATTTAACACATCATGATTATTGCACACATCACTTTATTTTCACATATGTTATGAATTGGTCTTTAATTTAGAATTATATGAAATATTGCTCTTTTTATTCTATTTATTATTTCATTTTTTACTGAATTGTTGTAATCACATATGTTTGATTCTTGTCCACTATTTTTAGTTCACTGTATGATTATTGTACACTATGTAAGCATTTTCTTTTTATTTATTGAATAATTAATCAGTAATCATGTATGCAATCCACCATGCTATATATACTGAGTACTTTGTCCTTGTACTTTGCTTGAGAAAGGCTCTATTGTTGAGATGAAACGTCACTGTACCACATGGGTGAATAAAGTTATTTTCAATTTTATTTTTTGGAGTGCTGCCCTTTTTTCTAATATATATATATATATATATATATATATATATATATATATATATATGTATATATATATACAGTACAGACCAAAAGTTTGGACACCCCTTCTTATTCAAAGAGTTTTCTTTATTTTCATGACTATGAAGGCATCAAATCTATGAATTAACACATGTGGAATTATATACATAACAAACAAGTGTGAAACAACTGAAAATATGTCATATTCTAGGTTCTTCAAAGTAGCCACCTTTTGCTTTAATTACTGCTTTGCACGCTCTTGGCATTCTCTTGATGAGCTTCAAGAGGTAGTCCCCTAAAATGGTCTTCCAACAGTCTTGAAGGAGTTCCCAGAGATGCTTAGCACTTGTTGGCCCTTTTGCCTTCACTCTGCGGTCCAGCTCACCCCAAACCATCTCGATTGGGTTCAGGTCCGGTTACTGTAGAGGCCAGGTCATCTGGCGCAGCACCCCATCACTCTCCTTCATGGTCAAATAGCCCTTACTTTCAAAGTTTTCCCAATTTTTCGGCTGACTGACTGACCTTCATTTCTTAAAGTAATGATGGACACTCGTTTTTCTTTACTTAGCTGCATTATTCTTCCCATAATACAAATTCTAACAGTCTATTCAGTAGGGTCACAGTCTATTCAATGCCACTGATGGTCCCAACCCCATTTATAAGGCAAGAAATCCCACTTATTAAACCTGACAGGGCACACCTATGAAGTGAAAACCATTTCAGGGGACTACCTCTTGAAGCTCATCAAGAGAATGCCAAGAGTGTACAAAGCAGTAATCAAAGCAAAAGGTGGCTACTTTGAAGAACCTAGAATATGACATATTTTCAGTTGTTTCACACTTGTTTGTTATGTATATAATTCCACATGTGTTAATTCATAGTTTTGATGCCTTCAGTGTGAATCTACAATTTTCATAGTCATGAAAATAAAGAAAACTCTTTGAATGAGAAGGTGTGTCCAAACTTTTGGTCTGTACTGTATATATATATATATATATATATATATATATATATATATTACTTTTTTGTGAGGCAATGTAACCCAAAAAATGGCTGTTCTGGAACAGTTTTTATCTTTTGTTTTTTACAATGTTCACCTGACAGAGTAGATGATGTGATATTCTTAAAGAGCAGGTCGTAATGATGCGGCGATACCTAATATGTCTATTTTTTATTTTATTTTGGATTTACACAATACATTTTTTTTTTTTAAATCTTGTTTTTGTGCTCCCAATTTCTGAAAGCCATATTTTTTTATTTTTTGGGCGATTGTCTTAGGTAGGATCTCATTTTTTGTTGGCGGATATGATGGTTTGATTGGTACCATTTTGGGGCACATATGAATTTTTGATCACTTGGTATTACACTTTTTGTGATGTAAGGTGATAAAAAAATAGCTTTTTGGGCAAATTTTTATATTTTATTTTTTTACGGCGTTCACCAGATGGGTTGGATCACATGCTATTTTTATAGAGCAGATTGTTACGGACACAGTGATGCCTAATATGTGCATTTTTTATTTTTTTATTTTACACAATGAAAGCATTTTTGAAAAGAAAATCATGTTTTTGTGTTTCCATATTCTGAAAGCCATATCTTTTTTTATTTTTTGGGCGATTGTCTTAGGGAGGGGTTAATTTTTTGCGGGATGAGATGACGGTTTGATTGGTACTATTTTGGGGTACATATGACTCTTTTGATCAATTTTTTATCAATTTGGTGGGAAGTGCGGTGGGCAAAATTACAATTCCATTATAGTTTTTTTTTTTTTTTTTTTATGGCGTTCACCGTGCGGTAAAAGTACGTGATCATTTTATAGATCAGGTCCTATAGACGCAGCGATACCAAACATGTTTAGTGTTTTTAATTTTTTACATTTTTAGATTTTTTTTTCACTTTTTTTACACTTTATTGACTCAGACCCACTTGGTTCTTGAAGATCCAGTGGGTCTGATGCCTCTAAAATACACTGCAGTGCACTGTATAGTGTACTTTAGTGTATTATCATTCACAATAAGCCTGATCAGGCTCAGCTATACCATGGCAATCCGGATGCCTATGAAGGCGTCTTGTTGCTATGGCAACTATAGGGACGCTGCCACAAGGACCGCAGCATGGGAGGGGTTAAATGGCCAACATCAGTGCCAGCACTGATGTCGGCCGTTTCAAGCAGAGTGTCAGGTGTATGTTACAGCTAACACTCTGCCCTGCTGCCACTCTTCAAACCTTGACTTTGGGGGGATAGTGGGGCTTGTTGCGTCGCCGGCCATCATGAAGGGAGGGGGGGCGGAGGGGCTTGTTGCAGCATCGGACATCCTAAAGGGGGGGGGAGGGGGGCTTGTTGCTGCGCCAGATATCCTGAAGGGGAGAGGGGGTGACGGCTTGTATGTAGGTGAGGACAGCCATCTTACATGGCGGGGGAAGCGGGGGAGGGACAGCATGGTAAGCCACTTTCATACATCGGTCCCTAAGGACCATGGCATGGAAGGGGTTATGTCTGCAGTTTGAAGCAGACTGTCAGCTGTATGGTACAGCTGACAACAAAGATTGCACTACATTTTTTTTAGAAGGGAAAAAATACTCCTCTTAACAATTTTGAGGAGTATTTTTAACCGAGGAGGAGTACAAATTTTGTGGTAATTCATATGTATAATGTATAGGGCCCACATAACGCTATGAGGCTGATATTTCTGCAGGGAAACCATTGCTAGTCTCGCATGCAGAAATAAATGTAGACAAATTTACATTTATCAAACATCATACACTAAACAAAAGACCACTGCTGCCATATACAGAAGCCACCTGACGCTGCCATAAATAGCGCCCATCTGACGCTGCCATACAAAGTGCCCACCTGATGCTGCAATACACAGCGCCCACCTGATGCTGCAATACACAGCGCCCACCTGACGCTGCCATACACAGTGCCTACCTGATGTTGCCATACACAGCGCCCACCTGACGCTGCCATACACAGTACCCACCTGACGCTGTCATACACAGTGCCCACCTGACACTACTATATACATATTACATACACAACTCTACCACATGCCCATTACACAGATAGTTTACTATATACACATTGCACACACAGCTCTGCTACATGTCCATTAGGCCTATTGCACGCGACCGGATGACATCCGTGTGCATTCCGTTTTCTGCGGAACGGAACATCTGGCCCCTAATAGAACAGTACTTTCCTTGTCCGTTATGCGAGCAATAATAGGACATGTTCTATCTTTGAACGGAACGGAAAAATGGAAATACGGAAATGGAATGCATACAGAGTACATTCCGTTTTTTTCCGGACCCACTGAAATGAATGGTTCCGTATACGGACTGTATACGAAACGCAAAAAACGGAATGTAAACGGAAAAAAAAAAACTTTTGTGTGCATGAGGCCTTACACAGATAGAACTACTGTGTGCACATTACACACAGGAAACTGTACAATAGACTGGTTACACTGACATAGCTTTGCTTTATACACACCTTCCATACATAAAGTACCTCTGCATTCTCCACCAGCACAGTCCTACACAAAGCCTGTGATGGGGTAGAGACAGTGCGCACTCCCATGTGCACACAGAGGGAGTTACAGAAAATCTGTCTAATGACGGATTCTCTGTAAACTCACTGAGAGCAGCCTGATGTGCATAGGAAGCACAGCAGGCTGTAGAACAAAAATAAAAAAAAGATAGATAAATAGAACCAAATGGAGAAATTATTTTCTCCACAAAATAAATTAATTAGTGTAAGATTTTTTTTTTTACAAAGGTCACCATATCCTTTAAATAAGAACGCTCTGTAACAGAAGCGGCTGAATGTCAATGTGGACACGCCATAAACAGTAGAATGAGACAGGTGTATCACCCCAATTTGTGAATCAGGGCCTAATACAATTGCTTATCTATTAATCAATGTGTCTATCTATAACCTAACAGATTGAGTATTAATGGCGCAGCAAGTGAAATACATAAATGTGCCTATATATTAGACCGCCGGTTGAGACTGAGTCTGATGCACAGTAAGCTTATGTATAACAGAACAGATTATAGAATGAATGTTGCAACAGGCGAACAAGATGTACAGGGCGATTACACTGAGTCTGCGCTGTCCCTGCAGTCTCCCTACGCTCTCCCTACAGTGTCTAAAAACTCTCCCTACACACAGTACCTGCACTGTACCTATACAATATTCTACAATTTAAAGCTTTCTAAAACACGGTCCCTAGCGCTTGGCACATCTGTACCGATGCTCAGTTCACAGTGAAATGGCGGAGACTGCGCAGGATAAGGGTTTTATAGAGCTGTAACATCATTTCGATTCACTCAACACTAATGAGCTACACAAGAGTTTTCATATCACCTTTGGTAAATCTTTCAATATTTTCTTTATCTTTAAAATTTACATTGTATATTATATGTACTTATATTGTATATACTAATAACATTTCAGAATTACATTCTTTACAATAGAAGACAGGGAAAAAAAACGGAACCTTTGTGGTGGCGTTGTCAGCAGGAGTCAGATGCAGGTAAGTATTGGTAAAACAATACTATTTATTTACAGTCTACGCGTTTCAGGGGTGGAGGGCCCCCTTCATCAGGACAATATACAACAAGAATTACATGCTTGTTAACATTAGTTTTACCAGTTTCAAGATTTTTTCTCATAGGCATGGTAAATAGGGTTGAGCGAATCGGGTTCGGATTGCTGTATCCAAACCCGATTCTTTTAAGAACTTTGTTAAGAGTATCGGCTCCGTCTTACTGTAAAATGTATTGCCCCCGCAGAGGTCTTTCCGAAGTTTTAGAAAATATTGTGAGACTTACCGTATTTTTCACCCCATACGACGCACTTTTTTCCCTCCAAAGTGGGGCGAAAATGCCCCTGCGTCTTATGGGGCGAATACTAATGAGCGCTTAATGGAAGCGCTAATTAGTACCAGAGGACCAGGAAGCGGTGAAGGCTCTGTACTCACCGCTTCCTGGTCCTCGGCTGTCGGCTGTGAATGCTGCCCACAGCGTGAGGGCGTTCTGTGACCTCACGCTGTGCGCGCAAGTTCACAGCACAGCCGGCGGAGAAGAAGGAAGAAGATTGTGGGCGATGAGGAGCGGCAGCGTCCAGGAGCAGGAGAGGTAAGTGCTTTATTTGTTTTGTGATCTCAGGCTAGGGGCTGCTGCATTATGGCTGGGGGCTGCATTATGGCTGGGGGCTGAATTATGGCTGTGGGCTGAATTATATATGACTGGGGGCTAAATTATATATGACTGGGGGCTGATTATATATGACTGGGCGCTGATTAACATATGGCTGGGCGCTGATTAACATATGGCTGGGGGCTGATTAACATATGACTGGGGGCTGATTAACATATGGCTGGGGGCTGATTAACATATGGCTGGGGGCTGATTAACATATGGCTGGGGGCTGATTACATATGGCTGGGGGCTGATTACATATGGCTGGGGGCTGATTACATATGGCTGGGGGCTGATTACATATGGCTGGGGGCTGATCACATATGGCTGGGGGCTGATATGAGGCATGGAGGACTAATATGAGGCATGGGGGTCTCATCTTAGGTCTTATTGGGGGTCTTCTTTATATTGTGCTCTGATCTGAGGTCTGATTTGAGGTCTTATTAACATTGGGGATCTGATTAGGGCTGTGAGGTGAGGTCTGATTAATATTGGGGGTCTGATTGGTGGTCTGACCTGAGGTGTAATGTAAAATATTTTTTTCCTATTTTCCTCCTCTAAAACCTAGGTGCGTCTTATGGGGCGACAAATTTGGTACTTCGTCTCACCTCTATCTTGTGTCATTTGGTCACTCAAAAGTTACTTATCAAAATACTAAGGCAAACTTAGCTTCATGCCTCTTTAATGAACCTGAGTTCAGCTTCATATTTTGATACAGTAATTTATGCGAATAAACAAAGTGACACGTGATAAAGGCAGACAAAGTAAGTCTCACAATATTTACTGAAACTTCGGAAGGACCTCCGGGGAGGCAATACATTTTTCAGTAGGACAGAGCCAATATCCTTAACATAGTTTTTAAAAGAATCAGGTTCGTATACAGAAATCCGAACCCAATTCACTCAACCCTAATGGTAAAGTTGCCTGACTGGGACCCAATGTTGGTCCTATTGTATTCTAGATGACATCCATGAACCCAGGAATGGAGCCAAATATCAGCCATGATACAACAATGACATCTGGAAGTATCCAAGGCTAACTTTCTCAACTTTGTCATGGAGTAGAACATCATAAAAGAACTAAAGTGACAATACAGACCAGAATGCCAATGACACTAAGATGAAGGACAATTCTCTTTGTTTGTTGTGTATTACTCTTCCTACGTTCCTTTCTTTTCTTTTTTCATTATGGTTAGGAGGATTTTTTCCTATTGTTCACCCATAGCACAAGTATTTTTTTTTTAATCTCCTCCATAGTCTTTTTGTCCATTTTAGTATACTGTTGTTATTTACAGTAGGTATACATGCACATGTAATATACCCTGTTTCCCCGAAAATAGGACAGTGTCTTATATTAATTTTTGCTCCAAAAGATGCGCTAGGTATTATTTTCAGGGGATGTCTTATTTTTCCATGAAGAAAAATACTGTACACATTATTGTTGAACAAAAAAATAGGAAATCAGGGTGGGGAGGGGGATCACTTAAAATGGCACAGGGTGATCAGAGAAGGGAAGCAAAATGACACAGGGATATCAGGGTGGGGAGGGGGATCACTTAAAATGACACCGGGGGAATCAAAATGGTACAGGAGAATCAGAGGGGGGGGATTACTATAGCATTTTAGTACCCCCTTCTGATCCTCCTGTGTCATTTTGATTCCCCCCTCTGATCCCCCTGTGTCATTTTAAATGATCCCCCTACCCACCCTGATCACCCTGTGTCGTTTTGATTCCCCCCTCTGATCACCCTGTGTCATTTTAATTATCGTTTTTAGTCTCCCTACCCCCATCTTCACCAGACATCCCCCACCTTCCATCAGATATCCCCCCCCCCCTACCTGTCACCCCGTCCCCTGTGTGTCCATGCCAGCCAAGTTGTGAGACTCCATCAGGGCAGAGCGAGCAGCGGGCGGAAGAAGGCGGCAGCTTGTCCTGGCGGCGGCTGCGGCCAATCAGTGAGCTCCTTACATTCTGGGGAGGCTTGCTTTATAATCGGGGAGGCATTATGTCCGGCCGATGCTTTATAATCGGGGAGTCATTATGTTCGGCCGATGCTTTATAATCGGGGAGGCCTTATTTTCGGGGGATGCTTTATTATCGGGGAGGCCTTATTTTCGGGGGATGCTTTATTATCGGGGAGGCCTTATTTTCGGGGGGATGCCTTATATTACAGCGATAGGCAAAACTAGAGGTAGGTCTTATTTTCGGGGGATGTTTTATTTTCGGGGAAACAGGGTAGATAATATACACCTATAATTACTTTCATTGTCAGTAGTTCAGGGGGATGTGTTACAGGGCTGAGATTCAAACCAATTTTGATATTTAAATTTAGACACATGAGGTAAATAAACTGGACTATGCACGTATTTTCCTAGTCATTGCTTATTCCCCTGAATGTGCTTATGCCAGGAATTTTGGGTAGGCGAGTGAAAATATAGTAGCAATGCACCTTGACACTGGGTCATCTGTCTCTTTTGAACCTCACTTCCTGTGAGAGCCTAGATTGAGGAAGGAGTACCTTTGTCTATATTGTCAGACTATAAGCCAGGTACATGATGTATGCATAGATATACAGTATGACCATGATATTAGAAGTATATGTAGCTAATTGTAACTAAGTATTTGGAACTAATTGTAATGGTTGAATTTGATAATGTTTAAGAAAATGTATTGCACTTGCACATCTTACGGATGTAGTAGAGTTAAAGGGGTATTCCCATCTTCACTTTTCATACTTACCTTCGTTGAGCGTGACGTTCACTTCCTGGATTCGGCTGGGCTTGATTGATGTCTTCTCCCGGGCCGCGCAATGTCCTGAACGCGCACGCCGTGCATGCGCCATGGTGACTTATTCCTGGCCTGTATAGTAAAGAGCCGGCATGCGCGTTCGTGGCTCTGTACTATACTGGCCAGGAAGAAGTCATCATGGCGCATGTGCGGCGGCCGTGCACATTCAGGACATTGCGCGGCCCGGCCGGGAGAAAATCTTCAGTCTTCTGCACAAGCGCGGCCCGGCGGGATTCGACAGGAGAGGTGGCCGTAACCATTGGAGACGAAAGACAACGTTCAGGTAAGAGGGGACTTATTTTCTCAAAAAGGGTGGGAATTGGGTAATTAAACGTATTTACAAAATAATCACTGTCAAATCATTAACAGATTTAGCAGTGATCATTGTGATGGGAATACCCTATTAACACTTATGATTTATGAGACGTGTTATCTAAAATAAATGGGTTAAGCAAACACCTTCAATTGCTTTTGTCTCAAGATAACGCAATGAGTTAAGAAATTTGAGTTAAGAGCTTGAGTGCTAACCCTGCTCCATCTGTATATGTGAGTGGAGTGGAATATCTATTTCTAGAAATACCAAGGAATACCACATAAAACAAGCTAGGGGTTTAAATATCTAATAGCTATTTTAATTAATATTATGTTTGTTAATATCTTTCCTTTTATAGTAACAAACATGTCAAGTGGCATACAGTATTACGCTTGCTAGTTATAGTTCACTGTGGTAAGTCAAGATATGCATGGAGGTTACAGTTCAAAATACAGTAAATAGCTCCATATGCTTAGTAGTTCCAATACACTCTAGGAGGCACTGCAAGTTTAATGGTTGCTGTTCACAACACCTGAACAATTCTAGAACTCAGTTTCAGAAGGCTTTCACACATATCAACTTTCACTCCAGACTGCTCAATTGTAATTTCACAGAGCCCACTTACCTCACATAAACAACAGTTAACACACAAACTTCACACACCAATCCTTCCTTCACTCCTGTTTAGCCCACTGCGTTACAGGATTGAGTCATTCTGGATGTGTTACAGGCCTCAGGTCTGCCAAGCTTTAGCTAAGTGCTCCTCACAGATCCTTCCTAGGCTGACGCCTCACACAACCCTGTCTAGACCCAGAGATAAACTAATTTTTAGCTTTATCATTGGCTCACAGTCTGCTCTCTGATGACATTCCCCATACCTGGTTAGGCAACACTACAATGACACGCTTATCTATGTGTCCTCAAAAGCATGCTAGGTAACCCACACTTGTATCCTCACATGATCTAACCACACCTCCTCCCCTACACTAAACCACTTCTCCTTGTCCTCCTATAACAGTGCTGGGCCACATTGCTTCAGCACTGCAGCGCCCATGTTTACATCAGCATCAAGCATCTCCAGAGTCCACCTGACACAGTCCCATGACCCACAGCCAGCTAAAAACTTGGTACACAAAGTTCTCAGACAGTGAAGGCCTAATGCCTCAGATATACTTAACATGCACACCAATCTCCAAGACAGAGACACCACAACATCAACAAACATGTTACCACAGGAATATACACACAATTACATCTACCTCCGTCACAAAATCCATCAGTCTGCTTCACACACTACTATCCATAGTCTTCACATTTGTTGACCTTCCATGCCACAGCCTCTTATGAAATCAGGCACATGCTAAAAGGGTTCATATGGGACTTACAGCCACTACTTCCGTCATTAACGTGTCCCTGTGCAGCTATAGCATCGTTTACAAACTCCTCCGTGGCTTCCCCTTTCTCAGGCCCCTTCTTCAGGATTTGTTTTTTTTCAGTAACAAGTACTTTCTGTTTCATTTGTGTTTATTGGTTTATAAAGAATAACATTACATAAGAAAAAGAATAATCTTACAATGAGAGTACTAGAATCATTCCATGAGTAATACAGTATAACTTTTTAAACAAAGAGTTGCAAAAATGAAGTGAGAGGGTTAAAATCCTCAAAGGCGCTTCCATGGTAAAAAATAAAAGGGCTCAAAATGAATAGAGATAATCATGAGTTACAATGGGTAGTGGAACTGCACATTTAGAGGCCATCCAAAACCAGTTTGAGATGAATTTATCACATCTTTGTTGTTTGTGGGCAAATATAATTAGTAGCAACTTTATCAATAATTTTCTTTATCAATGGAATTCTCCAAAATTGGACAATAGATGTTAAGGTCATGGTTAGGAAATTTCTGCTTGCCATGGGGCTTCAGCCACACATTGACTCACTCACAGAGAATAGCTAGTTATACAATCTGTCCCTACTTTCTGCAGCAACAGTGACATCTAGTGACAATATTACAGTATTAACTCAAGTATTTAATCACATACAGACTATTGCAAGATACAGTAGACGACAGTAAACTCATTTATCTCAAATGTAGAACAGGTAAACCAGTGGCACTACACCAAACCTATGGTGATTAGGATGCGGGTACCGAGGAGTGATGCCTCACGGAGGTGCTCAGCCTGTAGCAGCAGTGAGCATATATGATAAACAGAGGAGAAAACAAAACGAGCGGCACTCACCGATTGTAGACAGGTAACTTTATTCCATGGCAGGAGGGGGGTGCATAAAGTGCAGACACAGCAGAGAGCAAGCAACAGCCGTTTCGCGCGTATGTGCGCTTCTTCTGGCTTTTCACCATTGACGGGGTCACGGCACCTTCTAATGTGCACAGGAAGCCGTGTCATCGCCGTAATTGCTTAATTACTACATAATCAACACCTGACCTTTCAGAACGGAGGGCAGGGATTTCGGTCGATGGCGGGACCCCTTCAATAACGTAAAGTGCATGTGTGAAATACATAAACCAATAAAACAAATACAAATCCGAAAATACAATATACCAGAATGATTCATTACAGAAATACGCTCATATCTATTTTTTCATTTAGTCCCAAAGGACCCATTGCATCTGTGCGTAGGATCCATGTAGTTTCTCTTCTCAGAAGCTCCCTTTCTCTATCACCACCTCTCTCAGTGCGATTAACTATTTCGAGACCAGCAAAAGTTAATACAGTGGGGTTTCCATTATGTGCCCTGTTTTTTTCTAAAATGGCTAGTTACTACTTGATCGCGTATAGTAAAAAACGCTTCACATGGCTGTCTGAACAGAGACCAAAAGGAAATAGGAGTTGCAGAAGTTGCTCCTTCTGCAACTTCAACTCCCAACTACAAGTGATCTCTGTTGCAGGGATAGAACATAGGGTTTTTCCACTTATTACCTGCCGCAGTAAATTTGTGGTTTATATTATTTTATGTAGATGCGGACGCTTCTACATTGGAAAAACCATCCACTGTTTATTTGAAAGATTCCGCGAACACCTAAATTCCTTAAAAACAGGGAAGGGTGTTCCGCGGTTAATAGATCATGTGAACAGGGCACATAATGGAAACCCCACTGTATTAACTTTTGCTGGTCTCGAAATAGTTAATCGCACTGAGAGAGGTGGTGATAGAGAAAGGGAGCTTCTGAGAAGAGAAACTACATGGATCCTACGCACGGATGCAATAGGTCCTTTGGGACTAAATGAAAAAATAGATATGAGTGTATTTCTGTAATGAATCATTCTGGTATATTGTATTTTTGTATTTGTATTTGTTTTTTTGGTTTATGTATTTCACACATGCACTTTACATTATTGAAGGGGTCCCGCCATTGACCGAAATCCCTGCCCTCCGTTCTGAAAGGTCAGGTGTTGATTATGTAGTAATTAAGCAATTACGGCGATGACGCGGCTTCCTGTGCACATTAGAAGGTGCCGTGACCCCGTCGATGGTGAAAAGCCAGAAGAAGCGCACATACGCGCGAAACGGCTGTTGCTTGCTCTCTGCTGTGTCTGCACTTTATGCACCCCCCTCCTGCCATGGAATAAAGTTACCTGTCTACAATCGGTGAGTGCCGCTCGTTTTGTTTTCTCCTCTGTTTAACAAGTAAACTCATTTATGCCGGCAAACATTTATAAGGGTAAGGACCCTTACAAGCTGTCTCTACATTCCCCGATACACTATGAATCCATGTGCTATCAAGAATGATACACCTGCTGATACACCTCTCTATACTGTCAGTGCCATATTCTTCTCCAGCCATCTTGTGGTTCTCTGAACATCCCCCTACTCATTCAGCTCCTCTGACTACAGATTATTATTTTTTTTACCCAGAATTATATCCAGTCCAAAGTTTCCACAGCCATAGGCTTAAAATAATCATGACCTTTGGATCCAATTAGTCGAACCCATTGAAGTGGTTTTCATAGAGACGGCCAATTCCACGCTAAACAGGAGACTGAAGCAATCAACATTTCATTTTTAATAGGAGCCATATATTTGTGATTATTCAGTATTTCACATGCAATGAACATCTTTCACAGAACCAGAAAAAAAGAGATTTTTATTTTCTAGTGGATCCAAAATTAAGTTGAACTCTAACAAGACAAAGTGACCTCCTGTATCCTCAGTAATTACTGAGTCAACAAAATGTTTGAATAAAGCTGATTTGTAATGGCTGCATAGAGACTCGCTGCCTAGACACTTGTTCTCTCTGTTTTATGATGCTGCATAAGCAATGACATTCGACGATACATTATTGCAGCAGATAAACACTACTAATAGCTATAGACTATATATTGCTAGACTGATAACTATAATCTGGAGTGCAATTCCATTGCAGTTCAATTCCTCTTACCAGCTGCACAACTACCAACCGCCAACTAGAGCCGAGATGTTATGCTAAATGCATGCTGAGCAGCCTTAGGATGTGTTCTACCATACAAATTATAAACAGCAGGCCCTCTACCCTTCATATGATGTCAATTTCCAAATCACGTTGAAATACAGGATCCAATATACCTCCTGTTATTCTGTAAAGCAAGGTTATCGTCGATAGCAATATGCTTCAGATTGACACACATGTCTAAAGGAAAACGGGAGCCAAAAACAACCAACTCAGAATCTAAAATTCTCTCTTGAGCATCTTTGTTAAGAAGTCTACAACAAAGTATGAAGTGAGATTAAACAACGAAAATATAGAATATAATTACTTCACTTGCAAGAGGGTCAGTGTTTCATGTGTGGACCTTGACCATAATATGGTGTCCAACTTCAATGGAAAAAAGCTTTACTCCATTTGGGGCAAAACATTTGATAGTTACAAACCGTGGCACTGAGCGTAGTAGTCACAGTCACAACTGGACACACAACTTAGTAGCTATATAGTCTCTATTTGGCACTTGGTTATAGTCTCTATTGGCCCTCAACTTGATGGTGCAGTCTCTGTTAAGCACACAGAGTAACTCACGGTCTCAGTCTGGGTCTCTAAACCAGTGGCGTATCCAAGCTATGGCAGCCATGGCTAGTGCCATAGGCGCCAAGCGGGGGGGGCGACAAAAAAAAAAATATCATGAAAAAAAAATTCCCACCCATTCTGCAGCCACCTCCTTTAGCCCCAGCGCTGGCGGCGGCACGCAAATTAACTTGGAAAGTACTTTTACCTTGGCTGGACAGTCTGGACTGAGGGCTGGCATGTAGGAGAAAGACACGCGCCCCCATGATTTTCTATGAATGGGATCGGCCAGTCCGTCCGTGTATCTGCTAACTTGCAGAGGCTCCGCCTCCAGCTCCGCCTCCAGCTCCGCCTCAAGCTCCGCCTACCCTCCTCTGCGTATCGTAGCTTCATTTATCCAAGCGTGTCACTCGTGAGGTGACTCAGTCACCGTGACTGACTGCACTGAGGTGAAGTGAGGAGAAGAACTGTGAGAAGTTGGACGATTGGACCCCCAGCCAGGCAGCACTGCTAGTCTGCTACGGTACACACACACATCATGATCACACTGTATAATGATGTACTGACATTCTGCAATCTGCCAAGCACTGCAGGCAACCTAATAAATGTAACCTTGCTAAATACCTAATATAGTGCTGCTAAATATATGGAATAAATAAATTAGAATTATGCATAGATATCCTAAATAAAGTGATTTGTGCAAGTTGTACCTGCTGTTGCACAAATCACTTTATTTATATCTATGGCTATGCATAATTATAATTAATTTAATCCATATTGTGCAAGCACTATATTGGATGGGCTGCTTGCTTCTGTTTGAGACTGTCATGATGCCAGGCTTAGGCTATTGTCACACTGGGGCGTTGCGCTATTGGCGGTAAAGCGTCGCTATTTGAGCGGCGCTTTACTGTAGTTTTTGCGGCGCTATTCAGCCGCTAGCAGGGCGCCTCAAATATGCGGCTCGCAGGACTTTGAGCTTCCACTAGCTGCCCAAAAAGGGTTAAAACCGCCCGCAAAATGCAGCTTGCAGCGGTGCATTGCTGGCGGTTCGGCGGCGCTGCCCATTGATTTCAATGGGCAGTGGCGCTTTCGAATCAGTGTGTACACTGTTCCTACCCCCTCCTGGGAACTACATCTGTGTGGCAGGACGCTCTCTACGTGTTAGAGACATCAAGGAGATGTGAATTACTATGCGTGCTGCAATGCATACTGGGAAATGTAGTTCTTACATGAACGAGCGCCGCAAGCCAGGAAGTGAATGAGAGAACAGAAACTAGAACGCCGGAGGTGATATAGATGAAGGAATTTAATAAGTATTTACTCGTTTTTTAACAGAATCATTACACTATTCTGTTTTTCTACCTTACAAACATTAATTTTAGGCAACAAAAACTTTAATTGGAAGATTAAAGAGTTTGACTTGAAGATTTGTCAGCTGTTTTTTTTTTTGTTAAGGTTATCTGAAAGATGGGTTTAAAATATTTTGACAGGGGCGCAGTTTCAGTGCTTGCCATAGGCGCCATTTTCACTAGATACGCCTCTGCTCTAAACACATTCTCAAGCTGGAGCAGCAAAACTATTACCCACCTCGGTACAGGAACACGCTAGACGTGGTCACAACTCTTTTCTGGATACATTTTGCTTTCTTCACACTGATCTTTGAGTGCTCCCCCAGAGCAAGAATCTGCATAACTAATTATATTATATATATATCCAATTTATGGATGTGATAGCCAAGATGATTGTCTATAAAATGATGGTAGACTCACATTCGAAGCGGTCGTGGATGATGAGATATGGAGCCTGAAAGTCAAAAGTTCAAAACATTGTTACCCTTTTGCTCGTCGGTGTATGTGGTCAGTTATATATTATGATTATTGTGTGATGTACATGAGGTAATAGTGGTTCTAACTGTCTGCAGTACTATATATATATATATATATATATATATAAAATAGAAAAAACCACCGGCAGCACCATCCAAAGGAAAAAAAGGAAAATAGGCGGGTGCAATATACAAGTATGGCAACAGGTGCTTACCCTCTTGTATAGAATAGAAATCGGACTGCACTCCAGAAAGATCTTCAATAAGACAATGTGTTTTATTCACCCATGAAGTGGCAAAGAGCGACGTTTCGGCTCATACATGAGCCTTTCTCAAGCTTGATATATATCCATAGAAAAGGTCTGGCAGCACTCCTGGTATCAATGCAGCGTTGGCACGCTCTGCGCGCATCACGTGCCCGCGAACCTGCCGTCACCGCTACCAGCACTGTTTCTCTTGCCTTTTCCACCATTTTACATAAGGGCAATCTTTTGGGCAATGAGTCTATCTGTCATCCTCCTTATTTCCACCACTTTATATGAAACAAATATACAACCCAGCAAGGCAAATTCCTGATTGTACACTCAAATCCTACAACAATACATAAAATCACATTGTGGCATAATTGATCCGCGTAACTTCCACTGGATCCACCTAATACAGCATTCTGGATGCACAAGGACATGAGCAATAGAGGGGGGGGGGGGAGGCTAGCCCACCATCCCCCCTGTTACCCTAAATTCAACATTTAGACCCTTGGGTTTCAATGTATCTAAACGGAAGATCCATCTGAGTTCATTTTTCTTTAATACAGTTAACCTATCGCCCCCCTCTCTCTAACGGTTTTACATGATCCAAAAATCATGAATCTCAACTCATTTTCTTTATGATTTTTTTCCACAAAATGTTTTGACCCCGGCAGGTCTTTTCTCTTATTTTTATTGGTTTTAACCTCTTAAGGACATAGGGCGTACAGGTACGCCCCTTGCGCCCTGGTACTTAAGGACACAGGGCGTACATGTATGCCCTGTGTATTTTCGATCACTGCCGTGCGGCTGGCAGTGATCGGAACCCGGTGCCTGCTCAAATCATTGAGCAGGCACCTAGGCTAAATGCGCGGGGGGGTCCCGTGACCCCCCCATGTCGGCGATCGCGGCAAACCGCAGGTCAATTCAGACCTGCAGTTTGCTGCAATTTCTGCAGTTTCTGGTCCCCGCGGTCCCTGACCGCAGGGATCAGAAACTTTATATGCCTAAAAAAAGTTTTATTCACCCCCCCCTGCACCCCCGAATGATTTTTATGGTGGCGGGAGGTGCAGGGGGAGGGTTGCGGGCGGTGTGGGCGGTGCGGGAGGCGGGCGGTGCGGCAGGCGGGATCGCGATCCCCCGCCCGCCTCCCCTTGAAAATTCATTGGTGTTCAGTGGGTATACCAGGGTGCCAGCACATTGCTGGCACCCTGGTATAAACGGCTGACATCTGCGATGCGATGTCAGCCGTTTAACCCTTTCCATACAGCGGTCCGTACGGACCGCTGTATGGAAAAGGTTAACAGCGCAGGGAGCTCCCTCCCTCTCCCATCGGGGGGCTGCTGTGCCTTTGCAGCCCCCCGATGGAGAGGGAGAGAGCCCCCAGACAGCCCCCCGAGAGATCCCCTCCTTACCCTTCCCCGTCTGCGAAGTTCTGAGCAGACGGGGAAGGTTCCCATGGCAACAGGACGCCTCTCAGGCGTCATGCTGTCCATGGTGCTGAACAGATCTGTGCTGAAAGGCATAGATCTGTTCAGTGTAAGTAAAATACAGTGCAGTACAATATATATTGTTCTGTACTGTATTATACAGACATCAGACCCACTGGATCTTCAAGAACCAAGTGGGTCTGGGTCAAAAAAAAGTGAATAAAAGTGAAAAAAATGTAAAAATCAAAAAACACATTTATCACTGATAAAAAATGAAAAAAATAAAATTCCCTACACATGTTTGGTATCGCCGCGTCCGTAACGACCTGATCTATAAAACGGTCATGTTACTTTACCCGAACGGTGAACACCATAAAAATAAAAAATAAAAAACTATGATGAAATTGAAATTTTGCCCACCTTACTTCCCAAAAAAGGTAATAAAAGTGATCAAAAAAGTCGCATGTACGCCAAAATTGTAACAATCAAACCGTCATCTCATCCCGCAAAAATCATACCCTACCCAAGATAATCGCCCAAAAACTGAAAAAACTATGGCTCTTAGACTATGGAGACACTAAAACATGATTTTTTTTGTTTCAAAAATGAAATCATTGTGTAAAACTTACATAAATAAAAAAAAAGTATACATATTAGGTATCGCTGCGTCCGTATCGCCCGGCTCTATAAAAATATCACATGATCTAACCCCTCAGATGACCACCGTAAAAAAATAAAAATAAAAACGGTGTAAAAAAAGCCATTTTTTGTCATCTTACGTCACAAAAAGTGTAATAGCAAGCAATCAAAAAGTCATATGCACCCCAAAATAGATGCCAATCAAACCGTCATCTCATCCCGCAAAAAATGAGATCCTACTTAAGATAATCGCCCAAAAACTGAAAAAACTATGGCTCTTAGACTATGGAGACGCTAAAACATTTTTTGGGTTTTAAAAATGAAATCATTGTGTAAAACTTACATAAATGAAAAAAATTGTATACATATTAGGTATCGCCGCGTCCGTGACAACCTGCTCTATAAAATTACCACATGATCTAACCTGTCAGATGAATGTTGTAAATAACAAAAAAAAAACGGTGCCAAAAAAGCTATTTCTTGTTACCTTGCCGCACAAAAAGTGTAATATAGAGCAACCAAAAATCATATGTACCCTAAACTAGTACCAAAAAAACTGCCACCCTATCCCGTAGTTTCTAAAATGGGGTCACTTTTTTGGAGTTTCTACTCTAGGGGTGCATCAGGGGGGCTTCAAATGGGACATGGTGTAAAAAAAAACAGTCCAGCAAAACCTGCCTTCCAAAAACCATATGGTGTTCCTTTCCTTCTGCGCCCTGCCGTGTGCCCGTACAGCGGTTTACGACCACATATGGGGTGTTTCTGTAAACTACAGAATTAGGGCCATAAATAATGAGTTTTGTTTGGCTGTTAACCCTTGCTTTGTAACTGGAAAAAAAATATTAAAATGGAAAATCTGCCAAAAAAGTGAAATTTTGAAATTGTATCTCTATTTTCCATTAAATCTTGTGCAACACCTAAAGGGTTAACAAAGTTTGTAAAATCAGTTTTGAATACCTTGAGGGGTGTAGTTTCTTAGATGGGGTCACTTTTATGGAGTTTATAATCTAGGGGTGCATCAGGGGGGCTTCAAATGGGATATGGTGCCAAAAAAACAGTCCAGCAAAATCAGCCCTCCAAAAACCAAACGGCGCACCTTTCACTATACGCCCTGCTGTGTGGCCGTACAGTAGTTTACGGCCACATATGGGGTGTTTCTGTAAACAGCAGAGTCAGGGCAATAAAGATACAGTCTTGTTCGGCTGTTAACCCTTGCTTTGTTAGTGGAAAAAATGGGTTAAAATGGAAAATTAGGCAAAAAAATGAAATTCTCAAATTTCATCGCCATTTGCCAATAACTCTTGTGCAACACCTAAAGGGTTAACGACGTATGTAAAATCATTTTTGAATACCTTGAGGGGTGTAGTTTCTTAGATGGGGTCACTTTTAGGGAGTTTCTCCTCTAGGGGTGCATCAGGGGGCTTCAAATGAGACATGGTGTAAATAAACCAGTCCATAAAAATCAGCCTTCCAAAAACCATACGGCGCACCTTTCCCTCTACGCCCCGCTGTGTGGCCGTACAGTAGTTTACGGCCACATATTGGGTGTTTCTGTAAACGGCAGAGTCAGGGCAATAAAGATACAGTCTTGTTTGGCTGTTAACCCTTGGTTTGTTAGTGGAAAAAATGGGTTAAAATGAAAAATTAGACAAAAAAATGAAATTCTCAAATTTCCTCCCCATTTGCCAATAACTCTTGTGCAACACCTAAAGGGTTAACAACGTATGCAAAATCAGTTTTGAATACCTTGAGGGGTGTAGTTTCTTAGATGGGGTCATTTTTGGGTGGTTTCTATAATGTAAGCCTCGCAAAGTGACTTGAGACCTGAACTGGTCCCTAAAAATTGAGTTTTTGTAAATTTCTGAAAAATTTCAAGATTTGCTTCTAAACTTCTAAGCCTTATAACATCCCCAAAAAATAAAATATCATTCCCAAAACAATTCAAACATGAAGTAGACATATGGGGAATGTAAAGTCATCACAATTTTTGGGGGTATTGCTATGTATTACAGAAGTAGAGAAACTGAAACTTTGAAATTTGCTAATTTTTCCAAATTTTTGTTAAATTAGGTATTTTTTGGTTCCAAAAAAATTATTTTTTTGACTCCATTTTACCAGTGTCATGAAGTACAATATGTGACGAAAAACGGCCTGGATAAGTCAAAGCGTTTTAAAGTTATCAGCACTTAACTCTGGTCAGATTTTCAAAAAATGGCCTGGTCCTAAGGTGTAAAAAGGCTGTGTCCTTAAGGGGTTAATGCACTATGCACTTTATTATATGCACAATGATCATGGAAAGTTTGTAATTAATATCACTGCTAAAATGTTATGGTGTATATGCAGGACACTTGGTTGTCCGTGTTCATATCGAGACGTGGTGTAAATGAATGAATTGAAACATTCCTATAAAGGGGAGTGCACGTTTTTGTATTGGGTAATTAACTAAATTAACTAATTGGTAACAATCTTACTATGTACTTATACTGGCACTATTGCACTTTATGTTTCACCTGACTTGAGAAAGGTTCTGTGAGAGAACCGAAACGTTGTCACTTGATATGTGTGAATAAAGAGCACATTTTATCTTTTAAGGAGTGCTGCGGACTTTCATTGCTTTTATATATATATATATATATATATATATATATATATATAGTAGATGAAAAACGGACAGCACTCCGGGTAAAAGTAGATGGTGTTTATTCACCCATGTGGATGGCCATCCACATGGGTGAATAAACACCATCTACTTTTACCTGGAGTGCTGTCCGTTTTTCATCTACTATTTACGGGGTAAGCTGCTACATCCCTGGACATAGCACCCTCTCTGTGTTGTTCCTCCGGTGCCGCCATTGTTTTTCTTTTATATATATATATATATATATATATATATATATATATATGAGTAAAAACAGGGAATGGGGCAAATGAAGAGAAAGGAGGAAGATCTCCTCTTACCACTCCTTTCTAGTCTCAGTGGAGAGCTCATCCTACAGTTCTTCTCCATGCTGTTGGGAGTTGAAGGACCTGTGATAATGCTTTGTACAGTTCCATTACTAAATTTACAGGACCTGTGGTGGTGATGATGATGATGACGATGTCATCACAGGTCCTGGTCCTAGATGCTCCTATCTAACCTGGGTACTACACTATTCTTTGTACAGTTCCTTTACTAGGGCAGATAAGTGGCAGATGAGGTTTAACACTGACAAAAGTAAGGTTATGCCCATGGGAAGGAATAATGCAGATCAGTTTTCACTGGCACAATAGAAAACTGATCCATCCTCCATTGACTTTCAATGGTGTTGTTAAAGATAATACAAACAGATCCGTTCTGAACGGATGCAGACGGTGGTATTATCTGAACGGATCCGTCCATGACGGATCCGCACAAAACGCGAGTGTGAAAGTAGCCGAGCTGTAGAAACCAGTGTCAGGCAGCTGCTGCCAAGGCCAATAAAGATAATGGGTTACATCAAAAGAGGCATAGATGCCCGTGATGAGAACATAGTCCTGACACTTTACAAATCATTAGTCAGACCACACATGGAGTACTGTGTACAGTTCTTGGCTGATGTGAACAAGGCAGACATAGCAGAGCTGGAGAGGGTTCAGAGGAGGGCAACTAAATTAATAACGGGAATAGGGGGTCTACAGTACCCTGAAAGATTATCAAAATAAGGGTTATTCACTTTAGAAAAAAGACAACTGAGGGGAGATCTAATTACTATGTACAAATATATCAGGGGTCAGTAAAGAGATCTCTCCCATCATCTATTTATCCCCAGGACTGTGACTGTGACGAGGGGACATCCTCTGCGTTTGGAGGAAAGAGGGTTTGTACACAAACATAGAAGAGGATTCTTTACGGTAAGAGCAGTGAGACTATGGAACTCTCTGCCTGAGGAGGTGGTGATGGTGAGTACAATAAAGGAATTCAAGAGGGGCCTGGATGTATTTTTGGAGTGTAATAATATTACAGGATATAGCTACTAGAGAGGGGTCGTTGATCCAGGGAGTTATTCTGATTGCCTGATTGGACAAGGAAGGAATTTTTTCCCCTAAAGTGGAGAAAATTGGCTTCTGCCTCACAAGTTTTTTTTTTGCCTTCCTCTGGATCAACTTGCAGGATGACAGGCTGAACTGGATGGACAGATGTCTTTTTTTGGCCTTATAAACTATGTTGCTATGTTAGATGTACAGGACCTGTGATAACATCACCAAAGCTTTCTGAAAAAAATGTTTATTTGCTGATATAATCTTCTGTGCCAATTTTTTTTATTATTGCATTGTACTCATTTTAAACTAAAAATCTTTTTTTTAAATGGTCTGTATTAAAAATGATGGACCATTTTCCCTGCACTGCTTTGAGCAGGATCTATAGTTTCTCTCTTCTCTATCAGGCAGCGAGCTGACACACTCCTTATGTAACAGAACCATTCAATATTTTCAATAAAAAAACTATAAAAAAAAAGGATTTTTTGTCAAAAATGAGTAAAAAACAACCATAAAAAAATGTACCCAAAGGTGTACATAGCCTTTAAATCAATATTTGATACCAAAATGTTGGCTCTTTTTGACAGATTGTACTGCAGCTGCTGCAACCAAGCATTGGAGGGAAGGGGGGAACAGGGAATCGGGCCTGAAAAGTAGGGATGAAAAATGGACACCTCCTAGTGAAAACCCTAACCAAAATCCTGACTGACTACCAGTATGAACAGACCCCAAAGGTAGGTGAGTTCATACGCCGGAATACCTAGATTCCTATCAAGCCTTATAGGACCCTGGTACTAATGGCAGGAATGAGATTACCGGTTCCTCCAAAAGCAAGGACGAACAGGAGTCTACTTCAGATCTAATACAAACAATAGGGAAATTCAACACACAGAACCCAAACAAAATACAAAAGGGAAAGGAAAGACCTAACTTCAAAGGAGCAATGGAAGTACCAGGAACTCAGCCGAGATCCAACCACAATCTATCCAAAAAGCCCAAACAGAAGCTATAAATCGCACAGCATTGTCGAAGAAGCAACTAGAAATAGAGAAGGTTAAATTACCATAATAGCCACACCTGGGGAAAGAAGGTGTGGAAAGCACCAGAAACAACACAGACGTCATTTGATCCAAACGGAAAACATGTCAGATCAAACCAAGTGTTGCCAGTCTCACCGATCTCCTGCCACCTGTCGCGGGAACGTCCATGCAGGTGTTGAGGGATCTCCTGCTGGATGTTGGTTGAGATGACCTTGGTGGTATGAGTTTTAGGTGCAGTAAAGGTAGAGTCTTTGAGGTTTGTGACGCCAGCACCCCTGGGTGCAAATGAGAAGAGGAAATAAAGAGGAGTCCGTTTGAATAAATAACTGGAACACTTACTGAGAATCACTTGCCTTGAGGCAGATGTACAAATTATTGCAATGCAAAGTTGTAGTTGTGAATAAAAGTTGTAGAAATCCAGCTCTACTTTGATAAAGGAAAATAAATTTATTTTGCTTGCGGTAAAATCTCATCCATCAGTTACAAAAATAGCAGTCTTGTCTACGCGTTTCAGCCCTTCCTCATGACAAATTGTTGTAGTTGCAGTTGTAATCCATTCAAAGGACATCACTAGTTAGCTGTATCTGTAATCCTAATTACAGACTCTGGGTAATGTATTGACTCTGGACACACTCAAGCTATTGTAACTTCTGGCTGACTGTCTAACTTCCAGGTGTGGAGTATACAGTAATAAACTGCTTCACATGGATATTATACATATGTCTTGCCTTCCTGGCTTACTCACAATCTCACAATTTCCATAAGTATTGTCCACACTGTTCACAGAGGAATGCGGCTCTGCTTACAGTGTGTACTTTACTATAGAGTGTGAACAGGCACTATAGGCTAACTCCTATCTCACATTGGGGGCTAATGGAGTCCATAGGCTGAGGTAACACTCTCGTCTCCACTAGTCGCTCCTTATACTCTCTCAACACACTGGGTTTCTGCTGTTCCTCTCTTGAGGCATACCCTTGGTCTGTGCACAACTCAGAGGGGTAGCTACTTGTCAGATTACTTGTCTTCTGGGTTCAGCAGGTCCAGCCCTGGCTTTGGTTAGCCATCACTTTTTGTCTGACTCTGCAGTCTGGCTGAGGCGTCTGAATTTTCTGTCTGACTCTGGAGTTAGCTTTCCTTGGCTTCAGACTAAACAAATGCTGTCTGCACTGCTCTCAACTGCTGCTCTTCACTGACTCACTCCTCTCACTTCCTCCAACTACTTACTTACTGCTTTACCATATACAGTGGATATAAAAAGTCTACACACCCCTGTAAAAATGTCAGGTTTCTGTGTTGTAAAAAAAATGAGATAAATCATTTCAGAACTTTTTCCACCTTTAATGTGACCTATAAACTGTACCACTCAATTGAAAAACAAACTGAAATCTTTTAGGTGGAGGGAAGAAAACAAAAAAATAAAAAATAATGTGGTTGCATAAGTGTGCACACCCTCTTATAACTGGGGATGTATTCAGAATTAAGCAATCTCATTCAAAATCATGTTAAATAGGAGTCAGCATACACCTGCCACATTTAAAGTGCCTCTGATTAACCCCAAATAAAGTTTAGCCGCTCTAGTTGGTCTTTCCTGAAATTTTCTTAGTCGCATCCCACAGCAAAAGCCATGGTCCACAGAGAGCTTCCAAAGCATCAGCGGGATCTCATTGTTAAAAGGTATCAGTCAGGAGAAGGGTACAAAATAACTTCCAAGGCATTAGATAAACCATGGAACACAGTGAAGACAGTAATCATCAAGTGGAGAAAATATGGCACAACAGTGACATTACCAAGAACTGGACGAGAAGAAAACTGGTCTGGGAGGCTACCAAGAGGCCTACAGCAACATTAAAGGAGCTGCAGGAATATCTGGCAAGTACTGGCTGTGTGGTACATGTGACAGCAATCTCCTGTATTCTTCATATGTCTGGGCTATGGGGTAGAGTGGCAAGACGAAAGCCTTTTCTTACAAAGAAAAACATCCAAGCCAGGCTACATTTTGCATAAACACATCTGAAGTCTCCAAAAAGCATGTGGGAAAAGGTGTTATGGTCTGATGAAAACAAGGTTGAACTTTTTGGCCATAATTCCAAAAGATATGTTTGGCGCAAAAACAACACTGCACATCACCAAAAGAACACCATTCCCACAGTGAAGCATGGGGCTGGCAGCTAAGCCACGCCCCCGATTCAGGTAGGTCACGCCCCCTCCCACTCCTCAGCCGACAGGGATTGAAAAAATGAAGTTAAAAACCAACTTCTGTCAGCTGCAGAGGTGGGAGGGACGGTGACTTTCTTCCTGCAGCTCACACTCAGACAGAACAGTGCTGCTATGCGAGAGTGAGCTGTTCTAAAGGACATCCTTGTGTCCATCCAGGCCCTACGCCAGATGGAAGACAGGGAGTCTGAAAGCCGGACTGTCCGGCCTAAAACTGGACCTCTGGCCACCCTAGGGGCAGGCTGCGGTGGACGTCACAGTTAAGGGGATGGTCCGCTATGGAGGTCAGTGTTAAGGGGCAGATTTCTGTAACGGCCACTGTTAAGGGGGCGGACCCCTGTGGAGGTCACTGTCAAGGGGGTGGTGTGCTGTGAAACTCACTGTTAAAGGGGAAGGGTGCTGTAAAGGTCAAAGTTAAGGGGGTGGGCTGCTGTGGAGGTCCAATTTTAAGGGATGGGGCACTGTGGAGGGGGGGTCAGTGTTAAGGGGTGGGGGGCTGTAGATGTCACTGTTATAGTGGATAGTGTTGATATCTTTTAACGACACACACAAACATTAAATGAAAGAGATTAAATATACCCGAGTGAAGCCGGGTCCTTCAGCTAGTCTCTTATATATATATAAAAATGAGTTTCTGTCTGTCTATCTGTCTGTTCTTTATGCGGGACCAAATGACTGGACCGATCTTCACCAAATTTAGCACACAGGTACATCAGGTGTCTGGGAAGGTTTTAGATCGGGTCTCAGCTCTCTAGGACGTACCGTTCCTGATATATTCCCCAAAAATTACCCACATTAGCCAATACAAGCCTACAAGTCTTTCTCTTCAAATCCCAACTGCCATAAACACAGTTTTACTCCAGGTTTCCATAACAATCCAGCCATTTTTCTTTACTGCTTAAAGGGGCAGGCACAGTGGAGGTCACTGTTATTAAATGGGCGGGCACTGTGGAGGTCACTGTTATTAAAGGCGCGGGCGCTATGAAGGTCCCTGTTAAAGGGGCGGGCACTGTGAAAGTCACTGTTAAAGGGGCGGTCACTGTGAAAGTCACTGTTAAAAGAGAGGTCACTGTGAAAGTCACTGTTAAAGGGGCGGTCACTGTGAAAGTCACTTTTAAAGGGGCGGGCACTGTGGAGGTCTCTGTTAAAGGGGCAGGCACTGTGGAAGTCACTGTTAAAGGGGTGGGCACTGTGAAGGTCACTGTTAAAGGGGTAGCCACTATGAAGGTCACTGTTTTAGGGGTGGTCAATGCTAAAGGGGTGGTCACTGTTAAAGGGGCGGGCACTGTGGAGGTCACTTTTAAAGGGGCAGGCACTGTTAAAGGGGCGGGCACTGTGAAGGTCATTGTTAAAGGGGCGGGCACTGTGGAGGTCAATGTTAAAGGAGCAGCCACTGTGGAGGTAAATGTTAAAGGGGTGGGCACTGTGGAGGTAATTGTTAAAAGGGCGTGTACTGTAGAGGTCACTGTTAAAGGGGCGGGCACTGTGGAGGTTACTGTTAAAGGGGCGGTCACTATTAAAGGGACGGGCAATGTGGAGGTCACTGTTAAAGGGCTGGAAACTGTGGAGGTCACTGTTAAAAGGGCGGTCACTGTTAAAGGGGTGGGCACTGTGGAGGTCACTGTTAAAGGGGCGGGCATTGTGGAGGTCACTGTTAAAGGAGTGATCAATGGTAAAGGGGCGGGCACTGTGAAGGTCACTGTTAAAGGGGCAGCCACTATGAAGGTCACTGTTAAAGGGGTGGTCAATGTTAATGGGGCAAGCACTGTGGAGGTCACTGTTAAAGGAGTGGTCAATGTTAAAGGGGCGGGTACTGTGGAGGTTACTGTTAAAGGGGCGGTCACTATGAAGGTCACAGTTAAAAAGGCGGTCAATGTTAAAGGGGCAAGCACTGTGGAGTCACTGTTAAAGGGGCAGGCACTGTGGAGGTCACTGTTAAAGGCGAAGACACTTTGGAAGTCACTGTTAAATGGGCGGGCACTGTGGAGGTCACTGTTAAAGGGGCGAGTACTGTGGAGGTCACTGTTAAAGGGGTTGTTAATGTTAAAGGAGCGGGCACTGTAGAGGTCACTGTTAAAGGGGTGGCACTGTAAAAGTCACTGTTAAAGGGGCGTGCATTGTGAAGGTCATTGTTAAAGGGGAGGCCACTATGAAGGTCACTGTTAAAGGTGTGGTGAATGTTAAAGAGGCGGGTACTGTGGGGGTCACTGTTAAAGGGATGGGCACTGTTAAAGGGGCGGCATTGTAGAGGTCACTGTTAAAGGGAAGGGCGCTCTGGAGGTCACTGTTAAAGGGGCAGACACTATGGAGGTCACTATTAAAGGGGTGGTTGCTGTTAAAGGGGTGGGCACTGTTGAGGTCACTGTTAAAGGGGCAGGCACTGTGCAGGTCACTGTTAAAGATACAGTCACTGTTAAAGGGACGGGCACTGTGGAGATCACTGTTAAAGGGGAAGGCACTGTGGAGGTCAATGTTAAAGGGGCGGCCACTGTGGATGTCAATGTTATTAAAGGGATGGGCACTTTGGAGGTCACTGTTATTAAAGGTGCTGGCGCTGTGAAGGTCACTGTTAAAGGGGCGTATGCTGTGGAGGTCACCTTTTTTAAATGGGCGGGCACTGTGGAGGTCACTGTTATTGAAGGGGCGGGCATTGTGGAGGTCACTGTTATTAAAGGGGCGGGAACTGTGGAGTTTTTTTTATTAAAGGGGTGGGCACTGGGCACTGTGGAATTCACAGTTAAAGGGGCGTGCACTGTGAAGGTCACTTTTATTAAAGGGGTAAGAACTGTAGGGGTCACTGTTAAAGGGGCAGTCACTGTGGAGGTCACTGTTCTTAAAGTGGAAGGCACTGTGGAGGTCACTGTTATTAAAGGGGCTGGCGCTGTGAAGATCACTGTTATATGGGATATTCTCATATGTACAGCGCTATGGAATGAATGGCGCTTTAATAATAAATAATAATAATACTGTTGATATCTTTTAATGACACAAAGAAACATTAAATGAAATAGATAAAAAATACCCATGCGAAGCCGGGGCCTTCTGCTAATATATATATATATATATATATATATATATATATATATATATATGTATATATATATATATATATATATATATATATATATAAAATACCACAAATATTGCAGCAGCACAGTCAGATGTTGTGCACTGGGTGCAAAAAATCCTCACAGAGGCTGGCTTCTCCTCCAGGATATATATTCAACGAATGAAGAGGCAGCACTTCCAGTTGTTTGGTGATAGGGTGACGACCCCAAACTTTATTCCAGCAACGTTTCTGCCTTCTCAATGAGGCCTTTGTCAAGCTTGACAAAGGCCTCATTGAGAAGGCAGAAACGTTGCTGGAATAAAGTTTGGGGTCGTCACCCTATCACCAAACAACTGGAAGTGCTGCCTCTTCATTCGTTGAATATATATATATATATATATATATATATATATACAAAAGTTCCCAGTCTAGCGTCCTCCATGTGGGATGCCACCATATACAAATCCACCGCTCCTATTTAAGCGATGAGTTGATAAAGGTCTAACGGACCGAAACGTCTCGCCAAGCAATCGCAATACTAAGTGCTTCATCTACAACACATATAGAGATTTGTTCATAATTTAGAATTTTTTTTCTTTTTTCTTTTCCTTATTTCGAAATATTTTTTTCTTGATTGCATTCCTGAGATATATACCTACTTGGTATTAAGGAGCATTAAATTAAATCTACCTTTGCATCTACTTTTAAAGTGCGTGGTCTCATTCATATTGACTATTAGTGGATCCTTACCCTTATACCACTGCACCTCCCCCTTGAGGAGTGCATCTTCCATTTTTTTAACTTTACCTTTGTTTCAGGGAAATATGTTATTCAGAGCTGTTCAGCTAGTTGTAATTGTTACTCAGGGAGTTGTTACTACTGTTAGCTAGACATGTAATCTTATGTACAGGCAGCCATTTTACCATATGCTTCAGTGTTAATGCAAATGCTATAGTACATGCTATCTATAGTTTATACTTATACTTGCTATTTGCATTCTTGTAGTTTTACCAAACAATCCTGTTTTGCCAATCAACAATCCTGTTTTATCAATGAACAAGTTAGACTAGTCCTCTTATTTGAAAGACAGGAATGGTTTATGCTGAATGTCAGACTGCACACTGTGTGAACGTTTATGAAGACAGAACATTATATATATACGTGGTGCCAGCACCTAGGGGTGAATAGGTATGTCTACTAGTGATAAGTGGCAGGGGCAATAATCAAATTCACGATATTTCGTGAATATTTGGGCGAATATTCATCATATATTCGCAAATTCGATAATTCGCGATTATTTTCTTGATTGCGAAAATCGGCAATGTAATATGCGCGTATTGCGCGTGCAATACAGGCATGGGTCACTGTTGCTACATTTTTCAAGCTGCTAGAAGTTTTCTGAGAATGGAGAAAATGGTTGGCATGGTAGAACATTACAATAGCTTTATATGCAGATAGATTGCTCCAATATATTCACGATTGCACAAATCAGCAATTAATGATGCGCATATTTTTGTGCAATACGTGCAACTTCACATTTTAGCAGGTCTGACTACATATTACTGATTGGTGCACTAAGTATTGTCACACTACCTAACACCCTAGCTACACTAAATCACGATCTAACCTACACTGACTATCTCACACTATCTATCTTTATTATATATATATAAGCTAACTAACTGACTATCTAAGGCCTCTTTCACACTTGCGTTGTCCGGATCCGGCGTGTACTCCACTTGCCGGAATTACACTCCGGATCCGGAAAAACGCAAGTGTACTGAAAGCATTTGAAGACGGAACCGTCTTCCAAATGCGTTCAGTGTTACTATGGCACCCAGGACGCTATTAAAGTCCTGGTTGCCATAGTAGGAGCGGGGAGCGGGGGAGCGGTATACTTACAGTCCGTGCGGCTCCCCGGGCACTCCAGAATGACGTCAGAGCGCCCCATGCGCATGGATGACGTGATCCATGTGATCACATGATCCATGAGCTTGGGGCGCCCTGACGTCACTCTGGAGCGCCCCAGGAGCCGCACGGACGGTAAGTATGCTGCTCCCCCGCTCCCCGCTACACTTTACCATGGCTGCCAGGACTTTAGCGTCCCGGCAGCCATGGTAACCACTCTGAAAAAGCTAAATGTCGGATGCGGCAATGCGCCGAAACGACGTTTAGCTTAAGGCCGGATCCGGATCAATGCCTTTCAATGGGCATTAATTCCGGATCCGGCCTTGCGGCAAGTGTTCCGGATTTTTGGCCGGAGCAAAAAGCGCAGCATGCTGCGGTATTTTCTCCGGCCAAAAAACGTTCCGTTCCGGAACTGAAGACATCCTGATGCATCCTGAACGGATTTCTCTCCATTCAGAATGCATTAGGATAATCCTGATCAGGATTCTTCCGGCATAGAGCCCCGACGACGGAACTCTATGCCGGAACACAACAACGCAGGTGTGAAAGAGCCCTAATGCACTGTCTCTCTCAGAACGCCATAAAACTACAGAAAATGGCTGCTGGGAAGGTTCTTTTATAGTAAGGCGTAGGCAACTTTCCTATTGGTTGCTAGGGATATTGCTAAGCTCAGACAAAGACATTGTAGCCTTCTCATTGGCCCACAAGCAAGAGGGAAGGTTACTGATGGGAAAAAAAAATCTAGAATATTCGAGAATACGAATATATAGCACTATATTCTAAATATTCGCGAATTCTCAAAGTGGCAATATTCACGATTAAAATTTGCGATTCGTATATTCACGCCCAAAACTAATGTCTACATGCAAGAGAACAACATCCTGTTATAGAAATTAAGGCTATTGTACATACATATCATAAAATGACATTCTGCAAATGCCCTTATATATACAGGGCCTCACTACTATTACGGAGTGGGACAGTGCACAGTTCCTCCAGACTTCACACAGCATGGCCCATGGAAAAATAAAAATGTTAAAGGTGTTTGAATGCAGTGAAAGAACTTTTTTTAAGCGTATTTATTGTTCAAAAGTAGTATTTAAAAAAAAACTATATCAATTGAGTATCACTGTAATTGTACTGCATAGACACATAAAAAGGTTACAGTGACTTGTCTTTTATACTTCATGGTGCATGTCATCAAACAATAAATACCATAATTATTTGTTTTTGTTCATCTTGCCTCCCAAAAAATTAAATTAAAAGTGATCAAAAATTGTTTGCCCCACACTGCTACCAGTTCGTGCCACAAAAACAAGCCCTCACACAGCAACATCAACTCAAAAACAAATGATTTTTTTAAGGGTCCATTCACACGTCCGCAATTTCGTTCCGCAAAATTGCGGACCCATTCATTTCTATGGGGGAGCACGATGTGCTGCCCGGATCCGGAATTGCAGATCCGGAATTGCGGATCCGCAATTCCGATCCCGAGAAATTTAGAACATGTCCTATTCTTGTCCGCAATTTCGGACAAGATTAGGCATTTTCTATTAAGTGCCGGCGATGTGCGGTCCGCAAAATGCGGAACGTACATTGCCGATGTCCGTGTTTTGTGGATCCGCGGACGTGTGAATGGAGCCTAAAGGTTTATTTATTGTACAAGAGTAATACATAAAAAAAACATCTCCATGATTGTACTGATCTCCAGAATAAAGTTAACATGTAATATCTAATCCAAGGTGAATGGCATTTAAAAAAAAGAACTTGCAGAACTATTTTTTCTCCTATTTCCTCCAGAAAGAGTAATAAAAATGTTTCAATGCGTTATAAAGTGCTGCTGAATATGTTGGCGCTATATAAATAAAGCTTATTATTATTATTATGTTTCCCAACATGATGCCACCTCAAAACACAACTCATCCGACAAAAAAAGAAGCCCTCATGTGGCTATGTTGATTGAAAAATAAAAAATGGTATGGCTCGGAAGGTGCGGATGAAAAATGAAAAAATAAAATAAAATACTACATCATAAAGGATTAAATTAAATGTTTGTTGGATGAACCCTTTTAAAATTCCAACTCTTTACTTACATCTCATCTATTAAATTAGGGATCTCAAATTAGTTCATTCAAATCATACATTTTTTATTCCATTCTCTGGTTAGTTTTTCAGCTAAATAAATGATTTCCTTCAACAAGAAGTCAAATTCATTAATTATATCATTTGACACAGTTGGTCGTTATCTTTGTTATTTGCTAGGTCAGCCTATCAGCCAGCAAAGTAGAAAAATCTAAGAATGTATAAGCCGTAACAATGTGTTTTTGAAGTTTCCACTTCACTGCCCTATAAAAAAAGAACTTCCAGAAGAAGTATTAGCAGATGGGCTCTCACTATATGAAACTGTTAGCAGTGAACCAGATGGCAACTAGAAAGGGAACATTAAACTTAAAATTTTAAACATGAAAAAGGGGTATATGGGGATTTCATTAAAATACAGAGTAATAAATGGACTGCTCAGGTCCAAGCGGTTTCTTTTATTACAATAACATTTGCAGTGTGTGAGGAAACAGTATATTGCATGTGTATGAAACATTGCCAAAAACCTGGACAGACCCCAACCCAAACGTTTAAATGCTATACTTGGCAAATGATTGCCGACCCACAAAGTGTGTTCTTTGTGAGGTTGCGGCTCAGTCACATTATAACAGCTAAACTGAATAATTACTACTTCAGGGACCAAAAAGCAACTCTTAAAAATGTCAATTTGTGACAAAATACGGACAACTTCCTACCATAAGGCTTGGACTTGATTGGACAATAAAATACATAAAATGGATAATTGAAGAACTACCAAATAAAGTATCCAACCCATGAAAAATATGTTCCCAACATGAAATATCATAGGTGACAGATGAATGACATTACCTGTTTTATAGGTGGCAAAACATGCAGCTACACTCCAGAGGCGGCCATTTTCTAACTTAATTGCACCTCATAATTTTGTTCAAATATGGTTGGCTGAATCTCATGAAATAAAACGCATGTGACTCATGATTGGGCTTCCTCCAAGAGTGAAAAGGGCATACATTTTTTATGAAATTAAGGGCTATAATACCCTAATCAGCAATGAAATCCATACCTTACAAGTGAACCTTTTCCATATGCTCTGCTGGTCTACAAGTTCTTTTAAGGCTAACGGACAGATAGTGGACCATTGGTAGAATAGACTTCATGACTAAACTGTAGTGATGTATAAGGGATTGTCCATTCTTCACGTTAAAACCTCCTCTTGAGGTATAGACTTTCCTGGGGGGAAATTTCCAGGTCAGGTCCGGAGAATATTCTCTGATAGCAACAGGCAATAGATATTTCTGCAGTGTGGTACCAGAAGAGTATTCTAAGGCCATGTTCTCACATTGAGGAATCTGCTACCATTCTGTCGACACTGCATGTGATCCTCAGGCTCAGAAAAATACCTGCATGGAATCTAATATATAAAGCTGAGTGTATGTATGTATGTCCGCTAAAGGAATCCGCACCGTCGCATTTAAAAATAACAAAATTTTGCACAGCCGTCTCCTGTGACTCGGGGAACATCATAGACTATGTTTTGAGTGGAAATTTTCACCCTGCGCTTTCCAATTATTTACTAAAAAATACGCTTAGTAACCTAACTGCCAGACTACAGGAACCATTGTCTGTTGGCTGTGTGGTAATATGGACGGTAAAGTCCTGGAATGGGTACATATCTCACCCAGGTTCCTCAACTGGGTGAGATAAGTAAAATCCAGGTAAATGGTGCTGGCTTCAGCAAACATAGTTGGATTTTATTTGGACTGGGAAGATAGGTTTAGTAGTGGGACCTTCCCAGTCCACCCCCATTCCAGGGCATGTTTTAACCTAACCTGAGGTGATCACAGGTGAGGCCTGCTATAATCAAGGAGGAATAAAACCAACCCTCTGTGAGTCAGTCTGGGAAGAGAACGGACTTGGAAACAGAGGAATGCAGAGGCTCTGTGTGGTCTCAGCCAGGAGGGCTGAGGGGCCATGAGGCTGTGTGAAGCCGGATCTCTTCCCTGTCTGGACTTGTGTTTAATGAGCGGACCTGCTAAGCTGTGCTTAGAGGTGAGTCAGGGAAAAGAACTTTGTGCTAGTTAGAGGCCAGACGGGCAGGAGTTTATTTCATTCTGTTTATGTGTGTGCTGGTGCCAAAATAAAGCATAATTTGGACTTTTAATCCGTTGTCTGACGAGAAGTCTGCGATTGCAACCACCTGAGAGAGAGCGATCCCTTAGGCTACTTTCACACTAGCGTTCGGGGTTCCGCTTGTGAGTTCCGTTTGAAGGCTCTCACATGCGGCCCCGAACGGATCCGTAGAGCCCCAATGGATTCTGAGTGGATGCGGATCCGCTCAGAATGCATCAGGATGGCTCCGCTTGGCCTCCATCCCGCTCAGCAGGCGGACATCCGAACGCAGCTTGCAGCGTTCGGGTGTCCGCCTGGCCGTGCGGAGGCAAACGGATCCGTCCAGACGTACAATGTAAGTCAATGGGGACGGATCCATTTGACGTTGACACAATATGGTGCAATTTCAAACGGATCCGTCCCCCATTGACTTTCAATGTAAAGTCTGGACGGATCCGTCTGATTAACTTTCACACTTAGAATTTTTTCTGAACTATAATGCAGACGGATCCGTTCTGAACGGATCCCAACGTTTGCATTATAGGAGCGGATCCGTCTGTGCATACACCAGACGGATCCGCTCTGAACGCAAGTGTGAAAGTAGCCTTACAGCTGTTGTGGCAGTTAGCCTGGATATTGATCAGGTTGCATATAGCAACCAATCACAGCTCATCTTCATTTTGCTACAGGTCATTAATATGAGCTCTGATTGGTTTCTATAGGCAATGAAGGACATTCTTAGTATAAGACAGCTTATGTGTGAGTTAATATGCAGCGTACTCAAGTTGTGTGCAATAGATGTTTCTGGGTGATGTAGTGCAATAGACACTAACCTGGTACGGCTGACTCTCTGCAAGGGCAGGTAATGATAGAAATAGTTCGTGACGCCAGTGCCAAGTAAACGGTGGCACGCCGTTTGCGGATGCAGGAATAAATTGAGGAAGACGTGGTATTAAAACAGAACTCCAACTTTAGTAGTTTTCATGCAGAGACAATATTGGAATCGCAGTTCCTTGGCATACAGTCGATTTTGTAATACGGTCGATGCAGGCAATTACAGCTTGAGCAAGGTTATCACAGAGTGTTAAACACAGGACTTGCAGCACAGGAGCTTGCACTCTATTTCTGTCTGATCCTGGAATATAGCAAATCTTCTCCAAGGCCCATTAACCTAATTCTGGCTTTATATCCTTGGCTATAGAATAAGTACCTCCTCTGTCTTTCTGAGTACCTCTTGCTTCTCTGCGCTTTGCCTCTGTCTCTCTCTCAGCTTCTGGAAACTTCCTCAGGCTCTTTAGCTAAGATATTCCTGTTTCTGCATATGGGAATTCAGGAGGGAATCTTCTCCTGGACAGCAGGCTTCAGGCCTGGACTTGTCTCAGACATTGTCTAATCTCCCACTGTAGATTACAGACACTAGACACCGTCTGTCTTTCTACTTCCCCGTCTGGGCCTTATATAAACTAGGGCTCCCTAGCTCCCTCTAAGGACTAAAAGCTGGAATGACACCCCTAGCAGGCCTGTACATGCAAGTTTCACAGTAACAGGGAAATACATGCATTACATTAAATGACATCTTATAAAACTGACATACACCAACTTCCCCATAATTAAGGAGGGACGACAGCACACCAAGTGACACTTTGGTAGTGACGGGTATTACAGTCCCCGTACACTACATACCCCACTGCTTTAAGCTGAGTACGACCTCGTACTCCATCATGGGTCGCCCAACCGGAATCTCTACCTGAAACAGAAAATAGAGACATGCAGGCATACATATATGTAATTCATCTGCATTTACATCAGGTCCAATTGGCAAAGGTGAAGGGTAGTGACAAGGGGCGTCGTTCTCTTCTCTCCGGATAGTGAATGGAACGGGGGCGCTGACCTGGCACAGCGTAACATTAGAACCAGGATAGTCCATGACAATGAATAAGTCCATGATAAAACAGTATAATAACAGTATAAAAGTTCTTGGAGGCTCAAAGAACAAACATGAGTCCGTACCCAGGTTATTTTCCTATAAATCACAGAGGCTCTCATGCGGTGGAGTCCATCTCTGGGCACATTTCTTTTAAAAGAGCAAAAATCTCAGAGGCTCAGGTCCTTTTGAGTCTGTCTCCGGGCACAGTTCCTTAGTATCAAGTTGCACAATAAAAGGACAGCAAAGAAAAGTGCTGTAATGCCCCTGATCAACCTGAAAAGGGGGTGAAGGGTAAAAGGTGCAACAAAGGAACAGGCACAACTTGGCGTGGGGTAGCAAAAGCAGGCAGGAGGTCCTGGAAACAAACTTGGCCTTGTTAGCTTTGTTGTTTCAGTGGTCAACACCTACCACTGAGCCGTGGACAAACTGGCAGCCGCAACAAAGGACCAGGAAACATAGGACTCCTGTCCTGGAAGGGTTAACATCAAACTTCTGCAGTGAAATAAATCAAAGGCCTAGCAGGCTGATTCACAGTGGCATGTCATAACCACTTGGCTCTGCTGGCAAGTACGGCCTGTAGTAGTCCTCTACAGGGGGATGTGCCCACATAACTGTATTGGGGGGCAGCTGTAGGGTAAAGGGGCCCCTAATAGGTATTGGCCCCATGGGCCTAGGGGTAAACCCTTGGGTGGACCGTACCGGTCCCGGCATAAGAATTGTGGGATGGAACGGAGTGGTTACCGCCGCCTCAAGTATCCCGGTGAGCTCTGCGCGGCTATTCACAGCAACCGGGGGTCTCCTTTGGGGCACTGACGGAGCGGTGGCAGCAGAAGGTGGCCTACGGGTGGTGACAGGCACCCTTACCTCGTCCTTCTTTGGCGGCGTCTGGATCCTGGCGGTCGCGATCTTGCGCAGCTCCCGCAACTTCTCCTTCAGCCGGACAATCTGCTCACCGATGCTCTCTGTGTCGGAGTCGCTGTCATCTGCTGGCGCCGCCGGCGCAGGTACAGGAAGCGATGGTGCGGACTCGGCCTTTGCAGGTTCTGTTGATGCATCGGGTCTCCGACCCCTCCGGATGTTTTCAAAGGTAGCACTAAGTCCTTTTAACTGTTCCATCTCTGATATGGTCCTCTCCCGACGAGGCAGCTCGGGGGAAGGATAGGGACTCACCCATTTCTCCAACACGGTTGGCTGCCAGAAGACGTTTGGCCCAATGAAGGAGCTCCGCTCCTGAAAGGCGTGATGGGCCGGCTCTGGAGAGCGTTCCGGTTCTAGCTCGCAGCCAGAGTAGTCTTCTCCTTCTTCTGCCTCCCAGTCCTCAGGGTTTCGCTTGGGACGGGTCACAGCAGTCGCATAAGGGCCTCGCAGGCTCTCGGCAGGGGTGTACTCCACTTCCTCTCCCTCACGGAGGCTGTGCTGGTACGAAGGGAGGTAGTCTCTTTTGACAGACCTTCGATTAACATAGAGGTCTCTGCCAGTTAGATAGTCCTGAATAAACCCGTAGCCACGGGGCTTGTCAAACGATAGCACCACTCCCTTTCTCCTTTCCAGGCGGGGTTGGGTGTGTGTATGCTTCTCATGTATGGTCTTGGTCAATTCCTCATACACGATCTTAGTCTTGGTATTCCGCTTGATAGCGGCCTCTCGAATCTCCGCCATCAGGGAAGACCATTTGAACGATGGCTGGAAAAAGTCCCTCCACGAGCCATAGTAGGGCTCGGGTTCTTTCTCCCTGGTGCGGCAGGCGGGTTGCTCCAGTCCCGGAGCGTAGGCCGGTGGAGCCTCTTCTGGCTCTACACCGGTGTCGGTCATCTTTTCAATTACAGGTGCGGACGCTGCAGCAACTCTGCTCACACTCCAACATGCTCGATCCTTCTGAGGAGAGCGATAGGGTCGCGTCAATTAGAGTAGCCAGCTCCTCCCACTGCACTGGGGAGCCGCCCCCCAGGTATTCCAGTATATGGAGGGCGGTGTCCATGCTGGCAGACATGCAAATGTCCAGATAAGCCGTGGCGCCTGCCCTTGACCTTCTTCCCGCTTTTTCCTCAGAAAGGCGCCAACTTTTCCCGCCTTTTCGGGATGAAGGTGACGCAGCAGTAAATTCAGCAAGCTCAGCGGCCATCTTTAGGTACAAACGCTGTCTATTCACTGACGGCAAGCAGGAATGTTTAAAGTCCACAAAACCACACTCCAATGCGGCGATTTTCTTCCTCTGTGCAGCGCAATACTGCACAGCGCTTTTTAGAAGTTTTTGACACACTTTGGGTATGATTTTTAGTCCACAAAGTCCACTTGAATAAAACAGGAAAATTGTCACTTTGGTCACAGGGCAACTGTATAAGGCACAAAGTTCACGCTTCTTGCACTAGAAAGCGTGCGTATCCTGTTCGTGACGCCAAAAGAGATGTGCAGCGTACTCAAGTTGTGTGTAGTAGGTGTTTCTGGGTGATGTAGTGCAATATACACTAAACTGGTACAGCTGACTCTCTGCAAGGGCAGGTATAGGTAGAAATAGTTCGTGACGCCAGTGCCAAGTAAACGGTGGCACGCCGTTTGCGGATGCAGGAATAATTTGAGGAAACGTGGTGTTAAAACAGAACTTCAACTTTAGTAGTTTGCAGGCAGAGACAATATTGGAAACGCAGTTCCTCAGCATACAGTCGATTTTGCAATTCGGTCGATGCAGGCAATTCAGTACAGCAGGGTAATTACAGAGTGTGGAACACAGGACTTGCAGCAAAGGAGCTTGCACTCTAACTCTGTCTGATCCTGGAATGTAGCAATTCTTCACCAAGGCCCATTAACCTAAGTCTGGCTTTATATCCTTGATTATGGCTTAAATAAGTACCTCCTCTGTTTCTCTGAGTACCTCTGGCTCCTCTGATCTTTGCCTCAGTCTCTCCTAGCTTCTGAATGGTTCCTCAGGCTCTTAGGCTAAGATGTTCCTGCTTCTGCATATGGGTATTCAGGAGGGAATCTTCTCCTGAACGGCAGGCTTCAGGCCTGGACTTGTCTCAGACATTGTCTAATCTCCAACTGTAGATTACAGACACTAGACTCCGTCTCCCTTGCACTTCCCTGACTGGGCTTTATATAAACTAGGGCTCCCTAGCTCCCTCTATGGACTAGAAGTAGGAATGACACCCCTAGCAGGCCTGTAAGTGCAAGTTTCAGTGACAGGGAAATACACACATTACATTACATTATATAAAACTGGCATACAACAACTTCCCCATAATTAGGAGGGACGACAGCACACCAAATGACACTTTGGTAGTGACGGGTATTACAACTCCCGTACACTACAAATACAGTCCACAGTAGAAAACACGGGTATACAAAACGGCAACCACACATTTCAAAAATCAATCCACTGCACGTCCACGTCTCAAAGTACAGTATAGCAGCGCACAGCCCTTAAAGAGACGACATAATCCAGAAATAAAGAGAAGAAATGGGGCGCCACTAACCACTGTAGTGTTGCTAAAAGCAGTCCTTTAATATTGCATAAACAATGCTTAAGGTTACAGGCTGGGGCGTAACACGTAAACATTGCGAGTTTCACCCCCGCCTGTAACCCTAAGCATTGTTTATGCAAGATTAAAGGACTGCTTTTAGCAACACTACAGTGGTTAGTGGCGCCCCATTTCTTCTCTTTATTTCTGGATTATGTGTGAGGTAATAGGATTTTGATTGCGACGCTTAGACAACGTTGTTCTAGAGGCTGATGTAAGTCACACAACCTTAAGTGTATACTAATTCTGAGGGGTTTTACTTACTGTACAATTAAAGACAATAATGCCCCACTGTGGAGGTCTTTGTTAGGGGGGCAGGTGGGGTGTTGTGGAGGTCACTGTTAAAGGGGTAAGCACTATGGAGCTTACTGTTAAGGGGGCAGGGGACTGTGGAGGTCGCTATTAAAGAGGCAGCCACTGTAGGAGTCACTTTTAAGGCAGCGGAGTATTGTGGAGGTCACTGTTAAGGGAGCGGAGTACTGTGGCAGTCACTCTTTAAGGGGCGGGCACTGTGGAGGTCTCTGGTAAGCGGAAAGGGAATGGTGGAAGTCACAGTTAAGGGGACGGTCTGCTATGGAAGTCAGTGTTAAGGGGGTGGGGTGCTTTATACTAAAACTCACTGTTAAAGTGGCAGGCTGCTGTGAAGGTCAAAGTTAAGGGGGTGAGCTAATGTGGAGGTCCCATTTTAAGGAGTTGGTGTACTGTGGGGGGGGTACGTGGGTGGGGGCTGTGGAGGTCACTGTTAAGGGGGCGGGGTGCTGTAGAGGTCATTTTTATGGGGGATACTGTTGATATATTTTAACGACACACAGAAACATTAAATGAAATAGATCAAATATACCCATGCAAAGCTGGGTCCTTCTGCTCGTACAGTATATAATGTACTTCAGATTTTAAAATCCACAGCATGTTCACTATTGCTGTACAGGTTGCATAAAGACCATGGATTAGTTCCATTAAACTACCATAGGGGTAGTCTACATGTGGATCCACTGGCTAATCAGCAGCAAAAATATGGTTGAGTTTCAGCTAAGTATTTTTTGCTGCAGCTTATGTAAAAAAAATCCTTTGATAATTTGCCAAATAGTGATGTGCGTGGCATTACAAGTATATATTGAAAAGTCTATGCAATATGGGAACATGGACACACAACATACTTCTACAGGAACCAAGGAATCCTGTTGCTCAGACAGGGAATAAATATCCACAGTGCGTTTAACCCCTAAACGAGTTCATAATATTTTTACTATCCTGTAGGTGTATAGGGGCTAGCTTTTGTAGGATGAGTAGTATTTTTCAATTGCCCCATTTTTAAGGTGTATTGTATTGACTATCTTTTATTTTTTTTATTTTTTTTGGGGGGGGGGTGGAAAAAACAGAGGTTTCAACATTCCTAAGGCCTCATGCACACGACCGTTGTGTGCATCCGTGGCCGTTGTGCCATTTTCCGTTTTTTTTCGCGGACCCATTGACTTTTAATGGGTCCGTGGAAAAATGGGAAAATGCACCGTTTTGCAGCCGAGACCGTGATCCGTGTATCCTGTCCGTCAAAAAAATATGACCTGTCCTATTTTTTTGACGGAAAACGGTTCACGGACCCATTCAAGTCAATGGGTCCGTGAAAGAACACGGATGCACACAAGATTGGCATCCGTGTCCGTGACAGGTCATGTCACTTACCAGTAGGAGGAGCTCCCGGCCGGACGCAGACATCGCAGCTCGCAGGTAAGTATAATGGTTCTACAAATTGCTAAGTAACCATGGCAACCGGGACTGCAGTAGCGTCCTGGTTGCCATGGTTACCGATCGGAGCCCCAGCGATTAAACTGGGACTCCGATCGGTACTCTCCGCTGCCACCAATGATAGGGGGGAGATTTTAATTAGGAGGGGGAGGAAGGGGAGAAGGCCCACTGGCCACCAACGAGTTAACTACAGGGGAGGGGGGGGGGCGGCCGCACTGGCCACCAATGAGTTAACTACAGGGGAGGGAGGGGGGGGCCCACTGGCCACCAATGAGTTAACTACAGGGGAGGGGGGGGGGCCGGCCGCACTGGCCACCAACGAGTTAACTACAGGGGAGGGAGGGGGGCCCACTGGCTACCAATGAGTTAACTACAGGGGAGGGGGGGCCGGCCGCACTGGCTACCAATGTGTTAACTACGGGGGGGGGTTGCCCCCTGATGCCTGGCAGCAGGGGGCAGTCATGTACACAGTTCTTTTAGTATATTGTAACCTGAAGCGTCCCCATCACCATGGGAACACCTCTGTGTTAGAATATACTGTCGGATTTGAGTTTCACGATGTAACTCAAATCCGATGGTATATTCTAACATAGAGGGTTCCCATGGTAATGGGGACGCTTTAAGTTAAAATATACCATCGGATTGGAGAAAACTCTGATCCTATGGTATATTAACTCCTGACTTTACATTGAAAGTCAATGGGGGACGGATCCGTTTGCAATTGCACCATATTGTGTCAACGTCAAACGGATCCGTCCCCATTGACTTGCATTGTAAGTCAGGACGGATCCGTTTGGCTCCGCACGGCCAGGCGGACACCAAAACGACTTTTTTTTCATGTCCGTGGATCCTCCAAAAATCAAGGAAAACCCACGGATGAAAAAACGGTCACGGATCACGGAAAAACGGAACCCCGTTTTGCGGACCGCAAAAAAATACGGTCGTGTGCATGAGGCCTAAGGGTGATTTTTTTTGCATTGTTTACTTTTATTATAAATATGTGAATAACATGTTACGTTTCTGCATTTTTAAGATATTGCTGATACCAATTATACTGTATATGATAAATGCTTTTTATGTAAACAAAAATATAACATTTTGTTTGAGGGTCAGTCACTATGAGTTGTGTTGGCCCTTGTGGTGTTAGGACGGCACACAAGGATGACACACGGATGGACACAGACTAAGCATGTTCAACAAGAAAGAAGAAGCTAGCATGGCAGCTACAGTATCTCTCTGACAGACTGTACAGGCTTAGGCTACTTTCACACTTGCGTTGTTCTTTTCCGGCATAGAGTTCCGTCACAGGGGCTCTATACCGGAAAAGAACTGATCAGGTCACAATTTAGTGTTTCAGGACTGAACACCCACTACAGGAAACAACTAGGTAGGGGTCCATAACAACTCGCAGCTTCCTTTTTTAGGATTGGCTCACCTGAAATTACTTGAGCTAGTACTTGGTACATAACTAGTCACTAGGGCCACTCAAGGACAGTGCAGCATGCTTGATCAGGCAGTCCAGAGTAGGTATGATATGCAACAAAATCCTTTCCCCCATCAAATCTCAGGGTCTTCATCAAATGCAGGTGGCCAAACTCCCACCATCGCCTCTTACTGCTTTCTAAGTTAGCTATGGACAGTAGCACTTTGAACATTCTCTCTCTGTTTCTCACTAGCTACTTCCCCCTTATATGACTTGATTTCTATGGTCTTGCTTGGAGCAAAATTTGGGGAGGAATTTATGAAGACCATCATTTTATACAATAGTTATTCTAGTGTCAGATAAGGGGCAGACCGGCCATAGACACCACTGGGAAGACTCCTGGTGGGCTGATGCCCAGTGGACCGCCCCTGAACAGCTGCCAGCTGGGTATTAAATGCTCTCATGCTCTCAGCTTTAACTAATGCTGGTAGTGTCAGGTACCTACATACCCAGCTGACGACAGCTGGTGCCCTGCTGTATTAAACTGTCTAAGGATGACAATACAGTTGAATAGTGCAGCGAGGATTGGAAGCCAATGGCTCCCTGCCCTGCCGTCCACGCTTATAGGCTTCAGGCCACTATTAGTCACTGAGGGAATCTATAGGGGCATTAGTAACTAAGGGCACTATAGGGTGCATTGCTTACTGAGTGCACTATAGGGGTCCAGACGCATTGCTGGCGGTACTAAAAGGGGCATAAGTCACTGTGGGCAGAGTAGATTACATTACTGGGGCACGATATGGGCCTGGGGACATTGCTGTCAGAACTAAAGGGGGAAAAAGTCACTGGGAGCACTATAGAGGAATCACTGGCAGCACCATGGGGGCAATGCTCACTGAGGGCTCTATAGTTGGCATTAATAGGGCACTATAGGGGCATTACTGGCAGGGGGGGCATTAGTTACTGGGAACACTACAGGGAGCATTACTTACTGGGGCACTAAAGGGACATTACTGGAGGCACTAGGGGCATTTTAATACTAGGGCACTGTGAGGAAATTTTTAATTCTGTGGCACTATAGGGGCCATTTTTATTACTTCTGCTGCACTGTGGTATTTGGTTCTGCTGGGGCAGTGATTTGTGCTGCATTTAGGTATTTGGTTCTGCTGCAGAAACAAATACCAAAGTGCAGCACAATATACTGCCCCAGCAGAACCAAACAGTACAGCGCAGAACAAAATACTATACCAGCAGGACTAAATACCACAGTGCAGTACAATATATTGTCCCAGCAGAACTTCTGATGATGTGAACGCAGTACAATAGACTCACAGTCAGAGAAGAACTCACTGCATCGTAAATCCCTATGATGCAGTGAGTTTGGGTCAGAGGAGCTGCAGCTGGTCCAGGAAATGTGTGTATTAGGCTGTGACCTATTATAGCATAGCATGCTGGCTACATGAACCACCTCTAGAGGGACAATAGGAGCTTACGTCTTATTGTCTTACGATTGACCTCTAGGCATAACAGTACTGTATATATGAACTGCAAGTAGCCTACATGTCCTGTTTTAACCTGTCTATTAATGAATTTGAAGCTCTGTAGAAAAGCAAAGCTTCAATAAAGATGTGTAAAGAGGGTATTCCAGGGTATTTGGACAAGAAACTTGAAAGCAGACTGCAGGTCGATTATACACAATAGTACACCACTAATACTATATCCTAAACATGTATAGAAATCAAATCAATGCATTTGCTATCATTTCTATTATAAAAAAAAAAAATGCTTACTGCAATGGTCCCTATAGGGTAAATTTACAGTCAAATCGCAATTTGGGCCTTGATTTGGCAAAAAAAAAAGTGACTGGCCCATACCATGTGAATACAGTAGACTTTTACAAACTAATTTTTACCAATACGGTTTACTAAAAGATAAATAAAGTCCTGTTATGGGCTTAAAAAAAAGTTAAAAAAATAAAATGTAAAAAAAAATTATTTGCTAACTTACTGTATGTATATTCTGGGTTCACCTGCTCAGAATGAGCAACATTTTTAACAAAAATAAAGTCACACGTCTGCATCAACCTAAGTATAAAGATAGTTTACCCATCAGAATGCAGGGAGGCAAATCAAAAACTTGAGGTCATTCATCAAAACTGGTGGAAAAGTAGAGTGTAGTCGATATAAATAGTCTACAAACCACTGTTAAAATGGACAGTTTTTGTCATGTAAAAAAATCAGACCAAGAAAAGGTATTTCTGATTTATTTCCTCATTCAATGGGACCCATAATTTGTACAATTCAAATGAAAAACAAACTGAAGTCATTTAGAAGGGGGGAGGGGAGAGGGAATACAAACAAAACTAAAATAATATGGTTGCATACACCTTCTTATAATTGGGAATATGGTTGTGTTTAGAGATGAGCGTATTTCTAAAAAATTCGATTTCGCCGGTTCGCCGAATCTTCTGAAAAGATTTGCTTCGATCTGAATTTATTTGCTGTGAATCGCATAAAAAAATGGCTATTTCCTGGCTGCTGAGAGCCTTTATAGTGGTGTAGAACACTGTGTCTTGCAGTAACACGCATAGGGAGTCTGCTTTGGTAGGGAAATAATACTGTGAGTCAGTATGACATGCAGTCAATTACAGGCGCCGCTATTAGAATCACTGCACACCTCACTTATTTGGGCAGTCACAGGGCCAAAACCGTCAAAATAACTCAAGTATGAACTCAGCCTTACAGGTCGATGTTAGCGTCAAGAAGAAGCGCACTCCTTTTACACTGTCGTCAGCTGATTCCACATAGATGTAAACAAAACCTGTTCTATTAAACGATTATACAAGTAGAGCCCCCCGGACAGAGTGGAGAGGGTGTCAGCAGTAAGTTTATGTTGACGTCACTGATTATTTTGCCCTTCCTCTGATCCGTCAGAACAATAACCTACAAAAAACGGATCCTGTCTGTGTCGCATACGCCTTCACTCGGTCAGCATTTGGTCAGTAATCCATCAGTATTGCTAATGCCAAAACAAACACAGGAGTGGATCTAAAACAGAGATGACATGTGAATGGAATGTTTGAATGTCTTCTGTGTTTTGTACCCACTCCTGCTTTTGGCTACCAAATCATAAGGTAATTCTGATATGAACATATAGGCCTTACAACTACAGTCAGGTCCATAAATATTAGGACATCGACACGATTCTAACATTTTTGGCTCTCTACAACACCACAATACAGGGTGGGCCATTTATATGGATACACCTTAATAAAATGGGAATGGTTGGTGATATTAACTTCCTGTTTGTGGCACATTAGTAAATGTGAGGGGGGAAACTTTTCAAGATGGGTGGTGACCATGGCGGCCATTTTGAAGTCGGCCATTTTGAATCCAAAATGAAGAGGGTCATGTGACACATCAAACTTATGCCCATTGTGTTGGATTGTCAATGCAACCCTCTTCTCCCACTCTTCACACACTGATAGCAACACCGCAGGAGAAATGCTAGCACAGGCTTCCAGTATCCGTAGTTTCAGGTGCTGCACATCTCGTATCATTTGAAGGCAATCGTCTATACTGTGAAGATACGAGATGTGCAGCACCTGAAACTACGGATACTGGAAGCCTGTGCTAGCATTTCTCCTGTGGTGTTGCTATCAGTGTGTGAAGAGTGGGAGAAGAGGGTTGCATTGACAATCCAACACAATGGGCAGCACATTGAACACATTTTATAAGTGGTCAGAAACTTGTAAATAACTCATGAAAGAATAAAGTTACATTAAAACTAAGCACACCATTGTTTTTCTTGCGAAATTCCCAATAAGTTTGATGTGTCACATGACCCTCTTCCTATTGAAAAAACAAAAGTTGGATTCAAAATGGCCGACTTCAAAATGGCCGCCATGGTCAACACCCATCTTGAAAAGTTTCCCCCCTTACATATACTAATGTGCCACAAACAGGAAGTTAATATCACCAACCATTCCCATTTTATTAAGGTGTATCCATATAAATGGCCCACCCTTTAGATTTGAAATGAAACGAACAAGATGTGCTTTAACTGCAGACTGTCAGCTTTAATTTGAGGGTATTTACAACCAAATCAGTGAACGGTTTAGGAATTACAACAGTTTGCATATGTGCCTCCCACTTGTTCAGGGACCAAAAGTTATGGGACAGTATAATAATCATAAATCAAACTTTCGCTTTTTAATACTTGGTTGCAAATCCTTTGCAGTCAATTACAGCCTGAAGTCTGGAATGCATAGACATCACCAGACCCTAGGTTTAATCCCTGGTGATGCTCTGTCAGGCCTCTACTGCAACTGTCTTCAGTTCCTGCTTGTTCTTGGGGCATTTTCCCTTCAGTTTTGTCTTCAGCAAGTGAAATGCATGCTCAATCAGATTCAGGTCAGGTGATTGACTTGGCCATTGCATAACATTCCACTTCTTTCCCTTAAAAAACTCTTTGGCTGCTTTTGCGGTATGCTTTGGGTCATTGTCCATCTGCACTGTGAAGCGCCGTCCAATGAGTTCTGAAGCATTTGGCTGAATATGAGCAGATAATATGTCTCGAAACACTTCAGAATTCATCCTGCTGATTTTGTCAGCAGTCACATCATCAATAAATACAAGAAAACCAGTTCCATTAGCAGCCATACATGCCCACGCCATGGCACTACCACCACCATGCTTCACTGATGAGATGGTATTCTTAGGATCATGAGCAGTTCCTTTCCTTCTCTATACTCTTCTCTTCCCATCACTCTGGTACAAGTTGATCTTGGTCTCATCTGTCCATAGGATGTTGTTCCAGAACTGTGAAGACTTTTTTAGATGTCGTTTGGCAAACTCTAATCTGGCCTTCCTGGTTTTGAGGCTCACCAATGGTTTACATCTTGTGGTGAACCCTCTGTATTCACTCTGGTGAAGTCTTCTCTTGATTGTTGACTTTGACACACATACACCTACCTCCTGGAAAGTGTTCTTGATTTGGCCAACTGTTGTGAAGGGTGTTTTCTTCACCAGGGAAATAATTATTCGGTCATCCACCACAGTTGTTTTCCCTGGTCTTCCGGGTCTTTTGGTGTTGCTGAGCTCACCGGTGCATTCCTTCTTTTTAAGGATGTTACAAATATCTGTTTTGGCCATGCCTAATATTTTTGCTATCTCTCTGATGGGTTTGTTTTGTTTTTTCAGCCTAATAATGGCTTCTTCACTGATAGTGACAGCTCTTTGGATCTCATCTTGAAAGTTGAAAGCAACAGATTCCAAATGCAAATAGCACATTTGAAATGAACTCTGGACCTTTTATCTGCTCATTGTAATTGGGATAATGAGGGAATAACACACACCTGGCCATGGAACAGCTGAGAAGCCAATTGTCCCATTACTTTTGGTCCCTTAACAAGTGGGAGACACATATGCAAACTGTTGTAATTCCTACACCGTTCACCTGATTTGGATGTAAATACCCTCAAATTAAAGCTGACAGTCTGCAGTTAAAGCACATCTTGTTTGTTTCATTTCAAATCCATTGTGGTGGTGTATAGAGCCAAAAACGTTGTGCATCTCATTTTTCCTTCCTTCTGACAGATCAGAAGAAGGGTCAAACAAATGATGATGTCAGCCAGGCTGAAAGGCAAAAGAGAGGCCCAGTCATGAAGTGGGGAGGGTGGGAACAGCATGAGGAATGGCCCAATGACAGGGTCTGGAGGTGGCGGCAGCATGAGGAGACCAAAGAGTGGCACAATAACAGAGTCTGGAGGTGGCAGCAGTAGCAGCATCAGGAAAAGGCCACCAAGTGGCACAATGACAGAGTCTGGAGTTGGCAGCAGTATTAGGAGGCCACCGCATGGCACAATGACCGAGTGCGGAGGTGGCAGCAGCATGAGGAAGTCACAGAGTGGCATAATGACAGAGTGTGGAGGTGGCAGCAGAATGAGGAGGCCACCGTATGGCACAATGACCGAGTGTGGAGGTGGCAGCAGTATGAGGAGGCCACCAAGTGGCACAATGATAGATTCTTAAGGTGGCGGCAGCAGCAGTAGCAGCATTTAGGAGAAGGCCACCGAGTGGCCTTCAATGACAGAGTCTGGAGGTGGCGGCAGCATAAGGAGGCCACAGAGTGGCACAATTACAGAGTCTGGAGGTGGCAGCAGCAGGAGGAGACCACAGAGTGGCACAATGACAGAGTGTAGAGGTGGCAGCAGTATGAGAAGGCCACCGAGTGGCACAATGACTGAGTGTGGAGGTGGCAGCAGTATGAGGAGGCCACCGAGTGGCACAATGACAGAATCTGGAGGTGGCGGCAGCAGCAGTAGCAGCATCAGGAGAAGGCCACCAAATGGCACAATAACAATGAGTCTGGAGGTGGCGGCAGCATGAGGAGGCCACATAGTGGCACAAGGACGAGAGATTGCAGAGGTAGCAGCAGCATGAGAAAGCCACAGAGTGTCCGCTTCGTCTATTCATTTATAGTGAATATGGGACAGAACAGAAGGTTAAAATTTCTCAACTTTATAAAGTGTTGCTTAAAAGACAATTTAATAATACACGTTCTCTGGCATAAAAAGTTTGGCAAGTTGATTGTCCGTGAATTTCCCTCGAAGATTTGGATAATATATTGGTGAATTTAAGTTTACTTTCTTATAATTTTATTCACGTTTTGGTTTAATTTAATAATAAAAATTAAGTGTTGCCTAAGACAGGAGAGAATCCGCCAGTCTTCTGTTTATTCGTGTCACGAGGGTGTCAAGAACCACGCCTGACTCCGTTATACCCGGGGTCAGGAAGTCGCAGCGGTTGGCTGCGCGCTCTATGTAAGATAGGGCTGTTTCCTTATGGTAGCTTTCTGGGTTTGCTTTGCAAACCCTTTTGGCTCACTCAGCTTTTGGCTCCTTCTCCTCAGCTGTTCCTTGTCCAGCACTCCCAACCTCCTTATATTCCCCTCTCACACTTCTCTGGTTGCCAGATATAGAGCTTCCTGCCTGGACATCTATTCTGACCCTCTGGAGCACAGCAGCAGAACACTACCCTCCGGATCCCTGTTGGACCTTTGTGGTCTGCTGTGGTCGCCCACCTGGGTGTATGTGTTTGTCTGTATTGTCTGTCCTCTCCCTGGTGTTTCCCTCTTAGTGTCAGTGGTGCGGACTAGTGATCCCACCGGCCCGCTCACTATCTAGGGCTCATTTTAGGGAAAGCCAGGGTTTAGGCACGTGATCGCCGCACGGGTGAGGAACCCGTCTAGGGATGTCAGGGCAGTCAGGTGCCAGCCGCAAGGTGAGTCAGGGGTCACCACCTTTCCCTCTCCCTTGGGCAGGGCTTTCCCTTTTCCCTCCCTGTGCGTGACGCCGGTCATTACATTATATCTGGCCCTTATTTTGTGTAGGACAAAAAAAATAAAAATAAACTTTTTTTTTTCTTTTTACCTACTTAGAATCCAGTATGGATCAAATTGCTGCTCTGTCCAAACAATTTCATGGCCTGTCTTTGGAGGTGGCAGGATTGAAGGCGTCGGTCCTCCAGCAACAGCAACAATTACAACTGACCGCAAGCCCAGCGGTTGCTACTGGTAACCAGCTTGTTGCGGAACCCAAGGTCCCTCTCCCTGACAGATTTTCTGGGGGAAGGGACAAGTTTTTGACATTCCGTGAGGCCTGTAAATTATATTTTAAACTGCGCCCTTACTCCTCTGGTAATGAAGAACAGCGGGTGGGGGTTGTTATTTCCCTGCTGCAGGGGGACCCACAGTCCTGGGCGTTCTCTTTACCTACTGATTCCCAGGCTCTTCGGTCAGTGGATGAGTTTTTCAGGGCCTTGGGTCTCATATATGACGACCCTGACCGAGTCGCACTGGCTGAATCAAGATTACGGAGACTCCTACAAGGAGAGCGACCAGTAGAGGAGTATTGCTCTGACTTCCGTAGGTGGGCTACGGATACCCAATGGAACGACCCGGCTCTCAGGAGTCAGTTCTGCTCTGGGTTATCCGAAAGGGTTAAGGATGCGCTTGCATTATATGAGACCCCCTTTTCCCTTGATGCGGTTATGTCCCTTTCTATCCGAATAGATAGACGCCTTAGGGACAGGTTGAAAAAAACGGAGCCATTGGTAACCCCTCCCAAGCAGTGGTTAGTCTGTACGGACTTAGACGAGCCTATGCAGCTAGGAGGAACTACTCGTCAGGTCTGTCCTCCTGAGGCTCGCCGTAGGCGTGGGGTTTGTTTTTTTTGTGGGGAGAGGGGTCATTTCATTAATGTCTGTCCTTCTAACCCCAGGCTGTGTGGAGGATGTCAGCCGGGGGGTATACGTTTCCTCCATACGTACATCGCAATTTGTGTTGCCAGCGGTTATTGTTTTTGGTAATAAGACGGAGACTATTTCTTTCTTTCTAGACAGTGGAGCAGGGGTAAATTTGATAGATGCCCATTTTGCCCGCACTATGGGTTTGTCTCTCTGTACGCTACAGAAACCTATTCCCATATTCGCTATTGATTCTGCTCCTCTGTCTCAGAGAAACCTCACCCACATTGTTCATAATTTACACCTTCGGGTAGGGGACCACCATAACGAGATGCTTTCATGTTATGTTCTGGAGGGGCTTCCCACTCCGGTAGTGCTGGGTCTTCCCTGGTTGGTAGCGCACAATCCAGTGGTGGATTGGCAGGCCAGGGAGATATTGAAGTGGAGTGAGCAGTGCAGAGAAAATTGCTTAAATAGCAATTGCTTAGTCGCCTCCATAACTACCCTACCTACATTTATTTCGGATTTTAAGGACGTTTTTTCTGAAAAAGGTTGTCAGAAGTTACCACCTCATCGTCCTTATGATTCCCCGGTTAACCTTATTCCCAGCGCAAAATTACCCAAGACCAGGTTATATAATCTTTCAGGTCCAGAGAGACAAGCCATGAAAGATTATATCTCCGAGAGCTTGGCTAAGGGACACATCAGACCCTCTTCTTCACCCGTGGCTGCAGGGTTTTTCTTCGTTAAAAAGAAAGATGGGGGGCCTGCGTCCTTGCCTAGATTTTCGCGAATTAAATCGGATAACCATCCGAGACCCATACCCTCTTCCTCTCATTCCTGACCTGCTTAACCAGATTGCGGGTGCTAGGTGGTTCTCCAAACTTGATCTTAGGGGGGCCTACAATCTGATTCGTATTAAGGAGGGGGATGAGTGGAAGACAGCTTTTAGCACCCCTGAGGGGCATTATGAAAATCTAGTTATGCCTTTCGGTCTGACCAATGCTCCTGCCGTCTTTCAACATTTCGTTAATGACATTTTTAGTCATCTAATCGGCAGGTTTGTGGTAATATACTTAGATGATATTTTAATTTATTTGTCTGATCTGAGAACACATGAGGTGCATGTCAGACAAGTACTGCAGGTCCTACGGACAAATAAATTATATGCTAAAATTGAAAAATGTGTCTTCGCCGTTCAGGAGATACAATTCCTAGGTTATTTTTTATCTGCTTCAGGTTTCCGTATGGATCCTAGGAAGGTCCAGGCAATTTTAGATTGGGATCTTCCTGAGAACCTCAAAGCACTGCAACGGTTCTTGGGCTTCGCAAATTTCTATAGGAAATTCATTAAAAATTATTCACTTATTGTAAAACCCCTTACTGACATGACTAAGAAGGGGACTGATTTTTCTAAATGGTCTGACGCCGCTAAAGTTGCTTTTTCCTCTCTAAAAGAGAGGTTTACCTCAGCACCTGTACTAGTCCAACCTGATGTCTCTCAGCCTTTTATTGTTGAAGTCGATGCGTCAGAGGTGGGAGTGGGGGCGGTGCTGTCTCAGGGTCCGTCTCCTGGCAAATGGCGTCCTTGTGCTTTCTTTTCTAAAAAACTATCTGCAGCAGAAAAGAACTACGATATTGGCAATAGGGAACTATTAGCTATTAAACTAGCGTTTGAAGAATGGCGTCACTTTTTAGAGGGGGCAATCCACCCCGTCACTGTGATTACGGACCACAAAAATCTTCTGTACCTCGAATCAGCTAAGCGTCTCACCCCTAGACAAGCTAGGTGGTCGCTATTTTTTACCAGGTTTAACTTTGTGATTACCTATCGTCCTGGGGCAAAGAATACCAAGGCTGATGCACTATCTCGTTGTTTCCCTGGAGGGGGTAATGTGAGTGATCCGGTGCCCATTCTTCAAAGAGGAGTGGTTGTTTCTGCGGTACACTCTGTTCTGGAGGGGAAGGTGTTAGAGGCCCAGGGGGACGCCCCGGTCTCTTGCCCCTCAGAGAAATAGTTTGTACCGTTGAACCTGCATTTCAAATTATTAAAGGAACATCATAATTCGGCACTTGCTGGGCACCTGGGTAGTAAAGCAACCTTGGAGCTATTGTCTCGTCGTTTTTGGTGGCCAAGGTTGCGTCAGGATGTATTGGATTTTGTGTCTTCTTGTTCTACCTGTGCGCACGCAAAAGTTTCACATACACGTCCTGCAGGGTCTCTATTACCACTCGTCATTCCCAATAGACCATGGACACATCTGTAAATGGATTTTATCACTGACTTACCTTTGTCTGGGGGTAAAACAGTTATTTTGGTAGTAGTGGACAGGTTTAGCAAAATGGTAGCGTTACCCGCACTACCTAATGCTAAGACTCTTGCTCAGGTATTCGTCAGTGAAATCGTGAAGCTTCACGGGGTCCCCTCCGATGTTGTTTCGGATCGGGGTACCCAGTTTATTTCTAAATTTTGGAAAGCTTTTTGTTCCCGTTTGGGGGTACACTTATCCTTTTCCTCAGCTTTCCATCCTCAGTCGAATGGACAGACTGAGCGTACCAACCAAAACCTGGAGACATATCTAAGATGTTTTGTGTCTGAAAACCAAGAGTTGTGGTCATCATATTTACCGTTAGCTGAGTTTGCCATAAATAATCGTCGTCAGGAATCCACTGGCAAGTCACCATTTCTTGGTGCATATGGTTTTCATCCCCAATTCTGTACTTTCAAAGAGGGGGGGTCTTCTGGGGTTCCCGAAGAGGAACGGTTTTTGTCATCTCTTTCATCGGTATGGCAGAAGGTGCAAGCTAACTTGAAAAATATGGGAGGTAAATACAAATGCATGGCTGATAAGAGACGGTCGCCAGGTCCGGACCTAGGAGTGAATGACTATGTGTGGTTGTCTACTAGGAATATTAAATTGAAGGTTCCCTCTTGGAAACTGGGTCCTAGGTTTATTGGTCCTTACAAAATTGTAGCCATCATCAACCCCGTGGCTTTTCGCCTGGAGTTACCTCAGACTTTTAAAATCCATAATGTCTTTCATAAGTCGTTGCTCAAAAATATGTACCACCTCTAGAACCGTCACCGCTGCCACCCCCTCCTGTTGTTGTGGATGGTAATCTAGAATTTAAGATAATCAAAATTGTTAATTCTCATCGGGTCCGCCGCTCTCTTCAATATCTGGTGCATTGGAGAGGTTACGGTCCCGAGGAAAGAATGTGGGTTCCTGCGTCTGAGGTAAACGCCGACAGGCTAGTTCGGGTTTTTCATGCCTCTCATCCTGAGAGACCTGGTCCTGAGTGTCGGGAGGCCCCTTGTAGAGAGGGGGGTACTGTCACGAGGGTGTCAAGAACCACGCCTGACTCCGTTATACCCGGGGTCAGGAAGTCGCAGCAGTTGGCTGCGCGCTCTATGTAAGATAGGGCTGTTTCCTTATGGTAGCTTTCTGGGTTTGCTTTGCAAACCCTTTTGGCTCACTCAGGGATCCGTAGCTCCTTCTCCTCAGCTGTTCCTTGTCCAGCACTCCCAACCTCCTTATATTCCCCTCTCACACTTCTCTGGTTGCCAGATATAGAGCTTCCTGCCTGGACATCTATTCTGACCCTCTGGAGCTGTGTTGCTGCGTTCTCTGGTTGTTGGTCCAGAACGCTACCCTCCGGATCCCTGTTGGACCTTTGTGGTCTGCTGTGGTCGCCCACCTGGGTGTATGTGTTTGTCTGTATTGTCTGTCCTCTCCCTGGTGTTTCCCTCTTAGTGTCAGTGGTGCGGACTAGCGATCCCACCGGCCTGTTCACTATCTAGGGCTCATTTTAGGGAAAGCCAGGGTTTAGGCACGTGATCGCCGCACGGGTGAGGAACCCGTCTAGGGACGTCAGGGCAGTCAGGTGCCAGCCGCAAGGTGAGTCAGGGGTCACCACCTTTCCCTCTCCCTTGGGCAGGGCTTTCCCTTTTCCCTCCCTGTGCGTGACGCCGGCCATTACAATTCGACGACGTGGTTGCAATGGAGAAAGCATTCCAAAAAACAATTTCTCTCTACCTGGAGACGAATCCTGTCAAGATTGATGCAAGTGCGGTATCGGCTGCTCATCTGGGGGAACCTGCCTGGCATGAACAGGCTAGGCAATGAGAAGACAAAGTTTAAAGATTGCTTGGAGCCCGGAAGAGTCGCGAAGTTCATCAAGATTGAAATCATAACTACCAGCCCCTGGTCTCTTCATCAGGGAAAACCTCATGAGTTTCCAGTCATCATGGATGGGAAGGAGGACATCCTTTGGTGTACGGAGATGGAGAGGGTCTTCTGATTCCCCCCACACTATACGGACGTCTCAGAAATGAACCGCTGCTCCCGACAGCAGCTCCTGGGAAGGTCATTAAGCGCCCCGGTTATCCGGCATCTATTCGCCGCGCTGAAGGATTATTTTGAAAGTGTGTAGAAGTCACATGGGGCCCCCACGCCGCAGATCTATTATCTATTAGCTGAACGCTAAATACATTTGGTTTTTCGACCGAAATACGTCACTAAAGATTTTACCGCACATAATGACAGCGGTGAACGCTGAATAAATTTAGTTTTTTGACCAAAATACTTTACTAAAGATTTTATCACTTATAACTAGAGTTGAGCGGACACCTGGATGTTCGGGTTCGGCTGAACTTCACAAAAAAGTTCGAGTTCGGGACCCGAACTTGAGCCCGAACCCGAACCCCATTGAAGTCAATGGGGACACGAACTTTTGAGCACTAAAATGGCTGTAAAAATGTAATGGAAAGGGCTAGAGGGCTGCAAATGGCATCAAAATGTGGTTAAGAGCATGGCAAGTGCTCTGCAAACAAATTTGGATAGGGAAATTTAAATAACATAAAATACGTAAAAATAAAAAATAATAATCTTGATCTAGGAGGACGAGATCCATATGGAGTAGGAGGTTGAGGAGGCGGTGGATGTGGCGGTGTAGGTGGAAGTGGCGGTGGAGGAGGAGGAGGTAGCCTACACTGCTTTTTGGTTTAAAATTTATTTTAATTTTTTTAAATTAGGGTACACCCCAAAACATTGGGAAATATAACCTGTGATAACCCCCTGCAGTCGTGCTAAACACACGTTCAGACAATACACTGGCTGCAGGGCAGGCCAGCACCTCCAAGGGGTAAAGGGCAAGCTCAGGCCATGTGCCTAATTTGGAGACCCAGAAGTTGCAGGGGCTGACCCCTGTCAGTCAGTTCGTGTAGGCGTGTGCAAATTTACTGCCCCACCATGTCGCACGTTCCCGTGATGTTCACGATCCAATTTAATATCTGCTCTATCAACTTTCGATGTTTTTTTCTGCGCCTACCATGGTGATCACGGGTGGCGGGGAATCAGGGTTCCACACCGGAGAGGGAGCCTGAGAAAGAGAGACCACATCCAAAGGAGGATTCATTTTTTCAAATTTAAAATTATAGAGTTGATTTATGGGACAAATAATTAAAGCATAAAAGTGTGACAACTTTTTAAAGTTTAAGCATTGAATGAAAGGATGTGGCGCGCATTAATTACTGAAGAATTTATAAAATTTTATTCCCTGTCAACTATGCAGAGCAGGGGTTTCTATCCGGCAAAATTTGAAAAATGTCACCTGACAATGTAATTGACAATTTTTTTACATTTATGTTCCTGTCACCTATGTAGAGGTGCCCCAGTGACATCCACCATCCATTTGGATATCTTCTCTATCAACTTTCGATGTTCTCTTCTGAGCCTACCATGTTGATGAAGGGAGATAAAATTTAAGGGAGATAAAATTTAAGGGAGATAAATTTATAAATTATTTTTGGGATCGAGCGGAAATGTGGTAAAAGCTGTTAAATTGCAAATGTGGGACAAATTACAGAAGCCCAATTGTGGGCCAGAAGAGTAAAGCGGAATTATCGGGAAAAATTTTGGGGCAAAAATTTTGGACAAATTACAGAAGCCCAAATGGTGGCCAGAAGAGTAAAGCGGAATTATGGGAAAAATTATTGAGGTTAAAATTTTGGACAAATTACAGAAGCCCAAATGTGGACCAGAAGAGTAAAGCAGAATTATGGGAAAAATTATTGTGGCGAAAATTTTGGACAAATTACAGAAGCACAAATGTGGGCCAAAAGAGTAAAGCAGAAATGTGGGAAAAGCTGTTAAAGTGCAAATGTGGTACAAATTACAGAAGCCCAAATGTGGGCCAAAAGAGTAAAGCGGAAATGTGGGAAAAGCTGTTAAAGTGCAAATGTGGTACAAATTACAGAAGCACAAATGTTGGCCAAAAGAGTAAAGCGGAAATGTGGGACAAATTATTGAACCGCAAATGTGGTACAACTTGTTAAAGTTTAAGCATTGAATCAAAGGAGGTGGCGCGCATCAATTAAAGAAGAATTTCGGAAATGTTATTCCCTGTCACCTATGCAGAGCAGGGGTTTATTCACGTCTAAAATTGTATAATGTCAACCCAAGAATGTAACAGAAAAATTAGTGAAATTTATTAACCTGTCTACTTGGTAGAGCAGGGGTCTATGACAGAAAAAAATTGTTTATTGTCACCCGAAAATGTAACAGAAAAATTATTGAAATTTATTAAGCTGTCAACTAGGTAGAGGAGGGGTATATTACACCCAAAAATTGGTGAATTTGACCAAAAAATTTAACATACAAATATTTAGTTTTTTTTTACCTGTACATCACACCCAGAAATTTTGAATTTCAACTGAAAATGTAACTGACTATTTTTTTAACCTGTCTACTAGGTATAGCAGTAGTACATCACACCCAAAAATTGGTGAATTTCACCGGAAAATGTAACTGACTATTTATTTATTTTTTTAACCTGTCTACTATGTATAGCAGTGGTACTTCACACCCAAAAATTGTTGAATTTTAACTGAAAATGTAAGTGACTATTTTAATTTTTTTTAACCTGTCTACTAGGTATAACAGTGGTACATCACACCCAAAAATTGGTGATATACACCCGGAAATGTAAATGACAATTTTTTTTATTTTTTTTTTACCGGCCTACTACTGTAGGTATAGCAGTGGTACATCACAACCAGAAATTGGTGAATTTTACCCGAAAATGTAAATGACAATTTTTTATTTTTTTTACTGGCCTACTAGGTATAGCAGTGGTACATCACACCCAAAAATTGGTGAATTTCACCCGAAAATGTAAATGACAATTTTTTTTTTTTAAACCTGTCTACTAGGTATAGCAGTGGTACTATACACCCAAAAATTGGTTGAATTGGTTGAATTTCACCAGAAAATGTAACTGACAAAGTAGTGAAATGATATAAAATAAAATACGTACAAATAAAAAAATAATTTGATTTAGGAGGTGGAGTTCCATATGGAGTAGGAGTTTGAGGAGGCGGTGGACGTAGCGGTGTAGGTGGAAGCGGCAGTGGAGGAGGATGAGGTAGCCAACACAGGTTTTTGGTTTTAAGTTTATTCTTTTAAATTAGAGTACACTCTAAAAGAGTGTGAAATATCCAAAATACAAGAATGAGCAATTGTGCTGCAGTAAAACAATGGCTGGTTAGTGCCGGTATACATGTCTATTCTGCACAAGGCCTGAGGGATCCATGCCTGGTTCATTTTAATGAACGTGAGCTTGTCCACATTGACTGTGGACAGGCGACTGCTCTTGTCTGTGATGACACCCCCTGCCGTGCTAAACACACGTTCAGATAATACACTGGCTGCAGGGCAGGCCAGCACCTCCAAGGCGTAAAGGACAAGCTCAGGCCATGTGTCCAATTTGGAGACCCAGAAGTTGAAGGGGGCAGACCCGTCATTCAGTACGTGTAGGCGTGTGCACATATACTGCTCCACCATGTTGCTGAAATGCTGCCTCCTGCTAAGACGCTCCATATCAGCTGGTGGTGCTGGTTGTTGTGGTGTGTTGACAAAGCTTTTCCACATTTCGGCCATGCTAACCCTGCCTTCTGGGGTGCTGGCAGTGCCCCAGCTGCGTTGGCGACCTCTTCCTCTGCCTTCACCTTGTGCTTCCACAGTGCCCCCGCTGTCAGGTGGGAATGCCACCAGCAGCGCGTCTACCAGCGTGCGCTTGTACTCGTGCATCTTACGATCACGCTCCAGTGAGGGAATTAAGGACGGTACATTGTACTTGTAGCGGGGATCCAGCAGCGTGGCCACCCAGTAATCAGCACAAGTTAGAATGTGGGCAACTCGGCGGTCGTTGCAGAGACACTGCAGCATGTAATCGCTCATGTGTGCCAAGCTGCCCAGAGGCAAAGAAAATCTTTCCTCTGTGGGAGGTATATCGTCTGTTTCCTCTGGATCCCCCCAGCCACGCACCCGTGATGGCCATTAGCTGGCCTGGGTGCCATCCTGCTGTGAACATGGTTCCTCCTCCTCCTCCTCAATCTCCTCCTCCTTATCCTCCACCTCGTCATCCTTCAGAACTGTGCCCTGGCTGGACAATTGTGTACCTTGGGTTTGTGGGTGCAGGAACCCACCCTCAGAGCCACTTGGTAATGACTGGCCGGAAACCCTACGAAATGATCCCTCTTCCTCCTCCTCCTGTGCCACATCCTCTTCCATCATCGCCAGCAGCGTTTTTTCAAGGAGGCATGTTGTTGGAGTACTCGAAACAGCGCAACAAGGAACACAGGTCTCGCAGGGAGGCCCAGTCATTGGTGGTGAAGTGGTGCTGTTCCGCCGAGCGACTCACCCGTGCGTGCTGAAGCTGAAACTCCACTATCGCCTGCTGCTCGCACAGTCTGGCCAGCATGTGCAAGGTGGAGTTCCACCTTGTGGGCACGTTGCATATGAGGCGGTGAGCGGGAAGGTCGAAGTTACGCTGCAACGCTGACAGGCGAACAGCAGCAGGGTGAGCGTGCACAGAGGGCGCGCACTTTACGCAGCAGCTCTGACATATCGGGGTAATTTTTAAGGAATCTCTGCACCACCAAAATTAGCACATGCGCCAGGCAAGGGATGTGCGTCAAACCGGCTAGTCCCAGAGCTGCTACGAGATTTCGCCCATTATCGCACACCACCAGGCCGGGCTTGAGGCTGACTGGCACAAACCACTCATCGGTCTGTTGTTCAAGGCCCGTCCACAGCTCCTGCACGGTGTGGGGTTTGTCCCCCAAACAGATAAGTTTTAAAACTGCCTGCTGTCGTTTACCCCTAGCTGTGCTGAAGTTGGTGGTGAAGGTGTTACGCTGACCGGATGAGGAGCTGGTAGAGGATGAGGAAGCAGAGTAGGAGGAGGAAGCAACAGGAGGCAAACTGAAGAGCCCTGCAATCCTCGGTGATGAAAGGACATGCGCCAAACTGCTATCCGCCTTAGGCCCAGCCGCCACTGCATTTACCCAGTGTGCGGTTATGGAGATATAACGTCCCTGACCGTGCTTACTGGTCCACGTATCCGTAGTGAGGTGCACCTTGCCACAGATGGCGTTGCACAGTACACACCTGATTTTGTCCCCTACTTGGTTGTGCAGGGAAGGGATGGCTCTCCTGGAAAAGTAGTGGCGGCTGGGCACGACGTACTGTGGGACAGCCACCGCCATAAGGCCTTTAAAACTATCCGTCTCCACCAGATGGAATGACAGCATTTCAAAGGCCAGTAATTTAAAAATGCTGGCAATCAGGGCTAGGGATCGCAGGTGGGTAGGGGGGTACATCCTCTTCCTCTCCAGCCTTTGGGAGATGGAGAGCTGAACGCTTCCTTGAAACATTGTGGAGATGCTTGGTGACCCAGGTGTTGGTGTTGCTGGCAGATCCTCTGTTTGCGGGGTGGCAGGTGGCACCGTCACTCCAGAGGTGGATGAAGAGGCCAAGACTGCAGCAGAAGAGGAAGCAGGCGGATCCAGAGACCTTTCTTGGTTTTTGAGGTATCTACTCCACTGCAGCTCGTGCTTTGCACTTAAATGCCTGGTCATGCAGGTTGTGCTCAGGTTGAGAACGTTTATGCCTCGCTTCAGGCTCTGATTGCACAGCGTGTAAACCACTCGTGTCTTGTCGTCAGCACATTGTCTGAAGAACTGCCATGCCAGGGAACTCCTTGGAGCTGGCTTTAGTGTACTTGGTCCCTTGCTGCGGTGGGCAGTAGCAGGCGTACTGTCTAGAGGACACCCTGCTCCTTCTTCTGCTGTGCTGGTGGCTTTGTGCGACCACTGCCTCTTCCTCCGAACTACATAGTTCACTCGCATGACCTTGATTCTATGTGGGGTTGAGGACCTCATCGTCCTCCACATCATCTTCCACCCAGTCTTCACCCCTGCCTTCCTTGTCGGTCTGCACACTTTCGAAAGCCCCAGCAGTTGGCACCTGTGTTTCGTCATCATCCGAGACGTGCTGCGATGGTCCTCCCATGTACTCATCTTGAAAGATAAGTGGTTGGGCATCGGTGCACTCAATCTCCTCCACTTCTGGGGCAGTGCTAGGTGGATGGCCCTGGGAAACCCTGCTAACAGAGTCATCAAAAAGCAGAAGAGACTGCTGCATGACTTGGGGCTCAGACTGCTTGGCTGATTTGCAAGGGGTTGAGGTGAAAGACTGATGGACATCGGCTGCAGGTGCTAACTGTGGTCTTTCAGCAGGAGACTGGGTGGGAGACAATGTGAAGGAACTGGATCCACTGTCGGCAACCCAATCTACTATCGCCTGTATTTGTTCAGGCCTCTACGAATGAGCAGCATTAGGCCCGACCAAATACCGCTGCAGGTTCTGTCGCCTACTCGGGCCTGAGGAAGGGTTTTCACTTGTGCGTGTAGCTAGCACAGATTGACCTCGTCCTCTCTCTGCAACAGGAGCTCCACCAGCAGCACCATGACCTGGGCCACGTCCCTTATTTGACGCTCTCCTCATATTTCTCGAATTTAGGATCTTGCCCTAAATGGGTGTTTAATTAATAGTAGAATAGAACAACAGTATGTAAAGGGTGTATTTCACACGGCCTGAATTAAAGATTTCTTTTCCCAAAATGGCTGTATTTCAAATACCTGATTCAAACCCCTGTATACACAGGGTGTATCTCACACGGCCTGACCCACAGTAGGCCTGAATAGAAGATTTCTTTGCCCAAAATGGCTGTATTTCAAATACCTGTATGTAAAGGGTGTATCTCACACGGCCTGACCCACTGTAGGCCTGAATTAAAGATTTGTTTGCCCAAAATGGCTGTATTTCAATTGCCTGAATCAAACCCCTGTATTTAAAGGGTGTATTTCACACGGCCTGACCCACTGTAGGCCTCAATTAAAGATTTCTTTGCCCAAAATGGCTGTATTTCAAATACCTGAATCAAACCCCTGTATTTAAAGGGTGTATCTCACAAGGCCTGACCCACAGTAGGCCTGAATTAAAGATTTGCTTGCCCAAAATGGCTGCATTTCAAATGCCTGAATCAAACCCCTGTATGTAAAGGGTGTATCTCACATGGCCTGACCCACTGTAGGCCTGAATTACAGATTTATTTGCCCAAAATGGCTGTATTTCAGATGCCTGAATCAAATCCCTGTATGTAAACGGTGTATCTCACACGGCCTGACCCACTGTAGGCCTCAATTAAAGATTTGTTTGCCAAAAATGGCTGTATTTCAAATGCCTGAATCAAACCCCTGTATTTAAAGGGTGTATCTCACACGGTCTGACCCACAGTAGGCCTGAATTAAAGATTTGTGCACCAAATGGCAGTATTTCAAATATCGGAATCTAACCCAAATGTATTGAGGGTGTATCTCACAATGACATATGCAGCAAAGGCTGCCAAATAAACTTTTTTTGCCCAAACGGGTGTTTGTTTAATAACTTAATATGGCAGCAGTATATAACCCAGGAATTTCAAACGTCAAGATGCTGCAAGGCCTGAAATATTGTGTATTTTGCCCCAAAAAGGGTGTTTTATTAATGAAAGAATATAAGCCCTGTATATACAGGGTGTATCTCACACAGCCGGACCCACAGTAGGCCTGAATTAAAAATTTGTGCACCAAATGGCGGTATTTCAAATATCTGAATCTAACCCAAATGTATTAAGGGTGTATCTCACAATGACATCTGCATCAAAGGCTGCCAACTAAATTTTTGTTTTGTTTGTTTAATAACTGAATTTGACAGCAGTATATAAGCCTGTAATTTCACACGTGATGATGCTGCAAGGCCTGAAAATAGTGTTTTTGGGCAAAAAAAGTGTATTTTTAAAACCCCAGAAAATGATGGGTGTATGTCTAGCTTAAATTGCGCACTGACTAATCCAGATGTTGTATATTGCCAAAAAAGTTTTTTTTTTTTGGTAACAGAATATGAAAGCTGTATATATTAAACTTGAATTTAACACTTGCAGATCAGGAAAATTGTGTTTTTTGGCAAAAAAGTGTGTTTTTAAAACCCCAGAAAATGATGGGTGTATTTCTTGTAAATGTAAGTTTTATTAAAAAAATTTATAAAGTAAAAGAAAAATTTTCTTGATGGGTGTATTTCTAGCTTAAATTGCACACTGACTAATCCAGATGTTGTATATTGCCCAATATGCAGTAGAACCAAGCCAGTTAGTATACCTAGACTGGAATAGACCATTCCAGGCTAGCTTCCCCCATCTGAGGAGGAGTGGAATGTTCCCACTCTTACTTCAGAGGGAGGACAGAAAGTTTGAGTGTGTGTGCACCAGCCCCCCTGTTGGGGTAGGCTGTGTGAATAGGAGCTCCCAGAAACAGGGATCTTAACCAAGGATTCAGGCCTAACCTGAGGCCTAAAGCAACCTCCCCAGCCTGAGTTCCTTACCTCAGCTGGATGATAAAGAAAGCAGCCACTGCAGAACTTCTAGATCTCCAGGAAGAAACCACCATTCCCTGCGAGCAGTCCTATAAGTACAGATTCCAAATACAAGGAGAAGATAAGTACCTCCATAGCTAGTCAGGCCCAAACCAAGCAGAACAAAGACAGAGCAGAAGACAGATACCTGCCAGATTCTTAAAGGCGTATGTTCAGATGCAGAATATAGATATAATTCCTGCCACATATTGCCAACACCTGCTGGGACCTAAAGACTATTGCTGTAATATTGTATGGATCTAAAGCTGCCTCTCATAACATCAAGTAAAGACAAGTTGGACCCTCTTTTCTGTGTGGAATTCCATCATTCCTCAGTTACTCCTATTTACAGCACTCAATTTTGTTGCATGTGAGCCAGGATACAGGAGTCCAGCCGTACTAAGGTAGGAGACACCGTTGACACAATACAGAGACAATATCCCCCTCTGGCATTCCTAACCTAGTACATGAGCTATACCATCTTAAAGGGCCCTTTTACAGTACCTGCGCAAGCTGCAACTGGCGTCACGAACTTAGTTACACCTAAATCTGACCCACTGCATAGCAGCCCCAACTGACCCAGTGTCCTGCTCATTGCACATGCAGATTGGATGTGATGAATCCCAGTAACAGGCCTTGCTGGTAGTAATGTGTCAGGCTAGGGTAGTTAGGTACTCACTGATACTCAGCTCTTTAATATGGTTCTGGTTCTCCAGCTCTTTGATGGTGAGGCTGCCAGAAGCTAGTAAGTCCTTCACCTTGAATCCAAAGCTCCTTAAAGCCAGAATAAATGGCTGTTGTCCTTTGTGTCTTATTCCTCTCTGTTTCCCTTGAATTGCCTTGCATTTACTACAGCTAGCAGCTGCATTCTCACTCCTTCAACTCTTACTTCTCCTCTCAACTCCCTAACTAGGCCTGAACTGCCCTATATATACTGTGGTGCTACCCCCATCTAGTGGTGCGATGTATGTGGTGCACCTGACAGCCTGGTAAAAAGGGATTTCACATGATAACACAATACAGCATGAAATTACAGAAGACAACAAAAAGCTTTAGCAGTTCCCACATAAGCTAGTGGGACGCTGCAAATGCAGGTGGTTACTGCAATGCTGTTTCCATTCCCTTCAATAAACAGAGCCGTGAAGGCTGGCAGGGGGAGGTCTGGGGTGTTGGACCCCTGCTGATCAGATAGTGATGGTCCATTACTTGTAAAGTGTTGGACAGCCTTTTTTAAGGGTTTAATTACTAGTATTATTCTTTAAGGCATCTTTGCCACAGATTCTGGATCATCCATTCTTATGGCTCTAAGTTGTGGCTCAGAATTTGTGCTGAACAATGCACATCTCTTCTAGAACTGATATGATTACATGGCGCCATAATGCTAGGGTTAATTTCTTTTCAGGTAGTGACAAGGAGAAGGTGCAGCACAGGAGGAAAGTGATTATACCATCAAATTCAATCAGCTGGATTATCCGTCTCCACTATCCCTGACCTTGATTCTGTTTTCCAAGGCATGAATAACCTCCCCTTAAAACGCAATGATGGGTCCTTATGGAGCACATCACATCTTTCTTTCTGTCTAAAGATGTAAGAGGTCTTTTAAAAAAAAAAAAGAGATGAAGATCGGAAGGGCAGCAAAATAGTTTTATTCAGATGAAGAGTTTCTGTGAATGTCTAATAGATCTCTATGTATGGAAAGGTCCTCCTAATTCCTAACCTGCCAGACTGATCAGATACTTTATAAACTTTTTCCACTGAAGAACCTACGAAAGAACTGCTGATAACAAGATTCTTACTCTAAAACATGTACAGAATGCAAGAATCAGAAAAAACACAAAGTGACGATGATTTGTCCAATGCACTGTGCTTTGTGACGCTATAAATGAGTGTTTGTGAATACACACTTAAAAATGTTCTCATTTAACTTATTATTACAATAACAGAATCCAGGTCCCATTTTGGAGAATTTAGAGAGCCTCTAGTCAGAAGTCAGCATCCTCCAGCACTCCGGCTGCTGTAAAACTACAAGTCCCAGCATGCACACTGGCTCGGCTGTGGTCAGAACTTCCACAGTGAAGTAGTAGGTTCACAACCTGTTGCTCAAGTACAAGACCCCAGGTAGTACAAGCCATTGTTACGGGCAATGGTTGTGAAACAACTGTGCCAACTAACCGGTTTGGCCCAGGGCTAACCCTAAGGCACTATTCTGGCAGGTACCCAGCATGCACACTTTAACCCTTATACAGGGATGTGTACTTTGCTGCAGATTGGAAACCAGACTGCTACCTCCTGGGATAGTCCTGGTGTAGTTGACAGCCAACACACATATGTCAGAGGTACTAGTGAAAAGGGCAAGAGGCACAGACAAGGAACTAATACAGAACTAGAATGTAAAGAGATATTGGGACCGTGCTGCTCTTTCTTTTTCAATATACAAACAGAATCAGGTAAAGCCTGTAGATGACCTTTTCCATTTTTTTCTTTTTGCGTAGTCAGTCACCGTTTTTCATATTCTTTGCAGCATATCCTCCAAACTCTTTATGCCTCCTCATTTCCTGTAGTTGATCAGAAATTTAGGGGCAAAATAGTGAAGTACTGCAGACATCAGTATAAAACCAACAGGTGTATTATACTCGCAAAGGTAGCTAAAATCAAAGTGCATCAAATGTTTAAAAAGTCCGGCTGCCCATAGTTCGCTAGTTTTTTGGCAATTTTTCCACCTTTTTCCTGGCGCAAAATTTGTAAATTTGCCGAAGCCAGGGTACCGTTCCCTGCCATTCCCTCGACACTTCTTTGTGTCTCACAGTGGTCGCAAGAAAGGGGTTGCGCAACAATTTTACGCCAAAAGGAGGCATAAAACTGTTCGTACATGAATCTCATTAACTGAACCGAAGAGAGATACAAAGCACATGGGCACTAATTCACAGCCACACCCAGAACGCACAGAACAGTGGCAACATGAACCGCCACAGAAACAATGGCCCAAATTCAAACCCACAAGAAGCCAACGCATGCGGACATGGTGCACTGACATAGTGAAATGCCATTGTAACAGCTATATCTCTAGGGGGTATTCAGATTGCTTTCAGTACAGTGTATGATTATAGCCTTGGGGATAATTTATTTGTGTAGGGGTACTCATCTTAAAGAGTAAACTTTTAAGAAACTTTTTTATAAAAAGCTTTAAAAAGCGGAGTGGGCACAGGCAGGATCGGCGTTTGCGTGCAGTAGAATCCCCACCCAGCTGGCAAGTCAGCGATGTGCAAATATAGTGAATCTAACGCACATAGGCACACAGGACTTTGAGTGCTTATTTCTTTAGCTAAACAGAAATATAAGCTAATAAAGTATTTTAGAAAAATGTTTTTAGAGGAATGAGGACCCTGCTTGCAAGATCTTACAATTAGAGATGAGTGAATGTTATATTTTGAAATCCGTTCAAGCTTTGTTTACTGGTAAAAGGTGAATTGCTTTATGGATTCCGTTACCGCGGACCATAATGCAATTCTATGACGGAATGCCTTTACAGGCATTCCGTTATTCATTCCGTCATAATAGAAGTCTATGGGCTGCATAACGGATCCGTCCCGTTTCCGTTATGGTCTGCGGTAATGGAATCCATAACGCAATTCACCTTTTACCAGTAAACGAATCGCTAACGAATTTCAAAATATGAAATTCGCTCATCTCTAATTGTAAGATCTTGCAAGCAGGGTCCTCATTCCTCTTGTTCTAATTATTGATTTGTCCGTTGCTATGTTATTTCTGACTGTACATGAATCCCTGAACTGTAAAGTGCTGTGGAATGTGTTGGCGCTATATACAGTAAATTAAGATTATTTTTATTCTTCTTCTTCTTATCTGTTATTTTTTGCTCTTATTGAATGTTATATATAATCTCAATACGGACAAATTTAAAACATTTTATTTTCAAGAGCACTCATGCTGTTTCTTTTGCTCTAAATGCAGTGGTGTCTAGTCTCCTTAGAGAGTAACTAAACTTTTATGAAACTCCAAAAAAAAAAAAATCTAAATAGCCTAAAAAAAAAACTTTTTTCAAAAATACTTTATTAGCTTATTTTTCTGTTTTGCTAAAGAAATAAGCACTCAAAGTCTGATGTGCTAGTCCTATCTTTCAAGCAGGGTCCTCATTCCTCTTGTTCTAATTATTGATTTGTCCTACTTACAATCTGTGAGAGGACAGGTTATCAGAAGATTTTTAACAGATTATCCAGGGGTAATAAGGTAGAAAGGAAAACGGGGTGTTGAGCAAAGGAGTTAAATGAGTAAAAGTACAGAAGAAGCAAAAATTACTTCTTTGTCCTTTAACTTGTGGAATAGAAATCAGATAGGAAACCATCAGGTCATGTTGAAACATGGAACCCCTGAAGATCACAAATCAAGCACTAGAGTTTCTCCCAGAAATGCACATTGTCCATTGGAAGCATTCATGTATTCATGCATAACATTACAAATATGTGATGGCAAAATGTTAGTAATATTTTCCCAAACCTCAACAAATTGTTTTGCAAGGTGCGCCAAGCGGCTGTTGCCTGACTTTTTTATTTCCAATAAAGCTGCAACGTGAACATTATGGTGAGTGCCGCTACTTCGTTTCTTACTACTTACTACTCGCAATTACGGACTGCAAAACAGGCTACAGTCGTGTGTATGAGCCCTAAAAGTGAGTTTATTAAGTATCTGCAATAACTGGTGCTTTAGGAATAAAAAAAATTAAATATACTACAACTACTCTGTAATAACTGAATAAAAGTCTGGTCAAAGGAATTTCTTAAGTTGCAACATGAAGAAACGGTTGAGAAAACATTTCCAGAAATCCTGGATTTGGCTCACTATTTAGCAGGAGGCTGCTGCCCTCAAGTGGAACATTCTGAAATTAGCTAAACCCAGATGGGGATCTTACTTCATATTGGGCAGTTGTGTAGGGAAGGTGGTAGTAGGGGGAGGCTGAGGAGAGAAAATATAAGAAACTGATAGAAAATAAACAAGAAAGAGCAGTATTGCAACGCAGTAAATGTCCTCTGATATACGGCATGTATAGAGTTGTCAGAAGTTTAGGGATGCTGACCCTGTGGATGTCATGAGACTAGTGACTACTGTTTTAAGATCATATAGATCATAACCAATACTACATGTTCCTTCCACATACTGTAAAGTACCAAGGTTTTAAACCCTTAAAGAGGACCTGTCGGCTCTCCTGTCTCATATGCGAAAATAAAAATTTGTATTACCCCTAATATAACAATCCTGGAGCATCATTTCTTAGATTGCTGTGAGGTGCTCTTCCTCTATTATACATACTAGAAATGTAGTAAAAGGTTGGGACGTGTCTACATACTGTCAGTCAGTCCACTCAGTGCCGAGAATGGCAGACTGTGCGGGGACACACGCTTAGGCTACTTTCACACTGGCGTTTCTGGGTCAGTTTGTCAGATCCGTTCAGGGCTCTCACAAGCGGTCCAAAACGGATCAGTTTAGCCCCAATGCATTCTGAATGGATAAGGATCCTCTCAGAATGCATCAGTTTGCCTCCGTTCTGCCTCCATTACGCTCTGGAGGCGGACACCAAAACGCTGCTTGTAGCGTTTTGGTGTCCGCCTGACGATGCGGAGCCAAACACACAATATGGTGCAATTGAAAACGGATCCGCCTCCCATTGACTTTCAGTGTAAGTCAAAACGGATCTGTTTGCATTATCATGAACAAAAAAAAAAAATATATATATATTTCTTTTCTTCATGGTAATGCAAACGGATCCGTTCTGAACGGATACAAGCGTTTGCATTATAGCTGCGGATCAGTCTGTGCAGATACCAGACGGATCCGCACCTAACACAGGTGTGAAAGTAGCCTTAGGAATAATAGAGGAACTGTACAACGGAGAATGATAAAAAAAATGCATTGAATGTGTGATTTCATGGGTAATGCAAGTACAAGTATTTACTAAAACACATATGCGAAGAAAGCAGGTCTTTTTTAAAGTTCTCTTCTTGCAAAACTGTTTGAATCTATATGCATTCCACTATTATTGGGGTAAAACTAAAATCTTCTATCCATTTAGTAAGTTGAATTTAATGAGTATTGATCACTTAGATGTTTATTATAGAGTGTTAATTTATGGCTAATAGGTACAAATATTCACATTAAGTAATCTTTTGATACATTGTTACAGTTCATTAAAAGGGGTTATCCAATTTCAAGAACCCCCCCCCCCCCCCACATATACCGGACCCCTCACCGGTAATATACTTACCCCACTTCCGGCACCGCTCCTGGTCCCCGCATCGCTGCTGATGCTTCTCCCTGTACACGGATGAAAACATCCAGTGCCGGGAGGGAGTAGCCAATGGCAGGCGGGGACGGGAATGAGCCTCCCTAGCGTCCCCAATGGCAAGCGGGGACGGGGATGAGCCTCCCTAGCATCACGGGTGACGCTAGGGAGGCTCTTCCCCGTCCCCACCTGCCCTTGGCTGTTCCCCCCCGACACCGGATGTTCTCATCCGTGTGCAGGGAGAAGCATCAGCGGCGATGCAGGGACCAGGAGCGGGATAAGTATATTACCGGTGAGAACCTGGCACATGTGGGGCGGGGGGGCGGGGGGGGGGGGGTGTTCTTGAAATTGGATAACCCCTTTAAGTTTTCATTTGTAGTTTTGCTGCGGTAGTTGCCACTGAAAAACTGATAGCAGTCTCTTCTAATTCTGCTTCTCAGAAAACTATGCAGAAACTGGCCTCTCAGGACAGGTAGGGGACTCCCAGGATAGCTTCCAAAACTCAAGACTGTGCTGCTGGATCTGGGAGACTTGGAACATCTTGGTTTGTCTCATAAGCTTTAGTCATATATTCAGTCAATATCAAAGGTGCAGGATTGGCTGGATGGAGTGTCTGACCCCAGTAAGCTCTTCTCTTGAGCGAAAACCATGCTCCAAACATGAAGTCACTCATAGTCGTAATGTATTGTCACTTACTGGGGTTTTGCAAGAATTTCATATTGATAGCCTATCCTCAGGATAGGTCATCAATATGAGATCAGTGGAGGTCCACCTCCCCAACTTGAGGAGGCTGTGGCACGCCAGTAAGAGCCATGGTCTTCTCGCAGCTCACCCAGAACAGCGCCATACGTTGGATAGTGGCTGTGCTTGGTTTTGCAGCTCAGCCCCATTCACTTGAATAAGACTGAGCTGTACCCAAGCCATACGACTAATGAACGTGACGTCACTGGCTGTGGCCTCTTCAAACAGCTGATCAGTGAAGATGCCTCGAGTCGGACCCCACCAGTCTGATACTGATGACCTATTCTGAGGACAGGCCATCTGTATTAAACACTCAGAAAACTCCTTTAAGCAATAATATTTCTCCAGCTTACTTCCTGAACTGTACATATATGTATTTAGCCAAATTATAAAGTATTATAAAACCTTTTGCCATGAAATAGTGACATATCAAAAATTTTGGTTGGTGGAGGTCTAGGTGTTAAGACCTCCACAATCTCAAAAACAAAAGGGAGAAAAGACTCAGCTGAGCCCTGTGCCCCTTTGCTTTTAATTGGCTCTGCTAGGTTCTCCTTGAGACAGTGTACAGACTCATAGACGTCCTCCTGGATCCGTGCGCTGCTTTCTCCACTCTCCAAAGGTAGTTCAGAACAGCCAATCAGAAACAAAGAGACAAAGTGCTCAGCTAAGCATTTGGCCCCTTCGTTTTAGTGACAGGTGGGGGTCTTGACACCAGGACCCCTTTATATCAAAACTTCTGATGAGTCACTATGACACGTCAATTTTTTTTATAGGAAGCCTTTAACGCCTATGTACTTTGATATTTACTCATATGGGAAAGCACTACTGCCATACCATTTACAAAAGGTTGTGAAGAATCAGGGTTTCTGTGTATTTTTATTTTTAAATAGTATAGAAAAATATAACCTATAAATTAGGAGAATGATATATAAAAAGTATTTACATGTTATAACTTTCTAGAATTATTTATACAAAATATGGATTTTTTTCAATCACTTCAATGTGTGTCCAAAAACCCTCTGAGCTAAATCAAAATGTAAGGACTTGTTGAACAAGTTGTTGTCTTGATTGGGATCCGTTTTGACAAGATATAATTCTTGTGCATGAATGTCCGTAATGTTAGCTTCAAAAGTCACAGGGTTGTATCCAACCCATAGGGTAAATCTGTAGGTACTTGTTCTCATGGAATATCCCATAATTCTGATGTCCTTCAGATCGGGTAAGTCTGAGTTCCACTGGGGAGTATCAGAAGGTCTAGGATAAGAGCTGTAAGCTACACTTTCTGTATTTTCCTTCCTAGCCGTATCGAAGTATGGAAGAAGACTTCGTCCCTCAGTGCATAACTCAACATGAAATGAAGGGACGGGACAGTCTGGTAGGAAAGGAAGTTGAGCAAGTTCAGCAATGGTTGAATACAAAGAAACTAATTCAACAGGCTCTTCCTCGATTTTACCTAAAAAGACCAAGAACGACATCAGTGAGGCAGACATCTTTTAGAATGGCCTAACAGTATTAACACAGCTTTGATAACAAACTTTTAAGAGATACTAGGCTTCATTGACATGATGTAAGAGTTATGTAAAGATCAGGATTAAATCCTGTAAAATAGAGGCATGGAATATTCAATACTTCCGTCTAACTGGGTCCAAATCGCCTCTGTCACAGTACACAGCTCTCACATGAACCCTGTATACAACCTTGCAATGCCTCAAGTTGTCACCTGGTGCAACCCTCAGATATTCCATAAAAGTCAGATCTCCTACTTGGGACCTCCACCCATCCCAAGAAGAAGCCAGTCCTGAACCCCTTTTTCAGAGGGTAGTAGGTCCAAAAAAGAAAAACATATCCTAAAATAAAATACAGCTAAAATCACAGGCGACTATATTAAGACTGACATTCCTCGTGCCAGTCTTTATAAGGACAGACATTGGGGTGGGTGCCAGCCTCTTGATAATTTTGGCACATCCTTGGGAGGTGCTCGTGCCAGAAAATAAAATCTATGTAAGTATCTGGTGTAGATTTCAGGATTTTTGGCACACATATTGGTAAATGTGTCAGGTCTGAAGTTCCTGCCTATGGTCCAAACTCTTCCTTTTTCCCGTCCACTCTGTGTAAAAGATGCGAGGGTGGTGGAAAAAAGGTAAAAAGTTTTAACAAAAAAGAATAAGATACATTCCTCACAGTCTATACCTGGAGGTTTCCTCATGGGTTCAATATTAAAGGGATCTAGATAGGTAAAGATGCTTTGCTGAGTCCGTTTTGTGGTCGTCATCCCTGGTACATAAAACATCAATGGCACACGAGTAGCCACATCGAAATTGCTGTACTTGGCCCATTCACCATGCTCTCCTAAAGACCACCCTGGAAAAACACAGACAAATACTTACAATAAGGTGCAAGGATTTAAAAGCTGATAGTGACCTCATATCTCCCCACTGTCATTACCATGATCAGAGGCAAAAGCTATAACGGTGTCATCTGCCAGTCCTAGATTCTCCACTGCACTTAACAACTGGCCAACTTGACTGTCCAAGTAAGAAACGGAGGCATAATAACTCTGACGAATTAAACGCTGAAATAAAGTAAAAATGTATTAAAAATGACAAACTTGTTCTCATATCCGTCTGAGCTGGGGATGACTGCAGAACGTACAATAGAAGTTCATTCATATACATTAAGATGACCACTTTTGTAAGTTGCATCTACTGTATATGTTTGCTTGAGATTTAGTACTGACCTTATATATGACCTTTGAGTCAAGCTACTCAAAGGTCATATATAATTAACATGAGCTACATGCAGCATGAAATCCTGAAAGGCTTCCTGGTTACAGCCATGTGTTACTCTGAAACACTGCATCACAAAATAGGGACTCAAAGGACCATCCTACGGGTCTAACAGACACAAATATTGGGACAAATTGCTCCGGTGTTATTAAAACTTAAAGGGGTTATCCGAGTTAATAAAAAACAAAACAAAAAAAAAAAAAACACTTAAAATCCATCAGGATATACATATAATTTGGTTAAGCTTGATTTCATCAAGTTAAAACCCATATTTGCACCTTTTCATGGTCCTGTCATTGCTTTGTTTACATGCTGAAGTACATGCTGAGGGGGCGTGTAACAACAAAGCCTGAGCTCTGCCTCATGAATATTTCTGGGCGTGAACAACCTGACCTTCCCCGCCCCCTGCTCTGCACTTTGCAAAAAAATAAAATAAAATACACACACAGGGCAGAAGATCTTCCTGTCACATTGCAGTGCATTTCTAGCCGAATCCGCACACAGATTCGTCTACAAATGTTGTCAGTTGACAAACCGATTGGCAGATCCGGCAGGCAGCTCAGACTACGGAACTGCCTGCCGGATCACACTAAGGCTCCATTCACACATCTCCGTGGTGTGTTGCGGACCCGCAAATTGCGGATCCGCAACACACCCGCCCGGCACCCCTATAAAAATGCCTATTCTTGTCCACAAGCTGCGGACAAGAATAGGACATGTTCTATCTTTTGCGGAGCTGCGGACCGGAAGATCGAGGCCGCGCTCCGCAAATGCGGATGCGGACAGCACACTGTGTGCTGTCCGCATCCATTCCGTCCCCATAGAGAATGAATGGGTCCGCACCCGTTCCGCTAAATTGCGGAACGAATGCGGACCCATTTGCGGATGTGTGAATGGAGCCTAAGGGTACTTTCACACTAGAGGCAGGATCGATCCAACAGGCTGTTCACCCTGTCGGATCCGCCCTGCCGCTATTTGGCCGTGCCGCTGGACTGCCACTCTGTCCCTATTGACTATAAAGGGGACGGTGGTGGAGCTACGGCGCAGCACGGCAGTGCACAGCGAGCGGCCGCTTGACTAAAAGTACTGCATTTTCGACTTTTTACGGTACTTTCACACTAGTGTTAGTGTGATCCGGCAGGCAGTTCCATCGTCGGAGCTGCGTGCCTGCTGGATCCGCCGATAAGTGTGACAACTGACAGCATTTGTAGACGGATCCAGGTGCGGATCCGTCTAGAAATGCATTGCAATAATGGATCCGTCTATCCGCTTGTCATGCGGATGGACAGATCCCTCTGTCAGTCTTTTTTACAGTATTCCCGATTTGTGCATGCGCAGACCGGAAGGACGGATTCGTCCTTCAGTTGTTTTGCAATGCCGGATCCGCAAGGCAGCTCCGTCGTCGGAGCTGCGTGCCTGCTGGATCCGCCGATCAGGCTACTTTCACACTTGCGTTCGGGGTTCCGCTTGTGAGTTCCGTTTGAAGGCTCTCACAAGCGGCCCCGAACGGATTCGTAGAGCCCCAATGCATTCTGAGTGGATGCGGATCCGCTCAGAATGCATCAGTTTGGCACCGTTTGGCCTCCGTTCCGCTCAGCAGGCGGACATCCAAACGCAGCTTGCAGCGTTCGGGTGTCCGCCTGGCCGTGCGGAGGCAAACGGATCCGTCCAGACGTACAATGTAAGTCAATAGGGACGGATCCGTTTGAAGTTGACACAATATGGTGCAATTGCAAACGGATCCGTTCCCCGTTGACTTTCAATGTAAAGTCTGGACGGATCCGTCTGACTAACTTTCACACTTAGAATTTTTTCTAAGTTATAATGCAGACGGATCCGTTCTGAACGGATCCCAACGTTTGCATTATAGGAGCGGATCCGTCTGTGCAGACACCAGACAGATCCGCTCTGAACGGTAGTGTGAAAGTAGCCTCAGTGTGACAACTGACAGCATTTGTAGACGGATCCAGGTGCGGATCCGTCTAGAAATGCATTGCAATAACGGATCCGTCTATCCGCTTGTCATACGGATGGACGGATCCCTCTGTCAGTCTTTTTCACAGTTTTCCCAGTTTGTGCATGCGCAGACCGGAAGGACGGATCCGGTTTGCAATGCCGGATCCGGCAGGCAGTTCTGTTGTCTGAACTGCTCGCCGGATCACTATGCTGCAAGTGTGAAAGTAGACTTAGTCCTGCGACCTCTCGCCATGCTGCGCCGGAGCTCCGCCCCCGTCCCCATTATAGTCAATGGGGACGGAGCAGCAGTCCAGCGGCACGGCCAAATAGCGGCAGGGCGGATCCGACAGGTTGAACAGCCTGTCGGATACGTCCTGCCGCTAGTGTGAAAATACCATTAGCATTATCTGTATCTAAACAATATCTATATTATTCAAATATATATTCAATATTGATATTGCTTAGATAAATCCATATATTGGTGGCAGATATGGATTTTATATAGCTGAATCAAATAAAATGATGGCCAATTATTTATTTATTTTTCCCAGGGGGTGTTCAATGTGTAATGTGTACTAGTGGGGGGGGAGGGGGGGGAGGACAGGGCTGAACTAACGATCCCCAGATGCAGAGGGGAACGTTTACAAACTGGCACCTCTAGCCACAGTGTGTGCAGGAGGGAGAAACATACCATGCTGCCGGAGAAGATATCGCCTCGGCTCTGGTATGTACTGCGCATGAGCGATCAAATACCATCACCGAGGCAGTGAGAAGAGCTGGAGGGGGGAGGGCACCAGAGGCTCTGACGTTTCGTTTACAGAGCCTGGACACTCCCTCAAGCAGGGAGACGGCTGTAAACGAAACGTCATCACCAGAGCCGGCTGGCTGACGTCGGGGGTCACATGATCCTGAATTGAACTGGCCAAATAGTGAAAGATAGGTTATGAAAGTGATTTGAAGAAAATTTCACTGGACTACAATAAGAGCAATTAGAATACATTTATTTAACTCGGATAACCCCTTTAAGTTTATTCCTCTTTTCTTGTAAAATAATACAAAGACCAGCATAAGAAAGGGATGGTCAGGTCTGCAGTGTTGGGTCGCCCTTTTGAGGGAGGTAGCCCATTAGGCCGCATGCATACAACTGTATGTAGATCAATGAAATACAGATACCGGCTGTATGCATGCCACAACTTCTTTGTGGATATGCCTATTATTGTCTGCAAAATGGACAAGAATAGGACATGTTCTACAATTTACGGAATGGCCACAAGAATGCGGATAGCACGTGGATGACATCCATGTGATGTCCATATTTTTTGTTGCAGACTCTTAGAAGTGAATGAATCCGTGTGTGATCTGCAAGAAAATGCGTATTGGGCGCAGACCAAAAATATTGTCATGTGCATGATGCCTAAGGCTTGTTTTCTATATCCATACTTCAGAAAACCACTTGCTAAGCATGAAATCCAATATGGAAATACCCCTTTGATGGTTAATGCAGCCGTTAATTTACATTGCCTTCTTCAATCCAGTTTTCTGCAGTGCAATATTTGCATAAGGTCTACCTGGAAGTGTAGAGGAACGGGGCCATATGGAAAGCTGATGTTCAATGCCTGAACGTCCTGTCGCTTACGAATGTCTGTCCAAGGGTTATAAGCAACAGAAGGAAGATTCTTAGGGATGTCAGGGTCAGGTGCCAAGGAAATGTTTTCAATGGGGTAAAGCTTAAGGAACTCCTAAAATAAGATATGCAAACAGAAATGTTACACGCCAAGAAGTATACTTACAGCTGACCTGACCTAAGACATGGCAAGTCCTAGAACAACAATGGTGCATCCCATACTTATACAACCTAAAGTTCATGCCTGTGCACAAGTAAAACAGTTATAGCTATATAAACAATGTGTAAAAATGTTATACTTCCTAAAATGTGTAATAAATGAGTCAAAAGGTGAGAATCACCGTTACCTTTGGAAATCTGAATGGAATATGAGGCTTATGATACCCAACTGCCAGGAAAAAAGAAGAATTCTGCTGATTGACAGTTTTTAAGAGCCTTATGGCTTCTTCTGTGCTTTGTATATCTGGTAATGTTCCCTCTGGAACTTCCGAAACATCCACTGGACAAACCAAGTTGGCATGAAGCTGTCCATCTTTACCTTTGCAGGTCTGAAAAGAGCATACAAATCACATAGTTACAACCTCCATGTAAGTTCTAGACTCCACAAGCTCCCTGCAGGGTGGTGCTGTGGGAGCTCCTGCTCTGGATCTCTGGTATACCTTGGGTTACATTGAGTGTCTACCAATATCTATTCATTCCAGGGTGAGTTTCAATTAAGTAAACACACAATACAGGGATCAGTTGTTCTATATTGTGCTCTACAGCCTAGGGCTGGCAGGAATTGTAGCAAGAACACCCACTGTAAAATATTCAGCGCTGCGCTTGGTGAGCTCAGGGAAAGCGGAAGTGCTACTGCGAGCACTGGTGCCTTCTCAAATAGCTGATTTGCAGGTCTCGGATGTTGGACGCCTACTGATCAGATAGTGATGACCTATCCAGAGGATAGGTCATTAGTATAAAAGTCTTGAAAGACCCTTTTAAGGATCAAAAACAACTCGTGACTCAGCAAGTGTGACATCAGGGGAGTGGGAGTCACATTGTCAGGAACATGGACTTGTGGGTCCAAAGAGTGTGCCCTAAACATACGATAAACATGCATACCTTTTCATTCTCATACTTCTCTGAAGATGGGTGGTAAGGCCTAACAGACCAACTGTATGGATAGTCATCACTCCGATTAGATGAAATGCCTAATAAATATAATTAGACAAAACAATAGTATCACATAACAGTATTACATGATCATAACTAGAGATGAGCAAAGTTTTGAAAAATTTGCATTTGTTCCGAATTAATTCGTCATACCCAGGCCATTCTGCCTTAGGGTACAGCCACATGGAGTGGCTTTGCTGTGGGCAGGTTGCAGCCATGCTGTGGTGAAGAACTGCGCGGCCAATTAGCCAGCAGCTGCCTTTCATTTAATAAACTGCACTGTAATTTTCTTCTTCATTGCTAATGGCTGCGCGGCACCTTTAAACAGGGGCTGTTGCTGGTATGGTGTTTGGCTGGTTAGGTGGGGGGACAATATACATATTATTGCTGTTCTTGCCTGCAATCTCCTGCAGGTTATTTCACAGTAAACACAGAATATTAATCAGCTCTGGCATACCCACTTCTCCAACCCCAGCGCTCTCCTGCCCTACAGGTGGGAGCCCTTCTTCTGCCATCTGCTTTTCCTCCTTTTCCACATAATCTAATATCGATGAGAATATATCATCAGGAACATCCAGCTCCTCCTCTCTCTTCATCTTGCTGACTTTTCTAGGACATGGATACTTTGAAGGATGATTTAGAAGAAGTAAAGCCAGCAGAAGATGAGGATGGTCATCATTAAGACCTGGCCCCCCTAAGGAGTGCAGACTGGATGGTATTGGTTGGCACATTGGCACCAGAATAATAAAGGCTTCCATCTTATTGGTATTGAATTACATATCTTAGTTTACGGCTGATGTAGGAATAAGTAAATGTAGGAATAAATAAATAAAACTGATGCATCATATGTCTCCCTGCACTCTCCCTGCAGTCTCCCTGCAGTCTCCCTGCACTCTCCCTGCACTCTCCCTGCACTCTCCCTGCACTCTCCCTGCACTCTCCCTCTCCAATATTCTTCTATTAATCATTTCAGCAACACTGTCCCTAGCGCATGAGCACTTGCCAAGTCTCTCCCTATGCTTAGCTCACAATGAAATGGTGGAGACTGCGCAGGATGAGGCTTTTATAAGGGGATGGCTATCTGTGGATTGGCTGGCTGCACGGCATTATGGGTGATCTTGCGTTCCTGAGCTTACTTTCACTCTGTAACATGTGCAGCCGCCATTTTAGGAAAAACTGATTTGTTACCATGAAGCACCAAGAAATTCAAATTCGTTGCGAATCCAAGCTTTCCAAATTTAACTTTAAATGCTTCGTTTCGCTCAAGACTAATCATAACAAGAGACCACTATAAGTCACCAAACACAACTGAAAACTTCAAAGTTCCAAATAGAACTTCAATACAGTAGCTGTTTACTGCACGCTCTCCTGATTCCTCCATATTGGTTCGGATGAGTGTGCATGTGTTTTCAGGGTCGGACTGGGGTTCCTTGGGCCCACCAGTGGGCTCATGTCATCAATGAAATCTAATTGGTTTTGATTCAAAGAAATAGACTCAAGTGGTAATTTATTGTCTCCAAAGGCAGCTTCAAATATTTTTTTTCTATGGGGACCTCTATGGTATCAGAGGCTGGCCCACCCAGAGGATACTTTGGTACTCTGGTGGGCCAGTATGAGACTGCCATGGTTGGACTGGGGTTCCTTGGGTTCACCAACAGATTTTGATACAAAGAAACAGACCCTAGTGACAAGTTATTGGCTCTAAAGGCAGCTCCAAATGTTTTTTTTCTCTCCTGGACCATTGGGGCCCACTATGGTATCAGAGCCTGGGCCTACCAGAGGATCCTCTGGTACTATGGTGGGCCAGTCCGATGCTGTGTGTTTTCAATGGGGAGATAGGAGACAGCTGCTGCCAGACAACTTCTTATCTTCCAGGAGAACAAAAGGATTGGGAGTCGAAATTCAACGCATCCAATCCTTCTCTCGTCTGACGGCATGTGTCAGGGAAGAGTCACAGACTAGTGGCTGGTCCCTCTGAAAACAGCAGGCTTGGCCATCATTAATTTAGTGTGTATGGTGGTTTTAAAAGTAGCAACGAGACAAGACAACTACTGGAAGCCATTCGCAGAAAGCGTGCCTTTGAATAGCCCATCTTGGGGAAGCATTGCATTATTTACATATTAGTCTTTTTTTTTTTACCTGGGTGGAAAACCTTCCCGACAGACATAGTCACATAACCATGTTCTTTAAAATACTGTGGTAGGGTGGAGTAGTTCCCGGCATGCTCCCTCCAGTACGAGTTAAAGTCAAACAGTCTGGTGGTATCAGGTCTTCGTCCTGTTAAGAAGGACACTCTGCTGGGGGCACACACTGCTTGCTGTAGTAGAAAACAAGACAAAAACTATACAGACTGCATGCTCCATACCGCTACAGTAAAATCATATTATCACAAACTCGTTATACTGTATGTTGTGCTAGTCAGACTGTAATGAGCTGGCGGCCACTACTGTTCTACTAGAACTTAAAGGGGCATTCCAACCATACAGGTTTGTCTACAATAACAGTCTATGCAATATAAGACATTTTTGCAATGTACTGTACAGTATTTCAATACAGTTTTAAAAGCAGCTTGAGAAATACATACATAGCAAAAGTAGCCCGTGGCCCGTGATGACCTTGTTAATTATCTCCTGCGCATCACTATGATCTGTTGACATACTTAAAAACCTGGCCAAACATGCACAGTCATAATTCAATGGTTTGAATGGTTCCTGTTTAATTCCCACAAAAATAATTTATCTTCTTCTTTATCATTCCCTAGATATCAGGGGTCCCAGTGGTCACACATCCCCGCTATCCCTGATGAAGCATCCCTGAGTCCACAACATGCGCACTACCACTCCACAACAGAGGGGACTCAAGGATCCTTTGTTCTCCAGGTTGCAGGGGGTTATTTTATCATTAGTGATGAGCGAATCTAAACCCACAAAGTGGATTTCAATCTGTATTTCAGGGTAAATTCGATTTACCACAAAGCCGAATTTCCTCCTGCTTTGCAGTAGCGAATCGATTTAACCTGAAATAGTGCAAAAAACAAAAAAATATTACTTATTTGATCCATTTGATCGTGATGGACCGGCCGCCACCATCTTGCTTAAAGATCTCGGCTGAAATCCCGTGCGCGTTGACGTATGACGTCAACACGCCGGCCAGAAGGAGGACGTCATCTCGGGCAGTATGAGATTTCATCACGCCAAACCTTCAAGCAAGATGGTGGCGGCCGTCCTAACGCGAGCAAATGGATCAGGTAAGTATTATTTATTTATTTTTTAAAATTTTACACTGTATTATTCCATCAAATGCCACGATCAGTTTTGAATGCGGCATCTGAGGAGAACAATTACGGGGAGTGGTGCAATCGCCGCTCCCTGTCATTGCACCCACTACTTACAAAAAAAAATGCGCTTTGTGACGAAGTAGTTCGTCACAAAGCAGATTTTTTTGTAAAATTTGGCGAAGCAGCCGAATCCAATTTGACAAAACTTCACTCATCTCTATTTATCACCTATCTTTGGAAAGATAATAGTTTTTGCAGGACAACCCCTTTAATGGATATTCTAGTTTTGATATTTTTAGCATCAATTGACAGGAAACAACACATTTTCACTTACTAATAGTGATTATCTGTCATGCCCCCCATTTTCCTGCACTCCATTGGGTCATGTGACATTTTCTACTATGTTGGTTCCCTGTCCTGATGACATCACATATGAGGTGTGGCAAGGCTTGTTAGGGTCGGCCCTGTCGACATGACATCACCAATGACCGTGCCCCGGAGGCCACTGCTCTTCTCATTCTCCTGGACCTTACCCTGTAGGCAGAAGTTTTTCCAGCAGGGCTTCAAGCAGACTTGGGTCTGTGATGTTTGAGCTGCGAGGGGATGGACAGTGATGGTCTGCCGCGGTCACCTGCCATATACCTGCACATCTCTGCCGTAGTCTATATACAAGCAGCTCTGATTGACACAAGAGGTTGCAGAAAATTGACCACTTACCTGGGCATATGCATTTGTAAACACAACACTTTTAGATGCCAGCTGATCAATGTTCGGAGACTTTATAATATTGTCACCATAACAGCCAAGGCTTGTCCGAAGGTCATCGACAATTATGAGGAGGACATTCATACCATTCACATCACCTAAAATGGAACTCAGACAATTAATCATCACTCATAGCAAATGGCTACAAAAAGAGAGACAGTACAACTGAGCACCGCCCTGTCTGGAGCAGACTACACGATATAGTGGCCGAAAATCTGATAGCACATTGTGCTGGCCATAGACCGTACACAGCTGTCTTCGACCTATTCCCCTCACTCCCCATAGACATGCATGCTCCTTAGCCAACTGTGCATGCGCTCTCAAAAAGGGAGACTGGGATAACATGCTGGGAGTAGTTTATTTCCCTTGAGAACAAAAGGATCAGAAATGTTTGAATCCAACATGCCTGACCCTTCTTACCCGCAGCATCGTTGGGGGGAGGGTTAGGACACATTAGATGGTCGGCCAGTTCTATCGAAATCATCTAGTCCGGACAACAAGTATCTAATGTGTCTGGCCACCCTTTGTCAGATAGTGTAACATATCCAGCCTGTATATGGCAGTGTATATGGCAGTACATCAGGCATCCTCAAACTGCGGCCCTCCAGCTGTTGCAAAACTACAACTCCCAGCATGCCCAAACAACCTAAAGGTATCAGCCTACAGCAGGGCATTGTGGGAGTTGTAGTTTTACAACAGCTGGAGGGCCACAGTTTTAGGATGCCTGCTTTACATTGAGATGTTGTACAAAAAAAAATTCGGGCATCACCGTTATTGTTTTTTTTTTGTTTTTTTGGTCTTAAAGGACTGATGATTTGATGTCAGTGAAGTGTTTACTAAGCCTGATAGACGAAGGAATGCAACGTTTGTCAAATTAAAGGGGTTCTCAGGGATTTATATATTGATGATCTATCCTCAGGATAGGTCATCAATATAAGATCGGCGGGGTCCTACGCCTCAGCTGTACAAAGAGGCCGCAGCGCTCTGTGATGTCACATGGCCTAGGCACAACTCAGTCCCATTCAAGTGAATGGGGCTGAGCTGCAATACCAACACTTACATATACATGATGAGTTCTGAAAATCTAACCATATGATCTTGGGGGTGGTTATCCGCAGACAGCGTGCCTTTGAATAGCCCATCTTGGGAAAGCATTGCATTGTTTGAATAATAATAGTTGGTACATTTTGTTTGATGACCTATCCTGAAGATACACACAGGACCAGCACCGGGTGTCACGGTGTGGAGCGCCATCAGTTATCATGCCTGTTTCCATCTGGTATTCATAGAGGGAACATTGACCAGGACATCGGGGAACCAGTACCACTGCCTTTTTTGACTCCGGAAACGTAGTGTTCCAACAAGATAACGCCCACCCATACACCGCCTGTGCTTTTTAGAAAGGGTTTCCTCGTGCTTCCGCATCCGTGAAGCCATTCCACAAAACACAGGACATGTCCTGTACTCCGCCACAACATGTGGACCACGGACCCATTGAAGTCAATGGGTCTGCACCATGATGAGGCATGCACACGGCCAGTATCTATGGTTTGCGGACCACAAAACAGGTTTGTGTAATGCACCCTAATAAATGTGAATGGTGCTTCACAAGACCTCGTGCACAAGCAGCAAAGAAGCAGTGCAGAATTCAAGTGGTTTCCAGGATTTCAAAAAATTTCAGTCCCCCCCCCCCCAAAATATGTTATGGTGAATAAATACAAATGTATAATGGGAGTGATACCTTTATGGGCCATTAGTAAGTTGGCCTGAAGAAGAAGCCTTTGCTCTCTAAGATCTTGCAGTATCACTCCCATAATATGTATCTATTTATTAACACAAAAGTATTCAACATCACATCGTTTTTTTCTGGCCAAAGGGCCCTATACACGGGCCGAGAATCGCACAGATTATCGCTAACGAGTGTTCATAATAATGCTCGCTTGCGATGATCGGGCGGTGCAAATATTTACTGTTTGCTGGCAGCAGATTGTGCTCCATAAACACGATCTCCTGTCGGCAGAAGAGCGATGGCATAAATGCAGCGGTCTCCTCCACTAGCGATCGTCCCCTATGCAATTCTTGTTACATATTTTCCCAAAATACAAATGTATCTGCTAGCGGTAGGGGATAGGTATATGATAGGTGGAGGTCAGACTACTGAGACCTCCACAGATCACAAGCACAGAGGTCCCATATCAGTCCCCATAAAAATAATGTGGCAGTTCGAGCATGTACCAGGAAACATCGCGGCCATATAAAATTCCACATAAATAAAATGTTGTTATTTTGAAATATGGTTTCTTTAGTCAATTATTATATTATTTTAAGAAAACATTAAATACAGGATAAGATTAAAGGGAACCTGTCATCAACTTTATGCTGCCCTTACTAACGGCAGAACAAAGTAGAGACAGGTGAGTTGATTTCAGCGGTCTGTCATTTATATAAGTAAAAAGTAAGTGGTTGCCGAGAACCAACATCACAATCATTGCAGACTAGGCCTGAGAAAAGTCCTGGTTATTCATGAAGTCCTGCTCTCCCTGCCCACCTTCTACCTACCTTCTACCTAGTGTTCTCCCTTTGTCTCTAGGAGAGAACTGTCAGTCATCAGCAGGTGGGCGAGGAGAGGAGGAGCTCATGAATAACCAGGACTCTTCTCAGGTAGATTTGACTCTTTTCAAGGCCTGGGCTGCAATGATTATGATGCTGGTTCTCAGCAACCGCTTACTCTTAGCTCATGAGTGACACAGCGCTGAAATGAGCATTTCTGTCACTATTTTATGCTGCCAACAGTGAGGTCAGCATAAAGATGATGACAGGTTCCAGGCCACCATGTATAAAGTGTATTGAAATGAATTGGATGTTTTGGTTGTAATTAGGTAAACAGTGAGGAGAAGGCAGCGCTCGTACGAGCGCTGCTTTCTCTTCAAACAGCTGATCGGGGCTGGTGTTGGGAATCGGACCCCTGCCAATCTGATATTAGTAACCTAAAAGCAAATTACATAGATAGACTATTCACATATACTGTACGCTGTTAAGATGGGAAAATCAGGGAATGTTATAAAAGACAAAAAATAACCAGTACTCACCTGCTGAATGCCACCCCCCCCCCCCCCCCAAGCACTGTTGCTGTGGTGGTCCCCAGTAGTCTTTGTTTACTTTGCTGTAGAGATGATTGACTGCAGTAGTGACGTGGATGTACAGCACGTCATTGGCCCCACAGGTCTCCTGTCATACGTGCAGGTATTAGTGGTCATGTACGTGCAGGTATTAGGGGTCATGTACATGCAGGTATTAGTGGTCATGTACATGTACAGCTGTAGCAAAGCAAACAAAGACTAGAGGGAACCGCTGGAGCGACAGATGCTTAACCAGGAGATTAATGGTTAGTTTTATAACATTCCCTGCTTTATTTTATTTTTATCCTGGACAACCCCTTAAAGGGCATGCTGTAGATTTCTTCCAGATTTGCAACAGTTTTCACTCATTGTAATGCGAGTCTGCATGTTACACAACGGTTTTGCATATTGTATCAGTTGTATGTAAACATAGAATAACGGCTCATGAACACGACCGTAGCCTGCATTGAGGTCCGCAAAACACGGACAACGGCCATATATACCTTCTACATTTTGCAGAACATCCTAGCCTCTATAGAACAGTCCTATCCTAAATAGGACATGTTCTACTTTTTTGAGGATACCATGGAACGGACATATGGGTCGGCATGCGGATCGGATGCAGACAAAAACATGGTCACCTAAGCCTAAGTATGTAGATATTGTCACATGTCACGGTTTAGCTGTGATTGGCAGCCGCTGCTGTGACGGAAGATCTAGGAGGTGTTTCAATGCTGCACATCTATACAATGACTGTACCGCTATACAGGGTGAGTGCATACAGCTTTACCATGAGCCCATAAAACTGTCTAACGACACAACTTTTAGGACATTTTTAGGCAAATTGTTTCAGATGTCACTGAAATAATCCCAGGACTGCTGACAGCAGCAGTATTAATGTCTCGTTCTGTGTCAGAACGGTCCACACTAGCTAATACCCGTGTAATATCACATACCTGTGCCAGGCTTCTGTTGTCTTCTGGTAGCCAGTCCACCAGTGACCTGAGAAGATACAAGGAGAAGGCACAGGAGAGCAGGGACCTGGTGATGTGGAGAGTTCATGCTGCTTTCTGTTGCTACTTCCTAGATGTGTGCTGAGAGGCGCGGTGTGATTGGGGAGGTGCTGCTGGGGGGGATTGGACATTGTGTAGGACGGGAGGATTGGCTGGGCATCCCTGCAGTTCAGCTCTGAATACAGGACGCCTGGAGACCTCGCTGAGAAGGACAGCGTCACCCACAGAAGCCGACTGAAATACACCAGACTCTATTTACAAATATTGCTTTTATCTACATGTAAATATTGTCGTATTTCATACTGACAGGGAACGAGTCCGGATCTGTTCAGGGGATAACTGATGGTTTCGCTCCTAAGTTTTGTTTGATTTCTTTCAGTGTTTCAGTTTTTGAGCGTTTTTCACGTGTGTGAAGAAAAACTGAAGAATAAGGACTTTTTCAAACAACCAGTTGTTTTTTTCCCTCTTTACGGTACCATTCATTTCAATGGTTCCGCAAAAAAAACGGATTGTACTCCGTATGCATTCCGTTTCCGTATTTCCGTTCCTTGAAAGATAGAACATGTCCTATTATTGCCCGCAAATCACGTTCCGTGGCTCCATTCAAGTCAATGGTTCCGCAAAAAAAAAAAAAAAGGAACATATACGGAAATGCATCCGTATGTCTTCCGTATCCGTTACGTTTTTTCGAAACCATCTATTGAAAATGTAATTACTGTATACTGTATATGCCATACGGAAAAACATAACGGAAAAACGGAACAGAAACATAATGGAAACAAAAAACGGAACAACGGATCCGTGAAAAACGGACCGCAAAACACTTAAAAAGCCATACGATCGTGAGAAAGAGGCCTAACACTCAACATCTCTTAGCAATCAGCGAAAAATGCATTGCACCCGGAAGCCTTCCGTTTTTTCACGGAAGACCCATTAATTTCTATGGGGCCAGGGCTGAAAAACGCACAATATAGAACAGGCTGCAGTTTCTCCTGAACGCAGAGATGATCAGCGATAGATGACGCTCATGTACACAGACCCAGTGAAATGAATGGGTCAGGATTCAGTGCGGATGCATCCATATCACATCCATACGGAAAACTCGCTGGTGTGAAAGAGGCCTTACAGTCAGAAACTGCAATGCTGGTGATTTACATAAACGATTATTCCTGTGCTATATAGTCGGAGGCACACTTTATTCAGCTGCATGTCCTACATGTCTCTGTTTCGTCGCCGGTCGGCCACAGGTTTAAAACTTCAGTCCCTGACAAAAAGGATAGTAGCATTCCTCCGATATCACTGAATGGCAAGGTCATACAAATGTGGCAGAGAAAAAAATCCAGATATAGCTGGTTCAGTAACATACCAATGTTATGGAGGTGCTCTGCCTGTTATGGGGGTACTCTGCCCATGCTATGGGGAAAGTGTCTCTGTTATGGGGTTATTCTGCCTCTGCTATAGGGAAACTGCCTACCTTATGGGGGCACTCTACCTATATCATGAAGGCACTCTGCCTGTTATTGGAGGTACTCTGTCTCCATTATTGGGGCAGTCTGCCTGTCAATGGGGTACTCTGCCACTGCTATGGAAAAATTGACTCTGTTATGGGGGTAGTCTGCCAATGTTGTAAGCCGTGTACCGGGGTGGGCTCCCCAGGATACAGCGAAGTCATGAACCGGGAAAACAACTCCACCACCAGCTTTTGTCAAAACAGAATTTTAAAAACATGGTAACGAACACAACCACAAATGCGGGGAACATACAATAAATTTACATACACCTAGCCCGAAGGCTGAGACCCTTGTGCTGCACAACGCAGCGCCCTCCGATGGATGAAGGAGGAAAGCGTGGTAAATTACCTACTGGTGGGCACAACTAAACTGCCACACCTTACCTGTTATTACCATAAAAAAACAAGAACCACTGTATGGGTGTGTGTTACGGGCTAGCCTGCGGTGCAGCACGACAGCTTACAATCTTACAAAGCTGTACAGTATTCCCCCTCCCATAACTGGTCCTGTAGCACGTGCCTGAGTATTCCTCCTGAGCAAAACGCCTGCCTGGCCTGAGTTTGTGGGAAGTTTTTCAGCTCTCCAATGTGAAATGTCCCTTTAAATTACACTGCGTGCAGAATTATTAGGCAAATGAGTATTTTGACCACATCATCCTCTTTATGCATGTTGTCTTACTCCAAGCTGTATAGGCTCGAAAGCCTACTACCAATTAAGCATATTAGGTGATGTGCATTTCTGTAATGAGAAGGGGTGTGGTCTAATGACATCAACACCCTATATTAGGTGTGCATAATTATTAGGCAACTTCCTTTCCTTTGGCAAAATGGGTCAAAAGAAGGACTTGACAGGCTCAGAAAAGTCAAAAATAGTGAGATATCTTGCAGAGGGATGCAGCACTCTTAAAATTGCAAAGCTTCTGAAGCGTGATCATCGAACAATCAAGCGTTTCATTCAAAATAGTCAACAGGGTCGCAAGAAGCGTGTGGAAAAACCAAGGCGCAAAATAACTGCCCATGAACTGAGAAAAGTCAAGCGTACAGCTGCCAAGATGCCACTTGCCACCAGTTTGGCCATATTTCAGAGCTGCAACATCACTGGAGTGCCCAAAAGCACAAGGTGTGCAATACTCAGAGACATGGCCAAGGTAAAAAAGGCTGAAAGACGACCACCACTGAACAAGACACACAAGCTGAAACGTCAAGACTGGGCCAAGAAATATCTCAAGACTGATTTTTCTAAGGTTTTATGGACTGATGAAATGAGAGTGAGTCTTGATGGGCCAGATGGATGGGCCGTGGCTGGATTGGTAAAGGGCAGAGAGCTCCAGTCCGACTCAGACGCCAGCAAGGTGGAGGTGGAGTACTGGTTTGGGCTGGTATCATTAAAGATGAGCTTGTGGGGCCTTTTCGGGTTGAGGATGGAGTCAAGCTCAACTCCCAGTCCTACTGCCAGTTTCTGGAAGACACCTTCTTTAAGCAGTGGTACAGGAAGAAGTCTGCATCCTTCAAGAAAAACATGATTTTCATGCAGGACAATGCTCCATCACACGCGTCCAAGTACTCCACAGCGTGGCTGGCAAGAAAGGGTATAAAAGAAGAAAATCTAATGACATGGCCTCCTTGTTCACCTGATCTGAACCCCATTGAGAACCTGTGGTCCATCATCAAATGTGAGGGAAAACAGTACACCTCTCTGAACAGTGTCTGGGAGGCTGTGGTTGCTGCTGCACGCAATGTTGATGGTGAACAGATCAAAACACTGACAGAATCCATGGATGGCAGGCTATTGAGTGTCCTTGCAAAGAAAGGTGGCTATATTGGTCACTGATTTGTTTTTGTTTTTGAATGTCAGAAATGTATATTTGTGAATGTTGAGATGTTATATTGGTTTCACTGTTAAAAATAAATAATTGAAATGGGTATATATTTGTTTTTTGTTAAGTTGCCTAATAATTATGCACAGTAATAGTCACCTGCACACACAGATATCCCCCTAAAATAGCTAAAACTAAAAACAAACTAAAAACTACTTCCAAAAATATTCAGCTTTGATATTAATGAGTTTTTTGGGTTCATTAAGAACATGGTTGTTGTTCAATAATAAAATTAATCCTCAAAAATACAACTTGCCTAATAATTCTGCACTCCCTGTATGGAGTCCTTGCAATGTAAAATAGCAACACTTGTGGCCTGACACAAACAGAGACCCTAACTAACTATTGGCCTGGTCTCAGTCTCTAGGTGCCAGCACTGTAATGAGGTGTGTGCACGATCTTACCGACCCGGGTCTGCTCTGCCTCCGCTGGTGACTCGGAACTGAACAAATGCCTCTCCATCAAGCATGCAGTGTATGTAGCTTTGCTCCTCAGCGTTCTTGGCAGCAATCCTCCTTCCTCTGGACAGGACCAGGGTCTTGGACACGATCAGTTTCACTTAGGGTACTTTCACATTAGCGGCAGGAGACTCCGGTGGGTGAACAGCCTGTCGGATCCGTCCTGCCACTAGTTCACGTGTGCCCCCGGACTGCAGCTCCGTCCACATTGGCTATAATGGGGCGGGAGCAGAGTTCCGGCGGCAGCACGGCGAGAGGCAGCCGGACTAAGTCTACTTTTACACTCGCATTTGGTGCGGATCCGTCAAGGATCTGCACAGACGGATCCATTCAGATAATACAACCGTCTGCATCCGTTCAGAACGGATCCGTTTGTATTATCTGTAACATAGCCAAGACGGATCCAACTTGAACACCATTGAAAGTCAATAGGGGACGGATCCGTTTTCTATTGTGCCAGATTGTGTCAGTGAAAACGGATCCGTCCCCATTGACTTACATTGTGTGTCAGAACGAATGGAGACTGAACGGAGGGAAACTGATGCATTCTGAGCGGATCCTTTTCCATTCAGAATACATTAGGGCAAAGCTGATCCGTTTTGGACGCTTGTGAGAGCCCTCAACGGATCTCAAAAACGGAAAGCCAAAACGCCAGTGTGAAAGTAGCCTAAAAGTACTGCATGTCGTACTTTTAGTCCGGCTGCCTATGGCCTTGCGCTGCCGCCGAAACTCCGGCCCGCCCCCATTACAGTCAATGGGGCCGGAGCGGTAGTCCAGGGGCAGGCGTGCACTAGCGACAGTACGGATCCGACAGGCTGTTCACCCGCCGGACTCCCCTGCCGCTAGTGTGAAACTAGCCTTAGCTGCAGCTGTGGTCACTGAGGGATGCTCTCACACCTGGATCCCGTCAGATCCTCTGCTGACACAGTTCCTCAGTCTCAGCTCCCTCTAAGATGGCTGCTCCCTTCCTCTCCAGTCTCTGTGTAACTCCACCTCTCATGAATATGGAAGTATAAGCAGTCTGTAGCTGTGTTTAGGAAACAGCGGCATCTTGTGGCCAAACAGCAGAATGTCAGTCCAGATCATTTATTTTCCCCCATCTCACACTGTCATGGAAGACTTCTGACTGTTAACCACCTCAGCCCCCAGTGCTTAAACACCCTGAAAGACCAGGCCACTTTTTACACTTCTGACCTACACTACTTTCACCGTTTATTGCTCGGTCATGCAACTTACCACCCAAATGAATTTTACCTCCTTTTCTTCTCACTAATAGAGCTTTCATTTGGTGGTATTTCTTTGCTGCTGACATTTTTACTTTTTTTGTTATTAATCGAAATTTAACGATTTTTTTGCAAAAAAATGACATTTTTCACTTTCAGGTGTAAAATTTTGCAAAAAAAACGACATCCATATAGAAATTTTGCTCTAAATTTATAGTTCTACATGTCTTTGATAAAAAAAAAATGTTTGGGTAAAAAAAAAAATGGTTTGGGTAAAAGTTATAGCGTTTACAAACTATGGTACAAAAATGTGAATTTCCGCTTTTTGAAGCAGCTCTGACTTTCTGAGCACCTGTCATGTTTCCTGAGGTTCTACAATGCCCAGACAGTACAAACACCCCACAAATGACCCCATTTCTGAAAGTAGACACCCTAAGGTATTCACTGATGGGCATAGTGAGTTCATAGAACTTTTTATTTTTTGTCACAAGTTAGCGGTAAATGATGATTTTTTTTTTTTTTTTCTTACAAAGTCTCATATTCCACTAACTTGTGACAAAAAATAAAAAGTTCTATGAACTCACTATGCCCATCAGCGAATACCTTGGGGTCTCTTCTTTCCAAAATGGGGTCACTTGTGGGGTAGTTATACTGCCCTGGCATTCTAGGGGCCCAAATGTGTGGTAAGGAGTTTGAAATCAAATTCTGTAAAAATTGACCTGTGAAATCCGAAAGGTGCTCTTTGGAATATGGGCCCCTTTGCCCACCTAGGCTGCAAAAAAGTGTCACACATCTGGTATCTCCGTACTCAGGAGAAGGTGGGGAATGTGTTTTAGGGTGTCATTTTATATATACCCATGCTGGGTGAGAGAAATATCTTGGCAAAAGACAACTTTTCCCATTTTTTTATACAAAGTTGGCATTTGACCAAGATATTTATCTCACCCAGCATAAGTATATGTAAAAAGACACCCCAAAACACATTCCTCAACTTCTCCTGAGTACGGAGATACCAGATGTGTGACACTTTTTTGCAGCCTAGGTGGGCAAAGGGGCCCATATTCCAAAGAGCACCTTTCGGATTTCACAGGTCAATTTTTACAGAATTTGATTTCAAACTCCTTACCACACATTTGGGCCCCTAGAATGCCAGGGCAGTATAACTACCGCACAAGTGACCCCATTTTGGAAAGAAGACACCCCAAGGTATTCCGTGAGGGGCATAGTGAGTTCATGGAAGTTTTGATTTTTTGTCACAAGTTAGTGGAATATGAGACTTTGTATGAAAAAAAAAAAAAAAAAAAAAATCATCATTTTCCACTAACTTGTGACAAAAAATAAAAAATTCTAGGAACTCGCCATGCCCCTCACGGAATACCTTGGGGTGTCTTCTTTCCAAAATGGGGTCACTTGTGGGGTAGTTATACTGCCCTGGCATTCTAGGGGCCCAAATGTGTGGTAAGGAGTTTGAAATCAAATTCAGTAAAAAATGACCTGTGAAATCCGAAAGGTGCTCTTTGGAATGTGGGCCCCTTTGCCCACCTAGGCTGCAAAAAAGTGTCACACATCTGGTATCTCCGTACTCAGGAGAAGTTGAGGAATGTGTTTTGGGGTGTCTTTTTACATATACCCATGCTGGGTGAGATAAATATCTTGGTCAAATGCCAACTTTGTATAAAAAAATGGGAAAAGTTGTCTTTTGCCAAGATATTTCTCTCACCCAGCATGGGTATATATAAAATGACACCCCAAAACACATTCCCCACCTTCTCCTGAGTACGGAGATACCAGATGTGTGACACTTTTTTGCAGCCTAGGTGGGCAAAGGGGCCCATATTCCAAAGAGCACCTTTCGGATTTCACAGGTCAATTTTTACAGAATTTGATTTCAAACTCCTTACCACACATTTGGGCCCCTAGAATGCCAGGGCAGTATAACTACCCCACAAGTGACCCCATTTTGGAAAGAAGAGACCCCAAGGTATTCGCTGATGGGCATAGTGAGTTCATGGAAGTTTTTATTTTTTGTCACAAGTTAGTGGAATATGAGACTTTGTATGAAAAAAAAAAAAAAAAAAAATCATCATTTTCCACTAACTTGTGACAAAAAATAAAAAATTCTAGGAACTCGCCATGCCCCTCACGGAATACCTTGGGGTGTCTTCTTTCCAAAATGGGGTCACTTGTGGGGTAGTTATACTGCCCTGGCATTCTAGGGGCCCAAATGTGTGGTAAGGAGTTTAAAATCAAATTCTGTAAAAATTGACCTGTGAAATCCGAAAGGTGCTCTTTGGAATATGGGCCCCTTTGCCCACCTAGGCTGCAAAAAAGTGTCACACATCTGGTATCTCCGTACTCAGGAGAAGGTGGGGAATGTGTTTTGGGGTGTCATTTTATATATACCCATGCTGGGTGAGAGAAATATCTTGGCAAAAGACAACTTTTCCCATTTTTTTATACAAAGTTGGCATTTGACCAAGATATTTATCTCACCCAGCATGGGTATATGTAAAAAGACACCCCAAAACACATTCCTCAACTTCTCCTGAGTACGGAGATACCAGATGTGTGACACTTTTTTGCAGCCTAGGTGGGCAAAGGGGCCCACATTCCAAAGAGCACCTTTCGGATTTCACAGGTCATTTTTTACTGAATTTGATTTCAAACTCCTTACCACACATTTGGGCCCCTAGAATGCCAGGGCAGTATAACTACCCCACAAGTGACCCCATTTTGGAAATAAGAGACCCCAAGGTATTCGCTGATGGGCATAGTGAGTTCATGGAAGTTTTTATTTTTTGTCACAAGTTAGTGGAATATGAGACTTTGTATGAAAAAAAAAAAAAAAAAAATCATCATTTTCCACTAACTTGTGACTAAAAATTAAAAATTCTAGGAACTTGCCATGCCCCTCACGGAATACCTTGGGGTGTCTTCTTTCCAAAATGGGGTCACTTGTGGGGTAGTTATACTGCCCTGGCATTTTACAGGGGCCCTAATGTGTGGTAAGTAGGTAAATGACCTGTGAAATCCGAAAGGTGCTCTTTGGAATGTGGGCCCCTTTGCCCACCTAGGCTGCAAAAAAGTGTCACACATCTGGTATCTCCGTACTCAGGAGAAGGTGGGGAATGTGTTTTGGGGTGTCATTTTACATATACCCATGCTGGGTGAGAGAAATATCTTGGCAAAGACAACTTTTCCCATTTTTTTTATACAAAGTTTGCATTTGACCAAGATATTTATCTCACCCAGCATGGGTATATGTAAAAAGACACCCCAAAACACATTCCTCAACTTCTCCTGAGTACGGAGATACCAGATGTGTGACACTTTTTTGCAGCCTAGGTGGGCAAAGGGGCCCAAATTCCTTTTAGCAGGGCATTTTTAGACATTTGGATACCAGACTTCTTCTCACGCTTTGGGGCCCCTAAAATGCCAGGGCAGTATAAATACCCCACATGTGACCCCATTTTGGAAAGAAGACACCCCAAGGTATTCAATGAGGGGCATGGCGAGTTCATTGAAAAAAAAAAATTTTGGCACAAGTTAGCGGAAATTGATTTTTTTGATTTTGTTCTCACAAAGTCTCCCTTTCCGCTAACTTGGGACAAAAATTTCAATCTTTCATGGACTCAATATGCCCCTCAGCGAATACCTTGGGGTGTCTTCTTTCCAAAATGGTGTTATTTGTGGGGTGTTTGTACTGCCCTGGCATTTGAGGGTCTCCGCAATCATTACATGTATGCCCAGCATTAGGAGTTTCTGCTATTCTCCTTATATTGAGCATACGGGTAATGAGATTTTTTTTTTCCGTTCAGCCTCTGGGCTGAAAGAAAAAAATGAACGGCACAGATTTCTTCATTCACATCGATCAATGTGGATGAAAAAATCTCTGCCAAAAAAAGAAAAAAGGAGGGGAAAGGCGTCTGCCAGGACATAGGAGCTCCGCCCAACATCCATACCCACTTAGCTCGTATGCCCTGGCAAACCAGATTTCTCCATTCACATCAATCGATGTGGATGAATAAATCATTGCCGGGATTTTTTTTTTTATATATACAAAGTGTTTGCCAAAGTATATGAACACCGCCACCTCCTCAGCTCATATGCCTTGGCAAACATATCTTTTACTGCAGAGGAGAAATCTCGTCTTGCAGTGCCGCATACACCGACTTGCGTGTAATCTGACAGCAGCACAATGCTTCTGTCCGAATGCACATCAGTGCTGCAGCTGGTCGATCGGTTGGTCCACCTGGAAGGTAAAAAAAACAAAACAAAAAAGAAAAAACCAGGCCGCAAAGCAATAACTTTATTAACTTTAGAACAGAACATATTAACTTTTTTAAACTTTTTTAACTTTTTTACTTACCGGTAATTTTTTTTTTGTTTTGTTTTTTTTACCTTTATAGAACAAACCTCTCCTTCCCCATGGGACAATGTGCAAAGCGCAAATCGCCCAAAGATGTGGCGAAGTACGTTATGCACTTTATCCCAGGTGAAAGGAGAGGTTTGCAGCAGCTGTGAGAGAAAGGGCCCTAATAGCCCTGTGTGCCTGTCCTGGTGAGATGTGATCCCTATGCTAGGTGTACCTGTGTGTGGTACTTCCGGAAACACTCTCCTAAGCATAGGGCAGGGTGGTCCGGACAGTCAGGACAGAAATAGCGGGTGTCACGCCTTATTCCACTCCTGCTACAGACACAACATTTTTTTCGGGGTGGCGGTTGGGTTGAGGTACCAGCAACGACATTGGGGAAATGTCGCTCGTGTAGACGGCTAACTACACTGGTGGATGGGGCCACGGAACCTCCTGGGTAAAGGAGGTTCTCGATGATCTCTTCCTGGAATTTGAGGAAGGATCGTGTTCTCCCAGCCTTACTGTAGAGAACAAAACTATTGTAGAGCGCCAATTGAATTAAATATACAGACACCTTCTTATACCAGCGTCTGGTTCTGCGGGAAACTAAATAGGGAGCCAACATCTGGTCATTGAAGTCCACCCCTCCCATGAGCGCATTATAGTCGTGGACTGAGAGGGGCTTTTCAATGACACGGGTTGCCCTTTGAATTTGTATTGTCGTGTCTGCGTGAATGGAGGAGAGCATGTAAACGTCACGCTTGTCTCTCCATTTCACCGCGAGCAGTTCTTCGTTACACAAGGCAGCCCTCTCCCCCCTTGCAAGACGGGTGGTTACAAGCCGTTGGGGGAAGCCCACGCGACTAGTTCGCGCGGTGCCACAGGCGCAAATCCGTTCTAGAAACAAATGCCTAAAGAGGGCCACACTTGTGTAAAAATTGTCCACATAAAGATGGTACCCCTTGCCGAATAAGGGTGACACCAAGTCCCAGACTGTCTTCCCACTGCTCCCCAGGTAGTCAGGGCAACCGACCGGCTCCAGGGTCTGATCTTTTCCCTCATAGATCCGAAATTTGTGGGTATAGCCTGTGGCCCTTTCACAGAGCTTATACAATTTGACCCCATACCGGGCACGCTTGCTTGGGATGTACTGTTTGAAGCCAAGGCGCCCGGTAAAATGTATTAGGGACTCGTCTACGCAGATGTTTTGCTCAGGGGTATACAAATCTGCAAATTTCTGGTTGAAATGGTCTATGAGGGGCCGAATTTTGTGGAGCCGGTCAAAAGCTGGGTGGCCTCTGGGACGGGAGGTGGTGTTGTCGCTAAAGTGCAGGAAACGCAGGATGGCCTCAAATCGTGTCTTGGACATAGCAGCAGAGAACATGGGCATGTGATGAATTGGGTGCGTTGACCAATATGACCGCAATTCATGCTTTTTTGTCAGGCCCATGTTGAGGAGAAGGCCCAGAAAAATTTTAAGTTCGGAAACTTGGACTGGTTTCCACCGGAAAGGCTGGGCATAAAAGCTTCCCGGGTTTGCGGTTATAAATTGTGTGGCATATTGGTTGGTCTCTGCCACGACTAAGTCCAAGAGCTCCGCAGTCAAGAACAGCTCAAAAAATCCCAGGGCCGAACCGATTTGAGCCGTCTCAACCCGAACTCCAGACTGGGCGGTGAAAGGGGGAACTACTGGTGTGGCTGAAGTTGGTGACTGCCAATCAGGGTTTGCCAGCACCTCAGGGATTCTAGGGGCTCTACGGGCCTGTCTGTGCGGTGGCTGCGACGGGGTAACTAGTGCACGTGCCACCGTACCAGCTTCAACTGCCCTTCTGGTGCTCGCTACTTCACCATGTTGTACGGCAGTGCTGGTACTAGGTCCAGGAAGGGCTGCGCTGCTGGTGTATGCCTCACCACGTGATCCGACAGCGACAGCCCCACTCTGCTGCTCTTGAAGAGGATCCTGCATAACCTGTGGTCTAGCGACACGGGGCCGGGTACGCCTGGTGCTGCCAGGGACCTCAACCTCCTCGTCCGAACTTTGGGTCAGAGAGCCACTGCTTTCTACAGGTTCATATTCTGACCCGCTAGATTCATCAGATGAGGGTTCCCACTCCTCATCCGACTGGGTCAGAATCCTGTAGGCCTCTTCAGAAGAATACCCCCTGTTTGACATTTGGACTACTAAATTTAGGGGTATTCCCTGAGACTACCCAAGAAAAAAAGCAAGCCTGTCTTACAAAGGGGAGGCTAGCGAAGTACCGGAGGCCGCTGCGGTTGATAAAAAATATCAAAACTGATTTTTTTATCGCCGCAGAGCGTGTAAAGTGAATGTGCAGTGATCAAAAAAAAAAATTTTTTTGTCACTGCGGTGGGGCGGGCGTGGGTGAACGCACGTGTGGGCGACCGATCAGGCCTGATCGGGCAAACACTGCGTTTTGGGTGGAGGGCGAACTAAAGTGACACTAATACTATTATAGATCTGACCGTGATCAGTTTTGATCACTTACAGATACTATAAAAGTACAAATGCTGATTAGCGATACGCTAAACAGCGAATAAAAGTGACTGCGGTGCGGTGGGGTGGGCGCTAACTGACGCTAACTACCTAACCAAGGGGCCTAAACTATCCCTAAAACCTAACAGCCAATACTAGTGAAAAAAAAAAGTGTCAGTTTACACTGATCACTTTTTGTCTTTCACTAAGTGATTGACAGGGGGCGATCAAGGGGTTAATTTGGATGATGGGGGTGATGGATGGTGATCAGGGGCTAAGGGCAGTGTTTGGTGTGTACTCACAGTGATGTCTGCTTCTCTGCTGGATCCAACCGACGAAAAGGACCAGCAGAGGAGCAGAGAAGCCATATAACAGATCATATTTACTAATATGATCTGTTATACGGCTTGTGATTAGTTTTTTTAAAAATCAGCAACCTGCCAGCGACGATCATTGGCTGGCAGGTTGCTGATGAAATACTCCTCTAACTTTTGCCGGCCCGCGATGCGCATGCGCGGGCCGGCTGTGACCGAAATCTCGCGTCTCGCGAGAGGACGCGCCGGCGCGTCCAGGAGGAATGAATCAACCACCTCCAGGACGCGTCTGTGCGTACAGCGGTCCGGAGGTGGTTAAAGGGGTTTTCTCATCTCAAACAATGAGGGCATATCGCTAGGATATGCCCCCATTGTCTTATAGGTGCGGGTACCACCGCTGGGACCCGCACCTATATCGAGAACGGAGCCTTGAAAGTGAAGGAGAGCGCACTGCTCATACGCAGCCGCCCTCCATTCATTTTTATGGGGCCGCCGAAAATAGCTGAGCATGGGCCGCGCATGCGCAGTGCGCTCTCCTTCACTTCTATAGGAGATGCAGGGATTAGCGCTTGGTGGTGGACGGACCCTGGGAAATCTGGGGTCCTCCAGCCACAGCGCTCCCCACTCAATTCTCGATATAGCAGCAGTGGGACCCGCACCTATCAGACAATGGGGGCATATCCTAGCAATATGCCCCCATTGTCTAAGATGGGAATACCCCTTTAAGGAAGAAGCTTTGTCCCCCTTATACGAAGCACTCCTCCTGTGTTATGGGGAAACTCTGCCTCCGTTAGGGTACTTTCACACTAGCGTCGCTGGATTCCGGCAGGCAATTCCGGATGCAAACGGATATCATTTGTAGACAGATCCGGATGCAAATTCGTCTCACAAATCTATTGCAATACCGGATCCGTCTCCCCGGTTGTCATCCGGAAAAACTGATCCGGTATTTATCTTTTTCATATTTTTAAAGGTCTGCGCATGCGCAGACCACAAAACCGGATTCGTTTTTTTCAGAACACTTGGGGCCGGATCCAGCATTAATGCATTTAATTTTAAAATAATGCCGGATCCGGCATTCCGAAATTTTGGACGGAGAAAATACCGCAGCAAACGTACAGTGACTGAACTGAAGACATCCTGATGCATACTGAACGGATTGCTCTCTATTCAGAATGCATTGGGATAAAACGGATCAGTTTTTTCCCGGTATAGAGCCCCGGAAAAGAATAACGCTAGTGTGAAAGTGCCCTTAGTGGGGATCTCTTGTAGTAGTAGGAACTTGACCCTGTAGGGGGCGTGGTCTGTATTTGGGGGCGGGGCATATCGCACTGGTGTAATCTGCCGGTCTCTCAGATCACTACCGGATCCTTTCCGCCACTACCGGGAACGTTTACGCTTTGGCTTTCCTTATTAGGCTTCTTGTACCGTAGTCAATGCTATAGAGGGTCAGCAGGGGGCGCTCCTGTCTGTCTGAGAAGGAGGGAGTGCGTGGTGTGTCGGAGGATTACGGCGGCTTGCTGCAGTGGAGATCGCAATGTCCGCTCCTTAGAGCCCGGCGCGGGGGTTACACCATGAATCTCCGGGGTCTCTTCCAGGACTTCAACCCCAGGTGAGTGCGCCTGTGCCGGGGGACGGGGGTGGGGAAACTGCGGGGAACCTGCGGCCTAAACAGGAGGAAGTGGCTGAGGACGAGGAGGAGGGAAGTGAGGACCCGGGAGAGCAGGCCTCCACGGCCAGACCGGGGGTGATGGCACCAGTGGGGGCAGGCACTGGACGTGCTGGAAGGTCCCCGGTCGGACGTTGCCATGACGACTGTTGGGTAAAAATCTGTAATGGATTTTAAGGGGTTTTCTCAGAGTGACAACTTCCCCTGTCTACAGCCTGATCGGGGAGACCCCCAACCATCACCGGGACAGGGACCCTGAGGGTAAGTTGTCATTCAGGGACAACCCCTTCAAGGACTTCTCCAAGCAACCTCGCCATGACCCAAGGTCCGGTTCTGCCCGCTCACCATACAGCACTGGTTCCAGTCTACCACCCACCATACAACCAGTCTGATCGAGGTCAGGTCTCCACAAGAGCATGGGGGTCCCGCGTTGTCACCGGCTCACCGCCCCCTTCAGTCCGACCCTATTGTGCCAAGGGGTATTCTTCTCGGTCAGACCACCACCGGTCATCAGTCATATAAGGATCCCACCTAAAAGTAATCCAAACACAAGACCCCAGAATTAGTCCTGACCCCCCAAATTAATCCAGAGCCCCAACTTGTAGACACCCAGACCTTAAAATGAATTCACAGTCAAATCTCTAGTTTAGACTCCAGACCTGATCCCGTCAGGCATCTGAAGAGGGGGGACCAGGACTTTCATATTGATGATCAGATCGGTGGGGGTCCAACCCCTGGCGCCCCTACTGAAGGGGCTGCAGTTTTCGGTCGTGGCCCTGAGCTCGGTGTTGCAGCTCAGTCCCATTGACTAGCCACTGGTGGATGTGACGATACCGGCCCAGGAGGAGGCCCCAGCACCTGTCTGACCGGCACAGGAATCAGCCGTTGCATCCTGCGCTATCCGCAGGCCCCACTGACAAAATGGAAAAGAATAGGACAGGTGCTATCATTTGTGGCACGGCCCCATGGAGGCGGACAGCACGTGGATATGAATGGATCCGCAAAATCTGCTTATCGGATGCATACTGAAAATATGGAAGTGTGAATGAGGCCTTAAAGTGGTTGTCCTCTGATATTGATGTCCTATGCCAGTGATAGGCAAACTGCGGATCTCCAGCTGTTGCAGAACTACAACTCCTAGCATGCAAAGACTGCCTACAGCTTTCAGCCTACAGCAGGGCATGGTGGGAGTTGTAGTTTTGCAACAGCTGGAGAGCCGCAGTTTGCCTATCACTGTCCTATACTAAAGCTAGATCATCAATATCAGATTGGTGGGGGTGCGAGGAGTAGAGCTGTTTGAAGAGACCCCAGCACTTGTACGAGCGCTGCCTTCTCTTCATTATTTACCCGCTCACCATGAACCGTGTAATTACTCCTCAGCCGTCCCATTCACTTCAATGGAACGGATCCTTCTTATTCTTTTGAACATGAAGGAGTCGTCCCATTAAAGTCAATGGGACGGCTTAGTTGTAATTACACCTGCCCACCGCTCAGGTAAACATTGAGAAGGCAGAGCTTGTACAAGCGCTGCTTTCTCTTCAAACAGCTGATCAGCGGGGTGCCGGGAGTCGTTCCCCCGCCATTCTGATATAACTGACCATCCTGACGATAGGTCATCAATACCCCCTTTAATCTATGAGAGGAGAGGCAAAGGGCTCTGTATTGGGCTGGACAAAGAGGAGCCACTCCATAGGGGAGGGGGAACAAAGTTACCATTGCAGTAGGGCTGAAACGATTAATCGATTTAATCAAGTAATTCGACACACAAAAATCCTTAATGCAAATTTTTTGCATCAAGGATTCGTTTGTGTCATGTGACCACAGAGCGGGAGTGAAGCGCTTGCTATTACTTACCGCTCCGTGGTCACCTGCCGGCCCGCACCGCGCTGCACTTTCTTCCTGACGCATCGTCAGGTCATAGTGCACATAAGCGCACACTATGACCCGACGCTGTGTGACGTCAGGACGACAGCGCAGAGAATAAGATGGAGGAGCTGTGGAGCAGCGCCCCTACAGGAAAGGTAAGTACTGTCGCTGGGGACATGGCTAGGAGGGGAAGATGGTGGCACTGGGGGGAAGTTGGTGGCACTGGGGGGCAGTTGGGGACGCAAGCTGGTGGCACTTGGGGGTAGCTGGTGCACTTGGGCTTATCGGACAGGGGGGAAGGGTGTTAGGGACGGATGGCAGGGGGTCTGATGAGTTTTTATAAAGGAAAACAGTCTATTTATTTATTTTTTCTTATTAGATTACTTGATTAATTGTAAAAAATATTCGATAGAATACTCTATTACTAACATATTAGTTTACTGCAGCCCTACATTGCAGCTCTTTCATACCTGGGCCGGACCTGTTGTTCAGCAGTCTAGGAAAGCTGGGTGATGAGCCGGTGTTGGGAGCCACAATGATCCCCCGAATGCTTTATGTTTTGCAGTAAATTTCTGATCTACGCCTGCTTGTTGCTGTTCTCCGTTCTCCTGTCCCTTCGCCTGGACGGTATTATACAGTGGAGTTACTGGGCGGTCTTTACACCAATATGGCTTTGGAAGCTAATGGTCATCATTGGGGCATCGGTGGGCACCGGAGTTTGGGCACGGAACCCTCAGTACAGGTATGCACCAAATACGACTCCGAGGAGCCTTGTTCACAAGAGACTTTGTGGGTCACGCATCGGCGGGGGTATTTCCCTGCACCCGTAGGTTGTAGAACATTTTTAGCTGTTTTTGAAAGGTGGCAGATTTCCTCCAAAATGTTTCTGCACATCTGGTGCTTGTATCGAAGCCTTTATTTTATGGTTTAGCCAAAAATGTATAAATGTTGGTTGCTGTTTTTAAGTGACTTATCCCACCACATACATTTGTGGTATTGATAGGACAACCATAGACTCCTAGGAGAGAGATGCCCACTCCCAGTAGCCAGGGTCCTGTAAATGTCCTGCTGTACTGGTATGTGTTCTCATTACCACATTCCCTGTCTGATACCGTAGGGCAGAAGGTGAAACCTGTGTGGAGTTTAAAGCCATGCTCATCGCTGTGGGAATTCACTTGCTGCTCCTGATGTTTGAAGTTCTTGTCTGTGATCGAATCGAGAGAGGAAACCACTACTTCTGGCTCTTGGTCTTCATGCCGCTGTTCTTTGTGTCTCCAGTTTCGGTGGCTGCTTGTGTCTGGGGCTTCCGACATGACCGTTCTCTTGAGGTAAGTCCTGATTTTTTAGGCTTCATACAAGATCTGGAAAGTGATGGGAGTCCCATTTCCTGTTTTTTCAAGAGGTTCTCCACTTAGGCCTCTTTCACATGACCGTTTTATTTTTTTCGTTTACGGTCCGTTTTTTGCGTTCCGTATACGGTACCCTTCATTTTAATGGTTCCGCAAAAAAACCTGAATGTATGTATTATTTTATGCCCAGTCCAATTTTTTTCTCTGTAATTACTGTATGCGGATTACTGAAACGGAAACATAACGGATCCGTGAAAAACGGATCGCAAAACACTGAAAAAGCCATACGGTCGTGTGAAAGAGGTCTTAGGATGATGTCTACTTGTTGGGGTACGGCTACATGTACAGGTTTTTTTGATGCAGTTTATGAAGCCAAAACCAGGAGTAGATCATGAGAAGTAATATCTGTCCGTAATGTTTGCTTTTCTTTTTAGATCCATTCCTGATTTTTGCCTTCACAAACCCTGAAAGTATAGCATTCGGTCAGTGGAGATCCGCATGCGGATCCTGATGCCAGAAAGCATCATGTATGGGCAGCAAACTGATCAGCTGTGAAGAAACCTGAAAATAAGCGTTCATAGTCTCTGCGATGCCACCAGTCAGTGGTGTATCTGTAACAGGACAGGTGGGAGACGCGGGAGACGCTCTTTGTAACCACTCTCCACTCTGGAGAGGAGGGTCCTGAACAGAAGATCCCCTCTAATAACTGCCCAGTACAGTGTGTGAAATTTGGGTTTCCTAAGGCTAGTTTCATACTAGCGCTACTAATCTGACAGGCTGCTCCCGTAGGGAACTGCACGCAGCGGTTTTCTTCCGGCCGATTCTCGGCATATATGCCTGATCTTTGCTGGTCCCCATTGTAGTCAGTGGGTCTGGACGGAGACTTTCATGTTTCCGACAGCCTGCCGGATCCTTAGCACTAGTGTGAAATTAGCCTAAACCAGATAACCCCTTTCAAAGATGTCTTCTCACATTAAAGGGGTTACTGATATAATTTTAAATTCACATTGTAGCAGGACTATGTGAAAAAAAACACACCCTCCATTTAAATGGCGCGGTCCCTGTGAAAACTGGGGACCCATTCATCATCACGAGACCTCTGTAGCCAATCGGTGACCTTGGTTAAGTGTGCAAGAAGGGCACGTCTCTTGCTAATTTTCAGGGTTTTTTTTTTGTTTGTTTTTTAATACAGTCCTGTCTACAGTGCGAGTTTAAATTATACTGGACAACCCCTGTAAGTGGATGGCTATACCCCTTACCAGAGATATAAAGCAGCCGCCCCACCCTCCCCTTCAGTTTTGGGGAGGAGGAGGGGAGCCGTTGGAGAGCTGACAGGAGGAAAGGAAATATAATACAAAATATATAGAAATGTGGCCTCATCATCATTATACTGACCCCCATAATAAAGTTATGTTATTTATACCAACACTGAACGCTGTAAATAAATTTCACAAAATAATGTAAAAATTAAAGTTTTATTTTTATCTTTCCCCCTAAAATTTTATAATAAATGTTATTTAATACACTATATACACCCCAAAATGGTTCCACAACTCAAAAAATAGGAAGGAAAAATTAACGTATGACTGCTGGAACACAAAGGGCGAGCATGTTCCTGGTCCTTAAGACTAAAATTAATGATGTCACTAAGGGGTTAAAAATAGTGTCCCCTAACTTGTGCGCCAACAAGATTTACTTGAGACACACGTTAAAAATCTACAATCAAAAGTGACATTTTTTTTAAAGGTTTTTCTAATTTTAATGTGACTGTGAGGAAGATAAAGGGGTTTTCCAGTGTTTAGGTATCTGTGCCGTTTCCGGTGCTGCTGTACTCTAGCGCCGTTTTCTTCCCCTTTTATTTAGACCTCCATAAACGTTGTCTCCACATAGACTTGAATGTGGCAGTATTACATATGTACCAAACTCCAGTTATGATACAAGAGTAGGACAGAAAAATAAAGATTTAGGTTGACTTGTGCTGTATACAATTCCTGTATAAAGAACAACTCCCGCAAAAAAATGTATTCTCTGACCTGCTAGAAAGGTACATGATGTAACTGTAGTGAATGTAATCTTCTTACCAGTGTCTGTATTTGTGAGTTATAACCTCCCTTCTGATCCTCAGCTGTGTCATGTGACCAACAATCAGACTTTCCAAATAACACAGCATCTTATGTATTCCTATGGTAGCCTCAATGTCAGTCTCATAGAAATATAGAATGTGTTGGCAGATAAGAACCATTTGGCCCATCTAGTCTGCCCAATATACTGAATACTATGAATAGCCCCTGGCCCTATCTTATATGAAGGATGGCCTTATGCCTATCCCATGCATGCTTAAACCCCTTCACTGTATTTGCAGCTACCACTTCTGCAGGAAGGCTATTCCATGCATCCACTACTCTCTCAGTAAAGTAATACTTCCTGATATTACTTTTAAACCTTTGCCCCTCTAATTTAAAACTATGTCCTCTTCTAGCTGTTTTTCTTCTTTTAAATATTCTCTCCTCTTTTACCTTGTTGATTCCCTTTATGTATTTAAAAGTTTCTATCATATCCCCTCTGTCTCGTCTTTCTTCCAAGATATACATGTTAAAGAGGACCTTTCACCGATTATTACACTATGAACTAACTATACAGACATGTAGAGCGGCCGCTCCGTTCTCCTGCTATGCCCTCCGGTATCTCCGTTCCCTAAGTTATGGTAGGCGGAGTCTGCCCTTGTTCTGCTGTAGCGCTGGCCAATCGCAGCGCAGAGCTCACAGCCTGGGAGGTTATTTTCTCCCAGGCTGTGAGCTCTGTAATGCGATTGGCCAGCACTACAGAAGAACAAGGGCAGACTCCGCCTACCATAACTTAGTGAACGGAGATACCGGAGGACATAGCAGGAGAACGGAGCGCCGCCCGGGGATAATAGTAAGTGCAGTGAGATCCCCGGGCGCCGCTCTACATGTCTGTATAGTTAGTTCATAGGGTAAGAATCGGTGAAAGGTCCTTTAATCTTTCCTGGTAAGTTTTATCCTGCAATCCATGTACCAGTTTAGTAGCTCTTCTCTGAACTCTCTCCAAAGTATCAATATCCTTCTGGAGATATGGTCTCCAGTACTGAGCACAATACTCCAAATTAGGTCTCACTAGTGATCTGTAGAGCGGCATGAGCACCTCCCTCTTTCTACTGGTAATGCCTCTCCCTATACACCCAAGCATTCTGCTAGCATTTCCTGCTGCTCTATGACATTGTCTGCCTACCTTTAAGTCTTCTGAAATAATGACCCCTAAATCCCTTTCCTCAGATACTAAGGTTAGGACTGTATCACTGATTTTATATTCTGCTCTTGGGTTTTTACACCCCAGGTGCATTATCTTGCACTTATAAACGTTAAATTTTAGTTGCCAGATTTTTGACCATTCCTCTAGTTTTCCTAAATCCTTTTCCATTTGGTGTATCCCTCCAGGAACATCAACCCTGTTACAAATGTTTGTGTCATCAGCAAAAAGACACACCTTACCATCGAGACCTTCAGCAATTTCACTGATAAAGATAATGAATAGAGAAGTAACTGACTTCCCGTCCTGCGTCAGTTGGAGATCAGAGTCTTGGTCACATGACACAGCTGAGAAGCAGAAGGGAGGTGATAACTCACAAATACAGTCACTGATGAGAAGATTACATTCACTGCAGATTACATTATGCATCTTTCTAACAGGTCAGAATTTTTTTTTTTTGCAGGAGTTCTTTAATGTCGTCTTGTTGGTTCACAATTAATATACTAGAACTAAAGTAAAGACTGACACAGAAGGATAATTGTAAGAGATTGAGGGGTGCGGACACACTGGGTAGTGCATGATCATGTAATTTTTAACTTTTGTCTCTTCGTTGCAGTTGGAAATCTTGTGTTCGGTTAATATATTGCAGTTCATATTCATTGCGTTAAGGCTTGACGGCATCATCACGTGGCCATGGCTTGTAAGTGGTTTTCTTCAGGTCTTCCTGGAGCGCTCTGCTGTTGGGGAGGTGTGATTGTTATATCGGGGTTTTATTCTGTAAATTACCAGATCTTCCTGATTGTAGGTAGTCTGCGTGCCGCTCTGGATCCTGATGTCCTTCCTCTGTTTGGTGGTCCTGTACTACATCGTGTGGTCTGTCCTGTTCTTGCGCTCCATGGATGTCATCGCTGAGCAGAGAAGGACTCACATCACCATGGCGGTCAGCTGGATGGCCATAGTTGTGCCTTTGCTCACTTTTGAGGTATTTTACCTTTATAAAGAAGTGCTGGTCGTTCACTCTAATGAGATTAGTGTCACATATCTAATACCACATTGGTAGGAACGCAGCATAAATGAGTGTCTGAGTTTTCAGCAGTGCAGAGATGAGGGCTACAGACGAGCCATCAGGGCAGCTCCCCGACGGATTTGGTTGAGAAGGCGACAGAGCAGCCTGCTCAGAGAAAAGATGCAGGCTGCAGAGTAAAAGAAGGTGAACATTTTTAGTAAAAGCCTATTGGGCAAAAAAAAATCTTTAGCCCATAATGAGTAAAGTGGTCTAATAAAAAAATAAAAAATAAATAAAATAAAAAACTTTTTAGTGGTGCCTACAGACTTTTTAAAGGGGTTTTCTTCTTTGCATCAACACCCTTTTAAAATAGTCATTTATGAAGGCTGTTGTAATTCTCTAATGTATTTCCTGTTCTGGGCTGTGGTCACATGACCATGTCCATTCAGCTGTTACTTCTTGTGGTGTTATGTCCATGAGAGTATCACCAGGGCAGCGATAGGGGAGTGTCTGTAACTAGCTGGTGGGAGGAGCTATAAACTAACTCGGGGTTGTTGGAGGCGGTGCTTGACTTGTGGTAGAGAAAGGAGAAGTGCATCATGGGATTGGTTGGATACAAAGAAAAGGGGGTTAGTCAGCACCTCCCAATGCGCAGGTGCACGCTGCCATGGCTAAAAACATAGAGAAAAAAGACAATGCAACAGCACCCTGCAAACCAAATAAAGTACAATAATGCCATAGTCACAAAAAATATTACAGTGCTAATGCTACACTTATTTATAAAGTGAGATGCTTGGCAAATGCATTTTGTACAAAACCATGTCGCCAAACATCAAGGCGATCTCTGTAAGACGGGTCCGAACACTAAATACTATCTCTGTTATGCGCCATAATGGCCGCCATAAAGTTCAGGAAGTGTTAGTTCCACATGCATGCTGGGTCCACTCTGGCAGAGTCTTACAGAGATCGCCTTGACGTTTGGCAGACGGGCTCAAATGGTTTTGTACAAAATGCATTTGACAAGCATCTCACTTTATAAAATATGGCATTATTGTACTTTATCTGTTTTGCAGAGTGCTGCTGCATTGTCTTTTTTTCTCTATTGGTTGGATACAGCTATATAAAGGGTGGAACAAACCACAGCGATTTGGCGAAAATCAGTCAGGAAAGGTCAAGGACATGCCTATATATTTTCAGAAAATAGACACCTGGTACATTGTCAGAATGGCACGTGGCTCTTTATACACACAGGCACCTTTGTGCAATTTTGTGCTAAATTGTAATTTTTTAATAAAACAATGTTAGGCTACATTCACACGTCAGTATTTTTCTATAATCCGATTTTCTGTCCGTTTTTTGCGGATCCGTTGTTCCTGAAAATGTTTCCGTATGTCATCCGTTTTTTGCGGATCCACAAAAAACGGAAACGTATAAATTTCAATAAGCAAATAAAGTTGTTTGGATTTCTTAAAAAAAAAATTAAAATGTAATTTCCAGGAACGGATTCCGTATAAAACGGATGACATACGGAATGACATCCGTATGTCATCCGTTTTTTGCGGATCCATTGACTTTGTATTGTACCAGGATCCGATTTTTCAGGAAAAGAATAGGACATGTTTTATATTTAAACGGACGAACGGAACAACGGAAACGGACAGCACACATTGTGCTGTCCGATTTTTTCCAGGACCCATTGAAAATGAAAGGGTCCAGATCTGGTCCTGATCTGTTCCAGAAAAAACGGAACAGATCAGGAAAGAAAAAACGGACGTGTGAATGGACCCTAAAAGTGTGACCCAAGCAGAAAATGTATAACACCCCTCACCTCCTAGAAATAAAAGTTCAGCATGTGCAGAGCAGATGCATACCACTTAGGCCTAGATAAACCAGAACTGGAAAGCATTTGGTAAATAATTGCTTTATGGCAGCTCCATGGTCCGTAGACACAATGGTCTGGAGGGGACCTCATTGGTTTCTATGGGAGAGTTTTGTAGGCTTGCTCTGTGACCTGTGCAGAGGTCATTGTACAAGGAAAAAACTATGTAAAAATAATATATCAAGTGTGTACGCCCTTAAAGGGAACCTGTCACCGAGATTTTGTGTATAGAGCTGAGAACATGGGTTGCTAGATGGCCGCTAGCACATCTGCAATACCCAGTCCCCATAGCTCTGTGTGCTTTTATTGTGTAAAAAAAAAAAAATGATTTGATACATATGCAAATTAACCTGAGATGAGTCCTGTACGTGAGAGGAGTCAGGGACAGGACTCATCTCAGGTTAATTTGCGTATGGAGCAAATCGTTGTTGTTTTTTTTTACATAATGAAAGCACACAGAGCTATGGGGACTGGGTATTGCGGATGTGCTAGCGGCCATCTAGTAACCCATGTCCTCAGCTCTATACCCAAAATCCCGGTAACAGGTTCCCTTTAATAACACTAAAACTTGAAGCCTTGCAATATTTGTCATCCACAAACAGCTGCAGTGCTACCAAAAGCTATGGTGCACGGCCTACTGTCTATAAAAGTGCAACTTAAAGGGGTTCTCTCACTTCATCAAATGGCATTTATTATGTAGAGGAAGTTACTACCAGACACTTACTAATGTATTGCGATTCTCCATATTGCTTCTTTTGCTGGCTGGATTAATTTTTATGTATTATACACTTCTCGTTTCCATGGTTATGACCACCCTGCAATGCAGCAGCAGTGGTTGTGCTTGCACGTCATAGGAAAAAGCACAGGCTTTTTTGGTGACCATAGTGTGCAGGCACGGCCAGCGTTACTGGATTACAGGGCGGTCGTACCCATGGAAACGAGCAGTGTGTAATGTGATGGAAAAAGGAATCCAGCCAGCAAAGGAGGCAATATGGAGAATCGCGATGCATTAGTAAAAGTCTTGTATTAACAGTTTCTCTACATGATAAATGCCATTTGCTGAAGTGACACAACCCCTTTAAGTAATATCCACCTCCATGCAACATTGATAAGCAAAAATTGCCTGCAAATTCAGATTTGTAACTAAACTATGCAAGCAAAATATACTGTACTCTGTAAGATCGGAGCTCGTACATACCAAATGTCTGACTGCTCAATGTGTTGAAGTAATGCAAAAACTGCAGGAAAGCACCAACCAACTTTTGCATGCAGATATTGGGAATTATATAGGTATGCCATGTTTAATCTTTTACAAACTGTAATCCTAAATCAAACATTGTTTGCTTTCATATGGGTGTAATGCAAGTGCTTTATTGTGTACAGGATTGGGACAGTGTAAAATGACATTTTTTTGATATGCGTGTGGGGCAAGAGTACGATGTGACTTATTTGACATTGCAATCCAGATGCTAGTAATCATCTGTATCATGGGATCATAGACGCAGAGGAGTGATTAGATGAGACCCCCCCCCCCCATATTTACCAACCAGAGAGCAACCTTCCCCCTTTGATACAGGGGGAATGTAATAATGCGCACAGAAGTCCGTGTTAACCCTCCCCCTGGGGTCATGCACTTATGTATATGTAGAGGAGGGTCTATTTCTCTACTATTCCTACAGCCTGTCAGTACGTCCCCCACTGCCCTTCTAACTCCATGCTGGCTGAGATAACAGCCGGGTTAAGGGGGGGAGACTACGTCAACATGTTGTATCTCAGGCTGTAGATGTGAGGCACATCCTGTTTCAAATCTGAGAGCTTTAAAACAAGAGTGGGATTGCAGTGCTAGTTGCAACACAGGAGACCATAGCACATTTATATATTAGGTCGGAAGCAAGATCTCTCTCTTCAGTGGGCTGTATCATGCCTAGACGCCTAAATTCTTAGCTTTAAAACAAGACCTGGTTGTTATACAGCCTGATGGCATTATTAGTAGCTAGGCTATATCTCCTACATCCTCGGCTACTGTAGTGCCTCCCTGGGAGGATGTATTAAAAGATATCCTTGGCAGCAAAAGGGTTAAAGGTGTTTTGGGAACCAAACCTATAACTGCTAACCATTCTGCTCAGAATCCCTTTACTGGCCATATCTTACCGCATCTTTCTTCACTTCACAACAATATACGGATCAGTATGCCTTCTCTCTCTGTAGATCCTGCTTGTTCATCGGCTGGACGGACATAATTTGTTCTCTTACATCCCCATCTTTGTCCCTTTGTGGCTTTCATTAATTACCCTGATGGCAACGACATTTGGACAGAAAGGAGGGAATCACTGTAAGTACTGCACGTGTGATGTGGTGACGTTGTAGCCTCCTTCTAGGTGACTTACTGTAACCGTAATCTTACAGGGTGGTTTGGTATTCGTAAAGACTTTTGCCAGTTCCTGCTGGAGATCTTCCCCTTCTTGCGGGAATACGGGAATATCTCCTACGACATTCACCACGAGGACAGCGAAGACGCCGAGGAGACCCCTGTGCCAGAGCCGCCCAAGATAGCGCCCATGTTCCGCAAGAAGACTGGTGTTGTTATCACACAGAGCCCGGGGAAGTATGTGGTGCCACCACCCAAACTGAACATCGACATGCCTGATTAACGCGACATTACACCGACACGTCCTGTACCGCTCCTCATTACTAGACTGTAAACTCCACTGACCTCACTCCTTTTAATGTAATCTACTTTATAATGCAGCTCTCCTGACAAGTATGTTTTAGCAAATACTTGCATTGCTGTTTTTAAAAAAAATATTCGGAAGCATTACTAGAACTCTGTGTTGTGCCGCTCCTCTGTTATTCCTCCTGGCAACATATGAATAAACTGCATGTTACGATTCCCTTGCTCAGTTGGGCATGTCCCTACACACTGACATTGTCCATTCAATGCTAACAGTGTCAAACTGCATAAGGACACCGCCTATGAAAACCCAGTTTTCAATACATTTGTAAGAGAGGAACCGCACAATATTGGAGAACAACTGAAAAGATGGTCCAGAATTTTCATTTCAGGAGTAATACTGGTATTTAGTAAAACAGACTTGTCGGGTATGTGTCCTGACACCCATCCATGGTGCTGCATGGAGATCCCTGACCATGTCAGCTCAGCTTCTAGATGAATTATCAATTCCTAATTAATTTTAATGTACATTGCTATTTGCCAATATTTTTTATTTGTTTGCATTGTGCACGGAGCCATTGCTTTGGACTGATCTCGCATCTCTTCCATTCTAGCCTCTTTTTTTTTTTTTATACGGACACTATGCCTTCTCATAAGAAATGGTCAAGCTTGGTGTTCTCTGCTGCATGGGGACTACTCCTTTCTTTAGGATTTAGTGTTTTTTAATGTTTCGGCCATGCTTGCTTGTATAGTATTTATAAAGGAAAATCCACACATTTTGGCAATGTAATATATTCTGTGGAAAATGCGATGTCTGTACAGTATAAATACAGAGTATTTTTGTAAAGTAAGGTTCGTATAAAACGAGAGACGCTGATAATGAAACGTCATGAATAATGCTCCAATGAAATCTGTAACCCTGACCCGCCAATTACTGTGCTTTCATTGTTAAAGAAGTTGTCTTGTAGCTGACGACCCCTATGGTCCTAACCTGTGCCCCCTTTAAAAAAAACACAAAAAAACCCTCGCCTGTCCACCTGTGCTGAACCGTAGTTCTTGGCCATTTCCAGTCCCCACAGGACTGGTATTGGATTTGTTCAGTGACATACTGTTCAAAACTGATGTGACCGCTGAGACCTGTGATTGGCTGCAGAACCTGTCATCAGATCCATCCTATTGAAAGCATCTACCAGCGAGTTTCATCCCCTGTACGGAGCGTGCGCCAAACACAGGAGAGGTCGGGGTGCTGCATGGAGAGTAAGCAGTGCCCTTGTTGCACCCAGGATCTAATTTACATATGATTTAAAGGGAACCTGTCATCAACGTTATGCTGATCTCACTGAGGGCAGCATAAAATAGTGACAGAAATGCTGATTTCAGCGGTGTGTCACTCATGAGCTAAGAGTAAGTGGTTGCCGAGAACCAGCATCATAATCATTGCAGCCCAGGCCTTGAAAAGAGTCAAATCTACCCGAGAAGAGTCCTGGTTATTCATAATCTCCTGCTCTCTCACCCATCTGCTGATGATTGGCAGTTATCTCCTAGAGAGAAGGGGAGAAAACTAAGTAGAAGACTCAGCCATCAGCAGGTGGGCGGGAGAGCAGGACTTCATGAATAACCAGGACTCTTCTCAGGTGGTCGTGACTCTTTTTCCAGGCCCAGTCTGCAAAGATTGTGATGTTGGTTCTCAGCAAGAACTTACTTTTTACTTATAAATGACAGAGCGCTGAAATCAACTCACCTGTTTCTACTTTATGCTGCCGTTAGTATGTGCAGCATAAAGTTGATGACAGGTTCCCTTTAAGAGCTGTTTTCTCTGCAATAAGGCCACAGAGCGACATGGGAGCAAGAACATTAGATTCAGTCTGCAAGGGGTCATCAGCATGTAAACTGGTTTTAATAGGATGGATTTAATGGGACACCGGTTAGGACTAGGGATGAGCGAATAGACTTCGGAAGAAACCACTTGGAAGCGGAACCGAACCAGAGTTAAAAAAAAAACAAAAATATGGCTTTTTACAGTATAAATCAATTTCTGAAGTTATTATGCGAAGTCTCGCTCATCGGAGCCAATACATTCTAATACTGTACAGAGCGCTCGCTCCGTACAGTATTGAAATTGAGTTTTATGCGAATCGACTTTGGATGTTTCATCCGAAGTCGATTCACTCATCCCTAGTTATGACTAGAGTTGTTGCGATACCAAATTTTTGATTCGATTTCGATACCATAAAGTATTGCGATACTCTATACCAAGTGAAAAAATAAAACCTAAAAAGCCACGTGCATTCCGCATTTAAAAAAAATGGTGAATTGCGCAGTTTTTATTAACTTCTTTTTTTTCTGTTCCAGCGTTCACCGCATAGATTTTTTTAAAATATTTTAATAGTTTGGACTTTTCGGACGTGGTGATATGTTTATTTATGTATTGTTTATATATTTTATATGTAAAATTGGAAAGGGGGGGATTTATACTTGATGTGTGTTTTTTTTTTTTTTTACAGTTTATTTAATAACTATTTCCCCCCCCTTAGGGGCTAGAACCTGGGATCTTTTAATCCCTTGTCCTATTCACCATGATAGATCTCTATTAGAGTGAATAGGACGTCACACTCTGCCTGCTGCCCTGTGCATAGTACACACAGGAGCAGGGAGCCGACTATGGCAGCCAGGTCTTCAGTAGCATCCTGGCTGCCATGGTAACCGATCGGATTACACTGCTGGGGCTCCGATCAGAAGCTGCCACTGCTACCAATGAGGAGGAGGGGACCCTGTGGCCACTGCCACCAATGATTTTAATACTGGGGGGGTGCACTGCGCCACCAATGATAATTAAGCTTTAATACAGGAGGCGGGTGTCTGCTGCAGAATCGCATAGCCGAGACCCTGCCCGGGGAGCTCTGATCAGCGGCAGACAAAAGTATCGCTTGGGTATCAAAATTTTGATACACGCAACAACCCTAGTTAGGACCATAGGGGTTGTCAGCTCCTAGGCTGACCAATCAGTTTATATGTAAAATATTCTAGATATTAATAAGTTATTCGGCAGCAAAACAGTGTTGTTGTACAGCAGAATTCATTAAATCAATTGTTCATCATAATCTAGTTTCCTTTGAGACACTCACAATGGAAGGGTTAATCCATTGGACGCAAAGAACGATCCCAATTTGAAAAGGGCCGATCATGCCCGTCTCCGACCTCAGTCTTCTGCAGTCACCAAAATCCAGCCGTCTCAGATAGACTAGAGCACCTCTTAGAGGGTATTCACACATGGCTGATTTTTATATTTTTTTTTAAGTATCCATCTCATTCGTCTGAGTGGGGCTTGTAAATGCTGGAGGACGAATCAGTTGATGACGAGAAGCCTTTGCTGTGGTAGAGGTGTGTCTCTGGGCCACATCTTTACATGCCTCTTGAGGACAGGTCACCGCTGAGACCAGTGATTGGCTGCAGTGACGAACTTGACCCCCGTCTAGAAGTTTACAGGATGGAGCCAGGAACCCTGCACAGAGCGTTGTGGAGCACGATATATTTTTTTTCACTAGGTACAACACGCTGCTGTGACTAATCAAAAAGGGCCAAAAGACTGGCCAATCCCTTTAAATGGTATTGGTATATTGCTAGGATATGCCATCACTTGTGAACGGTGGTGGTCCAATCACTGTGACCTCCATTGATCCCTTCTAAGTTTTCCCTGCGTAACGGTGCTCCCGGCCTCCGAGCTGTGTCATGAACTGGGGCCAGCCCTATTTTGTAGGATTTTTGGCATGCATATTTTGCGGATCTGCGACTTGTGGACCCCAAAACAGATACAGTTGTGTGAATGCTCCCTTATTAACCCAGCATTGTTTATATGACAGAACTGCTCAATGGGATCCTGAGGCAGGAGCCACCACTTCAGGGTTCACCCAACACAGATTGATTGCTGGATACATTTCATGATAATCCAGCAACTAACGGATCTCATATTGAAAATTATTAACATGAGTTGATGGTGAGCAGGTCTGGGGGCATTGCTGGGTTTGACTATGTTATAATGCTGTCCTGTACACACATGGTATATACACTGTTTTTTTTTTTTTTACATCCTCATATGTCGATTATAAAAAAAGGACAAAAAAACACATTTTCCTAGGTTATCTCAAAGTCACCACTGCTCAGCGTGATCCCAAAATCATTTTACTGCAGGGAAAATTAGCTTGTTCCTGGCAATGCCCGCACAGAACACCAGTAAACTGTGGGCATTTACAAACGATGGGACGTTTTTCCTGTAATGAATCCTAAATGTTAATAAATGGGTTTATATTAACATCCACACATTCTCGTAGATAATAATAAGGCAAAGATGGTTTGTTTCCTGACAACATAATCAGCCCCAACATAATGGGATAAGGGGGAGGCTGGGTCAAAGGAGGCTGTTAGATTCTCTTTCCCCCCCCCCCCTTCCCAGGTCTGATATCACCTGAATCACTCAAAAAGTATCAGTGTACAATGTATACATTATAAAAGCTAAAACTAGATGTACAGTAAATAAAAAAATCATCGGGTACATTCACATCAGTGTTAAGAAATCCGACAGAAGAACATCCTGCCGGAGTTGGAGAATGCCGTGAACTGCCAGATCGCCATTGTCTATAATGGGATCTGTCCTGTTTCCAGCAGAAACTCCAACTTTCAGCTGGACAAAAAGTCCTGCATGATGACTTTTTGTCTGGCCGTAAACTGACACTTCTGCCAGAAACCTGTCTAATCCCATTATAGTCAATAGGGATCCGACCGTTCACAGCATTGTCCAGCTAAGGGCTCTTTCACACTTGCGTTGTCCGGATCCGGCGTGTACTCCATTTGCCGGAGGTGCCCGCCGGATCCGTAACAACGCAAGTGAACTGAAAGCATTTGAAGACGGAACAGTCTTCAAAATGCTTTCAGTGTTACTATGGCAGCCAGGACGCTATTAAAGTCCTGGGTGCCATAGTAGTAGTGGGGAGCGGGGGAGCAGTATACTTACAGTCCGTGCGGCTCCCGGGGCGCTCCAGAATGACGTCAGAGCGCCCCATGCGCATGGATGACGTGATCCATGTGATCACGTCATCCATGCGCGTGGGGCGCCCTGACGTCATTCTGGAGCTCCCCGGGAGCCGCACGGACAGTAAGTATAGCGCTCCCCACTACTACTATGGCACCCAGGACTTTAATAGCGTCCTGGGTGCCATAGTAACCATTCAGAAAAAGCTAAACGTCGGATCCGGTAATGCGCCAAAACGACGTTTAGCTTAAGGCCGGATCAATGCCTTTCAATGGGCATTAATTCCGGATCCGGCCTTGCGGCAAGTGTTCCGGATTTTTGACCAGAGCAAAAAGCGCAGCATGCTGCGGTATTTTCTCTGGCCAAAAAACGTTCCGGAACTGAAGACATCCTGAACGGATTTCTCTCCATTCAGAATGCATGGGGATAATCCTGATCAGGATTCTTCCGGCATACAGCCCCGACGACGGAACTCTATGCCGGAAGAAAAGAACGCAGGTGTGAAAGAGCCCTAAGCTGGATACAGTGAACTCCAGCAAGTTCTTCTTCTGCCGGATTGCTTAACGCTGATGTGAACGTACCCTCCGTGGCCCAAAAAACACAGAATTCAAAATAAGTATATGAAATAAGTTATATATTGTTAAGGCGTCCCTGTTACCACAAAATGCAGTGCAATCTGCATGCAGCATGTTATAGAGCAGGAGGAGCTGCGCTGACTGATACATAGTTTTTGTGGGAATTAATTTATTCATTAAAATACCATATCCGCTTTCTCTTCACTTGTACACAGGACAGTCTAATCAGGGAGAATCACTGATAACACCTCCCCTGTGTACAGAGATCAGTGACTGACAGCTATCTCTGTATACACACTTACACAGCGAATGCTATCACTGATAATAGCTGAGTGGACCTTTCTGAGCTCAGAAAGAGCAGAGATACCACTGTGATAAGTGTGGTACAGGCCTAGAGCCAGTCTAAGCTTACACCATCTTTAGTATTAGTAAAGCCAGACCTTTGTTTGTCCCCATATTGGACTTGAACATGCGATTACCATACACTGCAATACTTCTGTATTGGGCGTTATCTCTGATCCCAGCTGTATTAGGCTACTTTCACACCTGTGTTTGGTGCGGATCCGTCTGGTATCTGCACGGACGGATCCGCACCTATAATGCAAACGCTTGGATCCGTTCAGAACGGATCCGTTTGCATTACCATGATAATGCAAACGGATCCGTTCAGACTTTACATTGAAAGTCAATGGGGGACGGATCAGTTTGAAGATTGAGCCATATTGTGTCATCTTCAAACGGATCCGTCCCCATTGACTTACATTGTAAGTCTGAACGGATCCGTTTGCCTCTGCACGGCCAGGCGGACACCCGAACGCTGCAAGCTGCGTTCAGGTGTCCGCCTGCTGAGCGGAGCGGAGGACAAACGGTGCCAAACTGATGCATTCTGAGCGGATCCGCATCCACTCAGAATGCATTAGGGCTGGACGGATCCGTTCGGGGCCGCTTGTGAGAGCCTTCAAACGGAGCTCACAAGCGGAGCCCCGAACGCTAGTGTGAAAGTAGCCTAACACTGCTGACATTGACTATGTATGGAGCAGGCTCAGCTCATGACCCTGCGCCATACACTCCTCACTCACCTGTGATGTACATTTACATCGAGGTGTACAAAGGTGTTAATTAATATCAAGGTGAGCCCATGTATCACAGTTTTGCCATGGCACTTTGCTGCGATTTTCAAATATAATATTGCAGTTATTTGTGCGACATGACACACTCAGTTTGTGACTTTTACTCCATTGATTTTAATACAACTTGCTTGTGACTTTACTAGTGTTGAGCGAATCTGATTTGGATTGCTCTATCTGAACCAGATTCATTTGCAAACTTAAATGGCCACTAAGTTTTCAAAAAACATTTGATACGTAATAGAATCATATCAAAAGTTTAGATCGGCGGAGGGCTGACACCCCCACCGATCCCAAGAAGCGCTCGCATAGTGCGTGCTCTCTCCTCGGTGCTTGAGACTGGCTCCATAGAAGTCTATGGGCTTGTCTCTATTCAGTCCTCAGCATTGTTATGCACACGCTTCTTCTCCCTCGTTCTAGGGATCGTGGTGGTCTCCGCTCTCAGACCCCCAAAGATCTAAACTTTTGATATGTCTTTAGGACATTTCAAAAGTTTTTTTGAAAAGTTAGTGAACAGTTAAGTGAAGCCATATTATTGTTTTATTCACTCATATAGCGCCAAGATATTCCACAGCACTGTACATAGGCTGCCATCACTCATATCGGTACCTGTCCCCATTGGGGTTCACCATCTACATTTCTAATTAACGTATAATTAGGGGGGGTGGGGGGGGGGGTAACTCAGAACACCCAGGGGATATCCACTCAATCTCCATGCAGATGTTGCCCTTGGATGGATTTAAACCCAGGACCCCAGCGCTCATTAGTGATGAGCAAAGTATTTGTCATCAAGCGCATTTCTTTGTAAGCAGCAATTGCGCCGCCCCCGTCATTGTACCCCTCAGATTCTGCGTTCATAGCTAAATGCGGCCTTTGACAGTAGAGATGAGTCAGAGGGGAGTCCTCTCCTGCATAACGGAAACGGGGCCGATCAGTTATGCAGGCCATAGACTTCTATTATGACTGAATGCCTCTAAGGCCTCTTTCACACGGGTGCGGGTGCGTTCCGGGAACACCCACGATTTTTCCGCACGAGTGCAAAACATTATAATGCGTTTTGCACCCGCGTGAGAAAAATCGGGTTCTGTAAATAGTATTATTTTCCCTTATAACATGGTTATAAGGGAAAATAATAGCATTCTGAATACAGAATGCATAGTAAAACATCGCTGGAGGGGTTAATTAATTATTTTTTTTTAACTCCCCTTAGTCCACTTGTTCGCGGCCCGGCATCTCCTTCTGGCTTCATCTGATCTCTGTGCAGCAACAGGACCTGTGGTGACGTCATTCCGGTCATCACATGGTACGTCACGTGATCTTTTACCATGGTGATTCACCATGGTAAAAGATCATGTTACGTACCATGTGATGACCGGAGTGACGTCATCAAAGTTCCTTGACCTATAATTAATGCTCACCACAGGTCCTATTCAGTAAAGGGGACAGAAGTAGATGCCGACATCGCGATCAAGTGGATTAAGGTGAGTTAAATGATTTTTTTTTTTTTTTTTAACCCCTCCAGCGCTATTTTACTATGCATTCTGTATTCAGAATGCTATTATTTTTCCTTATAACCATGTTATAAGGGAAAATAATAATGATCGGGTCTCCATCCCGATCGTCTCCTAGCAACCATGCGTGAAAATCGCACTGCATCCGCACTTGCTTGCGGATGCTTGCGATTTTCACGCAACCCCATTCATTTCTACGGGGCTTGCGTTACGTGAAAAACGCACAAAGAGGAGCATGCTGCGATTTTCACGCAACGCACAAGTGATGCGTGAAAATCACCGCTCATGTGAACATAGAAATGAATGGGTCAGGATTCCGTGCGGATGCAATGCGTTCACCTCCCGCAATGCATCCGCGCGGAAAACTCGCTCGTGTGAAAGGGGCCTAAAAGGTATTCCGTCATAGAATTGCGTTATGGTCCATGGTAACGGAATCCATAACGCAATTTACCTTTTTACCAGTAAACGAAGTGTGAACGAATTTCCAAATATGAAATTTGCTCATCTCTAATTACAGTGTAAATTTTTTTTAAAAAAATTAATAAATTACATCATACTTACCTCGTCCATTTGCTCGCGACAGGCCGACCGCCACCATCTTGATTGAAGATATGGCACAAAATTGTGATGACGGCCAGCGTGGTGACGTCATACCTCACTGCCCACGGGATTTCATGCGAGATCTTCAGTCAAGATGGCGGCCCGTCACGAGCAAATGGATCAGGTATATATAATATTTTATTTTTCTTTACACCATTTAAGGGAAAATGGTGAAATCCACTTTGTGGACTTGGATTCGCTCAACACCAATGCTGATAAAACATGGGTATGGTTTTATATAAAATGCGTTTATTGCCGTCAGACGTTGCACTGACTGTATATCGTAATACTCTTGATTAGGAAGAATCGCTGGCAGAAGGAGACGAGACTCGCACATGCATTCACCGTGCGCTGCCTCCAGGTCCATGTCCCCAATGTCTTTCCATTCATTCAACAGGGAATGAATTCCTCGGGTATGGTCACCTGCCAAACGTCTTTTCCACCTCTTGCTGGAATCGGCTTCAATAACCACCTGGCGTTGGAAACGACTGTGAGGTATTTGCCTTGCAGTCCGGTTAACAGGGCTTTGTTCTCAAGTTCAGTGATATCCTCGCTGGTGACATCATCGGTCAGCTGCCAGGTATCGCCTATGTCAATAAGTCCTGTGAAAAGAATACGCAATGTGAAAAGCTGCACCGTGAAGAATGGATTTGGAAATCGGATAAATCGCAATATCCAATAACTTAATATCTCCCTCAGCAGCAGGAGCGTTCTGATAACAGCAGATCTCTAAAACAGTGGAGGTGACACTATCATTCCGTTCTCCCTGGGAAAAAGTGCAGTGCAGCAAAACAGTCCTGTAAAAACTTTTTATTCCATCACGTAAAAAAGGGTCACCGCATGTAATCCAAAGTGGCAGAATGGCTTACGCAGTTCGGATGGACACCATTCTTAGTCATAGTCTTGACGCTCTAGCTGACCAAGTCTGTATGGGGCTCTGTACTAATGGAGCACATTATAGTCAATGGGGACGGAGCGGCAGCCCGGGGGCACGTCGAAATAGCCGCAGGACGGATCCGACATGGTGAACAGCATGTCGGATCTGTCCTGCCGCAAGTGTGAAACTAGCCTAATACCAAGCGATCAAAAAGTCATACGCACCCCACAATAGTACCAATCAAACTGTCATCTCATACCAAAAGAAATGAGCCCCTACATAAGACAGTCGCCCAAAAAAAAAAAAATGGCTTTCAGAATGTGGAGACACTAAAAAAAATAAAAAAAAATTCAAAAATGCTTTATTATGTAAAACTGAAACAACCAACCATATTTGGTATTGTTGCATCCGTAACAACCTGCTCTATAAAAATACCACATGATCTAACCCTTCAGATAAACATTGTAAATAAAAAATAAAACCTGTGCCAAAACAGCTATTTTTTTGTTCCCTTGCCTCACAAAAAGTCTAATATAGAGCAACCAAAAATCATATGTACCCTAAAATAGTACCAACAAAACTGCCACCTTATCCCGTAGTTTCCAAAATGGGGTCACTTTATTGGAGTTTCTATTCTAGGGGTGCGTCAGGGGGGCTTGAAATGCGACATGGCAGCTTAAAATTATCCCAGTGAAATCTGACTTCCAAATACCATATGGCGTTCCTTTCCTTCCTTCCTATACAGTGTACTGCAGTGTATTGTGTCTTTACACTTAGCCTGATCAGGCTTAGCTGCACCATGGCAAGCTGGAAGCCTGTGAAAGCGTCTGGTTACCATTGGTAACCATCGGGACGATGCCACAGCAGCGCAGCGGCCCGATGGGAGAGGGAGGGAGCACGGCATGGAAGGGGTTCAACAGCTGACATCGGTGCCAGCACCCGATGTCAGCCGTTTCAAGCAGAAGGTCAGCTGTATGCTGACACTCTGCTAACTGCTCGGCCATCCTGAAGCAGATCGGGGAGGAAGGGGGATCAGCCGCGCTGCTGCCAGCCATCCGGAAATTAGGGGGGCACAATGAGCGCTGGAGCCTACGGGTGGGGGGGTGTTAAATACACTGGGGGCTATATTGCCCCGATCGGGGTGCTGCGGGACCCGATCGGGGCATAATTACTTATTATCTCTCCTCTCCTGAGGAGAGAGACATACTGCAGGGGCGGCGGCCAGCTTATAGTGTGCGCATGCGCTGGGCTGCCGCCATCTTTCTTGAGGGCGGGGGGGGGGGGGGGAGGATCGGGACCCAGCTTTCCCTTATGGGAAAGCTGGGGGACCCGAGCACTGCACAGGAGACTTTCTCCCTCCTCTCTTACATGAGGCATTTTCTGTGATCGCCTTGATACAGTGCATCACGGCGATCACGTGATCAGAGACCGCTTGTCACGGATTCTGATTACTGTCCCGAGCCCTCAGCAACCTCCGGTAGCTGCGGGCATGGAGCTCCAGCTCTTGATTTAAACGCTAACTTGGGCTGAAGTGCTGTCGTAAAAATAAAAAAAAAAGACGGCGCTCCAGCCCTCGGCCCCTTAGTGACTGCCATAAAAACACGTATGGGTGGTCACTAAGGGGTTAAAGTGAAATATGGCAGGGTCCTTAACCACTTCAGCCCCCCTACCTTAAACACCCTTAATGACCAGGCCACTTTTTACACTTCTGCACTACATTACTTTCACCGTTTATTGCTCAGTCATGCAACTTACCACCCAAATGAATTTTACCTCCTTTTCTTCTCACTAATAGAGTTTTCATTTGGTGGTATTTCATTGCTGCTGACATTTTTTGTTATTTATCAAAATTTAACGATTTTTTTGCAAAAAAATGACATTTTTCACTTTCAGTTGTAAAATTTTGCAAAAAAAAAGACATCCATATACAAATTTTTCTCTAAATTTATTGTTCTACATGTCTTTGATAAAAAAAAAATGGTTTGGGTAAAAGTTAGAGCGTTTACAAACTATGGTACAAAAATGTGAATTTCCGCTTTTTGAAGCAGCTCTGACTTTCTGAGCACCTGTCAGGTTTCCTGAGGTTCTACAATGGCCAGACAGTACAAACACCCCACAAATGACCCCATTTCGGAAAGTAGACACCCTAAGGTATTCGCTGATGGGCATAGTGAGTTCATGGAAGTTTTTATTTTTTGCCACAAGTTAGTGGAATATGAGACTTTGTAAGAAAAAAAAAAAACATTTTCCGCTAATTTGTGACAAAAAATAAAAAAAATTCTAGGAACTCGCTATGCCCCTCACGGAATACCTTGCGGTGTCTTCTTTCCAAAATGGGGTCACTTGTGGGGTAGTTATACTGCCCTGGCATTCTAGGGGCCCTAATGTGTGGTAAGTAGTTTGAAATCAAAATCTGTAAAAAATGGCCGGTGAAATCCGAAAGGTGCTCTTTGGAATGTGGGCCCCTTTGCCCACCTAGGCTGCAAAAAAGTGTCACACATGTGGTATCGCCATACTCAGGAGAAGTTGGGCAATGTGTTTTGGGGTGTCATTTTACATATACCCATGCTGGGTGAGAGAAATATCTCGGCAAAAGACAACTTTTCCCATTTTTTTTATACAAAGTTGGCATTTGACCGAGATATTTCTCTCACCCAGCATGGATATATGTAAAATGACACCCCAAAACACATTCCTCAACTTCTCCTGAGTACGGCGATACCACATGTGTGACACTTTTTTGCAGCCTAGGTGGGCAAAGGGGCCCACATTCCAAAGAGCACCTTTCGGATTTCACAGGTCATTTTTTACAGATTTTGATTTCAAACTACTTACCACACAATAGGGCCCCTAGAATGCCAGGGCAGTATAACTACCCCACAAGTGACCCCATTTTGGAAAGAAGACATCCCAAGGTATTCGCTGATGGGCATAGTGAGTTCATGGAAGTTTTTATTTTTTGTCACAAGTTAGTGGAATATGAGACTTTGTGAGAAAAATAAAAATCATCATTTTCCGCTAACTTGTGACAAAAAAAAAAAAATTCTAGGAACTCGCCATGCCCCTCACGGAATACCTTGGGGTGTCTTCTTTCCAAAATGGGGTCATTTGTGGGGTGTTTGTACTGCCCTGGCATTTGAGGGTCTCCGCAATCATTATATGTATGGCCAGCATTAGGAGTTTCTGCTATTCTCCTTATATTGAGCATACGGGTAATGAGATTTTTTTTTTTTCATTCAGCCTCTGGGCTGAAAGAAAAATTGAATGGCACAGATTTCTTCATTCGCATCGATCAATGTGGATGAAAAAATCTCTGCCAAAAAAAAAAAAAAAAAAAGGAGGGGAAAGGCGTCTGCCAGGACATAGGAGCTCCACCCAACATCCATACCCACTTAGCCCGTATGCTCTGGCAAACCAGATTTCTCCATTCACATCAATCGATGTGGATGAATAAATCATTGCCGGGATTTATATATTTTTTTTATATATACAAAGTGTTTGCCAAAGCATATGAACACCGCCGCCTCCTCAGCTCATATGCCTCGGCAAACGTATCTTTTACTGCAGAGGAGAAATCTCGTCTTGCAGCGCCGCATACACTGACTTTTGTGTAATCTGACAGCAGCGCAATGCTTCTGTCAGAATGCACATCAGTGCTGCAGCTAGTCGATCGGTTGGTCCACCTGGAAGGTAAAAAAAAAAAAAAAAGAAAAAACCAGGCCGCAACGCAATAAATTTATTAACTTTATAATAACTTTTGAACTGAACGTTAACTTTTTGGCTTACCGGTGATTTTTGTTTTGTTTTTGTTTTTTTACCTTTTATAGGACAAACCTCTCCTTCCCCATGGGACAATGTGCAAAGCGCAAATCGCCCAAAGATGTGGCGAAGTACATTATGCACTTTGTCCCAGGTGAAAGGAGAGGTTTGCAGCAGCTGTGAGTAAAAGGGCCCTAATAGCCCTGTGTGCCTGTCCTGTGAGATGCAATCCCTATGCTAAGTGTACCTGTGTGTAGTACTTCCGGAAACACTCTCCAAAGCATAGGGCAGGGTGGTCAGGACAGAAATAGCGGGTGTCACGCCTTATTCCACTCCTGCTACAGACACAACATCTTTTTCGGGGTGACGGTTGGGTTGAGGTACCAGCAACGACATTGGGGAAATGTCGCTCGTGTAGACGGCTAACTACACTGGTGGATGGGGCCACGGAACCTTCTGGATACAGGAGGTTCTCGATGATCTCTTCCTGAAATTTGAGGAAGGATCCTGTTCTCCCAGCCTTACTGTAGAGAACAAAACTATTATAGGCAGCCAATTGAATTAAATATACAGACACCTTCTTATACCAGCGTCTGGTGCATCGGGAAAGTAAATAAGGAGCCAAAATCTGGTCATTGAAGTCCACCCCTCCCATGAGCGCATTATAGTCGTGGACTGAGAGGGGCTTTTCAATGACACGGGTTGCCCTTTCAATTTGTATTGTCGTGTCTGCGTGAATGGAGGAGAGCATGTAAACGTCACGCTTGCCTCCCCATTTCACCGCGAGCAGTTCTTCGTTACACAAGGCAGCCCTCTCCCCCCTTGCAAGACGGGTGGTAACGAGCCGTTGGGGGAAGCCCCGGCGACTAGGTCACACGGTGCCACAGCAGCCAATCTGTTCTAGGAACAAATGCCTGAAGAGGGGCACACTTGTGTAAAAATTGTCCACATAAAGATGGTACCCCTTGGCAAATAAGAGTGACACCAAGTCCCAGACTGTCTTCCCACTGCTCCCCAGGTAGTCAGGGCAACCGACCGGCTCCAGGGTCTGATCTTTTCCCTCATAGATCCGAAATTTGTGGGTATAGCCTGTGGCCCTTTCACAGAGCTTATACAATTTGACCCCATACCAGGCGCGCTTGCTTGGGATGTATTGTTTGAAGCCAAGGCGCCCGGTAAAATGTATTAGGGTATAAATGTATATATATAGGCGGGTGGCTCTCACCTGGTGGCTATGATGGGTGCTGCTAACTCAAAATTGGGTGCCCGGACCCAAGGTGATTTAGAAATTGAAACAAGAAAGAGAGTGAGCACTCACAACATCTAAGTCATATGGTAATAAAATATTTTACTCATAGGATAGGACCTATACGGTCAAAAGGGTAAAACAATTACACACCATTCACAATATAAAATACATTAAACATAAAATAAAGTAAAATGTTTGCAAATTGGTACCAATATCTAACAACTGATTTCGGGGTAAAATCCTGCTGCCACAACCTATGTGGGTGTTAGTGTTCAAAGAGAGTTCTATTCATGGAGTGAACTCTCTATGGCAGTTTAATTATAGCAGTGTCCAATCACTACCACTGCCTCCTATATCACACACCGCACATCAGAATACGGAAGTCCTAAAGATTCCTCAGATGGAGCACTTATAATAACTTGTCTCCAGTATGAACAGTCACCATAATACACAGTCCCTCCGAGGGTACTTAATTCAACCAAATAGATAATGGCGTGGTCCGTATCCAGAACAACAGTTTGGTAGTTCCTACCTGGTTCCTGGTAATATGTCCGGCTGTGTGGCGTCTTACGGTCCTTCCACGAGACAAGCGATGCCGGCTGTTCAGGCGTCTTGCGTCGCACGTCTCAGGCCGATGACGTCACATTATCGTGGGATTCAACAGGCAAGGATAGTACCTGATCAGCAATGTCCACTGCTCCAAACTGGGTCTGTAGTTGTTCACTGGAAATCTATTCTTGCATGGCCATGCAATCTGTAAAGGGTCCAGTAAATTAGGTGGGCGCTTTTTCCTTTGTCTGGTGAAAGAAAGGAAAAAGCGCCCACCTAATTTACTGGACCCTTTACAGATTGCATGGCCATGCAAGAATAGATTTCCAGTGAACAACTACAGACCCAGTTTGGAGCAGTGGACATTGCTGATCAGGTACTATCCTTGCCTGTTGAATCCCACGATACTGTGACGTCATCGGCCTGAGACGTGCGACGCAAGACGCCTGAACAGCCGGCATCGCTCGTCTCGTGGAAGGACCGGAAGACGCCACACAGCGGGACATATTACCAGGAACCAGGTAGGAACTACCAAACTGTTGTTCTGGATACGGACCACGCCATTATCTATTTGGTTGAATTAAGTACCCTCGAAGGGACTGTGTATTATGGTGACTGTTCATACTGGAGACAAGTTATTATAAGTGCTCCATCTGAGGAATCTTCAGAACTTCCGTATTCTGATGTGCGGTGTGTGATATAGGAGGCAGTGGTAGTGATTGGACACTGCTATAATTAAACTGCCATAGAGAGTTCACTCCATGAATAGAACTCTCTTTGAACACTAACACCCACATAGGTTGTGGCAGCAGGATTTTACCCCGAAATCAGTTGTTAGATATTGGTACCAATTTGCAAACATTTTACTTTATTTTATGTTTATTGTATTTTATATTGTGAATGGTGTGTAATTGTTTTACCCTTTTGACCGTATAGGTCCTATCCTATGAGTAAAATATTTTATTACCATATGACTTAGATGTTGTGAGTGCTCACTCTCTTTCTTGTTTCAAAATGTATTAGGGACTCGTCTACGCAGATGTTTTGCTCAGGGGTATACAAATCTGCAAATTTCTGGTTGAAGTGGTCTATGAGGGGCCGAATTTTGTGGAGCCGGTCAAAAGCTGGGTGGCCTCTGGGACGGGAGGTGGTGTTGTCGCTAAAGTGCAGTAAACGCATGATGGCCTCAAATCGTGCCCTGGACATAGCAGCAGAGAACATGGGCATGTGATGAATCGGGCTCGTGGACCAATATGACCGCAATTCATGCTTTTTGGTTAGACCCATGTTCAGGAGAAGGCCCAGAAAAATGTAAAATTTCGGAAACTTGGACTGGTTTCCACCGGAAAGGCTGGGCATAATAGCTTCCCGGATTGGCGGCTATAAATTGAGTGGCATACCGATTTGTTTCTGCCACGACTAAGTCCAAGAGCTCCGCAGTCAAGAACAGCTCAAAAAATCCCAGGGCCGAACCGATTTGAGCCGTCTCAACTAGGGTTGTTGCGGGTATCGAAATTTCGATACCCAATCGATACTTTTGTCCCGGTATCGATACGATACCGGGATTTCCGTTTTTTCGATACTGGGCTGCGCTTCTGCGCAGTCTAGTATCTCTGAACATGAGCGCGCTGCTATCGGCGCGCTCATGTTCTCTCTCAGCAGCACGGGGAGAAGGAAGCTGTCCTCCCTCCCCCTGTGCTGCTGCCGCTGCCACCAATGAGAAGAGAGGGGCGGAGGAGGGGCGGCAATGAGAAGAGAGGGGCGGAGGAGGGGCGGCAATGAGAAGAGAGGGGGTGGAGGAGGGGCGGCAATGAGAAGAGAGGGGCGGAGGAGGGGCGGCAATGAGCGAGCGATGGGAGGAGACATCAGCTTCACTAGTGGGCGTTCCTTTTCCCTGCGCTGCGATTGGACAGCGCTACAGCCAGGGAGAAGGAACGCCCACTAGTGAAGCTGATGTCTCCTCCCATCGCTCCGATAGTAATCAGCTCAGCAGCATGTGGAGCAGGAGAGGAGACAGTAATGGGGCACTGCGGGCGAACGGAGCGGCGCCCAGGACTAAATGGTGAGTGCTGAGACATCGCTGGGCGCCGCTCTGTGTGGCCTAATAGTGAAAGTCTGGACTCATATACAGTAGTCAGTCTTTAACACATACAGGAGGCGGGTGCCGGCAGCAGAATCGCATTGCCGGCACCCTGCCCCTGACAGGGAGCTGCGATCAGCGGCAGTTAACTGCCGCTGATCTGCTAGTACCCGCCTCCTGTATAAAGGGGTAAAATCATTGGTGGTGCAGTGTGCCCCCCCCCCCCTCAATCCCCCCATCCCATTAAAATCATTGGTGGCACAGTGCGCCGGCCCCTCTCAACCCTCCAGTATTAAAATCATTGGTGGCAGTGGCCACAGGGACCTCTCCACTCCCCCTCATTGGTGGTGCAGTGGCAGCTTCTGATCGGAGCCCCAGCTGTGTAAGCCTGGGGCTCCGATCGGTTACCATGGCAGCCAGGAAGCCCTGGTTGCCATGGTAACATCCCTGATGCTGTGTGCACAAAGCACAGAGCAGCAGGGACAGTGTGGAGTCCTATTCACCCTGATAGAGATCTATCAGGGTGAATAGGAAAAGGGATGAAAGATCCCAGGTTCTAGCCCCTAAGGGGGGAAATAGTTATTAAATAAAAAGTGAAAAAAAAAAAAACACTAAAATATGAAGTATAAATCACCCCCCTTTTCCCAATTTCACATATAAAATATATAAATAAACATATTACATCGCCACGTCAGAAAAGTCCAAACTATTAAAATATAAAAAAAAAATCTAGGTGGTGAATGCCGGAACAGAAAAAATAAAATAAAAACTGCGCGATTCGCCATTTTTAAAAATGAGGAATGCACGTGGCTTTTTTTGTTTATTTTTTTCGCGTGGTATCGAATGGTATCGAGTATCGCAATACTTTTTCATGGTATCGAAACCGAATCAAAAATTTGGTATCGCAACAACTCTAGTCTCAACCCGAACTCCAGACTGGGCGGTGAAAGGGGGAACTTATGGTGCGGCTGAAGTTGGTGACTGCCAATCAGGGTTTGCCAGCACCTCAGGGATTCTAGGGGCTCTACGGGCCTGTCTGTGCGGTGGCTGCGACGGGGTAACTACTGCACGTGCCACCGTACCAGCTTCAACTGCCCTTCTGGTGCTCGCCACGTCACCATGTTGTACGGCAGTGCTGGTACTAGGTCCAGGGAGGGCTGCGCTGCTGGTGTATGCCTCACCACGTGATCCGACAGCGCCAGCCCCACTCTGCTGCCCTTGAAACGGATCCTGCGCAACCTGTGGTCTAGCGACACGGGGCCGGGTACGCCTGGTTCTATCAGGGACCTCCACCTCCTCGTCCGAACTTTGGGTCAGAGAGCCACTGCTTTCTACAGGTTCATATTCTGACCCGCTAGATTCGTCAGATGAGGGTTCCCATTCCTCATCCGACTGGGTCAGAATCCTGTAGGCCTCTTCAGAAGAATACCCCCTGTTTGACATTTGGACTACTAAATTTAGGGGTATTCCCTGAGACTACCCAAGAAAAAAAGCAAGCCTGTCTTACAAAGGGGAGGCTAGTGAAGTACCGGAGGCCGCTGCGGTTGATAAAAAATATCAAAACTGATTTTTTTATCGCCGCAGTGCTTGTAAAGTGATTGTGCAGTGATCAAAAAATAATAATTTGTTTGTCACTGCTGCGGGGCGGGCGTGGGTGAACGCACGTGTGGGCAACCGATCAGGCCTGATCGGGCAAACACTGCGTTTTGGGTGGAGGGCGAGCTAAGGTGACACTAATACAATTATAGATCTGACCGTGATCAGTTTTGATCACTTACAGATACTATAAAAGTACAAATGCTGATTAGCGATACACTAAACAGCGAATAAGTGACTGCGGTGCGGTGGGCTGGGCGCTAACTGACGCTAAACTACCTAACCAAGGGGCCTAAACTATCCTAAAACCTATCAGTCAATACCAGTGGAAAAAGAAAAGGGACAGTTTACACTGATCACTTTTTTCCTTTCACTAGGTGATTGACAGGGGCGATCAAGGGGTGATGAAGGGGTTAATTCGGGTGATGGGGGGTGATCTGGGGCTAAGGTGTGCTGTTTGGTGTACTCACTGTGATGTCTGCTCCTCTGCTGGATCCAACCGTCCAAAAGGACCAGCAGAGGAGCAGAGAAGCCATATAACAGATCATATTTACTAATATAATGTGTTATCTGGCTTTTGATTAGATTTTTTAAAAATCATCAGCTTGCCAGCCACGATCATTGGCTGGCAGGCTGATGATGTGACCCCCCTCTAACTTTTGCCGCCCCGCGATGCGCATGCGTGACTCTGCGAGATGACGCGTATTTGCGTGATTCTGCACAGGGCTGCCGCCTCCGGAACGCGATCCTGCGTTAGGCGGTCCGGAGGCGGTTAAAGAGGACCTTTCACCGATCCTGACATTGTGAACTAAGTATCATGACATATACAGCGGCGCCCAGGGATCTCACTGCACTTACTATTATCCCTGGGCGCCGCTCCGTTCTCCTGCTATGCCCTCTTGTATGTTCGGGGACTTGGTTATAGTAGGCGGAGTCTGCCCTTGTTCTCCTGGGCGTCTCCTTCTCCTAGGCTGTAGCGCTGGCCAATCACATCACAGAGCTCACAGCCTGGGAGAAAAAAAACTCCCAGGCTGTGAGATCTGCGCTGCGATTGGCCAGCGCTACAGCCTAGGAGAAGAAGACTCCCAGCAGAACCCGCCTACTATAACCAAGTCCCCTAAGTCTCCACCTACTATAACTAAGTGACCGAACATACCGGAGGGCATAGAGGGAGAACGGAGCGGCACCCAGGGATAATAGTAAGTGCAGTGAGATCCCCGGGCGCCGCTGTATATGTCATGATACTTAGTTCACAATGTCAGGATCAGTGAAAGGTCCTCTTTAACCACCTCAGCCCCTATGGCTTAAACACCCTGAAAGACCAGGCCACTTTACACTTCTGACCTACACTACTTTCACCGTTTATTGCTCGGTCATGCAACTTACCACCCAAATGAATTTTACCTCCTTTTCTTCTCACTAATAGAGCTTTCATTTGGTGGTATTTTATTGCTGCTGACATTTTTACTTTTTTTGTTATTAATCGAAATTTAACGATTTTTTTGCAAAAAAATGACATTTTTCACTTTCAGTTGTAAAATTTTGCAAAAAAAACGACATCCATATATAAATTTCTCTAAATACATGTCTTTGATAAAAAAAAAATGTTTGGGTAAAAAAAAAAATGGTTTGGGTAAAAGTTATAGCGTTTACAAACTATGGTACAAAAATGTGAATTTCCGCTTTTTGAAGCAGCTCTGACTTTCTGAGCACCTGTCATGTTTCCTGAGGTTCTACAATGCCCAGACAGTACAAACACCCCACAAATGACCCCATTTCTGAAAGTAGACACCCTAAGGTATTCGCTGATGGGCATAGTGAATTCATAGAACTTTTTTATTTTTTGTCACAAGTTAGCGGAAAATGATGATTTTCTTTTTTTTTTTTTTTTTTTTCTTACAAAGTCTCATATTCCACTAACTTGTGACAAAAAATAAAAACTTCCATGAACTCACTATGCCCATCAGCGAATACCTTGGGGTGTCTTCTTTCCAAAATGGGGTCACTTGTGGGGTAGTTATACTGCCCTGGCATTCTAGGGGCCCAAATGTGTGGTAAGGAGTTTGAAATCAAATTCTGTAATAAATGGCCGGTGAAATCCGAAAGGTGCTCTTTGGAATGTGGGCCCCTTTGCCCACCTAGGCTGCAAAGAAGTGTCACACATGTGGTATCTCCGTATTCAGGAGAAGTTGGGGAATTTGTTTTGGGGTGTCATTTTACATATACCCATGCTGGGTGAGATAAATATCTTGGTCAAATGCCAACTTTGTATAAAAAAAATGGGAAAAGTTGTCTTTTGCCAAGATATTTCTCTCACCCAGCATGGGTATATGTAAAATGACACCCCAAAACACATTCCCCAACTTCTCCTGAATACGGAGATACCAGATGTGTGACACTTTTTTGCAGCCTAGGTGGGCAAAGGGGCCCATATTCCAAAGAGCACCTTTCGGATTTCACAGGTCATTTACCTACTTACCACACATTTGGGCCCCTAGAATGCCAGGGCAGTATAACTACCCCACAAGTGACCCCATTTTGGAAAGAAGACACCCCAAGGTATTCGCTGATGGGCATAGTGAGTTCATGGAAGTTTTTATTTTTTGTCACAAGTTAGTGGAATATGAGACTTTGTAAGAAAAAAAAAAAAAAAAAAAAAAAAAAATCATCATTTTCCACTAACTTGTGACAAAAAATAAAAAGTTCTATGAACTCACTATGCCCATCAGTGAATACCTTGGGGTGTCTTCTTTCCAAAATGGGGTCACTTGTGGGGTAGTTATACTGCCCTGGCATTCTAGGGGCCCAAATGTGTGGTAAGTAGGTAAATGACCTGTGAAATCCGAAAGGTGCTCTTTGGAATGTGGGCCCCTTTGCCCACCTAGGCTGCAAAAAAGTGTCACACATCTGGTATCTCCGTATTCAGGAGAAGTTGGGCAATGTGTTTTGGGGTGTCATTTTACATATACCCATGCTGGGTGAGAGAAATATCTTGGCAAAAGACAACTTTTCCCATTTTTTTTTACAAAGTTGGCATTTGACCAAGATATTTATCTCACCCAGCATGGGTATATGTAAAATGACACCCCAAAACACATTCCCCAACTTCTCCTGAATACGGAGATACCACATGTGTGACACTTTTTTGCAGCCTAGGTGGGCAAAGGTGCCCAAATTCCTTTTAGGAGGGCATTTTTAGACATTTGGATACCAGACTTCTTCTCACGCTTTGGGACCCCTAAAATGCCAGGGCAGTATAAATACCCCACATGTGACCCCATTTTGGAAAGAAGACACCCCAAGGTATTCAATGAGGGGCATGGCGAGTTCATATAAAAAAAAAAATAATTTTGGCACAAGTTAGCGGAAATTGATTTTTTTCTCACAAAGTCTCCCTTTCCGCTAACTTGGGACAAAAATATTAATCTTTCATGGACTCAATATGCCCCTCAGCGAATACCTTGGGGTGTCTTCTTTCCAAAATGGTGTTATTTGTGGGGTGTTTGTACTGCCCTGGCATTTGAGGGTCTCCGCAATCATTACATGTATGCCCATCATTAGAAGTTTCTGCTATTCTCCTTATATTGAGCATACGGGTAATGAGATTTTTTTTTTCCGTTCAGCCTCTGGTCTGAAAGAAAAAAATGAACGGCACAGATTTCTTTATTCGCATCGATCAATGTGGATGAAAAAATCTCTGCCAAAAAAAGAAAAAAGGAGGGGAAAGGCGTCTGCCAGGACATAGGAGCTCCGCCCAACATCCATACCCACTTAGCTCGTATGCCCTGGCAAACCCGATTTATCCATTCACATCAATCGATGTGGATGAATAAATCCTTGCCGGGATTTTTTTTTTATATATACAAAGTGTTTGCCAAAGTATATGAACACCGCCACCTCCTCAGCTCATATGCCTCGGCAAACGTATCTTTTACTGCAGAGGAGAAATCTCGTCTTGCAGCGCCGCATACACAGTCTTGCGTGTAATCTGACAGCAGCGCAATGCTTCTGTCAGAATGCACATCAGTGCTGCAGCTAGTCGATCGGTTGGTCCACCTGGAAGGTAAAAAAAACAAAACAAAAGAAAAAACCAGGCCGCAACGCAATAAATTTATTAACTTTTGAACAGAACATATAAACTTTTTTTTACTTTTTTAACTGAACGTTAACTTTTTTACTTACCGGTATTTTTTTTTTTGTTTCGTTTTTTTTACCTTTATAGAACAAACCTCTCCTTCCCCATGGGACAATGTGCAAAGCGCAAATCGCCCAAAGATGTGGCGAAGTACGTTATTCCACTCCTGCTACAGACACGACATCTTTTTCGGGGTGACGGTTGGGTTGAGGTACCAGGAACGACACTGGGGAAATGTCGCTCGTGTAGACGGCTAACTACACTGGTGGATGGGGCCACGGAACCTCCTGGGTAAAGGAGGTTCTCGATGATCTCTTCCTGGAATTTGAGGAAGGATCGTGTTCTCCCAGCCTTACTGTAGAGAACAAAACTATTATACAGCGCCAATTGAATTAAATATACAGACATCTTCTTATACCAGCGTCTGGTTCTGCGGGAAACTAAATACGGAGACAACATCTGGTCATTGAAGTCCACCCCTCCCATGAGCGCATTATAGTCGTGGACACAGAGGGGCTTTTTTTCAATGGCACGGGTTGCTCGCTCAATTTGTATTGTCGTGTCTGCGTGAATGGAGGAGAGCATGTAAACGTCACGCTTGGCTCTCCATTTCACCGCGAGCAGTTCTTCGTTACACAAGGCAGCCCTCTCCCTCCTTGCAAGACGGGTGGTTACAAGCCGTTGGGGGAAGCCCACGCGACTAGTTCGCGCGGTGCCACAGGCGCAAATCCGCTCTAGAAACAAATGCCTAAAGAGGGCCACACTTGTGTAGAAATTGTCCACATAAAGATGGTACCCCTTGCCGAATAAGGGTGACACCAAGTCCCAGACTGTCTTCCCACTGCTCCCCAGGTAGTCAGGGCAACCGACCGGCTCCAGGGTCTGATCTTTTCCCTCATAGATCCGAAATTTGTGGGTATAGCCTGTGGCCCTTTCACAGAGCTTATACAATTTGACCCCATACCGGGCACGCTTGTTTGGGATGTATTGTTTGAAGCCAAGGCGCCCGGTAAAATGTATTAGGGACTCGTCTACGCAGATGTTTTGCTCGGGGGTATACAAATCTGCAAATTTCTGGTTGAAGTGGTCTGAGGGGCCGAATTTTGTGGAGCCGGTCAAAAGCTGGGTGGCCCCTGGGACGGGAAGTGGTGTTGTCGCTAAAGTGCAGGAAGCGCAGGATGGTCTCAAATCGTGTCCTGGACATAGCAGCAGAGAACATGGGCATGTGATGAATCGGGTTCGTGGACCAATATGACCGCAATTCATGCTTTTTAGTTAGACCCATGTTGAGGAGAAGGCCCAAAAAAATTTTAATTTCGGAAACTTGGACTGGTTTCCACCGGAAAGGCTGGGCATAAAAGCTTCTCGGGTTGGCGGATATAAATTGTGTGGCATACCGGTTTGTCTCTGCCACGACTAAGTCCAAGAGCTCCGCAGTCAAGAACAGCTCAAAAAATCCCAGGGCCGAACCGATCTGAGCTGTCTCAACCCGAACTCCAGACTGGGCGGTGAAAGGGGGAACTAATGGTGCGGCTGAAGTTGGTGACTGCCAATCAGGGTTTGCCAGCACCTCAGGGATTCTAGGGGCTCTACGGGCCTGTCTGTGCGGTGGCTGCGACGGGGTAACTACTGCACGTGCCACCGTACCAGCTTCAACTGCCCTTCTGGTGCTCGCCACGTCACCATGTTGTACGGCAGTGCTGGTACTAGGTCCAGGGAGGGCTGCGCTGCTGGTGTATGCCTCACCACGTGATCCGGCAGCGCCAGCCCCACTCTGCTGCTCTTGAAGCGGATCCTGCGCAACCTGTGGTCTAGCGACACGGGGCCGGGTACGCCTGGTGCTGCCAGGGACCTCAACCTCCTCGTCCGAACTTTGGGTTAGAGTGCCACTGCTTTCCACAGGTTCATATTCTGACCCGCTAGATTCATCAGATGAGGGTTCCCATTCCTCATCCGACTGGGTCAGAATCCTGTAGGCCTCTTCAGAAGAATACCCCCTGTTTGACATTTTGGACTACTAAATTTAGGGGTATTCCCTGAGACTACCCAAGAAAAAAAGCAAGCCTGTCTTACAAAGGGGAGGCTAGCGAAGTACCGGAGGCCGCTGCGGTTGATAAAAAATATCAAAACTGATTTTTTTATCGCCGCAGTGCGTGTAAAGTGAATGTGCAGTGATCAAAAAAATATATATTTTTTGTCACTGCGGTGGGGCGGGCGTGGGTGAACGCACGTGTGGGCGACCGATCAGGCCTGATCGGGCAAACACTGCGTTTTGGGTGGAGGGCGAGCTAAGGTGACACTAATACTATTATAGATCTGACCGTGATCAGTTTTGATCACTTACAGATACTATAAAAGTACAAATGCTGATTAGCGATACGCTAATCAGCGAATAAAAGTGACTGCGGTGCGGTGGGCTGGGCGCTAACTGACGCTAACTACCTAACCAAGGGGCCTAAACTATCCCTAAAACCTAACAGTCAATACCAGTGAAAAAAAAAAGTGACAGTTTACACTGATCACTTTTTTTCCTTTCACTAGTGATTGACAGGGGCGATCAAAGGGGTGATCAAAGGGTTAATTGGGGTGATGGGGGGTGATCTGGGGCTAAAGTGTAGTGTTTGGTGCTACTCACTGTGATCTCTGCTCCTCTGCTGGATCCAACCGACGAAAAGGACCAGCAGAGGAGCAGACAAGCCATATAACAGATCATATTTACTAATATGATCTGTTATATGACTTGTGATTGGATTTTTTGAAAATCGCCAGCCTGCCAGCCAATGATCGTGGCTGGCAGGCTGGTGACGAACTTGTTCTTTAACTTTTGCCGGCCCGCGATGCGCATGCGCGGGCCGGCTTTGAGCGAAATCTCGTGTCTCGCGAGATGACGCGTATATGCGTGACTGTGCGCAGCGCTGCCACCTCCGGAACGCAAATCTGCGTTAGGCGGTCCGGAGGTGGTTAAAGGGTTAAAATCTTCCATAGACATATTAATAGACATAGACAGAACACCCACCTGCAATGACTCCCCTGCCGAACTGCTCCCCTTGATGTAGCAGCTGCTGCACCTGGACAGCTGCCATCCCAAGCCTGTCCTGCAGGACCTCCCTCCAGTCCTGCTGCTCCCAGTCTCTGACAGCAATGTGTACAGCCAAGGTGCTGTTCCTGTAGTCAGCCAGCAGAGGGCGCCAACGTGTTTCCACAGTCTTGAGTCCGTTTAATAGCAGCCCTGCGTAGGGCTGGCGGAAGGAGAGACAGCCGAGCTCCATGTCTTCCCGCGGGGATTCTCTAACCTGTGAGGACCTCGTGTAAAGAGGCTGCAGCTGCTTAGAGCGTGCAGAGCACCATAACTCACTTGCTGGCTTCAGAGAAAGAGAGACTCGCTGAAGAAACGCCGCCTTATCAGTAGGTGGATGCTATAAAACTACAATACCCACAATTCCTCTCTGATGATGAGTTTTGTACAACTTTATTGAAAAACACAAACGCACAAGGTTCAGAATGTGTTGATCCTGGACATGACTCTAGGGGGCACTCTATGAACTGTCTTATACTTTTTTTTCCCCTTTAAACTCATGCCCTTTGGACCATATTAATATGTTTATTAAACCACACACATACCGACATATAAAGTAATGGTAGGAATCCCTCAGTCCCACACAAGAATGTGATGCTATGTACACATGGACACTTGTCAGCTCCCCCCATACATCTGGGAGGTTCCCAGTAAAAGGAAGCAAATCTTCTGGGGAAAGCATGGAGGGTTGTGTTCTCCTGGAAAGCAGCTCTCCATGTATAGTAACGGGGATGCTGCGCAGTGCATTCAGGGGGGTGGGCTACCGAGCGAAAAAAGCAGACGCCACATTAAAGGGGTGGAGCTATAACAAAAGTGGGCAGGGTCTGTAAAAGGTGGTATGGCGATAAAAAGATTCCCAAGTCACAAACATTGGTAAGTATTGTACATATAGCGTATAGGTATATATATATAGATATATATGAGACTAGCAGAAGGACCCGGCTTCGCACGGGTATATTTCATCTATTTCATTTAATGTTTGTATGTGTCGTTAAAAGATATCGACAGTATCCCCCATAACAGTGACATCTACAGTCCCCCACCCCTTAACACTGACCCCCGCCACTTTAAAATGGGACCTCCACAGCAGCCCATACCCTTTAAGGCTCCATTCACACGTTCGTGCTGTGTTGCGGACCCGCAAATTGTGGGTCCGCAACACACCAGCCCGGCACCCCCATAGAAATGCCTATTCTTGTCCGCAAGCTGCGGACAAGAATAGGACATGCTCTATCTTTTTGCGGAGCTGCGGACCCAAAGATCGGGGCCGGGCACCGCAAATGCGGATGCGGACAGCACACTGTGTGCTGTCCGCATCCATTCCATCCCCATAGAGGATGAATGGGTCCGCACCCATTCCGCAAAATTGCGGAACGGATGCGGACCCATTTTGCGGACATGTGAATGGAGCCTAACAGCGAGTTTCACAGCACCCCACTCCCTTGACAGTGACCTCCTTAGTGGCCCGCCCCCTTAAAGGGCTTCTGTCAGCCCACTAAACCGTTTTTTTTTTTTTTGCTTAATAATAACCCCTACACTGCGATTTATCCATACATAAGTAAAATAAGAATTTTGGTTCAGTAGAATTTGCTAAAACCCTATTTTTATAATATGTAAATTACCTTTCTACCAGCAAGTTGGGCGGCTACTTGCTGGTAGCAGCCGCATCCTCCGATGGTAATGACGCCCCCTCTGCTTGTTGATTGACAGGGCCAGCGGACGGGATCTTTCTCCGCTGGCCCTGCCTGTTTTGATTCAATATCTGGCGCCTGCGCCGCGGCCGTACCTATCTTCAATCGGCGCAGGCGCACTGAGAGGCGGCCACTCACTCGGCCGCTTCATCCTCAATGCGCCTGCGCCGGGTGTAGATGTGACGTCATCGGCGCAGGCACATTGAGGATGAAGCGGCCGAGTGAGTGGCCGCCTCTCAGTGCGCCTGCGCCAATTGAAGATAGGTACGGCCGCGGCACAGGCGCCAGATATTGAATCAAAACAGGCAGGGTCAGCGGAGAAAGATCCCGTCCGCTGGCCCTGTCAATCAACAAGCAGAGGGGGCGTCATTACCATCGGAGGATGCTGCTGCTACCAGCAAGTAGCCGCCCAACTTGCTGGTAGAAAGGTAATTTACATATTATAAAAATAGGGTTTTAGCAAATTCTACTGAACCAAAATTCTTATTTTACTTATGTATGGATAAATCGCAGTGTAGGGGTTATTATTAAGCAAAAAAAAAAAAAACGGTTTAGTGGGCTGACAGAAGCCCTTTAACCACCTCAGGACCGCCGTACGCAGGATTGCGTCTTTGCGGCGGTCCTGTTGTTCTGGGTGGACGCGCCGGTGCGTCCTCTCGCGAGACGCGAGATTTCCTGTGAACGCGCGCACACAGGCGCGCGCGTTCACAGGATCGGAAGGTAAGCGAGTGGATCTCCAGCCTGCCAGCGGCGATCGTTCGCTGGCAGGCTGGAGATGTGATTTTTTTAACCCCTAACAGGTATATTAGACGCTGTTTTGATAACAGCGTCTAATATACCTGCTACCTGGTCCTCTGGTGGTCCCCTTTGTTTGGATCGACCACCAGAGGACACAGGCAGCTCAGTAATATGTTGCACCAAGCACCACTACACTACACCCCCCCCCCCCCGTCACTTATTAACCCCTTATTAGCCCTTGATCACCCCTGATCACCCCATATAGACTCCCTGATCACCCCCCTGTCATTGATTACCCCCCTGTCATTGATCACCCCCCTGTAAAGCTCCATTCAGATGTCCGCATGATTTTTACGGATCCACTGATAGACTGATCGGATCCGTAAAAATCATACGGACGTCTGAATGCAGCCTTACAGGGGAGTGATAAATGACGGAGGTGATCACCCCATATAGACTCCCTGATCACCCCCCTGTCATTGATCACCCCCCTGTAAAGCTCCATTCAGATGTCCGCATGATTTTTACGGATCCACTGATAGACTGATCGGATCCGTAAAAATCATACGGACGTCTGAATGCAGCCTTACAGGGGAGTGATCAATGACTGTGGTGATCACCCCATATAGACTCCCTGATCACCCCCCTGTCATTGATTACCCCTCTGTCATTGATCACCCCCCTGTAAAGCTCCATTCAGATGTCCGCATGATTTTTACGGATCCACTGATAGACTGATCGGATCCGTAAAAATCATATGGACGTCTGAATGGAGCCTTACAGGGGAGTGATCAATGACTGTGGTGATCACCCCATATAGACTCCCTGATCACCCCCCTGTCATTGATTACCCCCCTGTCATTGATCACCCCCCTGTAAAGCTCCATTCAGATGTCCGCATGATTTTTACGGATCCACTGATAGACTGATCGGATCCGTAAAAATCATACGGACGTCTGAATGCAGCCTTACAGGGGAGTGATCAATGACTGTGGTGATCACCCCATATAGACTCCCTGATCACCCCCCTGTCATTGATTACCCCTCTGTCATTGATCACCCCCCTGTAAAGCTCCATTCAGATGTCCGCATGATTTTTACGGATCCACTGATAGACTGATCGGATCCGTAAAAATCATACGGACGTCTGAATGCAGCCTTACAGGGGAGTGATCAATGACTGTGGTGATCACCCCATATAGACTCCCTGATCACCCCCCTGTCATTGATTACCCCTCTGTCATTGATCACCCCCCTGTAAAGCTCCATTCAGATGTCCGCATGATTTTTACGGATCCACTGATAGACTGATCGGATCCGTAAAAATCATACGGACGTCTGAATGCAGCCTTACAGGGGGGTGATCAATGACAGTTGGGTGATCACCCCATATAGACTCCCTGATCACCCCCCTGTCATTGATCACCCCCCCTGTCATTGATCACCCCCCTGTCATTGATCCCCCCCCCCCCCCCTCTGTAAGGCTGCATTCAGTCTTTTTTTTGGCCCAAGTTAGCGGAATTTTTTTTTTTTTCTTACAAAGTCACATATTCCACTAACTTGTGACAAAAAATAAAATCTCACATGAACTCACCATACCCCTCACGGAATCCAAATGCGTAAAATTTTTTAGACATTTATATTCCAGACTTCTTCTCACGCTTTAGGACCCCTAGAATGCCAGGGCAGTATAAATACCCCACATGTGACCCCATTTCGGAAAGAAGACACCCCCAGGTATTCCGTGAGGGGCATATTGAGTCCATGAAAGATTGAAATTTTTGTCCCAAGTTAGCGGAACGGGAGACTTTGTGAGAAAAAAATAAAAAATATCAATTTCCGCTAACTTGTGCCAAAAAAAAATAATTTCTATGAACTCGCCATGCCCCTCATTGAATACCTTGGGGTGTCTTCTTTCCAAAATGGGGTCACATGTGGGGTATTTATACTGCCCTGGCATTCTAGGGGCCCCAAAGCGTGAGAAGAAGTCTGGTATCCAAATGTCTAAAAATGCCCTCCTAAAAGGAATTTGGGCCCCTTTGCGCATCTAGGCTGCAAAAAAGTGTCACACATCTGGTATCGCCGTACTCAGGAGAAGTTGGGGAATGTGTTTTGGGGTGTCATTTTACATATACCCATGCTGGGTGAGAGAAATATCTTGGTCAAATGCCAACTTTGTATAAAAAAATGGAAAAAGTTGTCTTTTGCCAAGATATTTCTCTCACCCAGCATGGGTATATGTAAAAAGACACCCCAAAACACATTCCCCAACGTCTCCTGAATACGGCGATACCAGATGTGTGACACTTTTTTGCAGCCTAGGTGGGCAAAGGGGCCCACATTCCAAAGAGCACCTTTCGGATTTCACTGGTCATTTACCTACTTACCACACATTAGGGCCCCTGGAAAATGCCAGGGCAGTATAACTACCCCACAAGTGACCCCATTTTGGAAAGAAGACACCCCAAGGTATTCCGTGAGGGGCATGGCGAGTTCCTAGAATTTTTTATTTTTTGTCACAAGTTAGTGGAAAATGATGATTTTTTTTTTTTTTTTTCATACAAAGTCTCATATTCCACTAACTTGTGACAAAAAATAAAAACTTCCATGAACTCACTATGCCCATCAGCGAATACCCTGGGGTCTCTTCTTTCCAAAATGGGGTCACTTGTGGGGTAGTTATACTGCCCTGGCATTCTAGGGGCCCAAATGTGTGGTAAGGAGTTTGAAATCAAATTCTGTAAAAAATGACGAGTGAAATCCGAAAGGTGCTCTTTGGAATATGGGCCCCTTTGCCCACCTAGGCTGCAAAAAAGTGTCACACATCTGGTATCTCCGTACTCAGGAGAAGGTGGAGAATGTGTTTTGGGGTGTCATTTTACATATACCCATGCTGGGTGAGAGAAATATCTTGGCAAAAGACAACTTTTCCCATTTTTTTATACAAAGTTGGCATTTGACCAAGATATTTATCTCACCCAGCATGGGTATATGTAAAAAGACACTCCAAAACACATTCCCCAACGTCTCCTGAATACGGCGATACCAGATGTGTGACACTTTTTTGCAGCCTAGGTGGGCAAAGGGGCCCACATTCCAAAGAGCACCTTTCGGATTTCACTGGTCATTTACCTACTTACCACACATTAGGGCCCCTGGAAAATGCCAGGGCAGTATAACTACCCCACAAGTGACCCCATTTTGGAAAGAAGACACCCCAAGGTATTCCGTGAGGGGCATGGCGAGTTCCTAGAATTTTTTATTTTTTGTCACAAGTTATTGGAAAATGATGATTTTTTTTTTTTTTTTTTTTTTCATACAAAGTCTCATATTCCACTAACTTGTGACAAAAAATAAAAACTTCCATGAACTCACTATGCCCATCAGCGAATACCCTGGGGTCTCTTCTTTCCAAAATGGGGTCACTTGTGGGGTAGTTATACTGCCCTGGCATTCTAGGGGCCCAAATGTGTGGTAAGGAGTTTGAAATCAAATTCTGTAAAAAATGACGAGTGAAATTCGAAAGGTGCTCTTTGGAATGTGGGCCCCTTTGCCCATCTAGGCTGCAAAAAAGTGTCACACATCTGGTATCTCCGTACTCAGGAGAAGGTGGGGAATGTGTTTTGGGGTGTCTTTTTACATATACCCATGCTGGGTGAGAGAAATATCTTGGCAAAAGACAACTTTTCCCATTTTTTTATACAAAGTTGGCATTTGACCAAGATATTTATCTCACCCAGCATGGGTATATGTAAAAAGACACCCCAAAACACATTCCCCAACTTCTACTGAATACGGAGATACCAGATGTGTGACACTTTTTTGCAGCCTAGGTGGGCAAAGGGGCCCACATTCCAAAGAGCACCTTTCGGATTTCACTCGTCATTTTTTACAGAATTTGATTTCAAACTCCTTACCACACATTTGGGCCCCTAGAATGCCAGGGCAGTATAACTACCCCACAAGTGACCCCATTTTGGAAAGAAGAGACCCCAAGGTATTTCGTGATGGGCATAGTGAGTTCATGGAAGTTTTTATTTTTTGTCACAAGTTAGTGGAATATGAGACTTTGTAAGAAAAAAAAAAAAAAAGAAAAAAATCATCATTTTCCGCTAACTTGTGACAAAAAATAAAAAGTTCTATGAACTCACTATGCCCATCAGCGAATACCTTAGGGTGTGTATTTTCCGAAATGGGGTCATTTGTGGGGTGTTTGTACTGTCTGGCCATTGTAGAACCTCAGGAAACCTGACAGGTGCTCAGAAAGTCAGAGCTGCTTCAAAAAGCGGAAATTCACATTTTTGTACCATAGTTTGTAAACGCTATAACTTTTACCCAAACCATTTTTTTTTTACCCAAACATTTTTTTTTAATCAAAGACATGTAGAACAATAAATTTAGAGCAAAATTTATATATGGATGTCGTTTTTTTTGCAAAATTTTACAACTGAAAGTGAAAAATGTCATTTTTTTGCAAAAAAATCGTTAAATTTCGATTAATAACAAAAAAAGTAAAAATGTCAGCAGCAATGAAATACCACCAAATGAAAGCTCTATTAGTGAGAAGAAAAGGAGGTAAAATTCATTTGGGTGGTAAGTTGCATGACCGAGCAATAAACGGTGAAAGTAGTGTAGGTCAGAAGTGTAAAAAGTGGCCTGGTCTTTCAGGGTGTTTAAGCACTGGGGGCTGAGGTGGTTAACAGTGACCTCCACAGTACCATGCTGCTTTAACAGTGACCTCCACAGCCAGGGCCGGCTCCAGGTTCATGTGGGCCCTTTGGCGATAAAGACTCAGTGGGCCCCCTTGTGGCATTTTGCACGGCGCTTACAGCAATAAAACTGCATGTATTATAGATGAAATACCTTACTCAGAGCATGCTATAGAGTGGATATATGTGAATCAGTCCTTATGTCCCTACTTTTATTTTCTACCCAGTGTTTCAGTCCCTGAGGTCTACTCACAGATATGTGCCCCCTCACAGTAGATATGCCAAGATATGTGCCCCCCTCACAGTAGATATCCCAAAATATGTGCCCCCTCACAGTTGATATGCCAAGACATGTGCCCTCTTACAGAGGATAAGCCAAGATATGTGCCCCCTCACAGTAGATATGCCAAGATATGTGCCCTCTTACGGAGGATATGCCAAGATATGTGCCCAGTGCCGCCTTCACAGGAAGTGAAAAAAACAAACATTAAATATTCCTTGCCTCAGTCACCTGGTTCCTCCCATGATCTGCGCTCCCCATCAGCAGCAGCAGGATACAGTGACACATCGCGCTGCTGTGTAGGAGGAGCAGAGGCTGATTCCCAGTCTGCCCCGCTCCTCCTCCTCTTACACAGATCAGCAGGATGATGTGTGAGGACGTTGTTCTGCTGCTGCTGCTGCTGCTGTGGAGCGCTGGCGGCTCAGTGGTGGAGCAAATAGTTCCCTGCTTCAGTGGCGTACCTACGGTGTTTGGCACCCGGGGCGGGTCCTTTCTCTGGCACCCCCCACCCAATACTTAAAAAAAAAATTGTACCCCCTCACAGTAGTATTGCGCTCATTGTACAACCTTCACAGTCGTTTTTGTACAGATGTGTGCCCCCTCACAGTAGTTATGCCCACATTGTGCCCTCTCACAGTAGTTATTAGCATTGAGCGGCAAAGGCAATATTCGATTTTGCGAATATATGGTAGAATATTCATCATATATTCGCTAATTCGCTATTTTCGTTCACATTTTTTTCCTCATTACTATAATCGCAATGTAAAATTTGCATGCGCAAAAAGGGGCGTGGCCTAGCAACTGTTTTCCAACAACCCGATAGTTTGAGGCGATTGGAAACAATGGTCGGAAGCAATTTTCGAGACAGTGAGGAAGAACTCCTGATCACTGTAAGTAATTTCACATTACACCAGTGTATTTCATTACATTTCACATGCATGTCAGACCAATCGCTTTATATGCGAATAGAGTGGTATAAAATATTCGAAAATCGCCACTTATGATCTGCCTTTTTTTTCGCGATACATATAACTTCACTTTTTATCAGGTGTGAGTAGATATTACTGATTGGTGCACTAAGTATTGTTGTAATATCACAGCACTATGTCTGTAGCATGTATGTATGGACAGCAGAGAAATATCTCTCACATGCACATTGCACATCCATTTTCCTGCCACACACTATATACACCCTTCCCCCCCTCACACACACAGTCTATAGATTAGAGTTTGTGTCCTGTTGGTCAGAACTCAGGAGAAGCTTTCTTTGTCAGACCGCCAGTATTTGCTGGTTCATTTACAGTTACCCAGGGTGCACCACGGGGAGGCGAACCAGCTGTACACCCCATACCGTACCGTCACTTCACTAGACAGGTACATCTCTGCTCAGCTGGCCAATTTCTGATTGCTCAGACCCAACACACATACAATCGCAATACAATCCGATCTTATAACGGTAACATTAAATCTAATATTACAATACTTGTATTAAAAAAAATTGGGATTATATGCTTGGATCTTGATCCTGCAGCGCATGTTGGAGCGGGGCTATGACCGGACCTGGGTCTACGCTGCGAAGCAGGCCATTGTGAGGGGGATCTGTTCTGAGCTCCTAAGGCTACTTTCACACTCGCGTTTTGTGCGGATCCGTCTTGTATCTGCACAGACGGATCCGCACGAATAATGCAAACGCTTGTATCCGTTAATCCGTAAAAAAAAAGTCTAAGTCAAAACGGATCCGTCTTGACTTACATTGAAAGTCAATGGGGGACAGATCCGTTTTCAGTTGCACCGTATTGTGTCAGTAAAAAAACGGATCCGTCCCCATTGACTTACATTGTAAGTCTAGACGCATAGTCAGACGGTCACTAAAACGCTGCAAGCTGCATTTTAGTGACCGTCTAAAAAACGTAACGGACACCAAACACAGCCAAACTGATGCATTCTGAACGGATCCTTATCCATTCAGAATGCATTGAGGCTTAACTGATCCGTTTTGGGCCGCTTGTGAGAGCCCTGAAAGTGATCTCACAAGCGGACCCAGAAACGCCAGTGTGAAAGTAGCCTAAGGAAGTTTAAGGGCAATCACCCTATGATGGCCATATTTAAAAAATGGTCGGATTTGAAGAAGAGGAATTCGGAGCAGATCAGAGAGATCTGTGACAGTAAATGCCCAGGTACAATGCTTACATTACCTTTGTATCTCTCGCCAACACTCTGTAATGTATATATACCAGGGATGGCCAACCTGTGGCTCTACAGCTTTTGCAAAACTACATGTCACGGCCTATGGTGTACCCTGTGACACTGTTGCCACACTTGCGGTTGCCCGCGGCAACGTGTTGCTGTGAGAGCATGCGGTGGCAGTGTCTCGGCCTTCTGGGTGATTGCCGTGACATGGTTGCCACGCATGCTGTTGGCGGTGGTTACGTGGTTTGGTATGCTTGTGTGTGCACTTCCCCTTTAAGTGGCTTCCTTCCCCTGTCTGGTGATGTAAGGATTAACTACCTTGCTGGGTGTGGTCACTTGTGCTTCTTATACCTGTGGCTTTAGGTCAGGAGTCATTTGTACTCCAGCCTTGGTGTGTGCTGGAGTTAAGCTCCTTGTCTGGTTGTTCCATCTGTCCAGTGAGGGCCACCCTTGTGGTCATAGATGTTCAATGTTATCCCGGTGTCTCCTTCCCTTCCTGTCTCTATTTGTATGGAGTGGGTTATGTTCAGGGTGTTTGTATGTCTAGTTTGGTGTTTGGTGTCATGTTTGCTAGACATTCCCCTGTCTCATGTTTATTGCAGCTATGTCCTGGGTCCCTGTGTGGTGTGTGCTGTGTTCTTTATGTTGGTGTGGACACCAGCACTTGTGCACGGGTTCCAGTCAGTGTGTCTGTGGCAGGTAAGTGAGTTATGGGTGTCGCTTACTTGCCATCTCCATATGCTGTATGTGTTCCCCTCTACTTGCAGCCTGGCCTCAGATAGAGACTCCTGTTCCTCCATTACTGGGATGAACAGGTCGTCTCTTCCCTGCTCCTTGGTGAGGGATTACCAGGGCGACTTAGGGTCTTTAGGTATCCTGAGTATGAGCCGTCCTACCATCGGGGTCCGCTCATACAGTGAGGAGTCAGGGAGAGGATTAGGGATGTTGTAGGAGGTGACCTGCTCCCTTATCACTCCTTTTTGGCCAGGCTGATCCCCTTTTACACCGCACGGTGGGGGGACACGTAGCAAATCAGCCGGTTACATCATACATCTCTGCCTCGCTGTGAGTGTGTGTGTATATATATATTTATACACACAGCGAGGTACAGATGTATGATGTAACCGGCTGATTTTGTGAGTTTTACACACACAGAAATATATACCGTATTTTTCGCTTTATAAGACACCCTTTTTTCCCCCCAAAGGCTAGTTTATCAAAGGAGAGCGATTGCTTCAGCATTAAAGAAATAGACTTTACATACAAAGAGACTGCTGTGCGCAGAGTGTAATGGGACACATATTAATAAAGTAATGCTGTGAAACATAAGGCCATGAGGGGGACCAGCATAAGATGACGCACAGGTCCCCCATAACAGTGTGCGTCAGCCGCAGGTCCCCCATAACAGTGTGCGTCAGCCGCAGGTCCCCCATAACAGTGTGCGTCAGCCGCAGGTCCCCCATAACAGTGTGCGTCAGCCGCAGGTCCCCCATAACAGTGTGCGTCAGCCGCAGGTCCCCCATAACAGTGTGCGTCAGCCGCAGGTCCCCCATAACAGTGTGCGTCAGCCACAGGTCCCCCATAACAGTGTGCGTCAGCCACAGGTCCTCCATAACAATGTCATCCCCAGAACACCATTAGTTCAAAATCCACCAAAAGCACACCTTTTAGTTCAAAATATTTTTTTTCTTATTTTCTTCCTCAAAAACCTAGGTGTGTCTTATAAAGCGAAAAATTGGTATATGTGTGTGTGTGTATATACATAAACTGCAATCATCATTCTGTATTCCAGTAAAAGGCCCATCATTACATTAGATACATCCCCCACTTAACTCCTTAATGCCCAATGACGTACATGTACATCAGATCTGGACGTGACTTAAAGCCCAGTGACGCAAATGTACTGCATGGGGATCGGGCGGGTGCTGGAGCACTGGAACCAACTCCCCTACCATGACCACAGCTGCTGGCACCCCCGCATGCACTCATGATGTGTTTTTATATACAAAAAAAAATATGGAAAATAATCAGGGAATTTGGGCAAACTTTATTGGGTTGGGGACAATGGGTAAAATAAAACACAGAACATTCCTTTTTTTTGTTTTTTTTTTCACAGACAAAAGACGCTGACACTAATCACTACCCGCACAAAACCCTAAAACACTAAACCTAAAACACAGAAAAAGACATTTTTTTTTTTCACACACACATAAAAGACACTGACACTAATCATTGCACACACGAAGCCCTAAAACACTAAGGCCCCTTTCACATGGGCGTTGCGGGAAAAAGTGCGGGTGCGTTGCGGGAACATGCGCGATTTTTCCGCGCGAGTGCAAAACATTGTAATGCGTTTTGCACTTGCGTGAGAAAAATCGCGCATGTTTGGTACCCAAACCCGAACTTCTTCACAGAAGTTCGGGCTTAGGATCGGTGTTCTGTAGATTGTATTATTTTCCCTTATAACATGGTTATAAGGGAAAATAATAGCATTCTGAATACAGAATGCATAGTAAAATGGTGCTGGAGGGGTTAAAAAATTATTAAACTCACCTTAGTCCACTTGATCGCGCAGCCCGGCTTCTCTTCTGTCTCCTTCTTTGCTGATTGCAAGAAAAGGACCTGTGGTGACGTCACTCCGGTCATCACATGGTCCATCACCATGGTAAAAGATCATGTGATGACCGGAGTGACGTCACCACAGGTCCTTTTCCTGCAATCAGCAAAGAAGGAGACAGAAGAGAAGCCGGGCTGCGCGATCAAGTGGACTAAGGTGAGTTTAATTATAATTATTTTTTTTTAACCCCTCCAGCACCATTTTACTTAGCATTCTGTATTCAGAATGCTATTATTTTCCCTTATAACCATTTTATAAGGGAAAATAATAATGATCGGGTCTCCATCCCGATCATCTCCTAGCAACCGTGCGTGAAAATCGCACCGCATCCGCACTTGCTTGCGATTTTCACGCAACCCCATTAATTTCTATGGGGTCAGCGTTAAGTCAAAAACGCACAAAGAGGAGCATGCTGCGATTTTCACGCAACGCACAAGTGATGCCTAACTCTAAAACACAAAAAAAGACTTCTTCTTTTGTTTTTTTCACAGACAAATGAAAAAAATATATATTCTAATATATGAATATATAGCGCTATATTCTAAATATTAGCGAATTCTTTATGTGCCGATATTCGCGATTAAAATTCGCTATTCAAATATTCGTGCTCAACACTGGTAGTTATGCCCTCTCTGTGCCCCTTTCACAGTTGTAATGCCCTCTCAGTGCCCTTTTCACAGTTGTAATCCCCATTGTGCCCCCTTCATAGTAATAATCCTCATTGTGCCCCCTTCATAGTATTAATCCCCAGTGTACTTCCTTCATAGTAGAAATCCCCATTGTGCCCCCTTCACAGTAATAATGCCCACTGTGCCCCTTCATTGTAGTAATGCCCTCTGGCTCTGTGTCCCCTCCATAGTAGAAATGCCCATTGTGCCCCCTTTACATTAGTAATGCCCTCTGTGCCCCCTCCAGAGTAGTAATGCCCTCTGTGCCCCCTCCAGAGTAGTAATGCCCTCTGTGCCCCCTCCATAGTAAAAATTTGCGGAAGGCACACTGGTGACAGCCGTGTTTTGCGGATCCGCAATTTGTGGACTGCAAAAACACGGCACGTTCGTGTGAACAAGCCCTTAGGGTGAAAATCCTATTCACCCTAAGGCCTCTTTCAGACGGGCGTTGCACGAAAAGGTGCGGTTACGTTGCAGGAACATGCACGATTTTTCCGCGCGAGTGCAAAACATTGTAATGCGTTTTGCACTCGTGTGAGAAAAATCGCGCATGTTTGGTACCCAAACCTGAACTTCTTCACAGAAGTTTGGGCTTGGGATCGGTGTTCTGTAGATTGTATTAATACAGAATGCATAGCAAACTAGCGCTGGAGGGGTTAAAAAAAATAAATAAAAAAATGTAACTCACCTTAATCCACTTGATCGCGCAGCCGGCATCTCTTCTGACTTCTTTCTTTGCTGTGTGCAGCAACAGGACCTGTGGTGACGTCACTCCGGTCATCACATGATCCATCACCATGGTAAAAGATCATGTGATGATCGGAGTGACGTCACCACAGGTCCTGTTGCTGCACACAGAAAAGAAAGAAGTCAGAAGAGATGCCGGCTGCGCGATCAAGTGGATTAAGGTGAGTTAAATTTTTTTTAAATATTTTTTTTAACCCCTCCAGCGCTATTTTAATATGCCTTCTGTATTCAGAATGCTATTATTTTCTCTTATAACTATGTTATAAGGGAAAATAATAATGATCGGGTCTCCATCCCGATCGTCTCCTAGCAACCGTGCGTGAAAATCGCACCGCATCCGCACTTGCTTGCGGATGCTTGCGATTTTCACGCAACCCCATTAATTTCTATGGGGCCTGCGTTACGTGAAAAACGCACAAAATAGAGCATGCTGCGATTTTCACGCAACGCACAAGTGATGCGTGAAAATCACCGCTCATGTGAACAGCCCCATAGAAATGAATGGGTTGGTATTCAGTGCAGGTGCAATGCGTTCAACTTACGCATCGCATCCGCGCGGAATACTCGCCCGTGTGAAAGGGGCCTAATAGATTTCTATTAGGCCTCTTGCACACAAACGTTTTTTTTTCCAATTACGTTCCTTTTTTTGCTTTCCGTATATGGACCGTATATTGAACCATTAATTTCAATGGATCCGCAAAAAAAAAAACGGAAGGTAATCCGTATGCATAACGGACAAGGATAGTACTGTTCTATCAGGGGCCAGCTGCTCCATTGCGCAAAAAACTGAATTCACACGGACATCATCCGTATTTTTTGTGGACCGAAAAATACTGAAAAAGCCATACGGTCGTGTGCAAGAGGCCTTAGCGTGAATAGGGCTAGGAATCAAAAGATCCCAGGTTCTAGCCCTCTTGGGGGGCTAATAGTTATTAAATAAAAAGTAAAAAAAAACATTAAACTATTAAAAGTTTAAATCAACCCCCTTTCCCTATTTTACATATAAAATATATTAACATAAAAAAAAATAAACATATGAGATATTGCCACATCTGAAAATGTCTGAACTATTAAAATATTTGTAAAAAATACCTGTGAGGTTAACGCCGTAATGGAATAAAATGAAAAACGCACCATTTCTTTTTCACCCTTCCCCCCCCCCAAAAAATTGAATAATGTCCTATTATTGTCCGCATTACGGACAAAGATAGGACTGTTCTATTAGGGGCCAGCTGTTCCATTCCGCTTTTTGTTCCGTTTTTTTATTTTTTTATTTAACCCCACAAAGAATTTTTTTCCCATTTTCCAATAACAGATATGGTAAATTAAATGGTGCACTTAGAAAATATAACATCCCACAAAAAAATAAGCTCTCATATAGCTATATGAACGGAAAATGTAAAAAGTTATGGCTATTAGAACGTGGGGAGGAAAAAATTTAAATGCAAAAGGTTTTCTGAGAGATGCTATCTTAGAGCATCTCAACGGAAATAAGCAAATATCGCCATATCAGCATGAATTCGTGAGGGATCGGTCATGCCAAACTAATTTAGTTCTAGACTTGACAGCGGCGAATCAATGGATGTCGTATATCTGGACTTCTCCAAAGCATTTGACACTGTACCACATCAAAGGTTAGTGTATAAAATGAGAATGCTCGGACTGGGAGAAAACGTCTGTAAGTGGGTAAGTAACTGGCTCAATGATAGAAAACAGAGGGTGGTTATTAACGGTACACACTCAGATTGGGTCACTGTCACTAGTGGAGTACCTCAGGGGTCAGTACTGGGCCCTATTCTCTTCAATATATTTATTAATGTAGAAGGCTTGCATAGTAAAATATCAATTTTCGCAGATGACATTAAACTGTGTAAAGTAATTTACACTGAAGAGGACAGTATACTACTACAGAGGGATCTGGATAGATTGGAGGCTTGGGCAGAGAAGTGGAAGATGAGGTTTAACACTGACAAATGTAAGGTTATGCACATGGGAAGGAATAATGCAAGTCACCCGTACATACTAAGTGGTAAAACACTCGGTAACACTGACATGGAAAAGGATCTAAGAATTTTAATAAACAGCAAAACTAAGCTGCAAAAACCAGTGTCAGGCAGCTGCTGCCAAGGCCAATAAGATAATGGGTTGCATCAAAAGGGGCATAGATGCCCGTGATGAGAACATATTCCTACTACTTTACAAATCATTAGTCAGACCACACATGGAGTACTGTGAACAGTTCTGGGCTCCTGTAAACAAGGCAGACATAGCAGAGCTGGAGAGGGTCCAGAGGAGGGCAACTAAAGTAATAACTGGAATGGGGCAACTACAGTACCCTGAAAGATTATCAAAATTAGGGTTATTCACTTTAGAAAAAAGACGACTGAGGGGAGATCTAATTACTATGTATAAATATATCAGGGGTCAGTACAGAGATCTATCCCATCAGCTATTTATCCCCAGGACTGTGACTGTGACGAGGGGACATTCTCTGCGTCTGGAGGAAAGAAGGTTTGTACACAAACATAGAAAAGGATTCTTTACGGTAAGAGCAGTGAGACTATGGAGCTCTCTGCCGGAGGAGGTGGTGATGGGGAGTACAATAAAGGATTTCAAGAGGGGCCTGGATGTATTTCTGGAGTGTAATAATATTACAGGCTATAGCTACTAGAGAGGGGTCGTTGATCCAGGGAGTTATTCTGATTGCCTGATTGGAGTCGGGAAGGAATTTTTTATTCCCATAAAGTGGGGAAAATTGGCTTCTACCTCACAGGGTTATTTTTTTGCCTTCCTCTGGATCAACTTGTAGGATGACAGGCCGAACTGGATGGACAAATGTCTTTTTTTCCCCTCCCCCACGACAGCACCTTAGAGAGAGATGGCTCCGCCCCAGGACAGGAAACCTGCAGCATAAAAAGGTGGAGCCGCTCTCCCACCTCAGTGAGGTTTCCTGTCCTGGTACGGGAGCCTGCAGTTGTCGTCCTGACCTGGAAGTCCCGGTAGATGCCGGAGGGTTAGAGGCGGCGCGTTTGTTTACCTGTCCGATCATTCCCTACAGGCGTCGGGGGCAGGATACCGGTGAGAAAATCCCGGGTCACGAGGGCAGAAGGTGCTGGTCCCTCAGGCGAGGAGGACCGCACCAACGGATCTAGGGTGGCCAGAAGGCCCCAGTATTGCTGCAAACCGGCCAGGACACCACCGGATGTAGACGCTGGTGGGTGGCGTCCGGACAGGAAGTGCCATGCGTTCCACGGCCGTGCACTTCTGGTCAGGTGACCAGAAGTTCGGCTGCCCGGCAGTTTTAAAAACGACTACATACAGGTATGAGGGTGCTGGAGTTACTGGACGCCGTTGTATGTTGTTCAGAGTGCCTGAAGTGGACCAAGTTCCTGTGCTATCTTGGCGTGGCGAGGTTTGCAAGTTACTATGTATCTCTCAGGTGAGAGGAATTCTTGGTGGCAGTAGATAACCTGGACAAAATTTTATTGGTGCAGGTTACCTTTCATTATGGATGAAGAGGGGAGATCTGAATGTGCGGATATTGAAATCTTGCCGCCGGTATTGTGAGTCCTATTCTCGATCCTTTCAGAGTCTAGGCTGTTACTTAGATTGGGTATATTCAATTTTTCTTAGACGGTGCCTAATAAGGGGGCGACAAAGAAAAAGAACAAGGAATGCCCTATCTGCAAGTGCTCGCTGTCTTCTTCTTATGCTAAGAAGCTCTGTCAGCAGTGCATTGAGAAGACAGTGGCCGAGGAGACTCTGAGTCTTCTAAAAGACATTAAGTCTATTATGTCCGAAGTCAAAAATTCCCTGAAAGCCGGTAGGAAGAGAAGAAGAGCGGTGAGGCAGGAGTCCGACGTGGAATCGGAAGATAGTGGCTCTCTCTCCGGGGATGAGGACTCTAATGATTCCTTCTCTTCTGAGGATGACACCAAAGAAGGAAAGTTCCTTTTTCCGGCAGAAGATACGGACAAATTGTTAAAGGTTATCCGATCTACCCTGGAATTGGAAGATACCAGAGAAAATAGATCCGTAGAGGATGTTGTGTTTGGGGGACTTAGGGAAAAGAAGCGTAGGTGTTTCCCTGTCCATAAATCGGTTTCAGCTGTGATAGAAAAAGAATGGAAAAAAACGGATAAAAAAACGTTTATTTCTAAAACCTTTAAGCGGAAGTACCCCTTTGAGGAAGAGGCATCTACATCTTGGGACAGGGCCCCGAAGCTGGATGTAGCCATTTCCAAGATTTCTAAAAAATCCTCTCTGCCCTTTGAGGACATGGGTTTCTTGAGGGATCCCTTAGATAAAAGAATAGATTCTGCCCTTAAGAATTCATGGGAATCTTCTGCGGCGGCTTTCAGGCCTAGTATAGCCGCCACAGTGGTTGCGAGATCTATGTCACTGTGGTTGGATAGGCTAGAGGGGCAGATTAGGGATAAATGCCCTAGAGAGCAATTGTTGGCATCTATGCCCACTTTCCAGAAGGCCGCGGACTTTATTGCAGATGCCGCAGTGGACTCGGTGAGGCTGGAAGCGAGAGCCGCATCCCTTTCCAATCCCGCGCGACGTGCTTTGTGGCTTAAGAATTGGAAAGGGGGGGATATGCCGTCCAAGCTGAGATTGTGTAGCATTCCCTGTGATGGTCAGTTCCTTTTTGGGTCTGAACTTGACTCCTTACTCGAAAAAGCGGCAGATAGAAAGAAAAAGTTTCCCCAAGAATCTTTCACTCAATTTAAGCAATATAGACGGCCCTTTCGGAACCCGAGTGGATTTCAGAATAAAAAGCAGACGGGGGACAGAGAGCAGGGAGCAAGGCCTAGATCAGGAAGTAAGGGCTTTTTGTTTAGATCAGCCGCAGCTCGTGGGGGAAAACAAGGAAAGCCATGACGCCATGATCCCAGTAGGAGGAAGATTAAGATTCTTTCTTCCTGCTTGGGAAAAGATGGCGGGCAGATGGTTGATAGGTCTTCTACGGGAAGGTCTAAGGTTAGAATTTTTGAGATACCCCGCGAAAAAATTTGTGATTTCAAAGTTTTCTATCATTATGCTGCAAGAAATAAAAAAACTAATAAGCAAAAAAGTGTTAATTCCTGTCCCAGAGTCAGAGATAGGGAGAGGTTTTTATTCCACCCTGTTTCTAGTGAAGAAACCAGATGGGTCATACCGGACTATAATAAACCTCAAATACCTGAACAAATTCCTGAAAGCCAGGAAATTCAAGATGATAACCATCAGGTCAGCGATATTTCTTTTATCTCCGGGTTTTCATATGGCGGTTCTGGATTTAAAAGATGCGTACCATCATATTCCGATTCATCCAGATCACCAGAGATTCCTCCGGGTGGCTGTAAGAACCGAGACTGGGCTTCTTCATTATCAGTTCCAGGCACTCCCCTTTGGCCTTTCCATGGAACCTCGAATCTTTACGAAGGTAGTGGCGGAGATGGCCTCCTTCATCAGGAAGGAGAACATCACGTTTCTGCCTTACTTGGACGACTTTCTGGTGGTGGCCCAGACTCAAGAGGAGTGTGTCAGGGCTCTGAATCGGGTGATGGAGGTACTTCAGTCCCTGGGGTGGCTTTTGAATACCCAGAAGTCCAGGATGGAGCCATCATCAAGCCAGGTTTTCTTGGGTCTGGTTTTAAATTCCAGGCTGGAGAAAACTTTCCTCACAGAGGAGAAGGTAGCCAGGATTCAGGGAGTAGTTCGGAGGGTTCAGTCAGGAGGAACCCTGTCTATAAGGAAAGCTATGTCCCTGTTAGGAGTCTTAACATCCTGCATGCCAGCAGTCCAGTGGGCGCAGCGACACTCTCGCCAGTTACAGGGAGAGATTTTGGCTGCCACAAGGCGAGCAGGGACGTCTCTGGAGTCAGTTATAAGTTTGTCCGACGTAACTCTTTCATCCCTAAATTGGTGGAAAGAAGAAGAGAATCTGACTCAGGGACTTCCCTGGTCCTTTCCGGAACCGGTAGTTGTGACTACGGACGCCAGCCCCTGGGGATGGGGGGCTCACGTAGAGGATCAGATCTTTCAGGGAGAGTGGTCCCAGGGTCAGAAGCTGTTCTCGTCAAATCGAAAGGAGCTGAGAGCTGTTTTGTTGGCCTTGAGGGCAGTTCTTCCTATGATACAGAACAGACATGTGAGGGTGATGTCCGACAATCGGACAGTGGTCTCATATCTCAATCATCAGGGAGGAACCAGGTCAGATTCCTTACAGAAGGAGACAAGATGGATTTTCGAGGAAATAGAGGAGAAAGTGCTTCATCTCTCGGCCATTCATATTCGAGGGGTCGAGAATTTTCAGGCAGACTTCCTGAGTCGCCACAGGCTACGTCAGGGGGAGTGGTCACTAAATCCAAAGATATTCTCCCAGATAGTAGATTTATGGGGTCTGCCTTCAGTAGACATGTTTGCCACAAGGGAGAACAGAAAGGTACCGGAGTTCTTCTCCCTCAGTCCAAAAGAGTGCCCATCTGGGGTGGACGCCTTCCTCCCAGCTAGGTTATGCCTTTCCCCCGCTACAAATGATTCCGTTAGTGATAAGGAAGATCAGATACGAAAGGGCGAGAGTGATTCTGATAGCTCCCTTCTGGCCGAAAAGGGCGTGGTTTTCCCTGTTGAGGGCCATGTCGGTTTCGGATCCATGTATCCTGCCGGGAATTCCGGACCTATTGTCACAGGGTCCAGTATTCCACCCGGAGGTAGAGTCTCTGCATCTTTCGGCGTGGAATTTGAGAGGCCATTAGAATTTTCAGTGGTTCAGGTGTTGGATTTTTTACAGAGGGGATTGTCCCTAGGGTTGGCAAAAAGTACATTAAAAGTGCAGGTGTCAGCTTTGTCGGTCTTAGGGAGAAGGAGTTTAGCCATGGACCCTTGGATTGTTAGGTTTTTTAAGGCAGTAGATAGGATTACGCCAGTAGCAGGCCCTAGATTTCCTCCTTGGGACCTTAACTTGGTGTTAAATGCCCTAACTAAGCATCCCTTTGAACCTCTAGTCTCTTGCTCAGTTAAAGTGCTTTCCCTTAAGCTAGTTTTGCTGGTAGCCTTAACGTCAGCCAGAAGGGTTGGGGAGATTCAGGCCCTCCCCATTAACCCCCCTTTCATGTCCATCAGAGAAGACAGGATAGTTCTCAGACCAGATCCCGCCTTTATGCCGAAGGTTCCTTCTAGGATTAATAGGGCTCAGGAGGTAGTTCTTCCAGCTTTCTTTTCAGAACCAAGGGATGACAGAGAGAAGGAGATGCATTCCCTCGATGTCAGGAGGTGTATTTTGCAGTACCTGGAGGTGACTAAGGACTGGAGGAAGTCTTCTGCCTTATTTGTTCTGTTTGGCGGGGCTAGGAAAGGTAATACTGCCTCTAAGGCATCTATTGCCCGCTGGATCAGAGAAGCTATATCCTTGGCGTATTCAGTATCCGGTGTGTCTCCCCCTATCTCTGTGAGGGCTCACTCCACGAGGGCGGTGTCCACTTCTTGGGCTAAGAGGGCCAGCGTATCCATTGAACAGATCTGTCGGGCTGCCACCTGGTCTTCTCCGTCCACTTTCTATAAACACTATAGGCTTCAGCTTGACTCTATTTCTGACCTTCTCTTTGGTACAAAAGTCTTGAGTACTGTTTCCCACCCTGAGGCTGATCTCTGAAATCTCTCTCTAAGGTGCTGTCGTGGGGGAGGGGAAAAATGATGATTACACTTACCGGTAATCGGATTTTCCTGACCCCACGACAGCACCTCTTTATTCCCCCCCCCTGTTGGTGTAAGTTTGTGTGTTCACGGGTGTTGCAAAAAAAAAAAAAAAAAAAAGGAAGAATGTTAAACTAAACTAACGTAAGGGGGAGTCCCTCTCATGCTCTGGAAACTCACTGAGGTGGGAGAGCGGCTCCACCTTTTTATGCTGCAGGTTTCCTGTCCTGGGGCGGAGCCATCTCTCAGTGGTGCTGTCGTGGGGTCAGGAAAATCCGATTACCGGTAAGTGTAATCATCATTTTCGGCCTTATGTACTATGTTACTATATTACTAAAATCAAAAATGAGCCCAGTACTTATGGGATTAAACGTATGGTTACAATACGACTATATTTACCTAAATATAGAAAATCCGTCATGATCTCCTATTACAGTATATGAATTTCTGTGCACACACACACTGGTACCTAAAGTGCGATGCATTGCTAAGCTTTTCAGTATGGAGATGATTCACTTTGCATCCATGAAGTGCAAATTCATAGCTTGTTAAACAGAAGTGACAATTAATTTATCTTTACTGTCTCGTATTGCTTCAAAGCCAATAGTGCATGCAGTATATTACAGTGAATTTACAGTGTACCTACTCCGAGCATTGCAGAGGTAATGAAGTCCTAGACAGAATACATTACTGCATCATTATAGGACATATCTAATCCTCTGCTCTACTTCAGCCAGGTTTTATTGGAGATCTATCGGTGGAGGTCATTGAACGTAGGGTCCCACATCCCAGAACATTCCAGAAGTGTTCATTGGTACAGATTCATGAAAAGTATAAAATAATGAACATGCAAATTTCAGGCATCATTAGACTCTTTAGTGCTGTCGCTCTGTGTTGTTTATTTCACTTGTGTTTTCCGATGCTGAAACATCTTAAGGCCTCTTTCACACGACCGTATGGCTTTCTTAGTGTTTTGCGGTCCGTTTTTCACGGATCCGTTGTTTTGTTGTGTTTCCGTTTCTGTTCCGTTTTTCCGTTCCGTTTTTCCGTATAGCATATACAGTAATTACATAGGAAAAATTGGGCTGGGCATAACATTTTCAATAGATGGTTCCGCAAAAACGGAACAGATACGGAAGACATACGGATGCATTTCCATTGAAGTACTCCACAAGAGAGATCTTTGCAGTTATACTTTATACAGTTTTTTTATACATGTTAAAAAAATAGTATTTTTATCTATTTGGTTCAGATATGTGATGTGGGTGGGGAGTGCTTGTTTATTTACAATTTGAAATACATGCATTTCCGTATGTGTTCTATTTTTTTTTGCAGACCCATTGACTTGAATGGAGCCATGGAACGTGATTTGCAGGCAATAATAGGACATGTTCTATCTTTCAATGTAAATCCGGAAACGGAATGCATACGGAGTACATTCCTTTTTTTTTTTTTTGCGGAACCATTGACATGAATGGTTTCGTATACGGACCGTATACGGAATGCAAAAAACGGCCTGTAAACAGAAAAAGAAAATGGTCGTGTGAAAGAGACCTAACTGTAAGGCCTCTTTCACACAGCCATTTTTTTTTTTTTTCGTTTACGGGACGTCTTTTGCATTCCTTATACGGAACCATTCATTTAAAAAACTGAATGTACTCCGTATGCTTTCCGTTTTTTCCGTTCCGTTGAAAGATAGAACGTGTCCTATTATTGCCCGCAAATCACGTTCCGCGGCTCCATTCAAGTCAATGGGTCTGCAAAAAAAACGGAACACATACGTAAATGCATGTATTTCAAATTGTAAATAAACAAGCACTCCCCATCCACATCACATATCTGAACCAAATAGATAAAAATACTATTTATTTAACACGTCTAAAAAATGGTATTGAGTATAACTGCAAAGATCTCTCTTGTGGAGTACTTCAATGGAAAATGCTGACATGTAGTGTTAAATCTTGGCCACTGAGGAAGAGGTGGGAACACCTCGAAACGCGTCTGACGTAAATAGAGACCTCAACTACCCACCGTAACCCATCTCCATTGTCTATTTGTTTGTGACATCAAGAACAACAATAAAAGAAGCACTTCAGGATAAACTAAGAAGCATTTTTTCTTCACAATCTGTCTAACATCTATCCAGGCATCACGTGACAAACAGAGAATCACAAGCTCCGACACACGAGTCACGTGACAGAGCATCACGGGGGACGCAAGCCTCACCGCCGGACCGAAGGAGTACGGCCGCTGGACAGAAAGCCGGCACACACACGCCTGAGGCCAATACAAGGGTGGGTGAGTGTTTCTATACCAGGAGGGACGCCTCTGGTGTAGATGTGGAAACAAGCCTTGAGTGAGTAGAAACGTCACTTATGTAAAGATTTAACACTACATATCAGCAAGGCTAGGGCTACACGGCGAGATGTCATGTAATGTACAGTACAGACCAAATGTTTGGACACACCTTCTCATTCAAAGAGTTTTCTTTATTTCCATGACTATGAAAATTGTAGATTCACACTGAAGGCATCAAAACTCTGAATTAACACATGTGGAATTATATACATAACAAACAAGTGTGAAACAACTGAAAATATGTCATATTCTAGGTTCTTCAAAGTAGCCACCTTTTGCTTTGATTACTGCTTTGCACACTCTTGGCATTCTCTTGATGAGCTTTAAGAGGTAGTCCCCTGAAATGGTTTTCACTTCACAGGTGTGCCCTGTCAGGTTTAATAAGTGGGATTTCTTGCCTTATAAATGGGGTTGGGACCATCAGTGGCGTTGAGGAGAAGTCAGGTGGATACACAGCTGATAGTCCTACTGAATAGACTGTTAGAATTTGTATTATGGCAAGAAAAAAGCAGCTAAGTAAAGAAAAACGAGTGGCCATCATTACTTTAAGAAATGAAGGTCAGTTAGTCAGCCGAAAAATTGGGAAAACTTTGAAAGTAAGGGCTATTTGACCATGAAGGAGAGTGATGGGGTGCTGCGCCAGATGACCTGGCCTCCACAGTCACCGGACCTGAACCCAATCGAGATGGTTTGGGGTGAGCTGGACCGCAGAGTGAAGGCAAAAGGGCCAATAAGTGCTAAGCATCTCTGGGAACTCCTTCAAGACTGTTGGAAGACCATTTCAGGTGACTACATCTTGAAGCTCATCAAGAGAATGCCAAGAGTGTGCAAAGCAGTAATCAAAGCAAAAGGTGGCTACTTTGAAGAACCTAGAATATGACATATTTTTTGTTGTTTCACACTTGTTTGTTATGTATATAATTCCACATGTGTTAATTCATAGTTTTGATGCCTTCATAGTCATGAAAATAAAGAAAACTCTTTGAATGAGAAGGTGTGTCCAAACTTTTGGTCTGTACTGTATTTCAGTGGTGTCGCAATGCGACAGTGACACGGCAGTTGCAAAAAAAATTCATCCTAGTTTTTTTTTTTTTTTTGCAGAATGAAATGTCACCCAAAAATGTTGCCATGTAGCTGTACCCTTTTTTTGTCGTGCACCCACATGTTGCCATGTAGCCCTAGCCTAATTCATGCCAAGGTGCCTGCCTCGTCATAAATTAGACGAATCCTCTGGCAGTGTGGGGGGAGGGGGGGTTCACATAGACCGGCGTAAAAAGGCGTTCTTTGTAAATGACCCCCCAATGCCTTTACTATCCATCATGAGGGATCATGACGTTAACCATATCTATAACCCAGAAGTATTTTTTTGCGCTCAGCAAGTATACTACAGTAAGATCTTTAGGCAGACGTTCCGTGCAGTCCTCCGTCTGGATTGCCGTGATTGCCTTGCTCTAATGAAACATTTATCATTATAATAGCAATTTAAGGGCACGTTGTATTTCCACCTCAGCATAAATTATTTACTGATATTTTACATTACCTGGTGCTACAATTTATTTACTCCCGCTAAGAAAGCATAGAATTATATTCCGCAACGCAGCTTGTTCCCATCAAATCAGCGGCCGCGCTAATTAAACTAAAATACAGTCTATGTAGTGGAGCCTATAACAAGATGCCGCCTTTTGCCAAATTAACTTTTATTTTGTTGCTCTTTTGAGAAACTGAATGTCTATGAATTTGCGATGATGTTTAAATTATTCCAGCACTTTGTCTTCCCCTGCTCTTTCCCAGTCCAATGATTTGTAATAGAGTGGAAGGTAACAAGGTTCTTTTTTTTTCCCTTCCTCAAAGGATCCATGTTTCAGACTGCAGATACTTTCTCGCCCACGGTGCATGGCATGAAGGATATACGCCGCAGAAATCCTTGTTGTCTTAATAGCTAATTCATTTACATGGAAAGTAAGATTCCTCTCGTTTCCACTTTGCTCCTTAAGGCATTTATCTTGTTGTACGCAGTGACTGCATAATGAGCACCTGCAGTGACTGCTTCTATAACACATACTTGACAGGATCAAATCCTCAATAGCTTACACTTTAATCATAGGCTCCTCTTCCAGTGTTGAGACATGTGTGTGAAAACTAGAGGACACGTTTATAGAAATTCTTGTTTCAACGGCAGATTTTGGTCTGCAAAATGGCGCACATTTTTTGGATGTTGAAGCATTCGGCCTCTCGAAACGCGTTGCGGTCTACCTGTGACTTCATAGTGACAGCGTCTGGAAGAAAGTTCTTCTTTTTCAAAACTAAAAACCTCTGCTTCTGAAGTCCTGGCCGACCACGGCTGGTGAGGAACCCCGGCTGCAGTCTCCAACACCCGCCTGCTGTGCAGCTCAAGAACCGCACAGTAGTAAGCGGTTCTGACATTCACAACCCAAAAAGGTAAGCGCATTACCCAAAAAAAGTTGCGACTACACTGTTTATGCGTTACTGCACGTGGGGCGCCTCCTACCTTTCTCTTTCCTGGTATTTAGCATAAGGGACATATGCATATATTGGCTTATAATCATAGAGATATGGGGCATTACAATACATGGTGGTTATGCTGAGATATTTGTTGTATAGTTTTGTAGTTGTGTAAAACACTGGTCCATCAAGTTGTACCTTTCTCAGATCATGAAGTACTGGAAGTGGGCAGAGTCTGATGTAAAGAAAGATAGAGAGAGCAGAGCACTGGAGAGAACCAAGAGACGCATCACATGAAAGATAAGAGAAGTCACCTTCTGGTCCAGGTGTAGAGCAAAACAGCTGGGCTTAGGCTACCTTCACACTAGCCTATGACGGATCTCAATACCGGAAAAAAAACGCTTCAGTTTTGTTCCCATTGATTGTCAATGGAGACAAAACTGAACAGAATGGAATGCTCCAAAATGCATTCCGTTCTGTTTAGTTGCGTTCCCATACCGGAGAGCAAACCTCAACAAGTTGTAGTTTGCTCGGGTGCTTGGGTGCAGGAGTAGAACCCCTCGGGATGCTCGGGTGCTCTACAGAGCACCAGAGCACAATGGAAGTCAATAGGAGAACCCGAGCATTAAACCAGGCACACCCTGCTCTGAAGAGGGAAGGGTGTCTGGTTCACAGGAAAAGGTCAGAAATTGATGGAAACATCACTGAAATGGTTCAGAAACAGCATGGGGAAGATGTCTGAATGCATCTTGGACTCCCAGGTCGCTGCTGGGAACGATGTTGTCCGAGTAGTACGCCACTTTTACAGACTGAAAATAATACGCACAAAACCAAAGATAAAATCGATTTTAGAGGAAAAATTGTTAGGAAACATTCTTTCCTGTATATTTACTGTATATAAAGTGCAAGTGCTGCCAAAAATTACAAGGAAGAGGCACTCCAATAAAACATTAGGGGCAAGGGTCTGCTGCTGATCTGACCATCTAAAACATTAGGGGCGAGGTCCTGCGGCTGATCTGACCTTCTAAAACATTAAGGGTGAGGGTTTGCTGCTGATCTGACCCTCTAAAACATTAGGGGCGAGGGCCTGCTGCTGATCTGACCATCTAAAACATTAGGGGTGAGGGTCTGCTGCTGAGCTGACCCTCTAAAACATTAGGGGCGAGTGCCTGCTGCTGATCTGACCATCTAAAACATTAGGGGCGAGGACCTGCTGCTGATCTGACCCTCTAAAACATTATGGGCGAGGGCCTGCTGCTGATCTGACCCTCTAAAACATTAGGGGCGAGGGCCTGCTGCTGAACTGACCATCTAAAACATTAGGGATGAGGGTCTGCTGCTGATCTGACCATCTAAAACATTAGGGATGAGGGTCTGCTGCTGATCTGACCATCTAAAACAGGGGTGGGGAACCTCCGGCCCGAGGGCCGTATGCGGCCCACGGTATCATTTCATGTGGCCCCCGGCCCCCTGCCAGAACATAATGTGAAAATGCTTATGACCCCTTCCATTATGGAAGCGGTCATTAGCATACGGGAGGCACAGGAAGGTGAGAACAGCACTGCACTGGCTGTCCTCACCTTCCCTGGTCTTCTTTCAGCCCCACACTGTGTCCTGACACATCCAGCGTCAGGACGCAGTGCACGTAGACGTGCACTATGACCTGACGCTGTGCAGTGTGAGGTGACAATATAGTGCGGCAGGAAGAAGAACAGGGAGGGTAAGTGAATCTGCCAAGAGGCAGCGCCGTACGGAGCTGGAGAGGTAAGTTTATTTGTTTATCTTAAATACAGTATCTGATCTGATGTCTGATTGGGGCTGATCTGAGGCTAAAGGAGGGTGGGGAGGGTCTGATGGGGGTCTGATCTAAGGCTTGGGAGGGTCTGATCTGAGGCTGGGGGTGTCTGATCTGAGGCTGGGGTTTGATAGGGGTCTGATCTGAGACTAGGGGGGCTGATGGGGGCTGTTCTGAGGCTGGGGAGGGTCTGATGGGGGCTGATCTGAGGCTAGTGAGGGTATTATGAAGGTCTGATCTGAGGCTGGGGGGTCTTATAGGGGCTGATCTGACCCTGGGGGGTCTGATGGGGGCTGATCTGAGGCTGGGCGTCTGATCCGGGTCTGGTCTGAGGCTGGGGGTCTGATGGGAGTCTGATCTGAAGCTAGGAAGGGTCTGATTGGGGTCTAATCTGAGGCTTAGAGGTCTG